>NC_140588.1:91185406-91862450 GCF_964204655.1 Triturus cristatus
ACGGTAAAAAAAATAAAAAAAAATAAATGAAAAGCAGATTTAAGAGTTTAGAAATTAGGGAGCTCTAAAAAGAGCTGTTGTGTTTATGAAGTCATTTTTTTAGTGGTACCTACAAGTAAGTACCGATGCAGAGTCTAAGGTTCAAGAGGAAGACTCTGTTCCCTTCATCATTGAAGTGCACACCATCTCCTCTATAAATGTCTTGCATGTCATAACGCAAGTTGTTGTGGTAAATGGCACCCATACCATAGTCACGGAGGAAAGCAGAAACAGATTTGTTGACGTGCTTTCTTGCTTTGTCAATCTGCGGACAGAAATGATTGGACCAGTTCCATTTTTGCCTTTGGCATATGTTGGAAAACACAAAGGCAGTTTTAGGGAAAAGTGTAAACAGTTGTGCAAAGGTGTCCTTCATAAGCATTTCCAGACCTACCCCAGTCAAAGTGCCTAGGTCATTGCCACCACAGTGCACTATTATGAGGTCAGGGTGTTGGATTTGAATGAAGGATTTCACCAATGGCATCAATTGGTGCCACTTTAACCCTCTCTGACCAATACATTTAATGTCTACATTTGGCAAAGCAAGGTCTCTCACCATACCTGTTTTCTCTGCAAACTTTTCACTCCAGAAGACATAGCTGTGCCCTACAATCCACACTGTGAACATCTTCAAAGGAGAACTGGATGCACTCAGGAGGTGTCTTTCAGTAGAATGGCAATATGAAAAGAAAGACAGTTTGGAAATGGAGGCATACATATTTTTTTCAAAACAAAAAGAACTGATTGGCTGTTTCATACCATTCTAGAATAAAAACTAGGCTGTATGTGTAAATTAATAGAAGCATGTTTTGTATTGGTACAAAAAAATGTGTAACCAAAGAACAGTACTATGGATTTGCTGTAAGGTTTGAAAAGTCAAGCACTCTTGCTCTGTGGAATTGAAACATTGTGTGTCGAACTTCTGACCTAACTCTACACAGCAGTGTTCCATGAGCTGTTGCTATGGTAGCAGGCAGAAGTCAAGTTGGGGGAAGGGTACTAGGCAGAAGTCAAGTTGGGGGAAGGGTACTTTTGGAAAAGGGTTGGTTTTCAACCAATAGAAATGTGTGATTACATTTGAAAAAAAGGGGGAAGCACTGAGATTTGAAACTTACATGTATATGTGTGGAAAAATAGAGGGAAAGTTTGCCATTATCTGGTTCTGCTGAGAGGAGAGAGGTGAACACAACAGAGATCCTGGCTCTGATAATCTGCTGTTTGAGTGTCACATTTCTTTCACAACTAACTAATTTTAAAGGTGAGTTTACAGTTTGAGAGGGGATGTATGTGGTAACTTAAGAAATGAATAATAGAAATGGGAATTGTTTTTGTTGTAGTTACACATGGTGGTTTCATAATGTGTCAGTCTGTAAAAGTGATTTACACTTGCCCCGAAAAAAAAAAGAGCAGTAAGTGTGCTTTCAAAATGGCAAAGAAATTTCGTTTTGGGACTAATGTGAAAACATGACTCTGTGTGCATAGAGGAATTATAGGCAGAGATTTATTGCGTCTTGCTCTGGTGATTTCACAGTTGCATTAGATGGAAAGGGGGGCAAATTTTTGGGGGAAGAAGCAGAGTCTTAGCACACACCCATGTGCTTGCTATGTATAGTCATGCACAGTATTTAGAAGCGAGTGGGGTTTTCAGGTTTAAGTCTGTAATGCAAATACATTCAGCATCACTAAGGCTGGTTGCCCTTGCTGGAGTGTAGGCAGTCACAGAGAATACACATGGTGGTGGTCTGAAAAAACAGCTTGGACATGTGCAATTAAATAAATTAAAAAAAAAGGTTTCATAATGTGTCAGTCTGTAAAAGTGATTTTCACTTGCCCCGAAAAAAAAAAGAGCAGTAAGTGTGCTTTAAAAATGGCAAAGAAATTTCGTTTTGGGACTAATGTGAAAACATGACTCTGTGTGCATAGAGGAATTATAGGCAGAGATTTATTGCGTCTTGCTCTGGTGATTTCACAGTTGCATTAGATGGAAAGGGGGAGCGAATTTTTGGGGGAAGAAGCAGAGTCTTAGCACACACCCATGTGCTTGCCATGTATAGTCATGCACAGTATTTAGAAGCGAGTGGGGTTTTCAGGTTTAAGTCTGTAATGCAAATACATTCAGCATCACTAAGGCTGGTTGCCCTTGCTGGAGTGTAGGCAGTCACAGAGAATACACATGGTGGTGGTCTGAAAAAACAGCTTGGACATGTGCATTTAAATAAATCAAAAAAAGTGGTTTCATAATGTGTCAGTCTGTAAAAGTGATTTCCAATTGTAAAAAGTGATTTTCACTTGGCCCGAAAAAAAAAGAGCAGTAAGTGTGCTTTAAAAATGGCAAAGAAATTTCGTTTTGGGACTAATGTGAAAACATGACTCTGTGTGCATAGAGGAATTATAGGCAGAGATTTATTGCGTCTTGCTCTGGTGATTTCACAGTTGCATTAGATGGAAAGGGGGGCGAATTTTTGGGGGAAGAAGCAGAGTCTTAGCACACACCCATGTGCTTGCCATGTATAGTCATGCACAGTATTTAGAAGCGAGTGGGGTTTTCAGGTTTAAGTCTGTAATGCAAATACATTCAGCATCACTAAGGCTGGTTGCCCTTGCTGGAGTGTAGGCAGTCACAGAGAATACACATGGTGGTGGTCTGAAAAAACAGCTTGGACATGTGCAATTAAATAAATTTAAAAAAAAGGTTTCATAATGTGTCAGTCTGTAAAAGTGATTTTCACTTGCCCCGAAAAAAAAAGAGCAGTAAGTGTGCTTTAAAAATGGCAAAGAAATTTCGTTTTGGGACTAATGTGAAAACATGACTCTGTGTGCATAGAGGAATTATAGGCAGAGATTTATTGCGTCTTGCTCTGGTGATTTCACAGTTGCATTAGATGGAAAGGGGGGGCGAATTTTTGGGGGAAGAAGCAGAGTCTTAGCACACACCCATGTGCTTGCCATGTATAGTCATGCACAGTATTTACAAGCGAGTGGGGTTTTCAGGTTTAAGTCTGTAATGCAAATACATTCAGCATCACTAAGGCTGGTTGCCCTTGCTGGAGTGTAGGCAGTCACAGAGAATACACATGGTGGTGGTCTGAAAAAACAGCTTGGACATGTGCATTTAAATAAATCAAAAAAAGTGGTTTCATAATGTGTCAGTCTGTAAAAGTGATTTCCAATTGTAAAAAGTGATTTTCACTTGGCCCGAAAAAAAAAGAGCAGTAAGTGTGCTTTCAAAATGGCAAAGAAATTTCGTTTTGGGACTAATGTGAAAACATGACTCTGTGTGCATAGAGGAATTATAGGCAGAGATTTATTGCGTCTTGCTCTGGTGATTTCACAGTTGCATTAGATGGAAAGGGGGGCGAATTTTTGGGGGAAGAAGCAGAGTCTTAGCACACACCCATGTGCTTGCCATGTATAGTCATGCACAGTATTTAGAAGCGAGTGGGGTTTTCAGGTTTAAGTCTGTAATGCAAATACATTCAGCATCACTAAGGCTGGTTGCCCTTGCTGGAGTGTAGGCAGTCACAGAGAATACACATGGTGGTGGTCTGAAAAAACAGCTTGGACATGTGCAATTAAATAAATTAAAAAAAAAGGTTTCATAATGTGTCAGTCTGTAAAAGTGATTTTCACTTGCCCCGAAAAAAAAAGAGCAGTAAGTGTGCTTTAAAAATGGCAAAGAAATTTCGTTTTGGGACTAATGTGAAAACATGACTCTGTGTGCATAGAGGAATTATAGGCAGAGATTTATTGCGTCTTGCTCTGGTGATTTCACAGTTGCATTAGATGGAAAGGGGGAGCGAATTTTTGGGGGAAGAAGCAGAGTCTTAGCACACACCCCTGTGCTTGCCATGTATAGTCATGCACAGTATTTAGAAGCGAGTGGGGTTTTCAGGTTTAAGTCTGTAATGCAAATACATTCAGCATCACTAAGGCTGGTTGCCCTTGCTGGAGTGTAGGCAGTCACAGAGAATACACATGGTGGTGGTCTGAAAAAACAGCTTGGACATGTGCATTTAAATAAATCAAAAAAAGTGGTTTTATAATGTGTCAGTCTGTAAAAGTGATTTCCAATTGTAAAAAGTGATTTTCACTTGGCCCGAAAAAAAAAGAGCAGTAAGTGTGCTTTCAAAATGGCAAAGAAATTTCGTTTTGGGACTAATGTGAAAAAATGACTCTGTGTGCATAGAGGAATTATAGGCAGAGATTTATTGCGTCTTGCTCTGGTGATTTCACAGTTGCATTAGATGGAAAGGGGGAGCGAATTTTTGGGGGAAGAAGCAGAGTCTTAGCACACATCCATGTGCTTGCCATGTATAGTCATGCACAGTATTTACAAGCGAGTGGGGTTTTCAGGTTTAAGTCTGTAATGCAAATACATTCAGCATCACTAAGGCTGGTTGCCCTTGCTGGAGTGTAGGCAGTCACCGCGAATACACATGGTGGTGGTCTGAAAAAAACAGCTTGGACAAGTGCAATTAAATAAATTTAAAAAAAAGGTTTCATAATGTGTCAGTCTGTAAAAGTGATTTTCACTTGCCCCGAAAAAAAAAAGAGCAGTAAGTGTGCTTTAAAAATGGCAAAGAAATTTCGTTTTGGGACTAATGTGAAAACATGACTCTGTGTGCATAGAGGAATTATAGGCAGAGATTTATTGCGTCTTGCTCTGGTGATTTCACAGTTGCATTAGATGGAAAGGGGGAGTGAATTTTTGGGGGAAGAAGCAGAGTCTTAGCACACACCCATGTGCTTGCCGTGTATAGTCATGCACAGTATTTAGAAGCGAGTGGGGTTTTCAGGTTTCAGTCTGTAATGCAAATACATTGAGCTTCACTAAGGCTGGTTGCCCTTGCTGGAGTGTAGCACTCTGGACATGGGCTTTTTAAAAAATCTGAAAAGTGGTTTCATAATGTGACAGTTTGTAAAAGAGATTTTCACTTGCCCAAAAAAAAGAGCAGTTTGTGTGCATTCAAATTGGCAAAGAAATTTTGTTTTGTGACTATTGTGAAAAGAAATGTAGTAATATATTTAAATACAATAAAGGATTTTTTTTTAGTTTTTTTCAGGTATTGCTGAAGAACAGTGAACAAAATTTAAGATGCCTACAAAATCTCGAGTTCAAAAAACGCTAAAAAAAAAACTATATTTGAAGACAACTGGAGGACCAAAGTTAGTAGAAGATGCTCATGTTGGGAAAAAGAAAAAATCTTCTGGTGAGCAGAAAAAACAATTTCTTAAAAAAATATTCAAAACAAAGAAAAATGTACAAAATGTCTGTCCTGGGAAGAATGTAACAAAACGAAGAGAACAGCAAAAATTTGAGAATTTAGTTAATGCAAATATACCTTCTGCAACTGAAAAGTTTTACATAAACAGAAAAACAGCGTTTAAAGAGATACGTAGAAAAATGTTTCAGAGAAGAGTTATGTCCAATTTGATAAAGGATGTGAAGAAATATAAGCAAAAGGCAAAATATTACAAGAGAAAAAAAAGAAATTGAAGCCATTGCAGCAAAAGCATTAGAATTAAAAAGGAAACTATTCATATTAATTTTGAATAGGATGCGTACATTAGATAAAATGGTTAATGTACTGAAATCACAAAGCAAAAGCAAAAGAGTAGTGAACAGAACAAACTTTTGTAAAGTGTTTTTAGGAAAGTGGATGCATAGTTCAAGTAGTGAACCTTTTTTTAATGAAGAGAGCTATTTTCAAAGTAATAGTTTGCTGCATGCAGTTGACACCAGAGGTCGTTCATACGAAGTAAAAAATGGTTGCATAATGGAGAAGGAGATAATGGTTCCAAGAGATGAGGTACAAGTGATGGCAGATGAGGCAATGGGGAGACGTCCTAAAGCCCCAGTGTACACTTGGAATTGTAGTAGTATTTGCACTGTGCGTCAGGAATCTATTGACAGATTTCGAGAGTTTCTAAGAGAATATAGTAAAAAAAAGTGTAAAACAGAAGATTAAGGTGCTTCAAAGTCTGGATCCATGCAGAGTGAGAGAGAATACTGGTTTGCAGGGTCATTCTCTGGCTTGTCTATCTAGAAAAGTGTGCAATAGTGTTTTCCATCATTTTAGGATGCTGGCTGTTCATCATACTGAAATGAGAAAGTTTGTGAGACGGTTGTATTTTGCCAAAAGTCCAGCAATAAAGTTAAATGAGTTGAATAGGGCTCTGTTCCGAGGAACGGTATCAGATGTAGAGAAGGTTGTTGATGAAATTCAGTTTTGTTACTTTGGTCCTGAACAAAACAGTGCAGAGAAGGACACAGTAAATGAGGAAGAAGTGGAAGAGAATGTAGAACCTTCTGTAAGTAAGACATTTAATGATCACATAACAAAATTTGCAATAGTCTCTAATGAAAGACCAAATGTTACTTGTATTTGTTGCCGCAGAACTCATTATAGAAAACAAACTAGGAATGTTGATCTCTACAGAAAGAGTGAAAATGAAGATAATTATAAGTGGATGGATTTTGCCACATATATATTTCTTGAAAATTGTTATGAATTGGGTGAAAATCAGCGTATTTGTAAATACTGTTACAACAAGTTAGAGGAAAATAGAATGCCGACCAGAGCTGTACATAATAATTTAGAATTGGATGCTATTCCTGCTGAACTTTCTGAATTAAATACATATGAGTCTATACTCATTCAATGTGTTCATCCGTTCCAGACCATAGTACGTATGGAGCCCAAAACTGGTAAATTACCTCCTTCAGATTTACTGAGAGGTTTAAAAGGTAGAGTGGTGTATTTGCCCTTGGATTTGAAAAACAATATGGAAACTATTGATGCGGATACTTTGGAAACTGAACCATTAATTATTCTGGTTAATGGTGTACCTACAAAGAATAAGAAGATTTGGCAGGAGCTGGTAGATGTGCGGAAAGTACAAAGAGCAAATTTGTATTTGAAAAAAAATAACAAATGGTATGAATCAATTTATATAGAAGAAGAAGAAGAAGACGAAGATTTTCAAGAAGACACAGAAACACCAACTGGACAAATTGAAAAAGTGGACAAGACAAAGGAAGAAGAAATTTATGAACATTTTAGCATACATCCTCTTCATTCGAAAGAAGTTATGGGAGACAATATTGATCTCTTTCAGATGAAGAAAGCAAAAGGAACTCCCGTGAGTGTATGGGAGGAGAGCTTGGAAGCTCGATGTTTTCCCCAGCTGTTTCCTACGGGAAAAGGAGGACGATACGATGAACGTCCAGAACAGATTCCAGCTTCAGAGTATCGGACTACAAGACTATATGCTGAAGATCCCAGATTTCGACAAAGTATTCCTTATTTGTTCCATCTTTTATTTGAAAGCGACTTGTCTGCACTGTCTTATGCAGTAAATCACATTTTAAAAAGTGGAGTACATTTACAAAATGTGTCTGCTAAGGATTTTATGGAGAAAGTGCAGCACCGAGATGATCATTTGGAAACACAACTGATCAATCTGATGGCTTGTCAGCGTGGGACAAATGAATATTGGTTCCGACGCCATGGTGAACTAAAATGCATGTTACGCAATTTAGGAACACCAACATTGTTCCTTACCCTAAGCTGTGCCGAGTACGCTTGGGATGATTTACTGGATTTTCTACGAGAGGCCAATTCAAACATTAAAAACATCGAATACAAGACAGCAGGAGAACTGTGCTCATTGGATCCGGTTAATGTTTGCAGATATTTCAATCATAGATTTGAGGCTATGATGTCCTTCATCTGCAATAAAAAAAATCCACCCCTTGGAGAAGTAGTGGATTTCTTTTGGAGAACAGAGTACCAGGCAAGAGGTGCTCCTCATATTCATATGCTGTTGTGGATCAAGGATGCCCCAAAGTTTGGAACAGATACTGATGAAGCAGTGTTATCTTACATTGAAGAATATGCAACATGTGGTATACCAAAAAGCACAGAAGAGAACAAGTTAAAGGAGCAAGTTTTACGTTTCCAAAGTCATCGGTGTGGAAAATACTGTCGACGGAAATACAAGAGCAAAGAAAAATACTACACTAAATGTCGATTTGGATTTCCTAGACCTGTTCTTTCAAATGGAAGAGTAAACAGTTTTATGTCAGCTGTGAGACATACTATCACAAGAAAATCACCTAAGAATACCTACAACCTTAAAAGAAAAGAAGAATCAAAAAATATAAATGACTACAACCCAGTCATTTTATCCATGTGGAACGCTAACATGGATATACAGTATGTAGCTGACAATTCCATTGCTGTTGCACGATATGTAACGTCTTACATTACAAAATCAGAAAAAACAGAATTGAAGGAAATGTGGGAAGAGATTTCTCACGAGAAGACTGTCAGTAAGAAGCTGTACAGTTTCAGTTTGAAGATGTTATCGCATCGAGAAATTGGATCCTACGAATGTTCAGATAGGTTATCTTCTGCAAGTCTCTACTCGAAGTCAAGAAGAATAATTTGGGCAAGTTTAGGCCTTGCAGCAATGAGAAATCGGGTACTGAAATCTGTTGGAGAAATTGAATATTTGGCCGAGAATGACCCAGAAAGTACAGATATATTGAAAACAAACATGTTGGACACATATTATCCCAAGAGAAGTCATCATCTGGAGAACATGTGTCTCTATGAAGTGTTGCAGAACTACATTTATTCACGGAAAGCTGCAGAAGACATTAATAATGGAAAATATAAAGTTGTTGGTGAAGAAGGATGTTTGGTGAAGCAAACCAAAGGAAGTTTGATAAATCACCGGAAGCTGAGTTGCGACACTACCGACAAGAAAGAATTTTACTACTTGGCTCTTTTACAGTTGTTTAAACCATGGCGTACAGAGGATGAACTACTGGGAGAATTTCAAAGCTATGAGGATTCATTTAATGCTTGCAAAGACAGCATACAATGCAATACATTCACAACTTATCTGCAAATGTTAAATGAAGAAATTGAACAGGAAACTACAATTGCAGCAGAAATAGCTAGAGACAGTTCTCAGGACAGCCAAAGTTCAGGAACACACAGTCAAGATCCCCTAGGACAACCAATCGTTGAAAATGAAGCATCAATAGCCATGAATGAAGTGGAAACAGCTATGAATCAAGCTCAAGAAGAATTTATAGACTTAGAAAATTTGGAAAGACAACTGAATCAAGAGCAGCAACAAATTTATGAAGAGATCAAAAACAAAATTGATCACGGATTTCTACATGTAAAAAAAGAGTGCTCATGCACATCATTTCATCCAATCAGGATGTATGTAAGCGGACAAGCTGGCACTGGAAAAAGTTTCCTAATTAAAGTCATCAGAAGCTACCTAAAGCAAAAAACGGATTCTACTTTGTCTTGTGTGGTTACTGCTCCAACTGGGTTAGCAGCATATAACATAAAAGGAATCACCTTACATCGTTTGCTAATGTTACCAGTGGAGCATGAGAACAAAATACAATTCAACAAGCTAACTGGAGAAGCATCCTTGGAAGTTTCACGAGTATTGAAGAAGATGCAAGTTCTCATTATTGATGAGGTGAGCATGGTATCAAACTTAATGCTTGCCTTTGTGCATTTAAGAATGCAGCAAATTTTGAAGACAGACTATGACGTGTTATTTGGTGGAAAACACGTCATAGTTTTTGGAGATCTTTTGCAACTTACTCCAGTTAAAGGACAACCAGTGTTTAATACTGTGACACATGAAGACACGAAGAAGTCATTGGGAAGCATCGGTAATACAAATATTTGGTCCTTCTTTGAGTACAAGGAACTTACAACTAATATGAGGCAAGCAAACGATGAAGAATATGGAAGTATTCTGAAAGATATCAGGATTGGACTACTCACAGAAGCTGGCAAAAAAGCATTACAGACTCGGCTGCTACATAATTTATTTCCAAAGGAAGAAATAGTTGCAGAGAAGATATACAAGAACATTGCAGAAAACAAAAGTGTCATCTGCTTAATGCCTACTCTACGTGAATGCTCAATATTCAATGAGGAGCTTTTGAAATTGGAAAAGGAAGAGATCAGGAAATTGGAAGCAGTGGACAAAATTGAGGATGGAAGAATTACTGTCACAGTAACAGGCAAACTGAAAAATAAATTGGACTCACTAGAGAAGAACATCTCCAAAACAGCTGGATTAGAAAAAAATCTATATGTTTGCATGAACTGTAGAGTGTTTTTAAGGAGAAATTTGGATGTTGAGAAAGGTTTAGTTAATGGAGCGATGGGAAGAGTTGTGGGTTTTATTAATTATCAGAAAAAAGAAGGAATTGAATGTTTAAAAATAAAATTTGATCAGATAGATGAAGTTAAAGATATTTGTCGTTGTACAGTTCGTTTTATGCTTGTGAAAGACTTATATGTACGTAGGAAGCAGTTTCCGTTTTCTCTAGCATATGCTGTAACTATTCACAAGTCTCAAGGATTGACTGTAGATTGTGCATTTGTGAACATTGGTTCAACTGTGTTCAAAGAAGGTATGGCATATGTTGCTTTGTCACGAGTGAAAACATTATCAGGTTTATTCATGATAGACTTTGATGACTCAAAAGTTAGTGCTGATACAAATTGTGTAAAGGAGTATAATAGATTAAGAAGAAGCTATGCTCCTCATTTAGGTCAGTATCCTGTGTTGGAGAAACGTGTAGTTTCTCGTAAAAGGAAAAATGAGAATATCTGTAGTGAAGATGTAGAGAAGAGGGAAAAAAAAGAGGAGTGATGTAATTGCAAGCAAAAAGAAAAAGGAAAATGAAGAACAGGTTGTAGGATGTCATTTTGAAAATAGCTCTGGTGTCAACTGCTACGCAAATGTAGTGCTGAATGTTGCATTTTATCTGGAAAGTTTGCAAGAGCAGATAATAGTAAATCAGGGAAAAAGATTCTGTTCAGAGCTGAGTCTCCTTTTTCAAAAGCTGAGTAAAGATAAAACTCAAATAGAAAGTGCTACTGACATTAGAAAACTTTTAGATGTATGTTCAGGACGAACACAGTTTTCTCAAAATGAACAGCAAGATGCACATGAATTTTTGATGTATTTTCTTCAGGTAGTGGAAGAAGAAGGAGTTCCCATTGACATTTTTTTTGGTCTCTCTTATAAATGGGAACATAGTTGTGATAATTGTTATAATATAAGTGGCTCTATTGTTGATAATGAAAGGTTTATTTATTTGACATTGCCAGAGAGTAAAACAGTCACTTTTGCAAAATTAGTTAAAGATGCTAATCATAGCATGAAATGTGGTGAGTGTAATTCTGACATGTTTTCAACATTAATTTTAAAGGAATACGGACAGTATGTAATTTTAATGATGCAACGATGTAGAGCTGATGGTTCAAAATTGGATACTTTAATAAAGAAGTTTACAGGACAGCAATTATCAATTTCAGGAAAAACTTTTGTAACTGTTGCAATAATTTTCCATGATGGACCTACTGTTACTTCTGGACATTACACAGTTTATCTAAAATGTGAAAAAGGCTGGACACTGTGTAATGATTCCCAATTGATTTTCAAACAACGTTTGCCTTTTGATTTAGCAAATTCCTATCTAATCTTCCTGAAACCTAAATTTTAGAGAGACTTGGCAAGATCTGGACAAAATAATTTTACCATTTTACTGGATTACCATTGCAATTTTGTAAAAAAAAGATTTTTAAAATTATCATTTGGCCTAATGGAAAGATAACCAATTGTAATGTGGACTTTTTTAATTTTTAATGCAATTTTGAAAAACCAATAATTTAGAGATTATCGGTAACTTCTGCACATTTTAAATTTTGGAATGTTATTGGACTGCCATTGGAAATTTTTTCAAAAATGATTTAAAAAATTACTATTTGGCCATGTGGAAAAGTAACCAATTCTATTGTGGACTAAATAAATTATTCAAAAAATTTTCGTGAACCAAAATGTTACAGAGAATCGGTGAGATCTGGACAAATTAAACTTTAGAATTTTATTGGATTTCCGTTGGAAATGTATTAAAAAAAAAAAAAAAAAATTACTATTTGGCCTAAAGGAAATGAAATCAGATGTATTTTGGAGTAATTTGAGATATAATATTGTGATTATAGTTCTGAAACAAACATATCAGACGGTATTTTAAAGAAATAAGTATTGGTATTAGATGATATTTTTTTACAATATTATGCATTTCTATAATGTTAAGTTTAAGTAAAAAAAGAATCAGGGCTTTTTTAATACAATCTTTGTGATTGGTATTTTTTTTTGCCCGCTGTAAAATGATGAATGCAATTGCTTTCACAATTTATAATGAAATGCAATATATTCTGAAAACAGCAAAAATAAGGCAAAAAGATTTTTGGGTAAAAAATGTAAATATGTGTACTGTATTATAAAATGTTTAAAAAATATTAATACTTTTTTCTTTTTTTCCAGATAGATATAGAAAATTTTCGAAAACTACAAACATTTTTAAAACTATTTTTAAAAAAAAGAAATGAATAAATATTTTTTCAGTGAGTATGGTAAGTCAATAATAATAATTGTAGTCTCTCAAGGACAATGTAATGTGATAAATGATTTTTAGTGTTTTTTTTAAAAAATAAAAAAAAAGTACGCGCACCGTACGCGTACGGTAAAAAAAAATAAAAAAAAGTTTTTAAAAACATATGTAAAAAAAAGATGAAAGATAAGGTTGGCTCTTAAAAGAACCGTTGTGTTCATGCAGGGACAGAGGAAAGGAAGCATGGGAAAATTATTCAAAGCGACAAATGTGCTGATCTATTTTGTTGTTCACTAGGGAAACACTGGTCTCCCTATGGCAAATTAGATCTTTACAAAATGTGCAATGAATATCAACCTTCCGAAATCGAGGGTTCATTTCCAGAGGGCCAGCAAAAGGAGATTCTCCCTAGGCCTGGGCAAAAATTTCGTTCCGTTCGCGGAAATTGCGATAATTTGACATTTTTGCGTTCCGCGGAGAGCGCGAAAATGTCAAAAATTCCGGTTTCCGCAGCTTGGCGATAATTTGTTTCTTGCTCGCGCTGTAAAATGATACATTCTTGCGCGCGCGCGATCGCCTTACCTGAATCCCTGCGTTCGCCGACAAGTTTTCTTGATCCGGTCGCGTTCTCCATGAGATGTTGTATTGTTTTTAGCCATTTGCGCTGTCTCGCGACAGTTCGCGCCCGCAGTGACGTCATGCGTCGCGCGATCACGTCTTTCTTCTCGCGATCATGCACCGCGAGAACAACTCAAAACAAGATGGCCGCGCCCGCAAGCAACCACATGGGTAAGTTGGCGACCCGCAACCATGCAGAAAATCTCGCGAACATGCCGGAAAAAAACTTTCGCATCTTCGCGATATTTCTGCTTGTTTGCGATAATTTTAAACATTCTCGCGATAATTTGCGAAGGTTAATTCCGCAAATTCCGCCCACCCCTAATTCTCCCCCCACAGATGAAGGGCTCACCTGACCTGCAGAAGAAGGAGTAAGCCCTGCAGATGATGGTCCAGGCTGAGCTGCTGTGGATGTACTGGCTCGTCTTTCTGAAGAGTTACCTCCAAAAAGATGACCATGTGTCCTTCTGTGTACATCCTGGAGGTGTCTCTTCATGGTGTGATTCCCAAAGGAATACTTCCTGTCAGGATTACCTCTAGAAAGTACACGCTTACACAGCGTGCAAGTAACTAAGGGTGCATTCACCTTTTGCTGGCCTTCTGGAAAAGTAAAATAATCCCAAACATAAGAAGGCTTTTGTTTCCTCGATCTCTGCCTCAAGACAGTGCTGCTAGTGCTAGCCTCACTCTCAGAAGAGCTCTGCTGTTCTGCCATCGTATCCCAAAGACAAACCAGCTCCTTCTCCCAAGGGATCACAAGCAGAAATGAGGGGAATGGGTGTGGTGTAGGAGAGTTCTAGAACTGAAAGTAGTTTCAACCAATCAAAAGTTGTGTTTCAAGATCACATGACCTACCGTACGCTTACGGTACGCTTACGGTACGCTTACGGCAAAAAGTACGCGTGCGCGTAAAAAAGACACGCGCTTGCGCGCATGCGCATAACAGTCACTGCCCGGCACTTCCGCGTAACGTGCGCGTGTGGCGTAAGCGCGCACGCGTCCCACGCGCAGTACGCGCGGCTACGCAAAGTGCGTAACTGTACGCAAGCAGCGTAGATAGATTACGGACGTTGCGTAAACCGTACGCTTACCGTGAGCTTACGGTACGCGTACTAAAAAAAAATAAAAAAAAAAAAAAAAAACTGGAAATAAATTTTACATGTTTATTTTAAAAAATATATTAAAAAAAATATTTAAGGATTTTAAAAATTTAAGCATAGTCTTTATAAAAGGTAAGAAAATTAAATTAAAAATATGTTTGAAAAAATTGAAGAATAAAAAAAAAATTAGCATTTAAAAAACCTTGCAAATTCACTGAAAAAACCATGGGTTTCACACACGTTATAGTTAGGAATTAGCATTTAAAAAACCTTTGAAATTCAGTGAAAAAACCATAGGTTTCACACACGTTATAGTTAGGAATTAGCATTTAAAAAACCTTAGAAATTCAGTGAAAAAACCATAGGTTTCACACATGTTATAGTTAGCTGGACATTTTACTCGTAAAAAACCAATGAAATTGCCCCGTTATAGTTAGTTCAGCTAACTATAACTCGCGCGCCCGCAATGCACTGCTGATGACGTCACATATTACATCACTCATGACATGGTCAGTGACATCACTCATGACATCACTGATGACATCTCAAATGACATCACTGATGACATCACTGATGACATCATCCTTGTGATAGAGTGGCAGACCTCCTCTTCCCCTAATATAACCTTTGACACACACATTCAAAAATAGAAACTACAATGTTCAAAACAATGGACATACCAATACCAGTTAAAACAACCTATTCAGTAATTCTAAGATCCACATACACATCCACTCATTCACCAACAGTCCAATTCAGTCACTCATACATGTACTCACTCATCATATGTACTCATACACCTATACATCCTGTTACACAATGCCACTCATCCATAGAGTTACTCACACACATAGTCACTCATGCTAACAAAGAATCAAACATACATTTACTTGCATATACAGTTATACACACACCACCACACTTACTTCTACGGAAACTTACACATACTTAGTCTTTTAAACAATCACTTATAGAAACACATACTTATTCATACAGGAACTCTTTCAATCTCTCACTCTCATATATTCTCACATATATACACCAATAGTCACATATACTAGTTTAAAACATATGTAGTTACTCATAAAGACACTATTGAGACAGTCATTCACTCAATAACACATCCATGCACACACTCATCCACCCATACAGTCCTGCACACATGCTGTCTTCAACACATACAAACAGTGAGTCACTCATTCATACACCTATGCACTACGTAATACCCCCCACCGAACCATGCAGACACTCAGACTGATACTCAAAAAACCAACTAATAACCTATATAGACACCCATGTAGCTACTCACCAACCCATGCAGCCACTTATACACAAAGTGAGAGACTGATACAGATATATACATATTTAAACATTACTCACTAAAACATGTATTCACTATGATACACTTAATCAGTCAGTTAAACAATCAATTTTTCAAAAACAAATCATCCATTTAGACACTTATATACCCATTTATTCTTCCATCGACCTTGAGATATACATATATAAAACATATTTAATTTTCAGAAAAACACACATTCACTGGATGATGTCATCAGTGATGTCATTTGAGATGTCATCAGTGATGTCATGAGTGATGTCACTGACCATGTCATGAGTGATGTAATATGTGACGTCATCAGCAGTGCATTGCGGGCGCGCGAGTTATAGTTAGCTGAACTAACTATAACGGGGCAATTTCATTGGTTTTTTACGAGTAAAATGTCCAGCTAACTATAACATGTGTGAAACCTATGGTTTTTTCACTGAATTTCTAAGGTTTTTTAAATGCTAATTCCTAACTATAACGTGTGTGAAACCTATGGTTTTTTCACTGAATATATATATATATATATTCACTGAAAAAACCATAGGTTTCACACATGTTATAGTTAGCGGAAATTTTACTGATAAAAAACCAATGAAATTCCCCCGTTATAGTTAGTGCAGGCAACTATAACTCACGCGACCGCAATCCTCTGCTGATGCTAATACTGTATTTAGACACTTATTTGCCCATGTCTTCTTCCATACATTTTTAGCTATACATATATTACAAATATTTTTTTTTCATAAAGACACATATGTCATCAGCAGAAGATTGCGGTCGCGTGAGTTATAGTTGCCTGCACTAACTATAACGGGGGAATTTCATTGGTTTTTTATCAGTAAAATTTCCGCTAACTATAACATGTGTGAAACCTATGGTTTTTTCAGTGAATTTGCAAGGTTTTTTAAATGCTAATTCCTAACTATAACGTGTGTGAAACCTATGGTTTTTTCAGTGAATTTGTACGGTTTTTTAAATGCCAAGTTACTTTACGCCATTCGTGGCGTGCGCGCCCACTTAACGCAGTTCGTTCCGTGCGCGTTCCGTGCGCGCACGGTGCGCTTCGCGCACCGTGCGCGCACAGTGAGCACGCAGTGCGCTTCGCGCACCGTGCGCCCACTTTACGCAGTTAGTGCCGTGCACGCACGGTGGGCATGCGGTGCGATGACAAAGCAAGAAAGCACGTCAACAAATCTGTTTCTGCTTTCCTCCGTGACTATGGTATGGGTGCCATTTACCACAACAACTTGCGTTATGACATGCAAGACATTTATAGAGGAGATGGTGTGCACTTCAATGATGAAGGGAACAGAGTCTTCCTCTTGAACCTTAGACTCTGCATCGGTACTTACTTGTAGGTACCACTAAAAAATCATTTCATAAACACAACGGCTTTTTTTAGAGCTCCCTAATATCTAAACTCTTAAATCTGCTTTTCATTTTTTTTTTTTTTTTTTTTTCTACCGTACGCTTACCGTAAGCTTACCGTACGCGTACCCCGTGATTTTTTTTAAAATCAATAAATGTTTTCTTTGTACTTTACAGTCCTTCTTTGACCCCCTCACAAATGTTAGGGGGTCTGTAACTCTCCTCACTGCCCCCTTTCCTTGTTTTCACTCTTTTTTTTCAGAGTGAAATACACAAAATGGCGGCCGCCGCTTCCTGGTTTCGGCCGATTCGAATGTTTACTAAGATCTAAGAGCCAATCAGAATCGCGCTCGCGCACGCCACCGTACGCTTACCGTAAGCGTACGGTAAGCGTACCGTAAGCGGGCTCAGATATATATATTGATTTAAAGGCTATTTTCTCAGAATCTACTGAACAGATTTACACCAAACCTACAAAAGGCACTTCCTTGACCTAGGGACTACCTCTCTGCCAAATTTTGAGTAATTCTGTTCAGCCGTTCGGGCTGTAGCTCGTTCTAAAGGTCCTATGGAAAAATGCATGGGAAAAACGCGTTTTGGGACCCCCCTTTTATCTCAGCCCCCGCTTGACGGATCCCCCCGAGACTTTCAGGGTAGGAGCGGAGCGTAGCGCCCCACCTATTTTGAGAAATTCGCGAGGATTCGTCGACCGGCGCCAAAGTTATTCAAAATAGAATGTTGAGGTTTTCCTATGGAAACGTGGTCCTAACTATAACTACCTACTGGCGACCGCCAGTAGGTAATATATATATATATATATATATATATATGTTCACTGAAAAACATAGGTTTCAGGGGCGTTATAGTTAGCTGGACTTTTCACTCGTACAAAACCATTGAAATTCCCCCATTATAGTTAGTTCAACTAACTATAACTCGCGCGCCCGCAATGCACTGCTGATGACGCCACATATTACATCACTCATGACATGGTCAGTGACATCATTCATGATATCACTGATGACATCTCAAATGACATCACTGATGACATCATCCAGTGAATGTGTGTTTTTCTGAAAATTACATATGTTTTATATATGTATATCTCAAGGTCGATGGAAGAATAAATGGGTATATAAGTGTCTAAATGGATGATTTGTTTTTGAAAAATTGATTGTATAACTGACTGATTAAGTGTATCTTAGTGAATATATGGCTTAGTGAGTAATGTTTAAATGTGTAAATATCTGTATCAGTCTCTCACTTTGTGTATAAGTGGCTGCATGGGTTGGTGAGTAGCTACATGAGTGTCTATATAGGTTATTAGTTGGTTTTTTGAGTATCAGTATGAGTGTCTGAGTGTCTGTATGGTTTGGTAGGGGGTATTACGTAGTGCATAGGTGCATGAATGAGTGACTCACTGTTTGTATGTGTTGAAGACAGCATGTGTGCAGGACTGTATGGGTGGATGAGTGTGTGCAAGGGTGTGTTAGTGAGTGATAGACTGTCTCAATAGTGTCTTTATGAGTAACTACATATGTTTTAAACTAGTATATGTGACTATTGGTGTATATAAGTGAGTATATGTGAGAGTGAGAGATTGAAAGAGTTCCTGTATGAATAAGTATGTGTTTCTATAAGTGATTGTTTAAAAGACTAAGTATGTGTAAGTTTCTGTAGAAGTAAGTGTGGTGGTGTGTGTATAACTGTATATGCAAGTAAATGGATGTTTGATTCTTTATTAGCATGAGTGACTATGTGTGTGAGTAAATCTATGGATAGTGGCGTTGTGTAACAGGATGTATAGGTGTGTGAGTACATATGATTAGTGAGTACATGTATGAGTGACTGTATAGGACTGTTGGTGAATGAGTGGACGTGTATGTGGATCTTAGAATTACTGAATAGGTTGTTGTAACTGGTATTGGTATGTCCATTGTTTTGAACATTGTAGTTTCTATTTTTGAATGTGTGTATCAAAGGTTATATTAGGGGAAGAGGAGGTCTGCCACTCTATCACAAGGATGATGTCATCAGTGATGTCATTAGTAATGTCATTTGAGATGTCATCAGTGATGTCATGAGTGATGTCACTGACCATGTCATGAGTGATGTAATATGTGACGTCATCAGCAGTGCATTGCGGGCGCGCGAGTTATAGTTAGCTGAACTAACTATAACGGGGGAATTTCAATGGTTTTGTACGAGTGAAAAGTCCAGCTAACTATAACGTGCCTGAAACCTATGGTTTTTTCAGTGAATTTCAAAGGTTTTTTAAATGCTAATTTCTAACTATGCCTACAGAGATAGGACATATGAAGAAAGAAGAAAAAGCACACAGAAAGAAAAAAAAGAAATGCAGAAAGAAGCAACAGAAGTCCTCAAAGACGAAGAGAAGTGCAGGAAGAAGGATAACATGCAGAAAGAACAAACAGAAGAGCAGAAAGAAGCCTTGTTGCAAAATCATCCTGTACCCTCAACTTTTTCAGATGGATACTGGTGGTAACTGAGTCTGACTAACCAGTCCTAGAGCCAGTGCTATGTTAAAAGACACTCAGAATACAGTGAAAACACCTACATACACTAGGAAGACTATGCGTTGGGGTCCCCCTGTGATCAGCATGACCTCCTCTGTAAGCCCCTAGTATATAATAGGGCAGGGGATTAAAACTACCTCTTAAAACGTGCCACAGGGCGTGTTTGCACACGTTTACTCAGGCCCTGTCCCCTCCCTTCACCACTGTGTAAACACGCCCTGTGGCCGTTTTTAGTTGGGAGATTAAGTTCATTTGAATCCTGAGGGTCCCTAGGGTCCAACTAGCCCACTAGGTACCTCCAGTATGCGCCACAGAGCTGCGTTGCAGAGAGGTGTAAAAAGTGGCACGGCCTGGACTACCTCTCTGCAACGCAACTCAGTGGCGCTTACTGGAAGCACCTGGTGGGCTAGTTAGCATAGAAAGGGAATTATTTCCCCAACTTAAAACGCGCCATAGGGCGTGTTTGCACACGTCACCTCAGGCCCCGTCCCCTTCCTTCCCCACTGTGTAAACATGCCCTGTGGCCGTTTTTTAAGTTGGGAGATTAAGTCCCCTTGAATCCTGAGGATCCCTAGGTGCAAAATAGCCCACTAGGTACGTCCAGTAAGCGCCATTGCAGAGAGGTGTAAAAAGGGGCACGGCCTGCACCACCTCTCTGCAACGCAGAGCAATGGCACTTACTGGAAGCACCTGGTGGGCTAGTTGGCCCAAAGGGTCCCTCAGGATTGAAAGGGAATTATTTCCCCAACTTAAAACGCGCCACAGGACCTGTTTGCACACGTCACCTCAGGCCCCGTCCCCTCCCTTCACTACTGTGTAAACGCGTCCTGTGGCCGTTCTAAGTTGAGAGATTAAGTCCCCTTAAATCCTAAGGGTCCCTAAGGTCTAACTAGCCCACTAGGTATCTCCAATAAGCGCCACAGAGCTGCGTTGCATAGAGGTGTAAAAAGGGGCATGGCCTCAGAACACCTGTGTGCAACGCAGGTCCCTGGCGCACACTGGAGATACCTGTTGGGCTAGTTGGCCCTCAGGGACCCTCAGTATTGAAGGGGAATTAATTCCCCAACTTACAACTGGCCAGGGGGCGCGTTTGCAGAGTGCTGCAAGGAGGGGGCGTGGCCTCCAGTGCGTTGCCAGTCTTTTATTTATTTTATTTTTTTAAGAAGGAGGGCTGTGTGGCCCCCCTTCTTTTTCTAATTTACTGGCCCTGGGGACCCCATCCCCCAGGGCCTGCACCCTAATTTTTTTTTGTTGAAAAAAATAAATTTGGCCCTCCCAAGGCCTTAAACGGCCCCGGGGACCCCGACCCCATGGTCATGGCCTTTTTTTAAATTAAATTCTTTAGGAGGGGCCTGCGTTGCCCCCCTCTTCAGGCCACTTCTGGCTCCGGGGACCCCATCCCCCGGGGCCGGCCTTTGTTTTTTATTATTTTAAAAATATATATATTTATAGAAACACCTAGGACATGCTGGACAAACCGTATGTACCTATCACCATGACGATTTGCGTGATATTCAGTAAAAGGCAACTATGCATAGAATGAATCCACATGGAATGTACTTACACCACTAGTGAAGCTCTGACGTGTCTGACGCCCTACCGTGCCTAATCCCGGCGCCCCCGCCGGTGGGTACTCTCCAAGTAGACATCCTTATTGTTTATTTATACAAACATGGGTAGCTATTGACGGGCACATTTAATATACACACACACCAAGCTATTCAAAGGGGATTCGACAAAAATTCGACCAAACTATGCAAGAAACCCCCCTCACGGTTAATAAAAAACACATCCACCGCTGGATGTGTAATACTTTTTATTTTACTCTCTGGAAAGTAGACGAACCTCACTTGAGAGTCACAGCGTGCTCCTGGCTGAGCCCAATGCTGTGTTACATCCACCAGTGCCCACCGATTGCCTCACACCTCTGTCTTGTATTCCATCAGCTAGTGCGTATGCTATGATACTCTCTAGCCCATGTGCACTGTAACACCACCCCGTGAATATGTCATGCCACACTTGCCTTCGCACGGGTTATATTGCCCCATCTAACGTGCCTTCCTCGATGTGTATGTTATAACGCACAGCGCTATGCCATACATATTACAATCTGGGATCCATATATTTGTCACAGTGCATATGCAATGTTACACTCCCCAGCACATATTTTATATTACAACTTTAGATACTAGTTATGTTACACAACACTGCCCTGTGCATATTACACTCCAAGGCGCATTTATCGCATAGCACGCGCTAGTGCCTGTGCTATCTCGCGCTCTCCAATGAATCTGTCATTGATCACAATGTATTGCATATTATATTTCACGCCCCGGTTCATCTTATATCACACTTTTTGGTGCATAGTTTATACCGTATACTACATCTAGTTTTCATTTTCAATCGTGCTCTCAGGACTATGTTCTATATAACACTGCGTCCACCTACCCTTTTCACGGGCATTACATTTTGCGATGGGGTGGAGGGTCAGGGGGTGTTTCTGCCAAGTGAGCCCGGGGTCACAGTCACAAACGTCCTCTTCTTCCTGAATAAAAGTGAGATTATGCTGCATACTTGTTCATATTTTAAGTAGTTCGCACAGACACAAATTTTAAAAACAATAAAGTTCCTAATACCCACCTTCTCTGAACAGTTACCTTGCTGCCCCATCCACCTCCTCCCTATCCTCTGTTGTCTGAATCCATGGACTAGCCTCCTCCCTCCTGCCATGCATGGTCTGATGTGCTGCCATTGCCCTCCATTTAGCATGATGTACCAGTCCACTCCACCTGCCCTCCATTGCCCAATTCTATGGCCCATCATTGACTTCCTGCTTAGCCTCTGTGCTTAGCTTGCTGCCCCTATTCTCCTTCCCCCTGCCCTCCGATGTCTTTGTGCATGCCCCAGCTCCATCCTTTTTGCCCACTATGTTCCATGGACCTGCAACTCCTATCTACTCTGAGTGTTCTGTTGAGCTGCCACTCCCCTCCCACCTGCCTAGCATTGTCAGATGACTGTAACCTGTCCCTGCCACCTCCACCCTGCCTGTCCACATGCCATGCCCCTATCCCCTTCCTCCTGTCCTCCATGGTCTATTTTACTGCCACACCCTTCTGCCCTCCCTGATCTGTTGTGCTGCAACTGCTCCTCCTGCCTGTCCCGCGCGGTCTGTTGTGAGGCCCCTTCCCCTGAACTCTCTTGTCTATGCCCAGGTCCTGACCCTCCCTTCTATCCTCCATGGTCCTTTGTGCATGCCCCTGCACCCTCCTTCTTGCCCATCATAGCCATTGTGCTGCCACTAACCCTACCGCTTGCCATGTATGGTCTTCTGTGCTGCCATGGCCCCTTCCACCTTCCTTGTGTAGTCAGCTAGCTGCCTCCGACCCCCTCCCACCTTCCCTCCATGGTCTGTGTGTATGCCACCATAGTCTCATTGTTGCTCTCCATGGTGTGTCTTGTTTCTAGTGCCCATTCTGCCTGACCTCCATGGTCATCTTGCTGCTCCTGCCCTGCCACCTTGCCCCCAGCCTTCTGTTTCCATGTGCAGACCCCCTATTCCCTCCCTCCTGGCTTGTCTGTTCCATTGTAATGCCCCTGATCCATCCCTCCTGCCCTTTATGGTCTGTTATGCTGCAGCTTTCTCTCCTGTCTGCCCATTATGGTCAGCTAGCTACCATTGCCTCTTTCCCATCTGTCCTCTGTTGTCCATGTGCATGGTCCTGTCCCCTCCCTATTGCTTTCTATGGATTGTTGTGCTGCACTCCCATCCCGCATGCGCTGTGTGGTGTATTGTGCTGCTGCAAACCCTGATGCCTGCCTTGTAGGGTCAGTTTGGTGCACCTCTCCATGTCCCTCCTGTCCTCTGTTATCCGAGTCCATGTCCCTACCCCAATTCCTCCTGCCTACCATGATTCAATGTACCATACTTGCTAACATTTTGAACTTGGTAAGAGGGAGATTTTGAAAAAAAACTGGGGTATTGATTTTCCCCTTTGAGTTACATTAAAAAAGAGGAGATTGTAGACAGGAGACAGATCAAATAAAGCCCATTTGAGCTTAAAAACATTGGACGTTTCCTGGCTGAAACGGGTCTGTTGGCATGTATGGTTGTACTACCACTGCCTCTTCCTTCTGCCCACAATGGTCTATTATATTGCCACAGCCTCTCTTGCCAGTCCTGTATTGTTGGTTATTTGCCCCTGCCCCCCTTTCCACTGCCCTCCATAGTCTGTTGTGCTGCCATTGCCCTTCCTGCCTGCCCAGTGTGGTCAAATTGTTGCCTCTGCACTCTCCTACCTGCCTTCAATTTTCAGAGTCCGTGCCCCTGGCCTCTGCCTCTCAACAGTATCCCAATGAACAACTAGATTGCTAACATTCTATATTTATTACAAAAGTGTGGAACGCCTGATGTCATCTTGATATAATCAAAACTGTAATACCTAGAGTATTTCCTTTAGAAATTACATATATGAGAGGGTCTTATTTGCATCAAAATTATGGTTAGTGCTCTAAAAAACTAAAATGAGGACATATTTTCTGAGTTTTCAAATAGCGACAAAGAACTTTAAAATTATTTGTAATCTTTATGTTTTTTTATCCAGTTGACCACTTGATTAAATGTTGCACCTTGGCGAGAGGATGTGGTGTTACTTCCAGAGCTGCAGACTTTGCAACTGGGGAACCAGGTTGGCGTTTCTGCTTCAGCTCAACACTGTGATTGTGGTCAAATAACTTAATCTCCCCTTGTCTACAACCAAAATGAATTTGATCTTGTGTGATGTAACCAATGCTCATGTAAAGCATTCCAATACCTGACAAGTCTGCACTATATAAAACTGCAAATACACAAAAAAAGTGTTTTGCACACTTCTGTCATTGGGCTACATGTGGGTTACATCTGGGTGATATTTGTGCTGCATTTAGGCTCTTTTGTGTCTGGTGGCCATCTTTGGAGATTTATTTGTTATGAAGTTTCCTAATTTCCTCATTTACTGCAGTCTCCTCAGTAGGAAATGCTTTCAGTTTTTTACTTTGATTCCATCAAGAAGGTATTCAGATATGTCACACATTTGCCATAAATTCTGAATGTTAGCACTCTAGTTGCTCATTAGATCACTGTAGTAAAGCTACTGCTCACCACGGAAGTCTGCTGCTGGTATTAAAAGTGCATGTTTCAGTCTGCATATCAGAATTTTTTAATGAAATAGAAGAGGATTTGAGAAGTCACTCAAAATGTGCCCTAATTTTTCTTTCTTCAGCACTAATCATAATTTCTATGGCAAAATGAACCCCCTCATTGTGTTCCTTTTTAAATTAAATGTTTTAAGTGTTACCAGTTTATTCCAATCAAGATGGCTTCAGGTGTGCCATACTTTTGTCATAAGTAAGACAGTAAGCGCTCTATTTGTTCTTAGGAACACTCTGGGACATTCTGTCATTAGGCTATACTTGGGCTACATCTGGGTGATATTTGGGCTACATTTGGGCTCTTTTGTCTCTGGTGGCCATTTTGGGAGATTTATTTGTTATGAAGTTTCCTAATTTCCTCATTTACTGCAGTCTCCTCAGTGGGAATACTTTCAGTTTTTTATTTTGGTTCCATCAAGAAGGCATTCAGATGTGTCCCACATTTGCAATAAATTCTGAATGTTAGCACTCTAGTTGCTCATTAGATCACTGTAGTAAAACTACTGCTCACCAGGGAAGTCTGCTGCTGGTATTCAAAGTGCATGTTTCAGTCTGCATGTCAGAATTTGTTTATGAAATAGAAGAGGATTTGAGAAGTCAAAATGTGCCCTAATTTTTCTTTCTGCAGAACTAATCATAATTTCTATGGCAAAATGAACCCCCTCATTTTGTTCCTTTGTAAATTGAATGTTTTAAGTGTTACCACTTTTTTCCAATCAAGATGGCTTCAGGTGTGCCATACTTTTGTCATAAGTAAGACTGTTAGCGCTCTAGTTGTTCGTTAGAACACTCTGGGACATTCTGTCATTGGGCTGTACTTGGGCTACATCTGGGTGATATTTGGGCTACATTTGGGCTCTTTTGTCTGTGGTGGCCATTTTGGGAGACTTATTTGTTATGATGTTTCCTAATTTCCTCATTTACTACAGTCTCCTCAGTAGGAAATACTTTCAGTTTTTTACTTTGATTCCATCAAGAAGGCATTCAGATGTGTCACAAATTTGCCATAAATTCAGAATGTTAGCACTCTAGTTGCTTATTAGATCACTGCAGTGAAGCTACTGCTCACCAGGGACGTCTGCTGCTGATATTGAAAGTGCATGTTTCAGTCTGTATGTCAGATTTTTTTAATGAAATAGAAGAGGATTTGAGAAGTCACTCAAAATGTGCCCTAATGTTTCTTTCTGCAGCACTAATCATACTTTCTATGGCAAAATGAACCCCCTCATTTTGTTCCTTTTTAAATTAAATGTTTTAAGAATTACCACTTTATTCCAACCAAGATGGCTTCAGGTGTGCCATACGTTTGTCATAAGTAGGACTGTTAGCGCTCTAGTTGTTCTTTAGAACACTCTGGGAAGCTGCAGTAGAACACAAAGGAATCAACTGACAGTCTCTGCCCTTGTTGGATGTACATGTTTTACTGAGAATGTCAGACTTCATTCTCACATGACTGAGAAAGATAATGTGAATTTACAGAAAATATGCTCTCAGTTAGCTCATAGATCACCTTCCAAACCTCTGTGGGAAAAGCATGAGAAAATAGTTTTCTCTCAAACCTTATTCATGATATCACAGCAGAAGGCTTTTTCACATGGTAAAATCACCTTAGAACACAGCACAATTCCTAAAATGAGTATGGTACCATCAACAAATGATTTATAATGTAACTAAAGTCTTAAAACCCTCTATTAACTGCAATGCTTTTTAATGAGGTGCTATCATGTATATTGGTCCCAAGATGGCTGCCAACACTTCTTGGATGAAGTGCTGACAGCCAATCAGATCTCACGATGAGATGTGTGATAGGCTCCGCCCAGATATATATGTGATTTTACTTTTGATTTTCTCAGGAACTACTGAACGGATTTACACCATTTAAGCAAAAGGCACATGCCTGACCTGAGGACTACCTCTTTGCCAAATTTCAAGTAATTCTGTTCAGCCGTTCGGGCTGTACCTTCGACTAAAGGTCCTATGGAAAAATGCATGGGGAAAACGTGTTTTGGGACCCCCCTTTTTTCTCAGCCCCCGCTTGACGAATCACCCCGAGACTTTCAGGTAGGAGCTGAGTGGAGCGCCCCATTAGTTTTGAAAATTTCACGAAGATAAGTCAACCGGCGCCAAAGTTATTCAAAATAGAATTTTCAGATTTCCTATGGGAACTCGGTCCTAACTATAACTATCTACTGGCGACCACCAGTAGATAATATATATATATATTCATTGAAAAAACATAAGAGTTACAGGGACGCTATAGTTTGGAAATAGAATTTAAAAATCCTTAGAAATTCATTGAATAAACCAAAGGTTACATGGATGTTATAGTTAGGCTCACATTTCAGTCGCACACAACCAGAGAAATTCAGCTGTCATAGTCAGCTGACCTAACAATAACTCACACCCCTGCAATGCACTGCTTATGACCTCAAATATTACATCACATATGACATGGTCAGTGACATCACTGATGACACCTCAAATGACATCACTGATGACATCTCAAATGACATCACTGATCACAATATCCAGTGACTGTGTTTGTTTTCCAAAGTTACGGAGTGTTAAACATATATACTAAGGTAAGTTGCTGTGGAAGTGTCTGTATAGGTCAGTGAGTGGGTACATGAGTGCAGTATAGAAGAGTGAGTGGGTGTGTCATTGAATGTATAAGTGAGTGGATGTGTAAGTATTTGTATGAGTTAGTGAGTGGGTGTATAAGTGGCTGTAATGGTGAATGAGAGGATGAAGGAGAGGCTGTATGTTTGACTGTGCAGGTACATACGTGTATGTATGGGTGAGATAGGGTAAAAGAGCGGCTGTATGGGTGCATGAATGGATGTGTAAGTGGGTGTATAGGAGAGTTAGTGGGCTAGTGAGTGGCTGTATCAGTGAGTGAATGTGTGTGACTGGCTGTATGGGTGAGTAAGTGATTATGAGAAGTATTGTATGGGACAGTTTTTGCTTGTCTCAGTGACTGTATAGGTGAGTGAGTAAATGTGTTAGTATATGTATTAGTAAGTGAGTGGGGGTGTGAGTAACTTTATGGGTGAGAGAGCGGCTGTGTGAGTGACTGTATGGATGAGTGATTTGGTGTGTGAGTAACTGTGTGGTTAACTGATTCAGTTTGTGAATGGTTGTATGGGTGTATGAATGCGTGTGTATGTTTTCATATTTCTTTATGGCTGGCTGTGTGAGTGGCTGTATTGGTCACTGAGAATTTACATGAGTGGTTGTATGTGTGAGTTACTGGTTGTGTTAGTGGCTGTATGGGTGGGTTGATGTGTGAATGCCCCAACGGATCACTGAGTTAGTGTATGGGTCTGTGAAAGGGTATATCAGTGGTTGTGTGGGAGTGGGAGTGATTGTATGAGATGTTGTATAGGGCGTAAGTGGGTGTGTGAGTTGTTCTGTGGCTGATGTAATCACTGATGTCATTTGAGATGTCATCACTGATGTCATCATTGATGTCACTGACCATGTCATGCTTGATGTGATATGTGAGATCATAAGCAGTGTATTGCGGGGGCATAAGACAAACTAGGACATCCCTGTAACCTTTGTTTTTTTTCCGGGAATTTCTAAGGTTTTTTTAATTCTATTTCCTAATTTTAACATCCCTTTAACCTTTGTTTTTTTCTGTGAATATCTAAGGTTTAACAATTATGTCTCTGTAACCTTTGTTTTTTCATTGAATTTCAACTTTTTTTAAAAAACATTTTATTTCCTAACTGTAACCTGTTGAGGTTTAATTTCAGTGAAATCATCTTCATGCCAGAAAGAATCCTTCCCTGCAAGTTTAAATACTTCTAGTTATTAAAAGTTTATAAAAGTTTCAAACACCATCTCTGGTCTCAGCAGCAGATGTCAAGAAATAACCCCCTCATCACAGACACTGTATATGATTTTGCACTTGAGAATAGCAAGGATGCAAACACTTACATCAAGGATTAAAAATAACTTTTCACAGTGGAAATGCAGAGAAAACACACTTGCATTGTCTTGGCCATGCCCATGAAGTTAAGATAGTTAGTACATTCCAGAAATGGGGCTTCAACTCGGTCACACCCTTTGTTTATATCTGTAAGTGCTTCTATTTTTGGTTTCATTTCTATTAAATGAGCATTTTGCCAGATTGAATCTTGTCATGCATATTTATTCAAGAAGAGGCCAGAGTTTTGTGTAACACCTCTACCCAACTGGAGTTCTTTCTACTGCTTATTAGTAAGTGCTACCTCATTGGGTAAATGTATAGTGCATCGCCTACACTGCATCTGCATAAAGTCTCCATTGACCTTGTTGCCAATGTGATTGTTCCTCGAGCGCCTTCATCAGATAACTTTACAAGGTGGAACTGCAGAGAAAACAATCTTGGATGATTTGTACTTTGCATAAGTAAATGCTTTTTTGTTTTGGGGGAGAGCCGATCATATTCTGAGGCATGAGCAACACATCTCCAAAATGGGCAAGAAACATGCTGTTGGGTCCTTTTAGTAAGCTGTGCATCATCCTGGAAAAGGGGTGGGAAGATGTTGCATGCCACTAATGTATAAGGGGCAGGCTTAAACGAGCGGGCTTGTAGGAAAGTTTACATACTTCTAGTATGTGAAAGTTTAGAACACAATCTCTGGTCCCAGCAGCAGATGACAAGAAAGCACACCCTCGTCACAGACACTATATGAGATATTGTCTTCGAGGAAAGCAAGGATGTGAACACCTCCATCAAGAATTACAGATAACTTTTTACAGTGGAAATGCAGACAAAAATCACTTGCTTTACCTTGGCTATGCCAACAAAGTTAGGAGGATTATTACTTTACAGAAGTGGAGCTTAAGCTTTGGCACATGCTTTGTTATACAATAGGGAAGAGGCCCCCCTCCCAAGGCTGATTTTGGGCCCAGGGACCCCACCCCCCCTGGCCTGGCCTTTTATTTTGTCTTTAGAAGAGGAGGACCATGTGGCCTCCCCTCCCCTGGCCAGTTTCAGCTGGGGGGACCACATCCCCCGGGGCCTGGCCATTAATAAATGGGGGAGGGACATGAAGGGTCGCTTCTATCTCTTCCGGCTACCCACCTCCTGTGGGAGCCGTCATTGCTTTCGCAAACAGGGAGCTGCTGAACATGCACCTCCCTGTGTGCAAAAGCAATCTATCTGTTTCCCTGATCACTTGACAGCAGGTATGTAAAGAGACACATGCTCCCCTTTCAGCCAGCAGGAGCATTTTCACTGCTCTCACTTACCGAAAGTGGAGAGTTTGCTGTAGATTGGCAGGAGCAGTGAAACCTCCTGCTAAGCCCCAGCAAACAGCAATGTCCTGGGGGTGGGCAACCCGAGACATAGCAGGAGCCTGCCCTGGCGGGGTGGCAGCCCCCAGGGCCATCTATGTCTCCAGAAAGGGGGGCCGTGTGGCCCCCTTCATTGCAACACATAGCCCCAGGGTGGTGGTCCCCCTTAATATGAACAAATTGTTCTGGGAATGTGGCGTTCCTCAGGGCTGCAGCAGTGCCCTACAGGTCCCCTGCACTAATTTCATGTTTAGCCCCTGGGAGGTGGCAGTCCCCGAGGAATGTGCAGTGCCAACAGCCCGTTTCTATATTTTGTAATTGCCCCGGGGAGGTGGTGGACTCCAGGGCTGCAGGGGGCTGTGCAGGCCCACCCAAATGTTTTCTAAACATTTGCTCTGTGAAGGTGGCGGTCCCCTGGGCGCCATATGGGCACCCCCAAATACATATATACATATAGAAATGCCCCAGGGAGGCTCTAATCAGCCCTAGAAAGGGGGCCCGTGTGCCCCACCCCTATTTTTATGATATTTCCCTGGGACCTGGTCCATCCAGGGGCTATTTATAAGCAATTGCAGGAGTCTGTGATTGCTTTTTTTAGCCGCAAATTCCCTAACAGCGTATTTTTGCAGTAATTCTTTTTTTAAAAAAAACCTTTTTTGCCTGGCTGGGTCCCAGGGGGACTTCAAGACCAAGGTTTGAGGTTCAGGGTAATCCTACCCTGCCCCCTTTTCTTTTTGTTTAATGTTTTTTGTGTGGGACTCAAGCCCCAAGATGACAGCCAGCACTTTCTGGTTGAAATGTTGCCAGTCAATCATAGCTCTGCATTTACCTTAATGAGCTCATTATTTTTCATGACATTGTTGCTGCAACAGATATCACTAACTGCTTTTTCTTACATTTCTCAACAACTACTACACAGATTCATACCAAATAACTGAAAGTGTGATCTGCGCAACAAAATCTTCTTTTTTGCCAAATTTGGTGTAATCTCCCTAATGGCTCAGGCATCAGGGTCAAATAAAGGTCCCATGGGAATTAACTTGGGAAAAGCACCTTATTTGACCCCCCTTTTTCTCAGCTCCCGCTTGAAGGATAAACCCGAACCTTTAGACATGCACCAAGACTCACTGAAACACATTCTTCTGAAAATTTCATGAAGATTTCTCAAACAGCACCAAAGATGTAGGCAGGTCAAAAAACGCTTTTCCTATGGAAACATGGTCCTAACTGCCTACTGGCGACCTGATACTACATCAAGGAGAGGCAATTAATAATGCTGGATCACCCGAAACAGGATTAGTAATCCTCCTGCTTTTTCAGTGTATGTTAAATCATGGCTATTGACCAACCACTGTCTCATTTTAAAAAACTCGCTCTTATAACTCAATCTGAGTGTTGAAAGATATGTTTGTAAAACTGTGAATGTTAATTATACGAACACACATATTGAGATTAGGATCACTAGATAGCCATAGAGGCATGATACATTTAAGTGTACAACTGCCGTTCCATTTGTTATGATTGCTTTTCCTTTTGACCTCTTTCAATTTAGTGCCCCTGCTTGGATATTTTAATTAATACCTGGAGTGGGACAATAATTACTTTTGTAACAGTGTAGCACTAATAAATGAACACAATCACATGATCAAAACAGAACAGAGTGTAATGGAAAAATCCATGCTTGAAGTACTTTGTAATCTGTGCCAAAATAGCGCCCATGTTTACTTGGTAAATGTTCTCACCAATATGCACAAGTCCTGCTTTTATGTTCTTTATTTTGTGTAGCCAAATTCATAATGACGCTGTGAGTGTCCACCCCGTGACCTGTGATCAAGGAGATGGCTGTCTCCGACACATGTTGAGAGTTGGCGTGCGGCTATTTTGACTAAATTGTTGTGAAAAGTATTGGAAATCCGTAGACTGTTTTTGAATGGAACTGCATTTACTATTATGAAAAGGATATCCCACATTACCTCGTGAGATATTAAGGATTTCCATGACACTCATTCAAAGAGGTGGGAAAGGGAGAGAAGGAAAACTGTTTCTTTCTTTATGCCAATTCTGATGGAACTATGCATTTTAAAGAAACATGGACTTGCTTATTCAGCAGCCGAAGAGGAGCAAGGCTGGCAATATTATTTTGGAAAATTCATGTGAGTTTTACATGTATACAAATGCACTTGGTTACATTTTAAGTATTAGAAGACTGTTATTAGTATGCTATTAAGCATAATTACTTGAAGAAAGAGTCTTCAATACTTGGATTGACACTGCTGGTGCATTGTGGAATCAGAAGGATTTAACCTGTGGCCACTTGTTTACTGCAATTTAAGCACAGAATCATTTGCACTATGAACTTGTTCACCTATGATCAAGGCTAGTTTATAAGCTGAAATGCATCAAGGAAGTTTATGCTGCGAGCTTCATTTGCAAATAAATGCCAGCATGTCATCAAGTTGGGTTTCGTAATTTATTTTGTGATATATGTATAAAAATACATATATATATATGTATCTTTGAAACGTCTCCACACAAGCCTCCAAAATCTCAGCAGCCAACCAGCGTACGAGATGAGGGCAAGGAAACAGCAGCCTGGCTCAGGTATTTAAAAAAATCCTTTTATGTAAGTTTATTTTACTTCACCATCGGGTTCGGACCTGAAACCAATGCGTTTCAGCCATAGCCTTCAACATGGTCATAGGCACTGTTTTCAATTAAATTTAATGAAAAAACTCTCATGATTTAGAGTAAAGACGTTTCTCTTGATGGGGAGAAATACTGCTTGAAGATTAAAAAGGTGTGGTGGTATCTCCCCATTCCTGCAACACCGGCGATCAGGATGCCTACTGGCAAACCACAGACCCAGTAGTATATATATGTATTTCAATATATGTATGTATAGATATATGTATGCATGTATATATATATTCACTGAACAAAACATAGGTTTCACACACGTTATAGTTAGGAATTAGCATTTAATGTAATATCTGACGTCATCAGCAGAGGATTGCGGTCGCGTTATAGTTGCCTGCACTAACTAGAACGGGGGAATTTCAATGGTTTTTCACGAGTGAAATGTCCAGCTAACTATAACATGTGTGAAACCTATGGTTTTTTAAGTGAATTTGCGAGGTTTTTTAAATGCTAATTCCTAACTATAACATGTGTGAAACCTATGCTTTTTTCAGTGAATTTGTACAGTTTTTTAAATGCTAAGTTATGTATTTTTTTATTTTTTTTATGGTTTTTCACTGCGCGCGTACCGTAAGCACCGCTGTGGGCGCGCGGTGCGCTTCGTGCACCGCGCGCCCACGTTACGCAGTTCGCGGAATTTTCCCGTCTCTACCGTACGCGCACGCTACGCGTACTCCGTGATTTTTTGCAAAAAAATTAAAGGACATTTTGGCCCTTGGGGGTCCTTCTGGCACCCCCTGACAAAGGCTAGGGGGTCAGGAACTGTCCACCCTGCCCCCTTTTCACGTTCTCCACCTTTGTTTTTCACCCCCTCAGACTGCGAGAGACAAAATGGCGGCCGACACTTCCTGGTTTCGACCGATTCGAATGTTTACTAAGATCTAACAATGATTCAGAATCGCGCTCGCGCACGGCAGCGTGCGCGTACGGTAAGTTTTACCGTACTCGCACGGTGCGTGCTTATAGATATATATATGCTTTTAAATGCTATTTTCTCAGGAAATACTGAACAGATTTACACCAGACCTGCAAAATGCACATCCCTGACCTGAGGACTACCTCTCTGCCAAATTTCAAGTAATTCTGTTCAGCCGTTCGGGCTGTAGCTTGGACTAAAGGTCCTATGGAAAAATGCATGGGGAAAATGCGTTTTGGGACCCCCCCTTTTTCTCAGCCCCCACTTGACGAATCCCCCCGAGACTTTCAGGGAAGGAGCGGAGCGAAGCGCCCCACCTATTCGCGAGGTTTCGTCGACCGGCGCCAAAGTTATTCCAAATAGAATGTTGCGGATTTCCTATGGAAACAGGGTCCTAACTATAACTATCTACTGGCGACCGCCAGTAGATGATATATATATATATATATATATATACACAGATACCAATCCCGATAAACGTGTAGAGGCTGTCAATGTGGGGCGGTCCTCGCACAGGGTATCGGCACCCTGAATTATAAGTACCCAGTTCTCCAAGCATGCAAAAGAACGCCAGGATACCTTGGAATTGCAGTGAAATAATACTGACTGCACCAGCAACGCGTTTCAGCTTTCGCCTTGGTCACGCTGTGGCTAACGCAGAAACAGCATCTTTTTTATTTTAATTTAGTGCAATAAACATAATAAAAGGACAAGTGTTTTAAAACCAGTACTTTTACAGTTCTGTGGTGGCCATCTTAAAGCTGTAATGATTTAACAAAAGTGCTTGCAAACATGGAGACATTCTTACTTAAATAGTAAAGCATAATGTAGGAAACCAACAACAAATCATGCCCCAGTGGGCCCAATAAATCAACAAAAAATAAAGCTTACATTATATTGGAAATGACTAAATTAGATTGTCATAAGAGAATTAAAGTAAAAGGGTTACTGCAAAGTTGGCAATTCCCTATTCTTGTTAAACCGGCCCTCGTTACAAATACAGTTAATTGCATTAATATGTGTATTTATAAAGTAACAAAAAGTAACCGATTGAAATTTACGCCCAAGTGGGCTAATTATAATCAACAACCTAATTAGAACATTGTGTTCCCTTGTGCTTTCCTCCAACATTATTGGCCTGATCTGAAATATACCCCACCTGAAAATGTACAAAAGAAAAATATTTTTGTAGTGAAAAAACTTTTGAATTGCATAAAAAGACTGTTTGTTAAAAAGCAGAATACTACAACTTTCATCACAATACTTTTCAGGATTTAATTTACCAAGTTATATACACTATCTACATCACATTAAAGTCTAATTTCAAAAGATACACCTGGAGTTCAAAACACAATTACTGCCGTAGATGCACCACTAATTCCTCGCTTGAATTTAATCCCAAAGGGGACATGGTCTCCAAATCAATGATATATCTTGATTCTAGTTGGCGTAATGTTAGCTGTCTATTGCCGCCCCTTACACCAATAGGGACTGCGTTAATTACTGCCATTCTCAATAATTCCTCATTTTGAAAATGATATTCAAAAAAGTGTCTGGCCACTAGATACTGTCTATTGTTATGTCGTATGGCTCTGACATGTTCCAACACTCTTTTCTTTGCACAGTGAATAGTGCTACCAATATAAACCCTATTACAGGGGCAAATAAGTGCATAAATGCAATGTGTGGTGTTACAAGTCAAAGCTTTCTTAATTTTGAATTCTCTACCACTGTTAGCGAGAACAAGTGTCTTACAGTCAAAGCTATTTCTGCATGCTTTACATTTTTTGCAGCAACGAAAGCCAGGACAGTTAGTGCATAGCTTTACATCCTTGCTAGTTACATAGTTGGAACATATCTCATCACGAAGTGATTTGCTTCTCTGAAACGTAATTTGCGGACAAATGCTTAGATGTTTCTGAAGGTTGTTGTCAGTTAGTAAAACATGCCAATTCTTTTTTAATATTTGGCGAATATTTTGAGCTTGACCTAAATACGTAGTGATGAATCTTAACGTTTCAGCCCCTCGCTTGGATTTGTTTGGATGTAAAAGCTCAGTCCGTGTTACCAATTACACACGTTTGCAGGCCTCTGAAATAGTTTTTGTGTTATAACCTCTTTCTCTGAAGCGGCGGATCATAATAGCCTAGGATAGATGACACAACCTGCTCCTCCCACCAGCCCATCCCAAATTGTCATAACTGGGGGCGAAGCAGGTTCCCATAGCTGTGCCCTGTGCCTGTCGGTAGACCACATCATCAAACATAAAAAAGTTGTTTGTTAAACAAAACTTGATCATGGCCAGAATCATCTCCGAGTGTGACCAAAAGGAGATTGAACGGGTCTTTAGATAGTGTCTAACGGCTTGTAGACCAAAGTCATGATTGATGCAAGTATATAGATTGCATACATCCAGGGTCACCAGAATGAAATTAGGCTCCCAGTGAATGCCATCGATAATGGTCAAAAAGTGAGTAGAATCCCTCAGATAGGCTGGTAAACTGACCACAAATGGTCTTAAATAGTGGTCAATAAAACGGGAAGTGTTTTCTAGTAGGGAACCAATCGAGGAGACGATAGGTCTTCCTGGAGGATTCACTGGATCCTTATTTAGTTTCGGCAGTATGTAGAGTATGGGGGTACGAGGAAATTGGCATCTCAGGTAATTGTATTCTTCCCATTCCAATAAACCACGTTCCCTCCAATCTACAAGCAGGGTTCCATATTCTAAATTTGATTTAGATATCGCATTTTTGTCCGAAACATTGTAGCAGATCTCATTGGTTAACTGTCTGTAACCTTCCAGTAAATATGCTTGTTTATCTAATACAACAACATTACCTCCTTTATCGGACTGCCGTATTGTTATAGTCCTATCTTGTTTCAAATCCTCTAGTGCCTTGATTTGTTGCTCACTCAAGTTTTTTTGAAAGTAAGGAAGCTTGTTATATCGTATCTTCTTTAAATCAGCTAACATCCCTCTTTCAAAAACATCAATGGCATCACATTCAATTTGTGGTAAAAAAACCGACTTAGGTTTAAAACCACTCCCTGGGTTATCATTTATGTCAATCTCCAACTCTTGAGCAATATGAGATATATCAACATGCACATTCTGTTCCTGTTGAGAAGTCAAAATGTTTAACAGTTCAACATCAGCTACATTCAAGTTACTGAAACCATCTGTGTCAGTGTCTGGCTCTCTAGACATACACTTAGTATCAAACAATTTTTTTAGTTTAAGTTTACGTGAAAAATAAAACAAGTCTATTCTAGTTTGGGCAAAATTTAAATTCAAAGTAGGACAAAAAGACAAACCTTGTCCCAGAAGACGACTTTCTTCCACCGACAATATCCGTGATGAAAGATTCACTACAGTCATTTGGTTGCCTGCTTGCCCCTTGTTGTCATTCCCACTGGGGTTGTTGTGTCTTGTCTTCCTGCGTTGTTTGGTCTTCTTGTTCCTCTGGTTATTCCTCTGCCTCCTCGTCCTCTCCCTCTCGGTACACTTGGTTCGTAATTCTGTTCTGTCGTTCCCTGATTCATCATTTGAAATTGTACTAAAAAATTCGGTTTCTTCTGTTGAGTTTGATTCAGAAGTGCCGCTGGTGCATCTGATAGACTACCGTCCGAAATGTCACTTTCTGTGATATCCGTACTTCTAGCTGGCACTCTGGGAATGCTTGTTATATTCCCTTCTTTATCAAATAGATGATCATATTTTCTATGAAAGGTTAGGGTCCGACCTGCTTGATAGTCCTTGTAATCCCTCAGGAATTTACGCTGTTTTTTCGCTGTAATCTCTGCTTCCAATTTATCCATTTTGGTTGTTAGATTTTTCATGAAAGCATCAATTGCCTCCTGAGTTGTTAATGTAGCTAGTGTCGAGAGCAATGAATCTATTTCTTCCAACAACTTGCTACGGTCTTTTAATGCATATTTAACCAAAATGCGTAGCATAGTCAATGAGCAGGCATTCGAATTACTGGACCACTCCTCCAACATTTCTGGGTCAGGGTCTTCATACGTTGGTATTGTAAAAATGCGCAAGCCTCTAGGTACCCGTGATACTTCTATGTATCTCTGGAGTGATTCCGCCTCCCACCATTTGGCAAGTTCCTTGCGATGCAGTTTTTCCAATTGATCAAATAATGCCTGTATTTTAATCTCTTCCGTTATTGTGATGCGTGTATTCGAATTATTTACCACTCCGTCTGAAGTTGTAAAAAAAAATTTATCCGCTGTATTTTTTCGTTAAGCCTCCAAAGCTGCAGCCATCCTTAAGATCTAAGAACGCTTCTCCCACGAATTATGCTTGACGTAATATTGATGTTTATTCTATGTTTATTTTTGTGAAGGAGAGGAGGCACTTGTCACTATGCACGCTAATACTGCAGTTATGTGTTGCGAGTGTTCATACAAGTGTTATTTCGTAAAACTCCACCTTTCTTTTCCTTTGTACAGGGCAACGTGTAGAGAGAGATATTAATTATACTCTTCGTTCTTACTTCTGCAGATGCAAGCATACAATTTGCATTTCGCGTTGGTGTTTTAACACTGCGTGTCTTCTCCTTACGTGCAAGACACCGTTTTAAAAGTCCTCCTTCAATCCAATAGCATATATAATTTGTGAGAGAGAGTTTCCGATTTCTTAAATGTAATTCCAATGCCGTCGCGAGGGTGATTAAATCCTCATTTACTTGGCGGCTGCCTGCGTTGGTAGACACGTTGGGGGACGGTTAAGGTAAGGCGAAGACCCGGGATGGAATCACTCCCAACAACAACAACACAACACCGCAGCAAGCCACAGGCGCGTGTCGGAGAGTCAGTTCGTAAAGCACCACGGAATCCCCCCTCACCTTACCGTCCACCAGAGGTTATTCTTTGTGTACTGGTCTAAATCCGTCGTTTCTATTATAATACGGCGGTTTCAGAATGTCTCTGGGAACCTTTTTCCACCACGGGTTCTGGTCCCAGTCACGCAGTCTAGCAACGGTCAGCCTCTAAACCTTACAAACACAGATACCAATCCCGATAAACGTGTAGAGGCTGTCAATGTAGGGCGGTCCTCGCACAGGGTATCGGCACCCTGAATTATAAGTACCCAGTTCTCCAAGCATGCAAAAAAACGCCAGGACACCTTGGAATTGCAGTGAACTAATACTGACTGCACCAGCAACGCGTTTCAGCTTTCGCCTTGGTCACGCTGTGGCTAACGCAGAAACAGCATCTTTATTATTTTAATTTAGTGCAATAAACATAATAAAAGGACAAGTGTTTTAAAACCAGTACTTTTACAGTTCTGTGGTGGCCATCTTAAAGCTGTAATGATTTTACAAAAGTGCTTGCAAACATGGAGACATTCTTACTTAAATAGTAAAGCATAATGTAGGAAACCAACAACAAATCATGCCCCAGTGGGCCCAATAAATCAACAACAAATAAAGCTTACATTATATTGGAAATGACTAAATTAGATTGTCATAAGAGAATCAAAGTAAAAGGGTCACTGCAAAGTTGGCAATTCCCTATTCTTGTTAAACCGGCCCTTGTTACAAATACAGTTAATTGCATTAATATGTGTATTTATAAAGTAACAATAAAGACCGATTGAAATTTACGCCCAAGTGGGCTAATTATAATCAACAACCTAATTAGAACGTTGTGTTCCCTTGTGCTTTCCTCCAACATGATTGGCCTGATCTGAAATATACCCCACCTATAAATGTACAAAAGAAAAATATTTTTGTAGTGAAAAAACTTTTCAATTGCATAAAAAGACTGTTTGTTAAAAAGCAGAATACTACAACTTTCATCACAATACTTTTCAGGATTTCATTTACCAAGTTATATACACTATCTACATCACATTAAAGTCTAATTTCAAAAGATACACCTGGAGTTCAAAACACAATTACTGCTGTAGATGCACCACTAATTCCTCCCTTGAATTTAATCCCAAAGGGGACATGGTCTCCAAATCAATGATGTATCTTGATTCTAGTTGGCGTAATGTTAGCTGTCTATTGCCGCCCCTTACACCAATAGGGACTGCGTCAATTACTGCCATTCTCAATAATTCCTCATTTTGAAAATGATATTCAAAAAAGTGTCTGGCCACTGGATAATGTCTATTGTTATGTCGTATGGCTCTGACATGTTCCAACACTCTTTTCTTTGCACAGTGAATAGTGCTACCGATATAAACCCTATTACAGGGGCAAATAAGTGCATAAATGCAATGTGTGGTGTTACAAGTCAAAGCTTTCTTAATTTTGAATTCTCTACCACTGTTAGCGAGAACAAGGGTCTTACAGTCAAAGCAATTTCTGCATGCTTTACATTTTTTGCAGCAACGAAAGCCAGGACAGTTAGTGCATAGCTTTACATCCTTGCTAGTTACATAGTTGGAACATATCTCATCACGAAGTGATTTGCTTCTCTGAAATGTAATTTGCGGACAACTGCTTAGATGTTTCTGAAGGTTGTTGTCAGTTAATAAAACATGCCAATTCTTTTTTAATATTTGGCGAATATTTTGAGCTTGACCTGAATAGGTAGTGATGAATCTTAACATTTCAGCCCCTCGCTTGGATTTGTTTGGATGTAAAAGCTCAGTCCGTGTTATCAATTCCACACGTTTGCAGGCCTCTGAAATAGTTTTTGTGTTATAACCTCTTTCTCTGAAGCGGCGGATCATAATAGCCTTTTCATCTTCATACAGGCTAAGCGAGCTGCAGTTACGTTTTGTCCGTAACAATTCACCATACGGAATACTGTATACTAGTTTCCGTGGGTGAGCACTCGCGGCATTCAAAATGCTATTTCCTGCAGTGGTTTTTCGAAAGAGTTTGGTTTCGATGGAGTTGTTTACGATCTGAACCTTCACATCCAGAAACTCAAACTCTTTTGTACTTATATTTTCCGTTAAAGCAATGTTGAACTGATTATCATTTAGCCTACAAATGAACCTTTTGGCTGACTCGATGTCACCCCTCCATATGATGAAAATATCATCAATGAATCTGAGCCACAGGGCACAGCGATCAAAGTCTGGGATAGATGACACAACCCGCTCCTCCCACCAGCCCATCACCAAATTGGCATAACTGGGGGCGAAGCAGGTTCCCATAGCTGTGCCCTGTGCCTGTCGGTAGACCACATCATCAAACATAAAAAAGTTGTTTGTTTAACAAAACTTGATCATGGCCAGAATCATCTCCGAGTGTGACCATAAGGAGATTGAACGGGTCTTTAGATAGTGTCTAACGGCTTGTAGACCAAAGTCATGATTGATGCAAGTATATAGATTGCATACATCCAGGGTCACCAGAATGAAATTAGGCTCCCAGTGAATGCCATCGATAATGTTAAAAAAGTGAGTAGAATCCCTCAGATAGGCTGGTAAACTGACCACAAATGGTCTTAAATAGTGGTCAATAAAACGGGAAGTGTTTTCTAGTAGGGAACCAATCGAGGAGACGATAGGTCTTCCTGGAGGATTCATTGGATCCTTATGTAGTTTCGGCAGTAAGTAGAGTATGGGGGTACGAGGAAATTGGCATCTCAGGTAATTGTATTCTTCCCATTCCAATAAACCACGTTCCCTCCAATCTACAAGCAGGTTTCCATATTCTAAACTTGATTTAGATATCGCATTTTTGTCCGAAACATTGGAGCAGATCTCATTGGTTAACTGTCTGTAACCTTCCAGTAAATATGCTTGTTTATCTAATACAACAACATTACCTCCTTTATCAGACTGCCGTATTGTTATAGTCCTATCTTGTTTCAAATCCTCTAGTGCCTTGATTTGTTGCTCACTCAAGTTTTTTTGAAAGTAAGGAAGCATGTTATATCGTATCTTCTTTAAATCAGCTAACACCCCTCTTTCAAAAACATCAATGGCATCACATTCAATTTGTGGTAAAAAAAACGACTTAGGTTTAAAACCACTCCCTGGGTTATCATTTATGTCAATCTCCAACTCTTGAGCAATATGAGATATATCAACATGCACATTCTGTTCCTGTTGAGAAGGCAAAATGTTTAACAGTTCAACATCAGCTACATTCAAGTTACTGAAACCATCTGTGTCAGTGTCTGGCTCTCTAGACATACACTTAGTATCAAACCATTTTTTTAGTTTAAGTTTACGTGAAAAATAAAACAAGTCTATTCTAGTTTGGGCAAAATTTAAATTCAAAGTAGGACAAAAAGACAAACCTAGTCCCAGAAGACGACTTTCTTCCACCGACAATATCCATGATGAAAGATTCACTACAGTCATTTGGTTGCCTGCTTGCCCCTTGTTGTCATTCCCACTGGGGTTGTTGTGTCTTGTCTTCCTGCGTTGTTTGGCCTCTTGTTCCTCTGGTTCTTCCTCTGCCTCCTCGTCCTCTCCCTCTCGGTACACTTGGTTCGTAATTCTGTTCTGTCCTTCCCTGATTCATCATTTGAAATTGTACTGAAAAATTCGGTTTCTTCTGTTGAGTTTGATTCAGAACTGCCGCTGGTGCATCTGATAGACTACCATCCGAAATGTCACTTTCTGTGATATCCGTACTTCTAGCTGGCACTCTGGGAACGCTTGATATATTCCCTTCTTTATCAAATAGATGATCATATTTTCTATGAAAGGATAGGGTCCGACCTGCTTGATAGTCCTTGTAATCCCTCAGGAATTTACGCTGTTTTTTCACTGTAATCTCTGCTTCCAATTTATCCATTTTGGTTGTTAGATTTTTCATGAAAGCATTAATTGCCTCCTGAGTTGTTAATGTAGCTAGTGTCGAGAGCAATGAATCTATTTCTTCCAACAACTTGCTACGGTCTTTTAATGCATATTTAACCAAAATGCGTAGCATAGTCAATGAGCAGGCATTTGAATTACTGGACCACTCCTCCAACATTTCTGGGTCAGGGTCTTCATACGTTGGTATTGTAAAAATGCGCAAGCCTCTAGGTACCCGTGATACTTCTATGTATCTCTGGAGTGATTCCGCCTCCCACCATTTGGCAAGTTCCTTGTGATGCAGTTTTTCCAATTGATCAAATAATGCCTGTATTTTAATCTCTTCCGTTATTGTGATGCGTGTATTCAAATTATTTACCACTCCGTCTGAAGTTGTAAAAAACAATTTATCCGCTGTATTTTTTCGTTTAGCCTCCAAAGCTGCAGACATCCTTAAGATCTAAGAATGCTTCTCCCACGAATTATGCTTGACGTAATATTGATGTTTATTCTTTGTTTATTTTTGTGAAGGAGAGGAGGCACTTGTCACTATGCACGCTAATACTGCAGTTCGCTCGTAAAAAACCAATGAAATTCCCCCGTTATAGTTAGTTCAGATAACTATAACTCGCGCGCCCGCAATCCACTGCTCATGACGTCACATATTACATCACTCATGACATGGTCAGTGGCATCACTCATGACATCACTGATGACATCATCCTTGTGATAGAGTGGCAATCGCGCGAGTTATAGTTATCTGAACTAACTATAACGGGGGAATTTCATTGGTTTTTTAATAGTGAAATGTCCACCTAACTATAACATGTGTGAAACCTATGGTTTTTTAAGTGAATTTGCAAGGTTTTTTAAATGCTAATTCCTAACTATAATGTGTGAGAAACCTATGGTTTTTTAAGTGAATTTGTACGTTTTTTTAAATGCTAAGTTATGTATGTATTATTTTATTTTATTTTTTAAGGTTTTTCACCGTGCGTGCACCGTGCGCGCACCGTGCGCGCACCCCGCGATTTAAAAAAAAATAAAATACAATGTTTTTTCACCCTTTGGTGACCCCCTGACAAAGGCTAGGGGGTCGGGAACTCTCTACCCTGCCCCCTTTTCACGTTCGCCACCTCTCTTTTTCACTCTCGCACCCAAAACAAACAAAATGGCAGTCGACACTTCCTGATTTCAACCGATTCGAACGTTGACTGACATGTAACCACCAATCAGAATTACGCTCGCGCACGTTGTTAGGGTGCGCGCACGGTGTGCGCCTATAGATATTTATGCACTGTTAACTGCAATTTTCTCAGGAAATACTGAACAGATTGACTCCATACATGCAAAAGGCACATGCCTGACCTGAGGACTTCCTCTCTGCCAAATTTCAAGTAATTCTGTTCAGCCGTTCGGGCTGTACCTTCGACTAAAGGTCCTATGGGAAAATGCATGGGGAAAACGCGTTTTGGGACCCCCCCTTTTTCTCGGCCCCCGCTTGACCAATCACCCCGAGACTTTCAGCTGAGCGGAGCGCCCCATTAGTTTTGAAAATTTTGTGAAGATTCGGCAACCGGCGCCAAAGTTATTCAAAATAGAATTTTCAGATTTCCTATGGAAACACGGTCCTAACTATAACTATCTATTAATTACATTAGATGTCTCCTCACTTTATACGCCTATCAATCACCAAGATGGCATTAAGGCATTGCAACACTACCTTAACCAGAGACCCTCACAATGTTCAAATCACAATAAAATGCTTAAGGACATGACGGAGTTCTGTCTAAATAACAATATCTTTATGTACAGAAACACCCTGTATCAACAATTACGGGGCGTTGCGATGGGGGCCAGCTTCTCCCCCAGCTACGCATGTTTACACATGGGTTAGTGGGAGGAGTTGGTCCTCCACAAAGAACATGAACACATAGTCAACACTAATGTCAAACTTTGGCTTAGATATATTGACGATCTCTTCATCGTCTGGCAGGGGACCCGGTCGGAGGCAGAAGGGTTCGTCAATAGTCTTAATTCCAACAATCTAAATCTGGAATTTACAACCAACATAAGTGACTACAGGGTAGAATTTCTGGATGTTGAGGTATGTATAAAAAATGGGGGCAATTGCCACTAAACTATACTGCAAAAAAACTGCAGGCAATGCCATATTACACGCCACCAGTGCTCACCCCCAACATCTTATACAAAGTATACCTTACGGTGAGATGCTCCGATTGAAATGCATAAGTAGTAATGAGAATGATCTACACACTGCTCAGTTGGCGAGCACTAAACGATTCCTTGAGAGGGGATATTCGCAAAAAAACAATAGACATGGCCATAGAAAGAAGCAGCAAGGTCAGTAGGGATAGTCTATTGACAACACAGACTAGCAGCAATACTATCATTGATAGTCCCACCCAACAAAAAACTGCTCACAATGTGGAAACATTCAGATTTATAATGGAATATAGCAAACAAGATAGAGCCATTAATAAAATCATTAAAAACAATTGGCCACTTGTATTAAGCGATCCCATCATTGGCCATGTCTTATCAAGCAAACCAGCAATCACATATAGCAAAGGACCCTCAATGAGAGATGAATTAGTCCACAATTATCCTTGGGAATGCAAAAAAAACACTTGGTTTGACCAACGCACTGGCTTTTTCAAATGCACATCATGTAAAGCATGCCAGTATGGAGAAAACAAAATGTCCTATAGAACACCTTTTAGTGACAAAGAAATTCCCATACATAGGTTTTTGACATGCAAAACAGAATATGTGATCTATGTGCTGGAGTGTCCTTGTGGCCTTCAATACGTTGGAAGCACGGTCCTTCAGGGCCACAAAAGAATACTTCGGCACATGAGAGCTATAAAGAACAAAGATCACACGTACCCCGTGGCACGCCATTTTGAAGAATCTCACAATGGAGATCCTAAAGGTTTAAAATACTTTCTGATTGACAGCGTGCCACATAACAAAAGAGGAGGTAACAGAGAAAAAGCCTTGAGAAAATTGGAAACTAGGTACATTTTACAAATGGATAGCAAACAACCTGTAGGCCTCAATGGTACGGAGGATCTATATACCTGCCTATAGATCCAAAATGTTTATTTCATGAGTCTTAATATCAAACATAATCTGTAAACGAACAAACAATTAAGTAACATTTTGTTTATAAATATTATATGCAGCTGCCCCCTTGTATTTTATCACAGTCACACCTTTTGGGTTAGGATTAGGTTGTATAGGTACACACAAAAAGCACATAACACTATATACACATTAAACGTCACCGATTGATCCATTTATGTAATTTAGGATAGAGACATAGATACTACCAACTCTCTGAACACAATTAATTTCTCAGTGGACATTACCTTTACAGTTCCATCTACCAACATTGATTATAATTGAGACACTATGTCAGACACCAAATCATATCGCAATAATGGAACTGCCACAAGATATTTTATGCTATTTCTCGTTGGAATTTATTTATTGTATTTGAATTCATTGACAGTTTTTATATATTTATTCATATTTATATATTTATTGTAAACAGTGATTTTATTACAATTGATATTTATTTATTCATGTTGACACTGGTTCAACCATTGAGAAACGCTTTTTATGTCTACTACCGTTGCATTACAAGATACCATCGGTGATTTTATAAAGCACCTTTGTCACTTTAAAATGAAAAAAATGCACTTTGGAAAAAACTGAAAAAAATGTTTAAAAGCCCAGGTGAGACTGCTGTTAGCGTCATGTGATCAAGGTCCCACGGGCTCGAAACGCGTAATGGCTGTGCTATACTTGTGAGCGGACAAATAAATATCTTTCAAGCACTGAATCGTGGTCTGGGCTCCTACCTGCAGCTGTAAAACGAGTGCGTGAAACGGGAGTGGAAGTAATATATATATATACATATATATACATACTGAAGCCTTCGCCACTGCGATCCCTCAGTTCAACAGACAAAGCAGACCCGAAATCGGTGCAAAGTTTTTCATTATAAACCCTTTGTGTCCGCCATGACACGTTTCAGCCTCCAAGAGGCCTTGATCACATGACGCTTCAGGAGGAATAGTGCAGGATTTAACGTGCTACATGCATTTGAAACAGTAACCGATGTGTATCACATGGTCAATAGACATAGAAAAAACACTGATACATAATAGGCAAGTGCCTTAGTTGGATTCAATTTTAGCACCAGTTACAAATCTAGATAGAACACTGTACATAACAAACACACCATCATTGGATGTTGAATGTTTTAGAAATAACAGTACTATTTCAGGGAAATTCATAAAATATTCATAAAAATTCCTAAAATAACACAATTAAATGAAACCATAAAAAGATATCAAATATAACCCCAGTGGGTGTTAGTTTGTTTCCATAAGGAAAAGGAATAATTAAATCAAGGATTTGTTACACCTACATGGACTAAAAAACTTTCTCAATAAGATCTATTTACAATCAATAAAAGAAATGCATAAAATATCATTGATTGGGATAAAAATGATGTTTTTGATAAGAATATATAAAAACTTTGCATGATAAACAAGTTTCCATAAGACAAATTGTCACTTGAGAAATAACATAGCCCAAAGTGCCAGTGCAAAAAGAGACAGACATATGGTAACAGATCAAGACCAATTGGGCATGATACTGAATTTCTATGTCAAGAACACGATTATACAGTAAATAGTGAAATAAATATGTTGTAAAAACCAATAGTGAAAAACTGCTGTAAAAATATTTATGTGCACGAATTGGAGGCTGCATTTACGAGGAATTCATATATAATGTGTGCAAAAAGACAATGCAAGACTGACTGTGACTACAAGCATGTGAAAAAATCCTCACTAGAGTTAAGACCATGAGGTGTCTTGGTGTCTAGTGTCAGGATGTATCGAGTTTCCAATGCTCGAAGAAGGGCCTCTCAATTTCCCCCTCTTCTAAGTGGCATAATGTGTCAATCACAAAGAATCTCAGTAGATCAGAGTTGTTATCGTGAGACTCCTTAAAATAACGTGCCACTGGGTAGGAAGCATCACTGCATCGGATCGCTCTAATGTGCTGGAGTATCCTATTGTGGACCTGCAACTTGGTACTTCCAACATATTGCAGGCCACAAGGACGCTCCAGCACATAGACCACAAACTCCGTCTTGCAAGTAAGTGGTTTAGAAATGGGAACTGTGGCCTCTTTGAAGGGAACTCTGTAAGATGTTTTACTAACACCCTGCCTGCATGCCTTGAAGGCAGCACATTTCACGTATCCCTTCCTAGAGCTTATCCAAGATTGGGCAACTACCAGTTCTGGGCTAATCTTAACAAGTGTGTCGCTCATCGACCTGGCTTTTCTGAATGTATTGTCAGGACTAACCAACATAAGGTTACCAATGACGGGATCGTTGCACACCAAGCTCCAATTCTTTTTAAAGATTTTACGTAAAGCCTGGTGTTGCCTGTTGTATGTCAGAACTAATCTTGTGGATACATTGTCCTCATCAACTACAACGGCTGCCTTGGAACTTTTGTTACCTAGGGCCATATATATATATATATATTCACTGAAAAAACCATGGGTTTCACACACGTTATAGTTAGGAATTAGCATTAAAAAACCTTAGAAATTCAATGAAAAAACCAAAGGTTTCACACATGTTATAGTTAGCTGGACATTTCACTCGTAAAAAACCATTGAAATTCCCCCGTTATAGTTAGTTCAGCTAACTATAACTCGCGCGCCCGCAATGCACTACTGATGACGTCACATATTACATCACTCATGACATGGTCACTGACATCACTCATGACATCACTGATGACATCTCAAATGACATCACTGATGACATCACTGATGACATCATCCTTGTGATAGAGTGGCAGACCTCCTCTCCCCCTAATATAACCATTGAAACACACATTCAAAAATAGAAACTAAAATGTTCAAAATAATGAACATATCAATATCAGTTACAACAACCTATTCAGTAATTCTAAGAACCACATACACATACAGTAATTCACCAACAGTCCTCTACAGTCACTCATACATGTACTCACTCATCATATGTACTCATACACCTGTACATCCCGTTACACAATGCCACTCATCCATAGAGTAACTCACACACATAGTCACTCATGCTAATAAAGAATCAATCATCCATTTACTTGCATATACAGTTATACACACACCACCACACTTACTTCTACAGAAACTTACATATACTTACTCTTTTAAACAATCACTTATAGAAACACATACTTATTCATACAGGAACTCTTCCAATCTCTCACTCTCACATATACTCACTTATATACACCAATAGTCACATATACTAGTTTAAAACGTATGTAGTTACTCATAAAGACACTATTGAGACAGTCATTCACTCACTAACACACCCATGCACACACTCATCCACCCATACAGTCCTGCACACATGCTGTATTCAACACATACAAACAGTGAGTCACTCATTCATGCACCTATGCACTAAGTAATACCCCCCACCGAACCATACAGAAACTCAGACACTCATAGTGATAAAAAACCAACTAATAACCTATATAGACACTCATGTAGCTACTCACCAACCCATGCAGCCACTTATACACAAAGTAAGAAACTGATACAGATATTTAAATATTTAAAGATTACTCAGTAAGCCATGTATTCACTATGATACACTTAAACAGTCAGTTACACAAAAAAAATTCCAAAAAAAAGTATCCATTTAGACACTTATATACCCATTTATTCTTCCTTTGACCTTGAGATATACATAAATATAAAAAATATATAATTTTCATAAAAACACACAATCACTGGATGATGTCATCAGTGATGTCATCAGTGATGTCATTTGAGATGTCATCAGTGATGTCATGAGTGATGTCAGTGACCATGTCATGAGTGATGTAATATGTGACGTCATCAGTAGTGCATTGCGGGCGCGCGAGTTATAGTTAGCTGAACTAACTATAACGGGGGAATTTCAATGGTTTTTTACGAGTGAAATGTCCAGCTAACTATAACATGTGTGAAACCTTTGGTTTTTTCATTGAATTTCTAAGGTTTTTTAATGCTAATTCCTAACTATAACGTGTGTGAAACCCATGGTTTTTTCAGTGAATTTCAAAGGTTTTTTAAATGCTAATTTCTAACTATGCCTACAGAGATAGGACATGTGAAGAAAGAAGAAAAAATGCACAGAAAGAAACAAAAGAAGTGCAGAAAGAAGCAACAGAAGTCCTCAAATACGAAGATAAGTGCAGGAAGAAGGATAACGTGCAGAAAGAACAAAAAGAAGAGCAGAAAGAAGCCTTGTTGCAAAATCATCCTGTACCCTCAACTTTTTCAGACGGATACTGGTGGTAACTGAGTCTGACTAACCAGTCCTAGAGCCAGTGCTATGTTAAAAGACACTTAGAATACAGTGAAAACACCTACATACACTAGGGAACATTATGCGTTGGGGTCCCCCTGTGATTAGCATGACCTCCTCTGTAAGCCCCTAGTGTATAATAGGGCATGGGGATTAAAACTACCTCTTAAAACAGGCCACAGGGCATTTTTGCACACATTAACTCAGGCCCCGTCCCCTCCCTTCACCACTGTGTAAACATGCCCTGTGTCCATTTTTAGTTGGGAGATTAAGTCCCCTTGAATCCTGAGGGTCCCTAGGGTCCAACTAGCCCACTAGGTACCTCCAGTAAGTGCCACAGAGCTGCGTTGCAGAGAGGTGTAAAAAGTGGCACGGCCTTGACCACCTCTCTGCAATGCAGCTCAGTGGCGCTTACTGGAAGCACTTGGTGGGCTAGTTAGCCCCCAGGGGCCCTCAGTATTGAAGGGAAATCATATCCCCAATTTAAAACATGCCATAGTGCGTGTTTGCACACGTCACCTCAGGCCCCGTCCCCTCCCTTCACCACTGTGTAAACGCGCCCTGTGGCTGTTCTAAGTTGAGAGTCCCCCTGAATCCTAAGGGTCCCTAGGGTCAAACTAGACCACTAGGTACCTCCAGTAAGCGCCACAGAGCTGCGTTGCAGAGAGGTGTAAAAAGGGGCTTGGCCTCAGAACACCTGGCTGCAGCGCAGCTCCCTGGCGCATACTGGAGATGCCTGTTGGGGGCGCGTTTGCAGAGTGCTGCACGGAGGGGGCATGGCCTCCGGCACGATGCCAGTCTTTTATTTATTTTAGTTTTTTAAGAAGGGGGGCTGTTTGGTTCCCCTTCTTATTCTAATTTATTGGCCCTGATGACCCCATCCCCCAGGGCCAGTCTCCTAATTATATTTTTTTGACCCCAATCCCCAGGGCCGGCCACTGTTTTTTATTATTTTTAAAAAATATATATTTATAGACACACCTAGGACATGCTGGACAAACCGTACGTACCTATCACCATGACGATTTGCGTGATATTCATTAAAAGGCGACTATGCATGCAATGAATCCACGTGGAATGTATTTACACCACTAGTGAAGCTCTGACATGTCTGATGCTCTACCGTGCCTAATCCTGGTAGACACCCTTGTCGTTTATTTATACAAACATGGGTAGCTATTGACGGGCACATTTAATACACATGCACACCAAGCCATTCAAAGGGGATTCGACAAAAATTCGACCAAAACTATGCAAGAAACCCCCCTCACGGTTAATAAAACACACATCCACTGCCGGATGTGTAATACTTTTTATTTTACTCTCTGGAAAGGGGACGAACATCACTTGAGAGTCACAGCGTGCTCCTGACAGAGCCCAATGCTGTGTTACACCCACCATTGCCTGCCGAGTGCCACACACCTCTGTGTTGTATTCCACTAGCTAGTGCATATGCTATGACACTCTCTAGCCCATGTGCACTGTAACACCACCCCGTGAATATGTCATGCCACACTTGTCTTCGCACGGGTTATATTGCCCCATCTAACGTGCCTTTCTCGATGCCTATGTTATAACGCACAGTGCTATGCCATACATATTACAATCTGGGATCCATATATTTGTCACAGTGCATATGCAACGTTACACTCCCCAGCACATATTTTATATTACAACTTTAGAGACTAGTTAGGTTACACAACACTGCCCTGTGCATATTACACTCCAAGGCGCATATCGCATAGCACGCGCTAGTGCCTGTGCTATCTCGCGCTCTCCAATGAATCTGTCATTGCGCACAATGTATTGCAAATTATATTTCACGCCCGGTTCATCTTATATCACACTTTTTGGTGCATAGTTTATACCATACACTATATCTAGTTTTCATTTTCAATCGTGCTCTCAGGACTATGTTCTATATAACACTGTGTTCACCTACCCTTTTCACGGGCATTACATTTTGCGATAGGGGGTGGAGGGTCAGGGGGTGTTTCTGCCAAGTGAGCCCGGAGTCACAGTCACAAACGTCCTCTTCTTCCTGAATAAAAGTGAGATTATGCTGCATACTTGTTCATATTTTAAGTAGTTCGCACAGACACAATGTTTTAAAAACAATAAAGTTCCTAATACCCGCCTTCTCTGAACAGTTAGCTTGCTGCCCCATCCCCTTCCTCCCTATCCTCTGTTGTGTGAATCCATGGACTAGCCTCCTCCCTCCTGCCATGCATGGTCTGATGTGCTGCCACTGCCCTCAATTTAGTATGATGTACCAGTCCAGTCCTCCTGCCCTCCATTGCCCAATTCTATGCCCCATCATTGACCTCCTGCTTAAACTCTGTGCTTAGCTTGCTGCCCCTATTCTCCTTCCCCCTGCCCTCCGATGTCTTTGTGCATGCCCCTGCTCCATCCTTTTTGCCCACCATGTCCCATGGACCTGCCACTCCTATCTACTCTGAGTGTTCTGTTGAGCTGCCGCTCCCCTCCCACCTGCCTAGCATTGTCAGATGACTGTAACCTGTCCCTGCCACCTCCACCCTGCCTGTCCACATGCAATGCCCCTATCCTCTTCCTCCTGTCCTACATGGTCCATTGTACTGCCACACCCTTCTGCCCTCCCTGGTCTGTTGTGCTGCAACTGCTCCTCCTGCCTGCCCCGTGTGGTCTGTTGTGAGGTCCCTTCCCCTGAACTTTGTCTGTGCACAGGTCCTGACCCTCCCTTCTATCCTCCATTGTCCTTTGTGCATGCCCCTCCACCCTCCTTCTTGCCCATCATAGCCATTGTGCTGCCACTAACCCTCCCACTTGCCATGCATGGTCTTCTGTGCTGCCATGGCCCCTCCCACCTTCCCTGTGTGGTCAGTTAGCTGCCCCTGACCCCCTCCCACCTTCCCTCCATGGTCTGTGTGTATGCCATCACAGTCTCACTGTTGCTCTTCATGGTGTGTCTTGCTTCTAGTGCCCATCCTGCCTGACCTCCATGGCTATCTTGCTGCTCCTGCCCTGCCCCCTTGCCCCCAGCCCTACTCCCTCCCTCCTGGCTTGTCTGTTCCATTGTAATGCCCCTGATCCGTCCCTCCTGCCCTTTATGGTCTGTTATGCTGCAGCTTTCTCTCCTGTCTGTCCATTATGGTCAGCTAGCTACCATTGCCTCTTGCCCCTCTGTTCTCTGTTGTCCATGTGCATGGTCCTGTCCCCTCCCTCTTGCTTTCTATGGATTGTTGTGCTGCACTCCCGTCCTGCATGCCCTGTGTGGTGTATTGTGCTGCTGCAAACCCTGATGCCTCCCCTGCAGGGTCAGTTTGGTGCACCTCTCCATGTCCCTCCTGTCCTCTGTTATCCAAGTCCATGTCCCTATCCCATTTCCTTCCATGATCCAATGTACCATACTTGCGAACATTTTGAACTTGGTAAGAGGGAGATTTTGAAAAAAAACTGGGGTATTGATTTTCCCCTTTGAGTTACATTGAAAAAGAGGATATTGTAGACAGGAGACAGATCAAATAAAGCCCATTTGAGCTTAAAAACATTGGACGATTCCTGGCTGAATCGGGTCTGTTGGCATGTATGGTTGTACTACCATTGCCTCTTCCTTCTGCCCACAATGGTCTATTACATTGCCACAGCCTTGAAGGAGGGTAGATTTTGTATCACAGGGGGCCCCTGGCCCGTTCTGTCCACACCTGAAGTATGAGACCCTTGTCCTTGCCCTGCCAGCTGCATTTGTAGGCCGTATTAAATTGACCAGCGGGTCCTGTATTGCTATATAATTATCCTGAGACATCCTTACCACTCAGCCAGCATAAAACCCCTGTGTAGGCCCTTCTGTTCAATATGTAGGCCTCTTTGTTAAATTGACCATAGCTCTGCAATTTTAGTGTATAGCAGTCTGAAGGCAGGTCTGCGAGGCCTTCTGATCCAAACTAGTAGCCCCCACCCTACCCGAGTGCTCCGTGCTCGGTATCAAAGTTCAACATCCCCCTGAAGCTGTCGACATACAGTAGGCTGCATCCTGGACTGGTACTTGCTTCCTGGGCAGGTTTCCCGCTTTTAAGGAAGTGGCAACCGCAGAGCGTCAAGTTAGGAGAACTGAGGAGATTTTATACATGAATATATTGAATTCCCGTACAATACCCATTATTTTCTGCTTGCTCTATGGAACTTACGATAAGCGATTGGCCTGAGAGACTGACCTTTTCACCCAGTCCATTGTCAGCATTAAGTGGGTAAATGACGAAATGTCTGGTAAAATCTGCAGTCGAAGCTTTTGGGTAGCATACGTAGGTAGATGTAGCGTGCAAAGGAGCCCACAAAATGATATAAAAAGGGAGCACCCACAGATATCGACGGACTACCTCGCCGTCTGTATGTAGGTTAACAGGCAGTGCAGGTTTTCCCCAAGAGCTGGGAGCTCTTGTCTTCCTTTGCTTAAAATGTCTTGCTCTGCTTTGCTTGAAGTATCTTATTCTATTTTACCTATATGAAATGTCATGTTATGTTTAACCATTGTTCTCTTTACTTTTGCATTTAAAAGATTTTGTATTGTAATTGCAGGAATGCTTGCTCTAAGAGTAAACGTGAGTGTTCCTAGGTAACATTTTCCTTGGTGTAACTTGTTTCTCATGATGCATTTATAGATGTGTTTTCTCTCTCTCTCTGTCAGTACATTAATTGAGATACAGAGAATATTATGACAGCTGTATGATTATCTGGATTCTGTATTTTGTACTTTATGTCTCTATTCTGCGGTTTCTTTGAAGTTGCATCTTCTCATTAAACTGCCATTGTATTCTGCCTCCAATTCCATGTCTCATATGTCTGTTTTCTTCATTTTTGGAGCAAGCGTTCCTAGGCACCCCGGCTCAAATTAAGGTGCCCCTTTTGTCCCTGACTCACTCTCCTGCTCAGTTCTGTGGTGGCTCCCGGGGATCTGGGGACCGCCCCTAGCTTCCTTGACCCGTAATAGATCTTCCCTCCAACAGCCTCTCTTGCAAGTCCTGTATTGTTGGTTTGTTGCCCCTGCCCCCCTTTCCACTGCCCTCCATAGTCTGTTGTGCTTCCACGGCCCTTCCTGCCTGCTCAGTGTGGTTAAATTGTTGCCTTTGCACCCTCCTACCTGCCTTCAATTTTCAGAGTCCGTGCCCCTGGCCTCTGCCTCTCAACAGTATCCTAATGAACAACTAGATTGCTAACATTCTATATTTATTACAAAAGTGTGGAACGCCTGACATCATCTTGATGTAATCAAAACTGTAATACCTAGAGCATTTCCTTTAGAAATTACATATATGAGAGGGTCTTATTGGCATCAAAATTATGGTTAGTGCTCTAAAAGACTAAAATAAGGACATATTTTCTGAGTTTTCAAATAGCGACAAAGCACTTTTAAATTATTTGTTATCTTTATGTTTTTTTATCCAGTTGACCACTTGATTAAATGTTGCACTTAGGGGAGAGGATGTGGTGTTACTTCCAGAACTGCAGACTTTGCAACTGGGGAACCAGGTTGAAGTTTCTGCTTCAGCTCGACATTCTGTGATTCTGGTCAAATCACTTAGTCTCCCCATGTCTACAACCAAAATGAATTTGTTCTTGTGTGATGTAACCAATGCTCATGTAAAGCACTCCAATACCTGACAAGTCTGCACTATATAACACTGCAAAAACACAAAATAATAAGTGTTTTGCACACTTCTGTCATTGGGCTATATTTGGGCTACATCTGGTTGATTTTGGGCTACATTTGGGCTCTTTTGTCTCCGGTGGCCATCTTGGGAGATTCATTTGTTATGAAGTTTCCTAATTTCCTCATGTACTGCAGTCTCCTCAGTAGGAAATGCTTTCAGTGTTTTACTTTGATTCCATCATGAAGGTATTCAGATATGTCACACATTTGCCATAAATTCTGAATGTTAGCACTCTAGTTGCTCATTAGATCACTGTAGTAAAACTACTCCACCATGGAAGTCTGCTCCTGGTATTAAAAGTGCATGTTTCAGTCTGCATGTCAGAATTTTTTAATGAAATAGAAGAGGATTTGAGAAGTCACTCAAAATGTGCCCTCATTTTCTTTCTTCAGTATTAATCATAATTTCTATGGCAAAATGAACCTCCTCATTGTGTTCCTTTTTAAATTAAATGTTTTAAGTGTTACCAGTTTATTCCAATCAAGATGGCTTCAGGTGTGCCATACTTTTGTCATAATGAAGACAGTAAGCGCTCTAGTTGTTTTTAAGAACATTCTGGGACATTCTGTCATTGGGCTATACTTGGGCTACATCTGGGTGATATTTGGGCTACATTTGGGCTCTTTTGTCTCTGGTGGCCATCTTGGGAGACTTATTTGTTATGAAGTTTCCTAATTTCCTCATTTACTGCAGTCTCCTCAGTAGGAAATACTTTCAGTTTTTTACTTTGATTCAATCAAGAAGGCATTCAGATGTGTCACACATTTGCCATAAATTCAGAATGTTAGCACTCTTTTTGCTCATTAGATCACTGTAGTAAAGCTACTGCTCACCAGGGAAAACTGCTGCTGGTATTGAAAGTGCATGTTTCAGTCTGCATGTCAGAATTTTTTAATGAAATAGAAGAGGATTTGAGAAGTTACTCAAAATGTGCCCTAATTTTTCTTTCTGCAGCACTAATCATACTTTTTATGGAAAAATGAACCCCCTCATTTTGTTCCTTTTTAAATTAAATGTTTTAAGAGTTACCACTTTAATCCAAGCAAGATGGCTTCAGGTGTGCCATACGTTTATCATAAGTAGGACTGTTAGCGCTCTAGTAGTTCTTTGGAACACTCTGGGAAGCTGCAGTAGAACACAAAGGAATCAACTGACAGTCTCTGCCCTTGTTGGATGTACATGTTTTACTGAGAATATCAGACTTCATTCTCACATGACTGAGAAAGATAATGTGAATTTACAGAAAATAAGCTCTCAGTTTAGCCTATAGATCACCTTCCAAACCTCTGTGGTAAAAGCATGAGAAAATATTTTTCTCTCAATCATGATATCCCAGCAGAAGGCTTTTTCACATGGTGAAATCACCTTAGAACATACCACAATTCCTAAAATGAGTATGGTACCATCAACAAATGATTTATAATGTAACTAAAGTCTTAAAACCTTCTATTAACTGCAATGCTTTTTAATGAGGTGCTATCATGTATATTTGTCCCAAGATGGCTGCCAACACTTCTTGGATGAAGTGCTGACAGCCAATCAGATCTCAGGATGAGATGTGTGGTTAGGCTCCGCCCACATATATATATGCTTTTAAATGCTATTTACTCAGGAAATACTGAACAGATTTACACCAGACCTGCAAAAGGCACTTCCTTGACCTTATGGCTACCTCTCTGCCAAATTTCTAGTAATTCTGTTCAGCCGTTCGGGCTGTAGCTCGTTCTAAAGGTCCTATGGAAAAATGCATGGGAAAAACGCGTTTTGGGACCCCCCTTTTATCTCAGCCCCCGCTTGACGAATCCCCCCGAGACTTTCAGGGTAGGAGTGGAGCGTAGCGCCCCACCTATTTTGAGAAATTCGCGAGGATTCATCGACCGGCGCCAAAGTTATTCAAAATAGAATGTTGCGGATTTCCTATGGAAAAGGGGTCCTAACTATAACTACCTACTGGCGACCGCCAGTAGGTAATATATATATATATATATATATATATATATATATATATATATATATATATATATATATTACCTACTGGCGGTCGCCAGTAGGTAGTTATAGTTAGGACCACGTTTCCATAGGAAATCCGCAACATTCTATTTTGAATAACTTTGGCGCCGGTCGACGAATCCTCGCGAATTTTTCAAAATAGGTGGGGCGCTACGCTCCGCTCCTACCCTAAAAGTCTCGGGGGGATTCGTCAAGCGGGGGCTGAGATAAAAGGGGGGTCCCAAAACGCGTTTTTCCCATGCATTTTTCCATAGGACCTTTAGACAGGGCTACAGCCCGAACGGCTGAACAGAATTACTAGAAATTTGGCAGAGAGGTAGTCCTCAGGTCAAGGAAGTGCCTTTTGTAGGTTTGGTGTAAATCTGTTCAGTAGATTCTGAGAAAATAGCCTTTAAATCAAGATATATATCTGAGCCAGCTTACGGTGCGCTTACGGTACGCTTACCGTACGCGTACTGTGGCGTGCGTGAGCGCGATTCTGATTGGCTCTTAGATCTTAGTAAACATTCGAATCGGCCGAAACCAGGAAACGGCGGCCGCCATTTTCTCTCTCGCACTGAGAGTGATGATTAAAATACAAAGCACAAAAACATGTAAAGGGGCTGTTTAGACAGCTCCCACACACATAGCCATGTTGAGGGAGTCCCCAAAGATCCCCCAAGGCCAAAAACTGAATTTTTTTTTTTCGATAATTTCGCCGATTACGCTTACCGTACGCGTACGGTAAAAAAATATAAAAAAAAAAAATTATCCATATTTTCCCCACCCCGTGTGCAAATGGTGCCCGAAGGGCACCAATTGTGCATGGCATATAAGAGATTGCGAAAAACTAAAATATTAAAAAAAAAAATATTTTAAAAAAAAAGTATCCACACTCTCACCACCCCGTGTGCAAATGGTGCCCGAAGGGCACCATTGGTGCATGGCTTATTACAGGTGCGAAAAATTAAAATATTACCTTTCAAAACGAAGTGCATCATATGTCCTCCATGTGCGCACGGTGCGCGAAGCGCATCGTGCGTACATGGCCCATCTAGCGTAACGTGGGCACGTGGTGCGCATAGCGCACCGCGTCCCCACCGTGCGTGCACGGCACTAACTGCATAAAGTGGGCGCGCGGTGCGCGAAGCGCACCGCGTGCTCACTGTGTGCGCACGGTGCGCGAAGCGCACCGTGCGCGCACGGAACGAACTGCGTTAAGTGGGCGCGCACGCCACGAATGGCGTAAAGTAACTTAGCATTTAAAAAACCGTACAAATTCACTGAAAAAACCATAGGTTTCACACACGTTATAGTTAGGAATTAGCATTTAAAAAACCTTGCAAATTCACTGAAAAAACCATTGGTTTCACACATGTTATAGTTAGCGGAAATTTTACTGATAAAAAAACCAATGAAATTCCCCCGTTATAGTTAGTGCAGGCAACTATAACTCACGCGACCGCAATCTTCTGCTGATGACATATGTGTCTTTATGAAAAAAAAATATTTGTAATATATGTATAGCTAAAAATGTATGGAAGAAGACATGGGCAAATAAGTGTCTAAATACAGTATTAGCATCAGCAGAGGATTGCGGTCGCGTGAGTTATAGTTGCCTGCACTAACTATAACGGGGGAATTTCATTGGTTTTTTATCAGTAAAATTTCCGCTAACTATAACATGTCTGAAACCTATGGTTTTTTCAGTGAATATATATATATATATATTCACTGAAAAAACCATGGGTTTCACACACGTTATAGTTAGGAATTAGCATTTAAAAAACCTTAGAAATTCAGTGAAAAAACCATAGGTTTCACACACGTTATAGTTAGGAATTAGCATTTAAAAAACCTTAGAAATTCAGTGAAAAAACCATAGGTTTCACACATGTTATAGTTAGCTGGACATTTTACTCGTAAAAAACCAATGAAATTGCCCCGTTATAGTTAGTTCAGCTAACTATAACTCGCGCGCCCGCAATGCACTGCTGATGACGTCACATATTACATCACTCATGACATGGTCAGTGACATCACTCATGACATCACTGATGACATCTCAAATGACATCACTGATGACCTCACTGATGACATCATCCAGTGAATGTGGGTTTTTCTGAAAATTAAATATGTTTTATATATGTATATCTCAAGGTCGATGGAAGAATAAATGGGTATATAAGTGTCTAAATGGATGATTTGTTTTTGAAAAATTGATTGTTTAACTGACTGATTAAGTGTATCATAGTGAATACATGTTTTAGTGAGTAATGTTTAAATATGTATATATCTGTATCAGTCTCTCACTTTGTGTATAAGTGGCTGCATGGGTTGGTGAGTAGCTACATGGGTGTCTATATAGGTTATTAGTTGGTTTTTTGAGTATCAGTCTGAGTGTCTGCATGGTTCGGTGGGGGGTATTACGTAGTGCATAGGTGCATGAATGAGTGACTCACTGTTTGTATGTGTTGAACAGACCATGTGTGCAGGACTGCATGGGTGGATGAGTGTGTGTATGGGTGTGTTAGTGAGTGAATGACTGTCTCAATAGTGTCTTTATGAGTAACTACATATGTTTAAAACTAGTATATGTGACTATTGGTGTATATATGTGAGTATATGCAAGGGTGAGAGATTGGAAGAGTTCCTGTATGAATAAGTATGTGTTTCTATAAGTGATTGTTTAAAAGACTAAGTATGTGTAAGTTTCCGTAGAAGTAAGTATGGTGGTGTGTGTATAACTGTATATGCAAGTAAATGTATGTTTGATTCTTTATTAGCACGAGTGACTATGTGTGTGAGTAACTCTATGGATGAGTGGCATTGTGTAACAGGATGTATAGGTGTATGAGTACATATGATGAGTGAGTACATGTATGAGTGACTGTATTGGACTGTTGGTGAATGAGTGGATGTGTATGTGGATCTTAGAATTACTGAAGAGGTTGTTGTAACTAGTATTGGTATGTCCATTGTTTTGAAAATTTTAGTCTCTATTTTTGAATGTGTGTGTCAAAGGTTATATTAGGGTGAGAGGAGGTCTGCCACTCTATCACAAGGATGATGTCATCAGTGATGTCATCAGTGATGTCATTTGAGATGTCATCAGTGATGTCATGAGTGATGTCACTGACCATGTCATGAGTGATGTAATATGTGACGTCATCAGCAGTGCATTGCGGGCGCGCGAGTTATAGTTAGCTGAACTAACTATAACGGGGCAATTTCATTGGTTTTTTACGAGTAAAATGTCCAGCTAACTATAACATGTGTGAAACCTATGGTTTTTTCACTGAATTTCTAAGGTTTTTTAAATGCTAATTCCTAACTATAACGTGTGTGAAACCTATGGTTTTTTCACTGAATTTCTAAGGTTTTTTAAATGCTAATTCCTAACTATAACGTGTGTGAAACCCTTGGTTTTTTCAGTGAATTTGCAAGGTTTTTTAAATGCTAATTTTTTTTTTTTCTAACATATTTTTAATTTAATTATCTTACCTTTTATAAAGACTATGATTAAATTTTTAAAATTCTTTAATATGTTTTTTTAAATATATTTTTTAAAATAAACATGTAAAATTTATTTGCAGTACTTTTTTTTTAAAAAAAATATTTTTTTAGTACGCGTACCGTAAGCTCACGGTAAGCGTACGGTTTACGCAACGTCCGTAATCTATCTACGCTGCTTGCGTATAGTTACGCGCTTTGCGTAGCCGCGCGTACTGCGCGTGGGACGCGTGCGCGCTTACGCCACACGCGCACGTTACGCGGAAGTGTCGGGTAGTGACTGTTATGCGCATGCGCGCAAGCGCGTGTCTTTTTTACGCGCATGCGTACTTTTTGCCGTAAGCGTACCGTAAGCGTACGGTAGGTCATGTGATCATGAAACACAACTTTTGATTGGTTGAAACTACTTTCAGTTCTAGAACTCTCCTACACCACACCCATTCCCCTCATTTCTGCTTGTGATCCCTTGGGAGAAGGAGCTGGTTTGTCTTTGGGATACGATGGCAGAACAGCAGAGCTCTTCTGAGAGTGAGGCTAGCACTAGCAGCACTGTCTTGAGGCAGAGATCGAGGAAACAAAAGCCCTCTTATGTATGGGATTATTTTACTTTTCCTGAAGGCCAGCAAAAGGTAAATGCACCCTTAGTGACTTGTAAGCTGTGTAAGCGTGTACTTTCTAGAGGTAATCCTAACAGGAAGTATTCCTTTGGGAATCACACCATGAAGAGACACCTCCAGGATGTACACAGAAGGACACATGCTCATCTTTTTGGAGGTAACTCTTCAGAAAGACGAGCCAGTACATCCACAGTAGCTCAGCCTGGACCATCATCTGCAGGGCTGACTCCTTCTTCTGCAGGTCAGGTGAGCCCTTCATCTGTGGGGGGAGAATCTCCTTTTGCTGGCCCTCTGGAAATGAACCCTCGATTTCGGAAGGTTGATATTCATTGCACATTTTGTAAAGATCTAATTTGCCATAGGGAGACCAGTGTTTCCCTAGTGAACAACAAAATAGATCAGCACATTTGTCGCTTTGAATAATTTTCCCATGCTTCCTTTCCTCTGTCCCTGCATGAACACAACGGTTCTTTTAAGAGCCAACCTTATCTTTCATCTTTTTTTTACATATGTTTTTAAAAACTTTTTTTTATTTTTTTTTTACCGTACGCGTACGGTGCGCGTACTTTTTTTTTTTTTAAAAACACTAAAAATCATTTATCACATTACATTGTCCTTGAGAGACTACAATTAATATTATTGACTTACCATACTCACTGAAAAAATATTTATTCATTTGTTTTTTTAAAAAATAGTTTTAAAAATGTTTGTAGTTTTCGAAAATTTTCTATATCTATCTGGAAAAAAAGAAAAAAGTATTAATATTTTTAAAACATTTTATAATACAGTACACATATTTACATTTTTTTCAAAAAAATATTTTTGCCTTATTTTTGCTGTTTTCAGAATATATTGCATTTCACTATAAATTGTGAAAGCAATAGCATTCATCATTTTACAGCGGGCAAAAAAAAATACCAATCACAAAGATTGTATTAAAAATGCCCTGATTCTTTTTTTACTTAAACTTAACATTATAGAAATGCATAATATTGTAAAAAAATATCATCTAATACCAATAGTTATTTCTTTAAAATACCGTCTGATATGTTTGTTTCAGAAGTATAATCACAATATTATATCTCAAATAACTCCAAAATACATCTGATTTCATTTCCTTTAGACCAAATAGTAATTTTAAATTTTTTTTGGGAATAAATTTCCAACGGTAATCCAATAAAATTCTAAAGTTTAATTTGTCCAGATCTCACCGATTCTCTGTAACATTTTGGTTCACGAAAATTTTTTGAATAATTTATTAAGTCAACAATAGAATTGGTTACTTTTCCACATGGCCAAATAGTAATTTTTTAAAACATTTTTGAAAAAATTTCCAATGGCAGTCCAATAACATTCCAAAATTTAAAATGTGCAGAAGTTACCGATAATCTCTAAATTATTGGTTTTTCAAAGTTTCATTAAAAATTAAAAAAGTCCACATTACAATTGGTTATCTTTCCATTAGGCCAAATGATAATTTAAAAAATCTTTTTTTTACAAAATTGCAATGGTAATCCAGTAAAATGGTAAAATTGTTTTGTCCAGATCTTGCCAAGTCTCTCTAAAATTTAGGTTTCAGGAAGATTAGATAGGAATTTGCTAAATCAAAAGGCAAACGTTGTTTGAAAATCAATTGGGAATCATTACACAGTGTCCAGCCTTTTTCACATTTAAGATAAACTGTGTAATGTCCAGAAGTAACAGTAGGTCCATCATGGAAAATTATTGCAACAGTTACAAAAGTTTTTCCTGAAATTGATAATTGCTGTCCTGTAAACTTCTTTATTAAAGTATCCAATTTTGAACCATCAGCTCTACATCGTTGCATCATTAAAATTACATACTGTCCGTATTCCTTTAAAATTAATGTTGAAAACATGTCAGAATTACACTCACCACATTTCATGCTATGATTAGCATCTTTAACTAATTTTGCAAAAGTGACTGTTTTACTCTCTGGCAATGTCAAATAAATAAACCTTTCATTATCAACAATAGAGCCACATATATTATAACAATTATCACAACTATGTTCCCATTTATAAGAGAGACCAAAAAAAATGTCAATGGGAACTCCTTCTTCTTCCACTACCTGAAGAAAATACATCAAAAATTCATGTGCATCTTGCTGTTCATTTTGAGAAAACTGTGTTCGTCCTGAACATACATCTAAAAGTTTTCTAATGTCAGTAGCACTTTCTATTTGAGTTTTATCTTTACTCAGCTTTTGAAAAAGGAGACTCAGCTCTGAACAGAATCTTTTTCCCTGATTTACTATTATCTGCTCTTGCAAAGTTTCCAGATAAAATGCAACATTCAGCACTACATTTGCGTAGCAGTTGACACCAGAGCTATTTTCAAAATGACATCCTACAACCTGTTCTTCATTTTCCTTTTTCTTTTTGCTTGCAATTACATCACTCCTCTTTTTTTTCCTCTTCTCTACATCTTCACTACAGATATTCTCATTTTTTCTTTTACGAGAAACTACACGTTTCTCCAACACAGGATACTGACCTAAATGAGGAGCATAGCTTCTTCTTAATCTATTATACTCCTTTACACAGTTTGTATCAGCACTAACTTTTGACTCATCAAAGTCTATCATGAATAAACCTGATAATGTTTTGACTCGTGACAAAGCAACATATGCCATACCTTCTTTGAACACAGTTGAACCAATGTTCACAAATGCACAATCTACAGTCAATCCTTGAGACTTGTGAATAGTTACAGCATATGCTAGAGAAAACGGAAACTGCTTCCTACGTACATATAAGTCTTTCACAAGCATAAAACGAACTGTACAACGACAAATATCTTTAACTTCATCTATCTGATCAAATGTTATTTTTAAACATTCAACTCCTTCTTTTTTCTGGTAATTAATAAAACCAACAACTCTTCCCATCGCTCCATTAACTAAACCTTTCTCAACATCCAAATTTCTCCTTAAAAACACTCTACAGTTCATGCAAACATATAGATTTTTTTCTAATCCAGCTGTTTTGGAGATGTTCTTCTCTAGTGAGTCCAATTTATTTTTCAGTTTGCCTGTTACTGTGACAGTAATTCTTCCATCCTCAATTTTGTCCACTGCTTCCAATTTCCTGATCTCTTCCTTTTCCAATTTCAAAAGCTCCTCATTGAATATTGAGCATTCACGTAGAGTTGGCATTAAGCAGATGACACTTTTGTTTTCTGCAATGTTCTTGTATATCTTCTCTGCAACTATTTCTTCCTTTGGAAATAAATTATGTAGCAGCCGACTCTGTAATGCTTTTTTGCCAACTTCTGTCAGTAGTCCAATCCTGATATCTTTCAGAATACTTCCATATTCTTCATCGTTTGCTTGCCTCATATTAGTAGTAAGTTCCTTGTACTCAAAGAAGGACCAAATATTTGTATTTCCGATGCTTCCCAATGACTTCTTCGTGTCTTCATGTGTCACAGTATTAAACACTGGTTGTCCTTTAACTGCAGTAAGTTGCAAAAGATCTCCAAAAACTATGACGTGTTTTCCACCAAATAACATGTCATAGTCTGTCTTCAAAATTTGCTGCATTCTTAAATGCACAAAGGCAAGCATTAGGTTTGATACCATGCTCACCTCATCAATAATGAGAACTTGCATCTTCTTCAATACTCTTGAAACTTCCAAGGATGCTTCTCCAGTTAGCTTGTTGAATTGTATTTTGTTCTCATGCTCCACTGGTAACATTAGCAAACGATGTAAGGTGATTCCTTTTATGTTATATGCTGCTAACCCAGTTGGAGCAGTAACCACACAAGACAAAGTAGAATCCGTTTTTTGCTGTAGGTAGCTTCTGATGACTTTTATTAGGAAACTTTTTCCAGTTCCAGCTTGTCCGCTTACATACATCCTGATTGGATGAAATGATGTGCATGAGCACTCTTTTTTTACATGTAGAAATCCGTGATCAATTTTGTTTTTGATCTCTTCATAAATTTGTTGCTGCTCTTGATTCAGTTGTCTTTCCAAATTTTCTAAGTCTATAAATTCTTCTTGAGCTTGATTCATAGCCGTTTCCACTTCATTCATGGCTATTGATGCTTCATTTTCAATGATTGGTTGTCCTAGGGGATCTTGACTGTGTGTTCCTGAACTTTGGCTGTCCTGAGAACTGTCTCTAGCTATTTCTGCTGCAATTGTAGTTTCCTGTTCAATTTCTTCATTTAACATTTGCAGATAAGTTGTGAATGTATTGCATTGTATGCTGTCTTTGCAAGCATTAAATGAATCTTCATAGCTTTGAAATTCTCCCAGTAGTTCATCCTCTGTACGCCATGGTTTAAACAACTGTAAAAGAGCCAAGTAGTAAAATTCTTTCTTGTCAGTAGTGTCGCAACTCAGCTTCCGGTGATTTATCAAACTTCCTTTTGTTTGCTTCACCAAACATCCTTCTTCACCAACGACTTTATATTTTCCATTATTGATGTCTTCTGTGGCTTTCCTTGAATAAATGTAGTTCTGCAGCACTTCATAGAGACACATGTTCTCCAGATGTTGACTTCTCTTGGGATAATATGTGTCCAACATGTTTGTTTTCAATATATCTGTACTTTCTGGGTCATTCTCGACCAAATATTCAATTTCTCCTACAGATTTCAGTACCCGATTTCTCATTGCTGCAAGGCCTAAACTTGCCCAAATTATTCTTCTTGACTTCGAGTAGAGACTTGCAGAAGATAACCTATCTGAACATTCGTAGGATCCAATTTCTCGATGCGATAACATCTACAAACTGAAACTGTACAGCTTCTTACTGACAGTCTTCTCGTGAGAAATCTCTTCCCACATTTCCTTCAATTCTGTTTTTTCTGATTTCGTAATGTAAGACGTTACATATCGTGCAACAGCAATGGAATTGTCAGCTACATACTGTATATCCATGTTAGCGTTCCACATGGATAAAATGACTGGGTTGTAGTCATTTATATTTTTTGATTCTTCTTTTCTTTTAAGGTTGTAGGTATTCTTAGGTGATTTTCTTGTGATAGTATGTCTCACAGCTGACATAAAACTGTTTACTCTTCCATTTGAAAGAACAGGTCTAGGAAATCCAAATCGACATTTAGTGTAGTATTTTTCTTTGCTCTTGTATTTCCGTCGACAGTATTTTCCACACCGATGACTTTGGAAACGTAAAACTTGCTCCTTTAACTTGTTCTCTTCTGTGCTTTTTGGTATAGCACATGTTGCATATTCTTGAATGTAAGATAACACTGCTTCATCAGCATCTGTTCCAAACTTTGGGGCATCCTTGATCCACAACAGCATATGAATATGAGGAGCACCTCTTACCTGGTACTCTTTTCTCCAAAAGAAATCCACTACTTCTCCAAGGGGTGGATTTTTTTTATTGCAGATGAAGCACATCATAGCCTCAAATCTATGATTGAAATATCTGCAAACATTAACCGGATCCAATGAGCACAGTTCTCCTGCTGTCTTGTATTCGATGTTTTTAATGTTTGAATTGGCCTCTCGTAGAAAATCCAGTAAATCATCCCAAGCGTACTCGGCACAGCTTAGGGTAAGGAACCATGTTGGTGTTCCTAAATTCCGTAACATGCATTTTAGTTTACCATGGCGTCGGTACCAATATTCATTTGTCCCACGCTGACAAGCCATCAGATTGATCAGTTGTGTTTCCAAATGATCATCTCGGTGCTGCACTTTCTCCATAAAATCCTTAGCAGACACATTTTGTAAATGTACTCCACTTTTTAAAATGTGATTTACTGCATAAGACAGTGCAGACAAGTCGCTTTCAAATAAAAGATGGAACAAATAAGGAATACTTTGTCGAAATCTGGGATCTTCAGCATATAGTCTTGTAGTCCGATACTCTGAAGCTGGAATCTGTTCTGGACGTTCATCGTATCGTCCTCCTTTTCCTTTAGGAAACAGCTGAGGAAAACATCGAGCTTCCAAGCTCTCCTCCCATACACTCACAGGAGTTCCTTTTGCTTTCTTCATCTGAAAGAGATCAATATTGTCTCCCATAACTTCTTTCGAATGAAGAGGATGTATGCTAAAATGTTCATAAATTTCTTCTTCCTTTGACTTGTCCACTTTTTCAATTTGTCCAGTTGGTGTTTCTGTGTCTTCTTGAAAATCTTCTTCTTCTTCTTCTTCTATATAAATTGATTCATACCATTTGTTATTTTTTTTCAAATACAAATTTGCTCTTTGTACTTTCCGCACATCTACCAGCTCCTGCCAAATCTTCTTATTCTTTGTAGGTACACCATTAACCAGAATAATTAATGGTTCAGTTTCCAAAGTATCCGCATCAATAGTTTCCATATTTTTTTTCAAATCCAAGGGCAAATACACCACTCTACCTTTTAAACCTCTCAGTAAATCTGAAGGAGGTAATTTACCAGTTTTGGGCTCCATACGTACTATGGTCTGGAACGGATGAACACATTGAATGAGTATAGACTCATATGTATTTAATTCAGAAAGTTCAGCAGGAATAGCATCCAATTCTAAATTATTATGTACAGCTCTGGTCGGCATTCTATTTTCCTCTAACTTGTTGTAACAGTATTTACAAATACGCTGATCTTCACCCAATTCAAAACAATTTTCTAGAAATATATATGTGGCAAAATCCTTCCACTTATAATTATCTTCATTTTCACTCTTTCTGTAGAGATCAACATTCCTAGTTTGTTTTCTATAATGAGTTCTGCGGCAACAAATACAAGTAACATTTGGTCTTTCATTAGAGACTATTGCACATTTTGTTATGTGATCATTAAATGTCTTACTTACAGAAGGTTCTACATTCTCTTCCACTTCTTCCTCATTTACTGTGTCCTTCTCTGCACTGTTTTGTTCAGGACCAAAGTAACAAAACTGAATTTCATCAACAACCTTCTCTACATCTGATACCGTTCCTCGGAACAGAGCCCTATTCAATTCATTTAACTTTATTGCTGGACTTTTGGCAAAATACAACCGTCTCACAAACTTTCTCATTCCAGTATGATGAACAGCCAGCATCCTAAAATGATGGAAAACACTATTGCACACTTTTCTAGATAGACAAGCCAGAGAATGACCCTGCAAACCAGTATTCTCTCTCACTCTGCATGGATCCAGACTTTGAAGCACCTTAATCTTCTGTTTTACACTTTTTTTTACTATATTCTCTTAGAAACTCTCGAAATTTGTCAATAGATTCCTGACGCACAGTGCAAATACTACTACAATTCCAAGTGTACACTGGGGCTTTAGGACGTCTCCCCATTGCCTCATCTGCCATCACTTGTACCTCATCTCTTGGAACCATTATCTCCTTCTCCATTATGCAACCATTTGTTACTTCGTATGAACGACCTCTGGTGTCAACTGCATGCAGCAAACTATTACTTTGAAAATAGCTCTCTTCATTAAAAAAAGGTTCACTACTTGAACTATGCATCCACTTTCCTAAAAACACTTTACAAAAGTTTGTTCTGTTCACTACTCTTTTCCTTTTGCTATGTGATTTCAGTACATTAACCATTTTGTCTAATGTACGCATCCTATTCAAAATTAATATGAATAGTTTCCTTTTTAATTCTAATGCCTTTGCTGCAATGGCTTCAATTTCTTTTTTTCTCTTGTAATATTTTGCCTTTTGCTTATATTTCTTCACATCCTTTATCAAATTGGACATAACTCTTCTCTGAAACATTTTTCTACGTATCTCTTTAAACGCTGTTTTTCTGTTTATGTAAATCTTTTCAGTTGCAGAAGGTATATTTGCATTAACTAAATTCTCAATTTTTTCCTGTTCTCTTACTTTTGTAACATTCTTTCCAGTACAGACATTTTGTATATTTTTCTTTGTTTTGAATATATTTTTAAGAAATTGTTTTTTCTGCTTACCAGAAGATTTTTTCTTTTTCCCAACATGAGCATCTTCTACTAACTTTGGTCCTCCAGTTGTCTTCAAATATAGTTTTTTTTTTAGCGTTTTTTGAACTCTGGATTTTGTAGGCATCTTAAATTTTGTTCACTGCTCTTCAGCAATACCTGAAAAAAACTAAAAAAAAAATCCTTTATTGTATTTAAATATATTACTACATTTCTTTTCACAATAGTCACAAAACGAAATTTCTTTGCCAATTTGAATGCACACAAACTGCTCTTTTTTTTGGGCAAGTGAAAATCACTTTTACAAACTGTCACATTATGAAACCACTTTTCAGATTTTTTAAAAAGCCCATGTCCAGAGTGCTACACTCCAGCAAGGGCAACCAGCCTTAGTGATGCTGAATGTATTTGCATTACAGACTGAAACCTGAAAACCCCACTCGCTTGTAAATACTGTGCATGACTATACATGGCAAGCACATGGGTGTGTGCTAAGACTCTGCTTCTTCCCCCAAAAATTCGCTCCCCCTTTCCATCTAATGCAACTGTGAAATCACCAGAGCAAGACGCAATAAATCTCTGCCTATAATTCCTCTCTGCACACAGAGTCATGTTTTCACATTAGTCCCAAAACGAAATTTCTTTGCCAATTTGAAAGCACACTTACTGCTCTTTTTTTTTTCGGCGCAAGTGAAAATCACTTTTATAGACTGACACATTATGAAACCACTTTTTTTGATTTATTTAAATGCACATGTCCAAACTGTTTTTTCAGACCACCACCATGTGTATTCTCGGTGACTGCCTACACTCCAGCAAGGGCAACCAGCCTTAGTGATGCTGAATGTATTTGCATTACAGACTGAAACCTGAAAACCCCACTCGCTTGTAAATACTGTGCATGACTATACATGGCAAGCACATGGGTGTGTGCTAAGACTCTGCTTCTTCCCCCAAAAATTCGCTCCCCCTTTCCATCTAATGCAACTGTGAAATCACCAGAGCAAGACGCAATAAATCTCTGCCTATAATTCCTCTCTGCACACAGAGTCATGTTTTCACATTAGTCCCAAAACGAAATTTCTTTGCCAATTTGATAGCACACTTACTGCTCTTTTTTTTTTCGGCGCAAGTGAAAATCACTTTTACAGACTGACACATTATGAAACCACCATGTGTAACTACAACAAAAACAATTTCCATTTCTATTATTCATTTCTTAAGTTACCACATTTCTATTGGTTGAAAACCAACCCTTTTCCAAAAGTACCCTTCCCCCAACTTGACTTCTGCCTAGTACCCTTCCCCCAACTTGACTTCTGCCTGCTACCATAGCAACAGCTCATGGAACACTGCTGTGTTGAGTTAGGTCAGAAGTTCGCCAAACAATGTTTCAATTCCACAGAGCAAGAGTGCTTGACTTTTCAAACCTAACAGCAAATCCATAGTACTGTTCTTTGGTTACACATTTTTTTTTACCAATACAAAACATGCTTCTATTAATTTACACATACAGCCTAGTTTTTATTCTAGAATGGTATGAAACAGCCAATCAGTTCTTTTTGTTTTGAAAAAAATATGTATGCCTCCATTTCCATACTGTCTTTCTTTTCATATTGCCATTCTACTGAAAGACACCTCCTGAGTGCATCCAGTTCTCCTTTGAAGATGTTCACAGTGTGGATTGTAGGGCACAGCTATGTCTTCTGGAGTGAAAAGTTTGCAGAGAAAACAGGTATGGTGAGAGACCTTGCTTTGCCAAATGTAGACATTAAATGGATTGGTCAGAGAGGGTTAAAGTGGCACCAATTGATGCCATTGGTGAAATCCTTCATTCAAATCCAACACCCTGACCTCATAATAGTGCACTGTGGTGGCAATGACCTAGGCACTTTGACTGGGGTAGGTCTGGAAATGCTTATGAAGGACACCTTTGCACAACTGTTTACACTTTTCCCTAAAACTGCCTTTGTGTTTTCCAACATATGCCAAAGGCAAAAATGGAACTGGTCCAATCATTTCTGTCCACAGATTGACAAAGCAAGAAAGCACGTCAACAAATCTGTTTCTGCTTTCCTCCGTGACTATGGTATGGGTGCCATTTACCACAACAACTTGCGTTATGACATGCAAGACATTTATAGAGGAGATGGTGTGCACTTCAATGATGAAGGGAACAGAGTCTTCCTCTTGAACCTTAGACTCTGCATCGGTACTTACTTGTAGGTACCACTAAAAAAATGACTTCATAAACACAACAGCTCTTTTTAGAGCTCCCTAATATCTAAACTCTTAAATCTGCTTTTCATTTATTTATTTTTATTTTTTTTACCGTACGCTTACCGTAAGCTTACCGTACGCGTACCCCGTGATTTTTTTTAAAATCAATAAATGTTTTTTTTGTACTTTTCTGTCCTTCTTTGACCCCCTTACAAATGTTAGGGGGTCTGTAACTCTCCTCATTGCCCCCTTTCCTTGTTTTCACTCTTTTTTTTCAGAGTGAAATACACAAAATGGCGGCCGCCGCTTCCTGGTTTCGACCGATTCGAATGTTTACTAAGATCTAAGAGCCAATCAGAGTCGCGCTCGCGCACGCCACTGTACGCTTACCGTAAGCGTACGGTAAGCGTACCGTAAGCGGGCTCAGATATATATATTGATTTAAAGGCTATTTTCTCAGAATCTACTGAACATATTTACACCAAACCTACAAAAGGCACTTCCTTGACCTAGGGACTACCTCTCCAAATTTTGAGTAATTCTGTTCAGCCGTTCGGGCTGTAGCTCGTTCTAAAGGTCCTATGGAAAAATGCATGGGAAAAACGCGTTTTGGGACCCCCCTTTTATCTCAGCCCCCGCTTGACGGATCCCCCCGAGACTTTCAGGGTAGGAGCGGAGCGTAGCGCCCCACCTATTTTGAGAAATTCGCGAGGATTCGTCGACCGGCGCCAAAGTTATTCAAAATAGAATGTTGAGGTTTTCCTATGGAAACGTGGTCCTAACTATAACTACCTACTGGCGACCGCCAGTAGGTAATATATATATATATATATATATATATATATATATAATGTTCCACATCCTCAGAAAGAGCCGGGACACTTTAAGCCACGGTGCACCTCCGGGTCCAAGGTAACTCGGTTTTTCTATATCGTTTCTCGTGCAAACAAGCACGCGTGCACTCCTCTCAAAGAATACGCCGACTCCAAACTGCTTCAAAGAGTTTTTAATTCCATAAGCCAAACAAAAAGCACCCGCAATTCATTATAACAATTTTAAAGGCAATGTGCATCCTCGGTACTTAATACATTGTCGTATTTTGTGTAATGATTATTGGACCGGCTCAACAAGATCGAGCCGCAACTCACTAAGATAGCTAAAATAGCTTCTAAAATAACTTAATGAGTATATTCCATCATGGCGGTGGTTCAAATTTAAGTAAACATTGCCCCAGTGGGTCAAGAATGTATCGTGTACGTATACATAACGAACCACAACTCATAGTATTAACTGAATAGCATCAAATAACTAGGTAACTAAATAGTAAATGAATATATACCCAAATGGGTCTAGATTGTATCGTATACATATACGACAATGTGAATCAAGTAACCGAAGGAAAAATAGGGACTACAAAAAGTCACATACATACCCCAAGTGGGTGTAGTTCAACCAAATCAACCTACAAAATAGAGTAGCCATTCCTTTTCAAAGCTCATTATGAAATATCAATTAATCCGTTTTTAGTTTTAAAGTTTTAAAGTCCCATCATGATTCTTATGAGGATTCACTGTCTCCAAAAAGCTGCATCTCCTAAAATTAAAGGAAAAGTAATGACAATCATGAGTTCAGTGCTCGTTATACTTGATGCCTAAAGACCTTTAAAGAGCATGAAAATATGTAAAAGTCATCATAACATGACAAAGTGTCATACAGATATGTCAAGCAGAAAAATCCGGGCAAGGAGAAAGAAAAAATCCCCGTCTCCTATTTTTTCAAACAATTGAATCAGTGCAATATATCTAAAAACAAGGGAAAAATCAGTAAACAGCTCCAACATAGTCAAAAACTACTCCCCTAGAAACCATGACATTTCTTCCTCAGAGTTCAAGCCCCCTGGAATTTTAGTATCTAGATCCAATATAAATTTGGATTCTAACTGTCGTAATTTTCGAATGCTGTCCCCACCTCTGTTAGACGGTGGTACCCGATCAATAACAAAGAATTTAAAAAAATTACGATTACTGAGATGGAATTCTTCGAAATGTCTGGCTATAGGTGACAACTTATCCTTGTTTTGGATTGCCCTCATATGTTCTAAAATCCTTTTCTTGGCAGCAAACATGGTGCTGCCCACATATTTCTTTTTGCAAGGACATGTTAGAACATAGATACAATAATCAGAGAGACACGTTAAATGTTTGTCAATAGGTTTTGCACAATCTGTGATTGGATAGTATACATTCTTAACATTGGAGCTGAACTTACAAGCCTTACACAACATGCATGTAAAGAAAACCCGAATATCCAAATTAGTGTTTTTCACATGAGATACATCATTACTACAGATCTTATCCTTCAAGGAATCAGCTTTCCTGTAGGTGATAGTAGGGATATTACCTACCACATCTTCTAGACTTGATTCTGTTTTTAGAGTTTTCCAATGTTTGATCAAACATTTCCGTACAGAAATAGAGCCTGAATTAAAAGTGGTAATATACCTGATAATTTTGTCATCCTGTTCAGAGCTCTTTCTTTTTTGGGCTAGCAAATCACATTGTTTAAAATTAGCTGCCTTAGAACGTGCTGTGTTAACTGCATCTAAGTTATAACCCCTATCAAGGAATCTTTCTGTCATGCAGTCACATTCTTTAGCAAAATCAATGTCAGTACTGCAATTTCTCCGAGCCCGGAGAAATTCCCCAAAGGGTATGCTGCGGATTAATGTTTTTGGGTGCCAGCTCTCAGCGTGTAATAAAGAATTACCCGCAGTATCCTTACGATGGAGAGTGGATATCAGTTTCTTATTCACCACACTAATGCTTAAGTCCAAAAATTCGACATTAGTGCTGCTGATACTCCCTTCAATCTTTAAATTCACCTCATTTTCATTTAGGATGGAGACAAATTCCTTTGCCTGTTCTATACATCTTCCCCAGATTATAAAAAGGTCATCAATATACCTTAGCCAAGTTTTAACATTGCTATAATATTGAGGATGTCTTTTGGGCACCTGCTGCTCCCACCAACCCATAAAAAGGTTGACATAACTGGGAGCAAAGCAGGTGCCCATAGCTGTACCTTGTTTTTGTCTGTAAAGGGTTTCATTAAAGATGAAAAAGTTATTTTCCAGACAGTACTGCATCATAACTACAATCATTTCGTTGTGCTGTAAAAACGAAATGGAACGGGATTTCAGGAACTGTTTGCATGCTTGAATGCCATGCTCATGTTTTACGGATGTATATAGACTGCACACATCTAATGTAATTAACAAGAAGTCATCCTCCCAAACTACATCTTGTATTTTATTTAGAAAATCTTTACTGTCCTGTAAAAACGATGGTAGAGTTTCTACATAAAGACGTAAAAAGAAGTTAATGTACTTAGAATTTTTTTCCAGCAAAGAACCTATTGAAGATATGATGGGTCTTCCTGGTGGTTTTTCTGGGTTTTTATGTAGTTTAGGTAATAAATAGAGTATGGCTATCTTGGGATTGCGGTTTAACAGAAAGGAGTACTCATTCCACTCTAGCAAACCTTGTGTATGCCAATCTTTTAACATCTGATGATACTTAATGTTAGAGTCATCCACTCTTGATCTAGTCGCCTCTTCGTAACATTCCTGACTAGTGAGTTGGCGTAATCCTTCCTGTATGTAATCTCCTACATTCTGAATAACAATGTTGCTGATCAGAGTTGTTATCGTGAGACCCCTTAAAATGACGTGCCACTGGGTAGGAAGCATCACTGCAGCGGATCGCTCTAATGTGCTGGAGTATCCTATTGTGGACCTGCAACTTGGTACTTCCAACATATTGCAGGCCACAAGGACGCTCCAGCACATAGACCACAAACTCCGTCTTGCAAGTAAGTAGTTTAGAAATGGGAACTGTGGCCTCTTTGAAGGGAACTCTGTAAGATGTTTTACTAACACCCTGCTGCATGCCTTGAAGGCAGCACATTTCACGTATCCCTTCCTAGAGCTTATCCAAGATTGGGCAACTACCAGTTCTGGGCTACTCTTAACAAGTGTGTCGCTCATCGACCTGGCTTTTCTGAATGTATTGTCAGGACTAACCAACATAAGGTTACCAATGACTGGATTGTTGCACACCAAGCTCCAATTCTTTTTAAAGATTTTACGTAAAGCCTGGTGTTGCCTGTTGTATGTCAGAACTAATCTTGTGGATACATTGTCCTCATCAACTACAACGGCTGCCTTGGAACTTTTGTTACCTAGGGCCATATATATATTCAGTGAAAAAACCATAGGTTTCACACATGTTATAGTTAGCTGGACATTTTACTCGTAAAAAACCAATGAAATTGCCCCGTTATAGTTAGTTCAGCTAACTATAACTCGCGCGCCCGCAATGCACTGCTGATGACGTCACATATTACATCACTCATGACATGGTCAGTGACATCACTCATGACATCACTGATGACATCTCAAATGACATCACTGATGACATCATCCAGTGAATGTGTGTTTTTCTGAAAATTAAATATGATTTATATATGTATATCTCAAGGTCAATGGAAGAATAAATGGGTATATAAGTGTCTAAATGGATGCTTTGTTTTTGAAAAATTTATTGTGTAACTGACTGATTAAGTGTATCATAGTGAATACATGGCTTACTGTGTAATGTTTAAATATGAAAATATCTGTATCAGTCTCTCACTTTGTGTATAAGTGGTTGCATGGGTTGGTGAGTAGCTACATGGGTGTCTATATAGGTTATTAGTTGTTTTTTGAGTATCAGTCTGAGTGTCTGTATGGTTCGGTGGGGGGTATTATGTAGTGCATAGGTGCATGAATGAATGATTCACTCTTTGTGTGTGTTGAACACAGCATGTGTGCAGGACTGTATGGGTGGATGAGTGTGTGTATGGGTGTGAGTGAGTGAATGACTGTCTCAATAGTGTCTTTATGAGTAACTACATATGTTTAAAACTAGTATATGTGACTATTGGTGTATATATGTGAGTATATGTGAGAGATTGAAAGAGTTCCTGTATGAATAAGTATGTGTTTCTATAAGTGATTGTTTAAAAGACTAAGTATGTGTAAGTTTCTGTAGAAGTAAGTGTGGTGGTGTGTGTATAACTGTATATGCTAGTAAATGTATGTTTGATTCTTTATTAGCATGAGTGACTATGTGTGTGAGTAACTCTGTGGATGAGTGGCATTGTGTAACAGGATGTATAGGTGTATGAGTACATGTGTTGAGTGAGTACATGTATGAGTGACTGTATTGGACTGTTGGTGAATGAGTGGATGTTTATGTGGATCTTAGAATCACTAAATAGGTTGTTGTAACTGGTATTGGTATGTCCATTGTTTCGAAAATTTTAGTCTCTATTTTTGAATGTGTGTATCAAAGGTTATATTAGGGTGAGAGGAGGTCTGCCACTCTATCACAAGGATGATGTCATCAGTGAGGTCATCAGTGATGTCATTTGAGATGTCATCAGTGATGTCATGAGTGATGTCACTGACCATGTCATGAGTGATGTAATATGTGACGTCATCAGCAGTGCATTGCGGGCGCGCGAGTTATAGTTAGCTGAACTAACTATAACGGGGCAATTTCATTGGTTTTTTACGAGTAAAATGTCCAGCTAACTATAACATGTGTGAAACCTATGGTTTTTTCACTGAATTTCTAAGGTTTTTTAAATGCTAATTCCTAACTATAACGTGTGTGAAACCCATGGTTTTTTCAGTGAATTTGTACGGTTTTTTAAATGCTAATTCCTAACTATAACGTGTTTGAAACCCATGGTTTTTTCAGTGAATTTGCAAGGTTTTTTAAATGCTAATTTTTTTTTTATTCTTCAATTTTTTCTAACATATTTTTAATTTAATTTTCTTACCTTTTATAAAGACTATGCTTAAATTTTTAAAATTCTTTAATATGTTTTTTTTATATATTTTTTAAAATAAACATGTAAAATTTATTTCCAGTTTTTTTGTTTTTTTTTTTAATTTTTTTTAGTACGCGTACCGTAAGCTCACGGTAAGCGTACGGTTTACGCAACGTCCGTAATCTTTCTACGCTGCTTGCGTATAGTTACACACTTTGCGTAGCCGCGCGTACTGCGCGTGGGACGCGTGCGCGCTTACGCCACGCGCGCACGTTACGCGGAAGTGTCGGGGAGTGACTGTTATGCGCATGCGCGCAAGCGCGTGTCTTTTTTACGCGCATGCGCACTTTTGCCGTAAGCGTACCGTAAGCGTACCGTAAGCGTACGGTTGGTCATGTGATCATGAAACACAACTTTTGATTGGTTGAAACTACTTTCAGTTCTAGAACTCTCCTACACCACACCCATTCCCCTCATTTCTGCTTGTGATCCCTTAGGAGAAGGAGCTGGTTTGTCTTTGGGATACGATGGCAGAACAGCAGAGCCCTTCTGAGAATGAGGCTAGCACCAGCAGCACTGTCTTGAGGCAGAGAGCGAGGAAACAAAAGCCTTCTTATGTTTGGGATTATTTAACTTTTCCTGAAGGACAGCAAAAGGTGAATGCACCCTTAGTTACTTGCAGGCTGTGTCAGCGTGTACTTTCTAGAGGTAATCCTGACAGGAAGTATTCCTTTGGGAATCACACCATGAAGAGACACCTCCAGGATGTACACAGAAGGACACATGGTCATCTTTTTGGAGGTAACTCTTCAGAAAGACGAGCCAGTACATCCACAGCAGCTCAGCCTGGACCATCATCTGCAGGGCTGACTCCTTCTTCTGCAGGTCAGGTGAGCCCTTCATCTGTGGGGGGAGAATCTCCTTTTGCTGGCCCTCTGGAAATTAACCCTCGGTTTGCGAGGGTTGAAATACGGTGCGCCACTTGTCACGATCTAATTACTTATAGGGAGACCAGTGTTTCCCTGGTGAACAGTAAAATAGATCAGCACACTTGTCGTACCGTCTAATATTCCCAATCTTTCTTTCCTCTGTCCCTGCATGAACACAACGGTTCTTTTAAGAGCCAACCTTATCTTTCATCTTTTTTTTACATATGTTTTTAAAAACTTTTTTTTATTTTTTTTTACCGTACGCGTACGGTGCGCGTACTTTTTTTTTTTTTTTTTTTAAAAACACTAAAAATCATTTATGACATTACATTGACCTTGAGAGACTACAATTATTATTATTGACTTACCATACTCACTGAAAAAATATTTATTCATTTCTTTTTTTAAAAAATAGTTTTAAAAATGTTTGTAGTTTTCGTAAATTTTCTATATCTATCTGGAAAAAAAGTAAAAAGTATTAATATTTTTAAAACTTTTTATAATACAGTACACATATTTACATTTTTTCCCAAAAAATATTTTTGCCTTATTTTTGCTGTTGTCAGAATATATTGCATTTCACTATAAATTGTGAAAGCAATTGCATTCATCATTTTACAGCGGGCAAAAAAAAATACCAATCACAAAGATTGTATTAAAAAAGCCCTGATTCTTTTTTTACTTAAACTTAACATTATAGAAATGCATAATATTGTAAAAAAATATCATCTAATACCAATACTTATTCCTTTAAAATACCGTCTGATATGTTTGTTTCAGAAGTATAATCACAATATTATATCTCAAATAACTCCAAAAAACATCTGATTTCATTTCCTTTAGGCCAAATAGTAATTTTAAATTTTTGTTTGGATTAAATTACCAACGGTAATCCAATAAAATTCTAAAGTTTAATTTGTCCAGATCTCACAGATTCTCTGTAACATTTTGGTTCACGAAAATTTTTTGATTAATTTATTTAGTCCACAATAGAATTGGTTACTTTTCCACATGGCCAAATAGTAATTTTTTAAATCATTTTTGAAAAAATTTCCAATGGCAGTCCAATAACATTCCAAAATATAAAATGTGCAGAAGTTACCGATAATCTCAAAATTATTGGTTTTTCAAAATTTCATTAAAAATTAAAAAAGTCCACATTACAATTGGTTATCTTTCCATTAGGCCAAATGATAATTTAAAAACATTTTTTTTTACAAAATTGCAATGGTAATCCAGTAAAATGGTAAAATTGTTTTGTCCAGATCTTGCCAAGTCTCTCTAAAATTTAGGTTTCAGGAAGATTAGATATGAATTTGCTAAATCAAAAGGCAAACGTTGTTTGAAAATCAATTGAGAATCATTACACAGTGTCCAGCCTTTTTCACATTTAAGATAAACTGTGTAATGTCCAGAAGTAACAGTAGGTCCATCATGGAAAATTATTGCAACAGTTACAAAAGTTTTTCCTGAAATTGATAATTGCTGTCCTGTAAACTTCTTTATTAAAGTATCCAATTTTGAACCATCAGCTCTACATCGTTGCATCATTAAAATTACATACTGTCCGTATTCCTTTAAAATTAATGTTGAAAACATGTCAGAATTACACTCACCACATTTCATGCTATGATTAGCATCTTTAACTAATTTTGCAAAAGTGACTGTTTTACTCTCTGGCAATGTCAAATAAATAAACCTTTCATTATCAACAATAGAGCCACTTATATTATAACAATTATCACAACTATGTTCCCATTTATAAGAGAGACCAAAAAAAATGTCAATGGGAACTCCTTCTTCTTCCACTACCTGAAGAAAATACATCAAAAATTCATGTGCATCTTGCGGTTCATTTTGAGAAAACTGTGTTCGTCCTGAACATACATCTAAAAGTTTTCTAATGTCAGTAGCACTTTCTATTTGAGTTTTATCTTTACTCAGCTTTTGAAAAAGGAGACTCAGCTCTGAACAGAATCTTTTTCCCTGATTTACTATTATCTGCTCTTGCAAACTTTCCAGATAAAATGCAACATTCAGCACTACATTTGCGTAGCAGTTGACACCAGAGCTATTTTCAAAATGACATCCTACAACCTGTTCTTCATTTTCCTTTTTCTTTTTGCTTGCAATTACATCACTCCTCTTTTTTTTCCTCTTCTCTACATCTTCACTACAGATATTCTCATTTTTCCTTTTACGAGAAACTACACGTTTCTCCAACACAGGATACTGACCTAAATGAGGAGCATAGCTTCTTCTTAATCTATTATACTCCTTTACACAATTTGTATCAGCACTAACTTTTGATTCTTCAAAGTCTATCATGAATAAACCTGATAATGTTTTGACTCGTGACAAAGCAACATATGCCATACCTTCTTTGAACACAGTTGAACCAATGTTCACAAATGCACAATCTACAGTCAATCCTTGAGACTTGTGAATAGTTACAGCATATGCTAGAGAAAACGGAAACTGCTTCCTACGTACATATAAGTCTTTCACAAGCATAAAACGAACTGTACAACGACAAATATCTTTAACTTCATCTATCTGATCAAATTTTATTTTTAAACATTCAATTCCTTCTTTTTTCTGATAATTAATAAAACCCACAACTCTTCCCATCGCTCCATTAACTAAACCTTTCTCAACATCCAAATTTCTCCTTAAAAACACTCTACAGTTCATGCAAACATATAGATTTTTTTCTAATCCAGCTGTTTTGGAGATGTTCTTCTCTAGTGAGTCCAATTTATTTTTCAGTTTGCCTGTTACTGTGACAGTAATTCTTCCATCCTCAATTTTGTCCACTGCTTCCAATTTCCTGATCTCTTCCTTTTCCAATGTCAAAAGCTCCTCATTGAATATTGAGCATTCACGTAGAGTTGGCATTAGGCAGATGACACTTTTGTTTTCTGCAATATTCTTGTATATTTTCTCTGCAACTATTTCTTCCTTTGGAAATAAATTATGTAGCAGCCGACTCTGTAATGCTTTTTTGCCAACTTCTGTGAGTAGTCCAATTCTGATATCTTTCAGAATACTTCCATATTCTTCATCGTTTGCTTGCCTCATATTAGTTGTAAGTTCCTTGTACTCAAAGAAGGACCAAATATTTGTATTTCCGATGCTTCCCAATGACTTCTTCGTGTCTTCATGTGTCACAGTATTAAACACTGGTTGTCCTTTAACTGGAGTAAGTTGCAAAAGATCTCCAAAAACTATGACGTGTTTTCCACCAAATAACACGTCATAGTCTGTCTTCAAAATTTGCTGCATTCTTAAATGCACAAAGGCAAGCATTAAGTTTGATACCATGCTCACCTCATCAATAATGAGAACTTGCATCTTCTTCAATACTCGTGAAACTTCCAAGGATGCTTCTCCAGTTAGCTTGTTGAATTGTATTTTGTTCTCATGCTCCACTGGTAACATTAGCAAACGATGTAAGGTGATTCCTTTTATGTTATATGCTGCTAACCCAGTTGGAGCAGTAACCACACAAGACAAAGTAGAATCCGTTTTTTGCTTTAGGTAGCTTCTGATGACTTTAATTAGGAAACTTTTTCCAGTGCCAGCTTGTCCGCTTACATACATCCTGATTGGATGAAATGATGTGCATGAGCACTCTTTTTTTACATGTAGAAATCCGTGATCAATTTTGTTTTTGATCTCTTCATAAATTTGTTGCTGCTCTTGATTCAGTTGTCTTTCCAAATTTTCTAAGTCTATAAATTCTTCTTGAGCTTGATTCATAGCCGTTTCCACTTCATTCATGGCTATTGATGCTTCATTTTCAACGATTGGTTGTCCTAGGGGATCTTGACTGTGTGTTCCTGAACTTTGGCTGTCCTGAGAACTGTCTCTAGCTATTTCTGCTGCAATTGTAGTTTCCTGTTCAATTTCTTCATTTAACATTTGCAGATAAGTTGTGAATGTATTGCATTGTATGCTGTCTTTGCAAGCATTAAATGAATCCTCATAGCTTTGAAATTCTCCCAGTAGTTCATCCTCTGTACGCCATGGTTTAAACAACTGTAAAAGAGCCAAGTAGTAAAATTCTTTCTTGTCGGTAGTGTCGCAACTCAGCTTCCGGTGATTTATCAAACTTCCTTTGGTTTGCTTCACCAAACATCCTTCTTCACCAACAACTTTATATTTTCCATTATTAATGTCTTCTGCAGCTTTCCGTGAATAAATGTAGTTCTGCAACACTTCATAGAGACACATGTTCTCCAGATGATGACTTCTCTTGGGATAATATGTGTCCAACATGTTTGTTTTCAATATATCTGTACTTTCTGGGTCATTCTCGGCCAAATATTCAATTTCTCCAACAGATTTCAGTACCCGATTTCTCATTGCTGCAAGGCCTAAACTTGCCCAAATTATTCTTCTTGACTTCGAGTAGAGACTTGCAGAAGATAACCTATCTGAACATTCGTAGGATCCAATTTCTCGATGCGATAACATCTTCAAACTGAAACTGTACAGCTTCGTACTGACAGTCTTCTCGTGAGAAATCTCTTCCCACATTTCCTTCAATTCTGTTTTTTCTGATTTCGTAATGTAAGACGTTACATATCGTGCAACAGCAATGGAATTGTCAGCTACATACTGTATATCCATGTTAGCGTTCCACATGGATAAAATGACTGGGTTGTAGTCATTTATATTTTTTGATTCTTCTTTTCTTTTAAGGTTGTAGGTATTCTTAGGTGATTTTCTTGTGATAGTATGTCTCACAGCTGACATAAAACTGTTTACTCTTCCATTTGAAAGAACAGGGCTAGGAAATCCAAATCGACATTTAGTGTAGTATTTTTCTTTGCTCTTGTATTTCCGTCGACAGTATTTTCCACACCGATGACTTTGGAAACGTAAAACTTGCTCCTTTAACTTGTTCTCTTCTGTGCTTTTTGGTATACCACATGTTGCATATTCTTCAATGTAAGATAACACTGCTTCATCAGTATCTGTTCCAAACTTTGGGGCATCCTTGATCCACAACAGCATATGAATATGAGGAGCACCTCTTGCCTGGTACTCTTTTCTCCAAAAGAAATCCACTACTTCTCCAAGGGGTGGATTTTTTTTATTGCAGATGAAGGACATCATAGCCTCAAATCTATGATTGAAATATCTGCAAACATTAACCGGATCCAATGAGCACAGTTCTCCTGCTGTCTTGTATTCAATGTTTTTAATGTTTGAATTGGCCTCTCGTAGAAAATCCAGTAAATCATCCCAAGCGTACTCGGCACAGCTTAGGGTAAGGAACCATGTTGGTGTTCCTAAATTGCGTAACATGCATTTTAGTTCACCATGGCGTCGGTACCAATATTCATTTGTCCCACGCTGACAAGCCATCAGATTGATCAGTTGTGTTTCCAAATGATCATCTCGGTGCTGCACTTTCTCCATAAAATCCTTAGCAGACACATTTTGTAAATGTACTCCACTTTTTAAAATGTGATTTACTGCATAAGACAGTGCAGACAAGTCGCTTTCAAATAAAAGATGGAACAAATAAGGAATACTTTGTCGAAATCTGGGATCTTCAGCATATAGTCTTGTAGTCCGATACTCTGAAGCTGGAATCTGTTCTGGACGTTCATCGTATCGTCCTCCTTTTCCCGTAGGAAACAGCTGGGGAAAACATCGAGCTTCCAAGCTCTCCTCCCATACACTCACGGGAGTTCCTTTTGCTTTCTTCATCTGAAAGAGATCAATATTGTCTCCCATAACTTCTTTTGAATGAAGAGGATGTATGCTAAAATGTTCATAAATTTCTTCTTCCTTTGTCTTGTCCACTTTTTCAATTTGTCCAGTTGGTGTTTCTGTGTCTTCTTGAAAATCTTCGTCTTCTTCTTCTTCTTCTATATAAATTGATTCATACCATTTGTTATTTTTTTTCAAATACAAATTTGCTCTTTGTACTTTCCGCACATCTACCAGCTCCTGCCAAATCTTCTTATTCTTTGTAGGTACACCATTAACCAGAATAATTAATGGTTCAGTTTCCAAAGTATCCGCATCAATAGTTTCCATATTTTTTTTCAAATCCAAGGGCAAATACACCACTCTACCTTTTAAACCTCTCAGTAAATCTGAAGGAGGTAATTTACCAGTTTTGGGCTCCATACGTACTATGGTCTGGAACGGATGAACACATTGAATGAGTATAGACTCATATGTATTTAATTCAGAAAGTTCAGCAGGAATAGCATCCAATTCTAAATTATTATGTACAGCTCTGGTCGGCATTCTATTTTCCTCTAACTTGTTGTAACAGTATTTACAAATACGCTGATCTTCACCCAATTCAAAACAATTTTCAAGAAATATATATGTGGCAAAATCCTTCCACTTATAATTATCTTCATTTTCACTCTTTCTGTAGAGATCAACATTCCTAGTTTGTTTTCTATAATGAGTTCTGCGGCAACAAATACAAGTAACATTTGGTCTTTCATTAGAGACTATTGCAAATTTTGTTATGTGATCATTAAATGTCTTACTTACAGAAGGTTCTACATTCTCTTCCACTTCTTCCTCATTTACTGTGTCCTTCTCTGCACTGTTTTGTTCAGGACCAAAGTAACAAAACTGAATTTCATCAACAACCTTCTCTACATCTGATACCGTTCCTCGGAACAGAGCCCTATTCAATTCATTTAACTTTATTGCTGGACTTTTGGCAAAATACAACCGTCTCACAAACTTTCTCATTTCAGTATGATGAACAGCCAGCATCCTAAAATGATGGAAAACACTATTGCACACTTTTCTAGATAGACAAGCCAGAGAATGACCCTGCAAACCAGTATTCTCTCTCACTCTGCATGGATCCAGACTTTGAAGCACCTTGATCTTCTGTTTTACACTTTTTTTACTATATTCTCTTAGAAACTCTCGAAATCTGTCAATAGATTCCTGACGCACAGTGCAAATACTACTACAATTCCAAGTGTACACTGGGGCTTTAGGACGTCTCCCCATTGCCTCATCTGCCATCACTTGTACCTCATCTCTTGGAACCATTATCTCCTTCTCCATTATGCAACCATTTTTTACTTCGTATGAACGACCTCTGGTGTCAACTGCATGCAGCAAACTATTACTTTGAAAATAGCTCTCTTCATTAAAAAAAGGTTCACTACTTGAACTATGCATCCACTTTCCTAAAAACACTTTACAAAAGTTTGTTCTGTTCACTACTCTTTTGCTTTTGCTTTGTGATTTCAGTACATTAACCATTTTATCTAATGTACGCATCCTATTCAAAATTAATATGAATAGTTTCCTTTTTAATTCTAATGCTTTTGCTGCAATGGCTTCAATTTCTTTTTTTCTCTTGTAATATTTTGCCTTTTGCTTATATTTCTTCACATCCTTTATCAAATTGGACATAACTCTTCTGTGAAACATTTTTCTACGTATCTCTTTAAACGCTGTTTTTCTGTTTATGTAAAACTTTTCAGTTGCAGAAGGTATATTTGCATTAACTAAATTCTCAATTTTTTGCTGTTCTCTTCGTTTTGTTACATTCTTTCCAGGACAGACATTTTGTACATTTTTCTTTGTTTTGAATATTTTTTTAAGAAATTGTTTTTTCTGCTTACCAGAAGATTTTTTCTTTTTCCCAACATGAGCATCTTCTACTAACTTTGGTCCTCCAGTTGTCTTCAAATATAGTTTTTTTTTTAGCGTTTTTTGAACTCTAGATTTTGTAGGCATCTTAAATTTTGTTCACTGTTCTTCAGCAATACCTGAAAAAAACTAAAAAAAAATCCTTTATTGTATTTAAATATATTACTACATTTCTTTTCACAATAGTCACAAAACGAAATTTCTTTGCCAATTTGAATGCACACAAACTGCTCTTTTTTTTGGACAAGTGAAAATCACTTTTACAAACTGTCACATTATGAAACCACTTTTCAGATTTTTTAAAAAGCCCATGTCCAGAGTGCTACACTCCAGCAAGGGCAACCAGCCTTAGTGAAGCTGAATGTATTTGCATTACAGACTGAAACCTGAAAACCCCACTCGCTTGTAAATACTGTGCATGACTATACATGGCAAGCACATGGGTGTGTGCTAAGACTCTGCTTCTTCCCCCAAAAATTCGCTCCCCCTTTCCATCTAATGCAACTGTGAAATCACCAGAGCAAGACGCAATAAATCTCTGCCTATAATTCCTCTATGCACACAGAGTCATGTTTTCACATTAGTCCCAAAACAAAATTTCTTTGCCAATTTGAAAGCACACTTACTGCTCTTTTTTTTTTCGGCGCAAGTGAAAATCACTTTTTACAATTGGAAATCACTTTTACAGACTGACACATTATGAAACCACTTTTTTTGATTTATTTAAATGCACATGTCCAAGCTGTTTTTTCAGACCACCACCATGTGTATTCTCGGTGACTGCCTACACTCCAGCAAGGGCAACCAGCCTTAGTGATGCTGAATGTATTTGCATTACAGACTGAAACCTGAAAACCCCACTCGCTTGTAAATACTGTGCATGACTATACATGGCAAGCACATGGGTGTGTGCTAAGACTCTGCTTCTTCCCCCAAAAATTCGCTCCCCCTTTCCATCTAATGCAACTGTGAAATCACCAGAGCAAGACGCAATAAATCTCTGCCTATAATTCCTCTCTGCACACAGAGTCATGTTTTCACATTAGTCCCAAAACGAAATTTCTTTGCCAATTTGAAAGCACACTTACTGCTCTTTTTTTTTTCGGCGCAAGTGAAAATCACTTTTTACAATTGGAAATCACTTTTACAGACTGACACATTATGAAACCACTTTTTTTGATTTATTTAAATGCACATGTCCAAGCTGTTTTTTCAGACCACCACCATGTGTATTCTCGGTGACTGCCTACACTCCAGCAAGGGCAACCAGCCTTAGTGATGCTGAATGTATTTGCATTACAGACTGAAACCTGAAAACCCCACTCGCTTGTAAATACTGTGCATGACTATACATGGCAAGCACATGGGTGTGTGCTAAGACTCTGCTTCTTCCCCCAAAAATTCGCTCCCCCTTTCCATCTAATGCAACTGTGAAATCACCAGAGCAAGACGCAATAAATCTCTGCCTATAATTCCTCTCTGCACACAGAGTCATGTTTTCACATTAGTCCCAAAACGAAATTTCTTTGCCAATTTGAAAGCACACTTACTGCTCTTTTTTTTTTCGGCGCAAGTGAAAATCACTTTTTACAATTGGAAATCACTTTTACAGACTGACACATTATGAAACCTTTTTTTTTTTATTTATTTAAATGCACATGTCCAAGCTGTTTTTTCAGACCACCACCATGTGTATTCTCGGTGACTGCCTACACTCCAGCAAGGGCAACCAGCCTTAGTGATGCTGAATGTATTTGCATTACAGACTGAAACCTGAAAACCCCACTCGCTTGTAAATACTGTGCATGACTATACATGGCAAGCACATGGGTGTGTGCTAAGACTCTGCTTCTTCCCCCAAAAATTCGCTCCCCCTTTCCATCTAATGCAACTGTGAAATCACCAGAGCAAGACGCAATAAATCTCTGCCTATAATTCCTCTCTGCACACAGAGTCATGTTTTCACATTAGTCCCAAAACGAAATTTCTTTGCCAATTTGAAAGCACACTTACTGCTCTTTTTTTTTTCGGCGCAAGTGAAAATCACTTTTTACAATTGGAAATCACTTTTACAGACTGACACATTATGAAACCACTTTTTTTGATTTATTTAAATGCACATGTCCAAGCTGTTTTTTCAGACCACCACCATGTGTATTCTCGGTGACTGCCTACACTCCAGCAAGGGCAACCAGCCTTAGTGATGCTGAATGTATTTGCATTACAGACTGAAACCTGAAAACCCCACTCGCTTGTAAATACTGTGCATGACTATACATGGCAAGCACATGGGTGTGTGCTAAGACTCTGCTTCTTCCCCCAAAAATTCGCTCCCCCTTTCCATCTAATGCAACTGTGAAATCACCAGAGCAAGACGCAATAAATCTCTGCCTATAATTCCTCTATGCACACAGAGTCATGTTTTCACATTAGTCCCAAAACGAAATTTCTTTGCCAATTTGAAAGCACACTTACTGCTCTTTTTTTTTTCGGCGCAAGTGAAAATCACTTTTTACAATTGGAAATCACTTTTACAGACTGACACATTATGAAACCACTTTTTTTGATTTATTTAAATGCACATGTCCAAGCTGTTTTTTCAGACCACCACCATGTGTATTCTCGGTGACTGCCTACACTCCAGCAAGGGCAACCAGCCTTAGTGATGCTGAATGTATTTGCATTACAGACTGAAACCTGAAAACCCCACTCGCTTGTAAATACTGTGCATGACTATACATGGCAAGCACATGGGTGTGTGCTAAGACTCTGCTTCTTCCCCCAAAAATTCGCTCCCCCTTTCCATCTAATGCAACTGTGAAATCACCAGAGCAAGACGCAATAAATCTCTGCCTATAATTCCTCTCTGCACACAGAGTCATGTTTTCACATTAGTCCCAAAACGAAATTTCTTTGCCAATTTGAAAGCACACTTACTGCTCTTTTTTTTTCCGGGCCAAGTGAAAATCACTTTTACAGACTGACACATTATGAAACCTTTTTTTTTAATTTATTTAAATGCACATGTCCAAACTGTTTTTTCAGACCACCACCATGTGTATTCTCGGTGACTGCCTACACTCCAGCAAGGGCAACCAGCCTTAGTGATGCTGAATGTATTTGCATTACAGACTGAAACCTGAAAACCCCACTCGCTTGTAAATACTGTGCATGACTATACATGGCAAGCACATGGGTGTGTGCTAAGACTCTGCTTCTTCCCCCAAAAATTCGCTCCCCCTTTCCATCTAATGCAACTGTGAAATCACCAGAGCAAGACGCAATAAATCTCTGCCTATAATTCCTCTATGCACACAGAGTCATGTTTTCACATTAGTCACAAAACGAAATTTCTTTGCCAATTTGAAAGCACACTTACTGCTCTTTTTTTTTTCGGGGCAAGTGAAAATCACTTTTTACAATTGGAAATCACTTTTACAGACTGACACATTATGAAACCTTTTTTTTTATTTATTTCAATGCACATGTCCAAGCTGTTTTTTCAGACCACCACCATGTGTATTCTCGGTGACTGCCTACACTCCAGCAAGGGCAACCAGCCTTAGTGATGCTGAATGTATTTGCATTACAGACTGAAACCTGAAAACCCCACTCGCTTGTAAATACTGTGCATGACTATACATGGCAAGCACATGGGTGTGTGCTAAGACTCTGCTTCTTCCCCCAAAAATTCGCTCCCCCTTTCCATCTAATGCAACTGTGAAATCACCAGAGCAAGACGCAATAAATCTCTGCCTATAATTCCTCTATGCACACAGAGTCATGTTTTCACGTTAGTCCCAAAACGAAATTTCTTTGCCAATTTGAAAGCACACTTACTGCTCTTTTTTTTTTCGGGGCAAGTGTAAATCACTTTTACAGACTGACACATTATGAAACCACCATGTGTAACTACAACAAAAACAATTCCCATTTCTATTATTCATTTCTTAAGTTACCACATACATCCCCTCTCAAACTGTAAACTCACCTTTAAAATTAGTTAGTTGTGAAAGAAATGTGACACTCAAACAGCAGATTATCAGAGCCAGGATCTCTGTTGTGTTCACCTCTCTCCTCTCAGCAGAACCAGATAATGGCAAACTTTCCCTCTTTTTTTCCACACATATACTTGTAAGTTTCAAATCTCAGTGCTTCCCCCTTTTTTTCAAATGTAATCACACATTTCTATTGGTTGAAAACCAACCCTTTTCCAAAAGTACCCTTCCCCCAACTTGACTTCTGCCTAGTACCCTTCCCCCAACTTGACTTCTGCCTGCTACCATAGCAACAGCTCATGGAACACTGCTGTGTGGAGTTAGGTCAGAAGTTCGCCACACAATGTTTCAATTCCACAGAGCACGAGTGCTTGACTTTTCAAACCTTACAGCAAATCCATAGTACTGTTCTTTGGTTACACATTTTTTTGTACCAATACAAAACATGCTTCTATTAATTTACACATACAGCCTAGTTTTTTTTCTAGAATGGTATGAAACAGCCAATCAGTTCTTTTTGTTTTGTTAAAAATATGTATGCCTCCATTTCCAAACTGTCTTTCTTTTCATATTGCCATTCTACTGAAAGACACCTCCTGAGTGCATCCAGTTCTCCTTTGAAGATGTTCACAGTGTGGATTGTAGGGCACAGCTATGTCTTCTGGAGTGAAAAGTTTGCAGAGAAAACAGGTATGGTGAGAGACCTTGCTTTGCCAAATGTAGACATTAAATGGATTGGTCAGAGAGGGTTAAAGTGGCACCAATTGATGCCATTGGTGAAATCCTTCATTCAAATCCAACACCCTGACCTCATAATAGTGCACTGTGGTGGCAATGACCTAGGCACTTTGACTGGGGTAGGTCTGGAAATGCTTATGAAGGACACCTTTGCACAACTGTTTACACTTTTCCCTAAAACTGCCTTTGTGTTTTCCAACATATGCCAAAGGCAAAAATGGAACTGGTCCAATCATTTCTGTCCGCAGATTGACAAAGCAAGAAAGCACGTCAACAAATCTGTTTCTGCTTTCCTCCGTGACTATGGTATGGGTGCCATTTACCACAACAACTTGCGTTATGACATGCAAGACATTTATAGAGGAGATGGTGTGCACTTCAATGATGAAGGGAACAGAGTCTTCCTCTTGAACCTTAGACTCTGCATCGGTACTTACTTGTAGGTACCACTAAAAAAATGACTTCATAAACACAACAGCTCTTTTTAGAGCTCCCTAATTTCTAAACTCTTAATTCGTCATTTCATTTATTCATTTTTATTTTTTTTAACCGTACGCTTACCGTAAGCTTACCGTACGCGTACCCCGTGATTTTTTAAAAAATCAATAAATGTTTTTTTTGTACTTTTCTGTCCTTCTTTGACCCCCTTACAAATGTTAGGGGGTCTGTAACTCTCCTCCTTGCCCCCTTTTCTTGTTTTCACTCTTTTTTTTTCAGAGTGAAACACAGAAAATGGCGGCCGCCGCTTCCTGGTTTCGGCCGATTCGAATGTTTACTAAGATCTAAGAGCCAATCAGACTTGCGCTCGCGCACGCCACCGTACGCTTACGGTAAGCCTACGGTAAGCGTACCGTAAGCGGGCTCAGATATATATATTGATTTAAAGGCTATTTTCTCAGAATCTACTGAACAGATTTACACCAAACCTACAAAAGGCACTTCCTTGACCTAGGGACTACCTCTCTGCCAAATTTTGAGTAATTCTGTTCAGCCGTTCGGGCTGTAGCTCGTTCTAAAGGTCCTATGGAAAAATGCATGGGAAAAACGCGTTTTGGGACCCCCCTTTTATCTCAGCCCCCGCTTGACGGATCCCCCCGAGACTTTCAGGGTAGGAGCGGAGCGTAGCGCCCCACCTATTTTGAGAAATTCGCGAGGATTCGTCGACCGGCGCCAAAGTTATTCAAAATAGAATGTTGAGGTTTTCCTATGGAAACGTGGTCCTAACTATAACTACCTACTGGCGACCGCCAGTAGGTAATATATATATATATATATATATATATATATATATATATATATATATATATATTACCTACTGGCGGTCGCCAGTAGGTAGTTATAGTTAGGACCCTCTTACCATAGGAAATCTGCAACATTCTATTTTGAATAACTTTGGCGCCGGTCGACGAATCCTCACGAAATTTTCTAAATAGGTGGGGCGCTGCGCTCCGCTCCTACCCTGAAAGTCTCGGGGGGATTCGTCAAGCGGGGGCTGAGATAAAAGGGGGTCCCAAAACGCGTTTTTCCCATGCATTTTTCCATAGGACCTTTAGACACAGCTACAGCCCGAACGGCTGAACAGAATTAAATGAAATTTGGCAGAGAGGTAGTCCTCAGGTCAAGGAAGTGCCTTTTGTAGGTTTGGTGTAAATCTGTTCAGTAGATTCTGAGAAAATAGCCTTTAAATCAATATATATATCTGAGCCAGCTTACGGTGCGCTTACGGTGCGCTTACCGTACGCGTACGGTGACGTGCGCGAGCGCGATTCTGATTGGCTCTTAGATCTTAGTAAACATTCGAATCGGTCGAAACCAGGAAGCGGCGGCCGCCATTTTGTGTGTTTCACTCAGGAAAAAAAGGGTGATAACTTGAAAAGGGGGCAAGGAATAGAGTTACAGACCCCATAACATTTAAAAGGGGGTCAAAGAAGGACAGAAAAGTACAAAAAAAACATTTATTAATTTTAAAATAAATCACGGGGTACGCGTACGGTAAGCTCACCGTACGCGTACGGTAAAAAAAAAAAAAAAAAAGAAATGAAATGCAGATTTAAGTGTTTAGATATTAGGGGGCTCTAAAAAGAGCCGTTGTGTTTAATAAGTGATTTTTTAGTGGTACCTACAAGTAAGTACCGATGCAGAGTCTAAGGTTCAAGAGGAAGACTCTGTTCCCTTCATCAGTGAAGTGTACACCATCTCCTCTATAAATGTCTTGCATGTCGTAACGCAAGTTGTTGTGGTAAATGGAACCCATACCATAGTCTCGGAGGAAAGCAGAAACAGATTTGTTGACGTGCTTTCTTGCTTTGTCAATCTGTGGACAGAAATGATTGGACCAGTTCCATTTTTGCCTTTGGCATATGTTAGAAAACACAAAGGCAGTTTTAGGGAAAAGTGAAAACAGTTGTGCAAAGGTCTCCTTCATAAGCATTTCCAGACCTACCCCAGTCAAAGTGCCTAGGTCATTGCCACCACAGTGCACTATTATGAGGTCAGGGTGTTGGATTTGCATGAAGGATTTCACCAATGGCATCAATTGGTGCCACTTTAACCCTCTCTGACCAATCCATTTAATGTCTACATTTGGCAAAGCAAGGTCTCTCACCATACCTGTTTTCTCTGCATACTTTTCACTCCAGAAGACATAGCTGTGCCCTACAATCCACACTGTGAACATCTTCAAAGAAGAACTGGAAACACTCAGGAGGTGTAATTCAGTAGAATGGTAAAAAGAAATGAAAGACAGTTTGGAAATGGAGGCATACATATTGTTTTTTTTTTTTTTAAACTGACTGGCTGTTTCATACCATTCTACAATAAAAACTAGGCTGTATGTGTAAATTTATAGAAGCATGTTTTGTATTGGTACAGAAAAATGTGTTACCAAAGAACAGTACTATGGATTTGCTGTTAGGTTTGAAAAGTCAAGCACTCCTGCTCTTTGGAAATGAAACATTGTGTGGTGAACTTCTGACCTAACTGTACACAGCAGTGTTTCAAGAGCAGTTGCTATGGTAGCAGGCAGAAGTCAAGTTGGGGGAAGGGTACTAGGCAGAAGTCAAGTTGGGGGAAGGGTACTTTTGGAAAAGGGTTGGTTTTCAACCAATAGAAATGTGTGATTACATTTGAAAAAAAGGGGGAAGCACTGAGATTTGAAATTAACATGTATATGTGTGGGAAAAAAGAGGGAAACATTGCCATTATCTGGTTCTGCTGAGAGGAGAGAGGTGTACAGAACAGAGATCCTGGCTCTGATAATCTGCTGTTTGAGTGCCACATTTCTTTCACAGCTAACTAATTTTAAAGGTGAGTTTAGAGTTTGACAGGGGATGTATATGGTAAATTAAGAAACGAATAATAGAATTGGAATTCCTTTTGTTGAAGTTGTGTTTATCATTTTCTGTTTTGGAAGAAATTTAAATGTGAGAAACATGTAAAATAATATGGACTATGTTTTCACGATAAATTAAGGTGTACTGGTATATATAAGGAATACTTTAAGGGTTTGAGGTTGCACTCAGTAATGCAAATACATTCAGCATCAGTAAGGCTGGTTGCCCTTGCTGGAGTGTAGTCAGTCACCCAGGCTACACATGTTGCTGGTCTCAGAAAGCTGTTTGGTATTGCTCTGGTGATTTTACATTTGCTTTAGATGGAAAGGGGGAGGTATTTTTTTCTGCAGAAGCAGACTCTTAGCACACAGCCAGCTGCATATCCTGTGGAATCATGCATAGTATTCACAACCGAGTGGGGTTTGAGGTTTCAGTCAGTAATGCAAATACATTCAGCATCACTAAGGCTGGTTGCCCTTGCTGGAGTGTAGTCAGTCACCCAGGTTACACATGTTGCTGGTCTGAAAATGTTGTTTGGACATGTGCTTTTTTAAGAATCTGAAAAGTGGATTTAAAATGTGTCAGTCTGTAAAAGTACTTATCACTTGCCAAAAAAAAAGAGTAGTAAGTGTGCTTTCAAATTGGCAAAGAAATTTCGTTTTGTGACTAATATGAAAACATGAGTCTGTGTGCAAATAGGAATTACAGGCAGAGATTTATTGCGTATTGCTCTGGTGATTTTACTTTTGCATTAGATGTAAAGGGGGAGCTATTTTTTTGTGCAGAAGCAGACTCTTAGCACACAGCCAGCTGCTTATCCTGTGGAATCATGCACAGTATTCACAACCGAGTGGGGTTTGAGGTTGCAGTCAGTAATGCAAATACATTCAGCATCACTAAGGCTGGTTGCCCTTGCTGGAGTGTACTCAGTCACCCATGTTACACATGTTGCTGGTCTGAAAAAGCAGTTTGGACATGTGCTTTTTTAAGAATCTGAAAAGTGGATTTAAAATGTGTCAGACTGTAAAAGTATTTATCACTTGCCAAAAAAAAGAGTAGTAAGTGTGGTTTCAAATTGGCAAAGAAATTACGTTTTCAGACTAATATGAAAACATGACTCTGTGTGCAAAGAGGAATTACAGGCAGAGATTTATTGCGCACTACTCTGGTAATTTTACAGTTGCATTAGTAGGAAAGGGGGAGCTATTTTTTTATGCAGAATCAGACTCTTAGCACACACCCAGCTGCTTATCCTGTGGAATCATGCACAGTATTCACAACCGAGTGGGGTTTGAGATTGCAGTCAGTAATGCAAATACATTCAGCATCACTAATGCTGGTTGCCCTTGCTGGAGTGTAGTCAGTCACCCAGGTTACACATGTTGCTGGTCTCAGAAAGCTGTTTGGTATTGCTCTGGTGATTTTACATTTGCATTAGATGGAAAGGGGGTGTTATTTTTTTATGCAGAAGCAGACTCTTAGCACACAACCAGCTGCTTATCCTGTGGAATCATGCACAGTATTCACAACCGAGTGGGGTTTGAGGTTGCAGTCAGTAATGCAAATACATTCAGCTTCACTAAGGCTGGTTGCCCTTGCTGGAGTGTACTCAGTCACCCAGGTTACACATGTTGCTGGTCTGAAAATGTTGTTTGGACATGTGCTTTTTTAAGAATCTAAAAAGTGGATTCATAATGTGTCAGACTGTAAAAGTACTTATCATTTGCCAAAAAAAAGAGTAGTAAGTGTGGTTTCAAATTGGCAAAGACATTTTGTTTTTTGACTAATATGAAAACATGACTCTGTGTGCAAAGAGGAATTACAGGCAGAGATTTATTGCGTATTGCTCTGGTGAATTTACATTTGCATTAGATGGAAAGGGGGAGGTATTTTTTTCTGCAGAAGCAGACTCTTAGCACACAGCCAGCTGCTTATCCTGTGGAATCATGGATAGTATTCACAACCGAGTGGAGTTTGAGGTTTCAGTCAGTAATGCAAATACATTCAGCATCACTAAGGCTGGTTGCCCTTGCTGGAGTGTAGTCAGTCACCCAGGTTACACATGGTGCTGGTCTCAAAAAGCAGTTTGGACATGTGCTTTTTTAAGAATCTGAAAAGTGGATTCATAATGTGTCAGTCTGTAAAAGTGTTGATCACTTGCCAAAAAAAAGAGTAGTAAGTGTGCTTTCAAATTGGCAAAGAAATTTCGTTTTGTGACTAATATGAAAACATGACTCTGTGTGCAAATAGGAATTACAGGCAGAGATTTATTGCGTATTGCTCTGGTGATTTTACATTTGCATTAGATGGAAAGGGGGAGGTATTTTTTTCTGCAGAAGCAGACTCTTAGCACACAGCCAGCTGCATATCCTGTGGAATCATGCATAGTATTCACAACCGAGTGGGGTTTGAGGTTTCAGTCAGTAATGCAAATACATTCAGCATCACTAAGGCTGGTTGCCCTTGCTGGAGTGTAGTCAGTCACCCAGGTTACACATGTTGCTGGTCTGAAAATGTTGTTTGGACATGTGCTTTTTTAAGAATCTGAAAAGTGGATTCATAATGTGTCAGTCTGTAAAAGTACTTATCACTTGCCAAAAAAAAGAGTAGTAAGTGTGCTTTCAAATTGGCAAAGAAATTTCGTTTTGTGACTAATATGAAAACATGACTCTGTGTGCAAATAGGAATTACAGGCAGAGATTTATTGCGTATTGCTCTGGTGATTTTACATTTGCATTAGATGTAAAGGGGGACCATTTTTTTGTGCAGAAGCAGACTCTTAGCACACAGCCAGCTGCTTATCCTGTGGAATCATGGATAGTATTCACAACCGAGTGGGGTTTGAGGTTTCAGTCAGTAATGCAAATACATTCAGCATCACTAAGGCTGGTTGCCCTTGCTGGAGTGTAGTCAGTCACCCAGATTACACATGGTGCTGGTCTCAAAAAGCAGTTTGGACATGTGCTTTTATCAGAATCTGAAAAGTGGATTCATAATGTGTCAGTCTGTAAAAGTGTTTATCACTTGCCAAAAAAAAAGAGTAGTAAGTGTGCTTTCAAATTGGCAAAGAAATTTCGTTTTGTGACTAATATGAAAACATGACTCTGTGTGCAAATAGGAATTACAGGCAGAGATTTATTGCGTATTGCTCTGGTGATTTTACATTTGCATTAGATGGAAAGGGGGAGGTATTTTTTTCTGCAGAAGCAGACTCTTAGCACACAGCCAGCTGCATATCCTGTGGAATCATGCATAGTATTCACAACCGAGTGGGGTTCGAGGTTTCAGTCAGTAATGCAAATACATTCAGCATCACTAAGGCTGGTTGCCCTTGCTGGAGTGTAGTCAGTCACCCAGGTTACACATGTTGCTGGTCTGAAAATGTTGTTTGGACATGTGCTTTTTTAAGAATCTGAAAAGTGGATTCATAATGTGTCAGTCTGTAAAAGTACTTATCACTTGCCAAAAAAAAGAGTAGTAAGTGTGCTTTCAAATTGGCAAAGAAATTTCGTTTTGTGACTAATATGAAAACATGACTCTGTGTGCAAATAGGAATTACAGGCAGAGATTTATTGCGTATTGCTCTGGTGATTTTACATTTGCATTAGATGTAAACGGGGACCATTTTTTTGTGCAGAAGCAGACTCTTAGCACACAGCCAGCTGCTTATCCTGTGGAATCATGGATATTATTCACAACCGAGTGGGGTTTGAGGTTTCAGTCAGTAATGCAAATACATTCAGCATCACTAAGGCTGGTTGCGCTTGCTGGAGTGTAGTCAGTCACCCAGATTACACATGGTGCTGGTCTCAAAAAGCAGTTTGGACATGTGCTTTTATCAGAATCTGAAAAGTGGATTCATAATGTGTCAGTCTGTAAAAGTGTTTATCACTTGCCAAAAAAAAGAGTAGTAAGTGTGCTTTCAAATTGGCAAAGAAATTTCGTTTTGTGACTAATATGAAAACATGACTCTGTGTGCAAATAGGAATTACAGGCAGAGATTTATTGCGTATTTCTCTGGTGATTTTACATTTGCATTAGATGTAAAGGGGGAGCTATTTTTTTTGTGCAGAAGCAGACTCTTAGCACACAGCCAGCTGCTTATCCCGTGGAATCATGCACAGTATTCACAACCGAGTGGGGTTTGAGGTTGCAGTCAGTAATGCAAATACATTCAGCATCACTAAGGCTGGTTGCCCTTGCTGGAGTGTACTCAGTCACCCATGTTACACATGTTGCTGGTCTGAAAAAGCAGTTTGGACATGTGCTTTTTTAAGAATCAGAAAAGTGGATTTAAAATGTGTCAGACTGTAAAAGTATTTATCACTTGCCAAAAAAAGAGTAGTAAGTGTGGTTTCAAATTGGCAAAGAAATTACGTTTTCAGAATAATATGAAAACATGACTCTGTGTGCAAAGAGGAATTACAGGCAGAGATTTATTGCGTACTACTCTGGTAATTTTACAGTTGCATTAGTAGGAAAGGGGGGGCTATTTTTTTTTGCAGAAGCAGACTCTTAGCACACAGCCAGCTGCTTATCCTGTGGAATCATGCACAGTATTCACAACCGAGTGGGGTTTGAGATTGCAGTCAGTAATGCAAATACATTCAGCATCACTAAGGCTGGTTGCCCTTGCTGGAGTGTAGTCAGTCACCCAGGTTACACATGGTGCTGGTCTCAAAAAGCAGTTTGGACATGTGCTTTTATCAGAATCTGAAAAGTGGATTCAAAATGTGTCAGACTGTAAAAGTACTTATCACTTGCCCAAAAAGTAGTAGAAAGTGTGCTTTCCAATTGGCAAAAGAAATTTCGTTTTCTGCCTAATTTCAAAGCATGACACTGTGTGCACACAGGAATTGTTTTTAGATATTTAATTTGTGAAGGTGTTATTGTGATTTTCACTTCTAGGAAAGGGGTACTTAGTATTTTAAGATTTGAAAAGATCATAAAAAATGTAGTTATATATTTAAATATTAAAAAGGAATTTTTTTTTAGTTTTTTTCAGGTATTGCTGAAGAGCAGTGAACAAAATTTAAGATGACTACAAAATCAAGAGTAAGGAAAAACCACAAAAAAAAAACATATTTGAAGACAACTGGAGGACCTAAGTTAGTTGGAGATGCTCATGTTGGGAAAAAGAGAAAGTCTTCTGGTAAGCAGACAAAAGATTTTTTAAAGAACATCTTCAAAAAAAGGAAAAATGTACAAAATGTCTGTACTGGAAAGAATGTTTTCAATAGAAAAGAACAGGAAAAAATTGAGAATTTAGTTAATGCAAATATACCTTCTGCAATAACAAAGATTAACTTAAACAGAAAAACAGCGTTTAAAGAGATACGTAGAAAAATGTTTCAGAGAAGAGTTATGTCCAATTTGATAAAGGATGTGAAGAAATATAAGAAAAAGGCAAAATATTACAAGAGAAAAAAAGAAATTGAAGCCATTGCAGCAAAGGCATTAGAATTAAAAAGGAAACTATTCATTTTAATTTTGAATAGGATGCGTACATTAGATAAAATGGTTAATGTACTGAAATCACAAAGCAAAAGGAAAAGAGTAGTGAAAAGAACAAACTTTTGTAAAGTGTTTTTAGGAAAATGGATGCATAGTTCAAGTAGTGAACCTTTTTTTAATGAAGAGAGTTATTTTCAAAGTAATAGTTTGCTGCATGCAGTTGACACCAGAGGTCGTGCTTATGAAGTGAAAAATGGTTGCATAATGGAGAAGGAGATAATGGTTCCAAGAGATGAGGTACAAGTGATGGCGGATGAGGCTATGGGGAGACGTCCTAAAGCCCCAGTGTACACTTGGAATTGTAGTAGTATTTGCACTGTGCGTCAGGAATCTATTGATAAATTTCGTGAGTTTCTAAGAGAATATAGTAAAAAAAGTGTAAAACAGAAGATTAAGGTGCTTCAAAGTCTAGATCCATGCAGAGTGAGAGAGAATACTGGTTTGCAGGGTCATTCTCTGGCTTGTCTATCTAGAAAAGTGTGTAATAGTGTTTTCCATCATTTTAGGATGCTGGCTGTTGATCATACTGAAATGAGAAAGTTTATGAGACGGTTGTATTTTGCTAAAAGTCCAGCAATAAAGTTAGATGAATTGAATAGGGCTCTGTTCCGTGGATCGGTATCAGATGTAGAGAAGGTTATTGATGAAATTCAGTTTTGTTACTTTGGTCCTGAACAAGACAGTGCAGAAAAGGACACAGTAAATGAGGAAGAAGTGGAAGAGAATGTAGAACCCTCTGTAAGTAAAACATTTAATGATCACATAACAAAATTTGCAATAATCTCTAATGAAAGACCAAATATAACTTGTATTTGTTGTCGCAGAACTCATTATAGAAAACAAACTAGGAATGTTGATCTCTACAGAAAGAGTGAAAATGAAGATAATTATAAGTGGAAGGATTTTGCCACATATATATTTCTTGAAAATTGTTTTGAATTGGGTGAAGATCAGCGTATTTGTAAATACTGTTACAACAAGTTAGAGGAAAATAGAATGCCAACCAGAGCTGTACATAATAATTTAGAATTGGATGTTATTCCTGCCGAACTTTCTGAATTAAATACATATGAGTCTATACTTATTCAATGTGTTCATCCGTTCCAGACCATAGTACGTATGGAGCCCAAAACTGGTAAATTACCTTCTTCAGATTTACTGATAGGTTTAAAAGGTAGAGTGGTGTATTTGCCCTTGGATTTGAAAAAAAATATGGAAACTATTGATGCAGATACTTTGGAAACTGAACCATTAGTTATTCTGGTTAATGGTGTACCTACAAAAAATAAGAAGATTTGGCAGGAGCTGGTAGATGTACGGAAAGTACAAAGAGCAAATTTGTATTTGAAAAGGAATAACAAATGGTATGAATCAATTTATATAGAAGAAGAAGATTTACAAGAAGACACAGAAACACCAACTGGACAAATTGAAAAAGTGGACAAGTCAAAGGAAGAAGAAATTTATGAACATTTTAGCATACATCCTCTTCATTCAAAAGAAGTTATGGGAGACAATATTGATCTGTTTCAGATGAAGAAAGCAAAAGGAACTCCCGTGAGTGTATGGGAGGAGAGCTTGGAAGCTCGATGTTTTCCCCAGCTGTTTCCTAAAGGAAAAGGAGGACGATACGATGAACGTCCAGAACAGATTCCAGCTTCTGAGTATCGGATTACAAGACTATATGCAGAAGATCCCAGATTTCGACAAAGTATTCCTTATTTGTTCCATCTTTTATTTGAAAGCGACTTGTCTGCACTATCTTATGCAGTAAATCACATTTTAAAAAGTGGAGTACATTTACAAAATGTGTCTGCTAAGGATTTTATGGAGAAAGTGCAGCACCGAGATGATCATTTGGAAACACAACTGATCAATCTGATGGCTTGTCAGCGTGGGACAAATGAATATTGGTACCGACGCCATGGTGAATTAAAATGCATGTTACGGAATTTAGGAACACCAACATGGTTCCTTACCCTAAGCTGTGCTGAGGACGCTTGGGATGATTTACTGGATTTTCTACGAGAGGCAAATTCAAACATTAAAAACATCGAATACAAGACAGCAGGAGAACTGTGCTCATTGGATCCGGTTAATGTTTGCAGATATTTCAATCATAGATTTGAGGCTATGATGTCCTTCATCTGCAATAAAAAAAATCCACCTCTAGGAGAAGTAGTGGATTTCTTTTGGAGAAAAGAGTACCAGGCAAGAGGTGCTCCTCATATTCATATGCTGTTGTGGATCAAGGATGCCCCAAAGTTTGGAACAGATACTGATGAAGCAGTGTTATCTTACATTGAAGAATATGCAACATGTGCCATACCAAAAAGCACAGAAGAGAAAAAGTTAAAGGAGCAAGTTTTACGTTTCCAAAGTCATCGGTGTGGAAAATACTGTCGACGGAAATACAAGAGCAAAGATAAATACTACACTAAATGTCGATTTGGATTTCCTAGACCTGTTCTTTCAAATCGAAGAGTAAACAGTTTTATGTCATCTGTGAGACATACTATCACAAGAAAATCACCTAAGAATACCTACAACCTAAAAAGAAAAGAAGAATCAAAAAATATAAATGACTACAACCCAGTCATTTTATCCATGTGGAATGCTAACATGGATATACAGTATGTAGCTGACAATTCCATTGCTGTTGCTCGATATGTAACGTCTTACATTACTAAATCTGAAAAAACTGAATTGAAAGAAATGTGGGAAGAGATTTCTCACGAGAAGACTGTCAGTAAGAAGCTGTACAGTTTCAGTTTAAAGATGTTATCGCATCGAGAAATTGGATGCTACGAATGTTCAGATAGGTTATCTTCTGCAAGTCTCTACTCGAAATCAAGAAGAATAATTTGGGCAAGTTTAGGCCTTGCAGCAATGAGAAATCGGGTACTGAAATCTGTTGGAGAAATTGAATATTTGGCCGAGAATGACCCAGAAAGTAAAGATATTTTGAAATCAAACATGTTGGACACATATTATCCCAAAAGAAGTCCTCATCTGGAGAACATGTGTCTCTATGAAGTGCTGCAGAACTACATTTGTTCACGGAAAGCCGCAGAAGACATCAACAATGGAAAATATAAAGTCATTGGTGAGGAAGGATGTTTCGTGAAGCAAACAAAAGGAAGTTTGATAAATCACAGGAAGCTGAGTTGCGACACTACTGACAAAAAGGACTTTTACTACTTGGCTCTTTTACAGCTGTTTAAACCATGGCGTACAGAGGATGAACTACTGGGAGAATTTCAAAGCTATGAAGATTCTTTTAATGCTTGCAAAGACAGCATACAATGCAGTACATTCACAACTTATCTGCAAATGTTAAATGAAGAAATTGAACAGGAAACTACAATTGCAGCTGAAGTAGCTAGAGACAGTTCTCAAGACAGCCAAAGTTCAGGAACACTCAGTCAAGATCCCCTAGGACAACCAATCGTTGAAAATGAAGCATCAATAGCCATGAATGAAGTGGAAACGGCTATGAATCAAGCTCAAGAAGAATTTATGGACTTACAAAATTTGGAAAGACAACTGAATGAAGAGCAGCAACAAATTTATGAAGAGATCAGAAACAAAATTGATCACGGATTTCTACATGAAAAAAAAGAGTGCTCATGCACATCATTTCATCCAATCAGGATGTATGTAAGCGGTCAAGCTGGAACTGGAAAAAGTTTCCTAATAAAAGTCATCAGAAGCTACCTACAGCAAAAAACGGATTCTACTTTGTCTTGTGTGGTTACTGCTCCAACTGGGTTAGCAGCATATAACATAAAAGGAATCACCTTACATTGTTTGCTAATGTTACCAGTGGAGCATGAGAACAAAATACAATACAACAAGCTAACTGGAGAAGCATGCTTGGAAGTTTCAAGAGTATTGAAGAAGATGCAAGTTCTCATTATTGATGAGGTGAGCATGGTATCAAACTTAATGCTTGCCTTTGTGCATTTAAGAATGCAGCAAATTCTAAGGACAGACTATGACGTGTTATTTGGTGGAAAACATGTCATAGTTTTTGGGGATCTTCTACAACTTACTCCAGTTAAAGGACAACCAGTGTTTAATACTGTGACACATGAAGACACAAAGAAGTCATTGGGAAGCATCGGTAATGCAAATATTTGGTCCTTCTTTGAGTACAAGGAACTTACTACTAATATGAGGCAAGCAAACGATGAAGAATATGGAAGTATTCTGAAAGATATCAGAATTGGACTACTCACAGAAGTTGGCAAAAAAGCATTACAGAGTCGGCTGCTACATAATTTATTTCCAAAGGAAGAAATAGTTGCAGAGAAGATATACAAGAACATTGCAGAAAAGAAAAGTGTCATCTGCTTAATGCCAACTCTACGTGAATGCTCAATATTCAATGAGGAGCTTTTAAAATTGGAAAAGGAAGTTATCAGGAAATTGGAAGCAGTGGACAAAATTGAGGATGGAAGAATTACTATCACATTAACAGGCACACTGAAAAATAAATTGGATTCACTAGAGAAGAACATTTCCAAAACAGCTGGATTAGAAAAAAATCTATATGTTTGCATGAACTGTAGAGTATTTTTAAGGAGAAATTTGGATGTTGAAAAAGGTTTAGTTAATGGAGCTATGGGAAGAGTTGTGGGTTTTATTAATTATCAGAAAAAAGATGGAATTGAATGTTTAAAAATAAAATTTGATCAGATAGAAGAAGTTAAAGACATTTGTCGTTGTTCAGTTCGTTTCATGCTTGTGAAAGACTTATATGTACGTAGGAAGCAGTTTCCGTTTTCTCTAGCATATGCTGTAACTATTCACAAGTCTCAAGGATTGACTGTAGATTGTGCTTTTGTGAACATTGGTTCAACTGTGTTCAAAGAAGGTATGGCTTATGTAGCTTTGTCACGAGTGAAAACATTATCTGGTTTATTCATGATAGACTTTGATGACTCAAAAGTTAGTGCTGATACAAACTGTGTAAAGGAGTATAATAGATTAAGAAGAACCTATGCTCCTCATTTAGGTCAGTATCCTGTGTTGGAGAAACGTGTAGTTTCTCGTAAAAGGAGAAATGAGAATATCTGTAATGAAGATGTAGAGAGGAGGAAAAAAAAGAGGAGTGTTGTAATTGCAAGCAAAAAGAAAAAGGAAAATGAAGAAGAGGTTGTAGGATGTCATTTTGAAAATAGCTCTGGTGTCAACTGCTACGCTAATGTAGTGCTGAATGTTGCATTTTATCTGGAAAGTGTGCAAGAGCAGATAATAGTAAATCAGAGAAAAATATTCTGTTCTGAGTTGAGTCTCCTTTTTCAAAAGCTGAGTAATGATAAAACTCAAATAGAAAGTGCTACTGAAATTAGAAAACTTTTAGATGTATGTTCAGGACGAACACAGTTTTCTCAAAATGTACAGCAAGACGCACAGGAATTCTTGATGTTTTTTCTTCAGGTACTGGAAGAAGAAGGGGTTCCCATTGAAAATATGTTTGGTGTCTCTTATAAATGGGAACATAGTTGTGAAAACTGTTACAATACATGTGGCTCTAATGTTGATTCTGAAAGGTTTATTTATTTAACATTGCCAGAAATTAAAACAGTCACTTTTGCTAAATTAGTTAAAGATGCTAATCATAACATGGAATGCGGTGAGTGTCAATCTGAAATGTTTTCAACGTTAATTTTAAAGGAATACGGACAATATGTAATTTTAATGATGCAACGATGTAAAGCTGATGGTTCAAAATTGGATGCTTTAATAAAGAAGTTTACAGGACAGCAATTATCAATTTCAGGAAAAACTTTTGTAACAGTTGCAATAATTTTCCATGAAGGACCTACTGTTACTTCTGGACATTACACAGTTTATCTTAAATGTGAAAAAGGCTGGACACTGTGTAATGATTCCCAATTGATTTTCAAGCAACGTTTGCCTTTTGATTTAGCAAATTCCTATCTAATCTTCCTGAAACCTAAATTTTAGAGAGACTTGGCAAGATCTGTACAAAACAATTTTACCATTTTATTGGATTACCATTGGAATTTTCAAAAAAAATGATTTTTCAAATTATCATTTGGCCTAATGGAAAGGTAACCAATTGTAATGTGGACTTTTTAAATTTTTAATGAAACTTTCGAAAACCAAAAATTTAGACAAAATCGGTAACATCTGCACAATTTAAATTTTGCATTGTTATTGGATTGCCATTGGAAATTTATTCAAAAAAGATTTTTAAAATTACTATTTGGCCATGAGGAAAGGTAAACAATTGTATTGTGGACTTATTTAATTATTAATTAATCTTTCGGAAACCAAAATGTTACAGAGAATCGGTGAGATCTGTACAATTTAAACTTTAGAATTTTATTGGATTACCATTGGAAATTTAATCAAAAAAGAATTTTAAAATTACTATTTGGCCTAAAGGAAATGGAACCAGATGTATTGTGGAGTTATTTGAGATATATTTTTGTGATTATACTTCTGAAACAAAAATGTCAGACGGTATTTTAAAGAAATAAGTACTGATATTAGATGATATTTTTTTAGAATATTATGCATTTCTATAATGTTATGTTTAAGTAAAAAGAGATTGTGGGCTTTTTTAAAACAATCTTTGAGATTGTTATTTTTTTTTTGCCCGCTGTTAAATGATGAATGCAATTGCTTTCACAATTTATAATGAAATGCAATATATTCTGAAAACAGCAAAAAAAAGGCAAACATTTTTTGTGGGAAAAATTTGTAAATACGTGTACTGTGTTATATATTGATTTATTAAATATTAATACTTTTTTCTTTTTTTTCAGATTGTGAAAGAAAATTTTCAAAAAAAACAACCATTTTTTCAAGTAATTTCAATTACATTTTAATTAAAAATTAAATTGTTGGGTGGGTCAGGTAACTGAGAAATTAGAAGGTCCCTTTCTTCCACTTTATCTCAAAAAGATTTTTAGTATTTAGTTATTAATTCCTCAAGGTTCTTGAGATGTGGTAATTGATTTTTAGTGTTTTTTTAAAAAAAATAAAAAATAAATACGCTTACCGTACGCGTACGGTAAAAAAAAAAAAAAAGTTTTAAAGAAAAAATAAAAAAAAGTTGAGAGGTAAGGTTGGCTCTTAAAAGAGCCGTTGTGTTCATGCAGGGACAGAGGAAAGGAAGTATGGGAACATTAGCTGGTTGGACATATGTGCTGGTCTATTTTGTTGTTAATGAGGGGAAGACTGGTCTCCCTATGAACAATTAGACCATGGCAAAATGAACACCACATAGTAACCCTACCAAACCGAGGGTTCGTTTCCACAGGATCAGAAAAAGGTGAATGTGCCCCCACAGATGAAGGGCTCTGCGGAGTTTCTGAAGAAGAACTCGGCTGAGCTGCTGTGGATGTGCTTGGTTGACTTACTGAAGGGTTGCCCCTAGTATGTCTAGCATGTGTCCTAGGGTGTACATCCTCAAGGTGTCTCAACATAGTGTGATTCCCGAAGGAATACTTCTTGTTGGGATTACCTCGCGAAAGTACACGCTTGCACAGCTTGCAAGTCACCAAGGCAGCATTGACTTTTTTCTCACCCTCTGGAAAACTGAAATACTCCCATATGAAAGAGATCTTCTGTTTCCTCTTTCTCTGCCTGATGGTGGTGCTGCTAGCCTCACTCTCAGTAGAAGAGTGCTGGTCTGCCATCGTATCACAAAGACAAGTCAGCTCCTTCTCCTAAGGGATCACAAGCAGAAATGAGGGGAATGGGTGTGGTGTAGGAGAGTTCTAGAACTGAAAGTAGTTTCAACCAATCAAAAGTTCTGTTTCATGATCACATGACCCACCGTGCGCGTACGTTACGCTTACGGTGCGCTTACGGTGCGCTTACGGTAAAAGTATGCATGCGCGTAAAAAAGACACGCGCTCGCGCGCATGCGCAAAACAGTCACTTCACAACACTTCCGCGTAACGTGCGCGTGTAGCGTACATGCCTACGCGCAGTACGCACGGCTACGCAAATTGCGTAACTATACACAAACAGAGTAGATAAATTACGAACATTGCGTAAACCGTACGCTTACCGTACGCTTACCGTACGCTCACTAAAAAAAAAAAAAAAAAACATTTTCTATGTTATACTAATATATCTTACCTGTTTGGTAAAAAAAAAAAAGAAAAAACTTGATATATTGCAGATTTTTTTTTTAAAAAACAGTGTTTTAAGAGAATAAAAAGTTAAAAAAAAAACTTGTTTTTTTTTAAAAAAAAAACACATTTAATATAAGAATTTATAATAAAAAAATCATACAAAATCAATAAAAAAAAATATGGGAATCACATATGTTATAGGTAAGAATTAGCATTTAAAAAACCATACAAATTCACTGAAAAAACCATGGGTTTCACACACGTTATAGTTAGAAATTAGCATTTAAAAAACCTTGCAAATTCACTGAAAAAACCATAGGTTTCACACATGTTATAGTTAGGAATTAGCATTTAAAAAACCTTACAAATTCATTGAAAAAACCATAGGTTTCACACACGTTATAGTTAGGAATTAGCATTTAAAAAACCTTGCAAATTCAGTGAAAAAACCATAGGTTTCACACACGTTATAGTTAGCTGGACATTTCACTCATAAAAAACCAATGAAATTTCCCCGTTATAGTTAGTTAAGCTAACTATAACTCGCGCGCCCGCAATGCACTGCTGATGACGTCACATATTACATCACTCATGACATGGTCAGTGACATCACTCATGACATCACTGATGACATCTCAAATGACATCACTGATGACATCACTGATGACATCATCCATGTGATAGAGTGGCAGACCTCCTTTCACCCTAATATAACCTTTGATACACACATTCAAAAATAGAGACTGAAATTTTCAAAAAAATGGACATATCAATACCAATTACAACAACCTCTTCAATAATTCTAAGATCCACACAAACATCCACTCATTCACCAACAGTCCTGTACAGTCACTCATTCGTGTACTCACACATCATATGTACTCATACACCTATACATCCTGTAACACAATGCCTCTCATCCATAGAGTTACTCACATACATAGTTACTCATGCTAATAAAGAATCAAACATACATTTATTTGCATATACAGTTATACACACACCACCACACTTACTTCTATGGAAACTTACACATACTTAGTCTTTTAAACAATCACTTATATAGAAACACATACTTATTCATACAGGAACTCTTTCAATCTCTCACTCTCACATACACTCACTTATATACACCAATAGTCACATATACTAGTTTAAAACATATGTAGTTACTCATAAAGACACTATTGAGACAGCCATTCACTCACTAACACACCCATACACACACTCATCCACCCATACATTCCTGCACACATGCTGTCTTCAACACATACAAACAGTGAGTCCCTCATTCATGCACTTATGCACTACGTAATACCCCCCACTGAACCATACAGACACTCAGACACTCATACTGATACTCAAAAAACCAACTAATAACCTATATAGACACTCATGTAGCTGCTCACCAACCCATGCAGACACTTATACACAAAGTGAGAGACTGATACAGGTATTTACACATTTAAACATTACTCACTTAGCCATGTATTCAATAAGATACACTTAATCAGTCAGTAATACAATCAATTTTTCAAAAACAAATCCTCCATTTAGACACTTATATACTCATTTTTTCTTCCATCGACCTTGAGATATACATTTATAAAACATATTTAATTTTCAGAAAAACACACATTCACTGGATGATGTCATCAGTGATGTCATCAGTGATGTCATTTGAGATGTCATGAGTGATGTCATGAGTGATGTCACTGACCATGTCATGAGTGATGTAATATGTGACGTCATCAGCAGTGCATTGCGGGCGTGCGAGTAATAGTTAGCTTAACTAACTATAACGGGGAAATTTCATTGGTTTTTTACGAGTGAAATGTCCAGCTAACTATAACGTGTGTGAAACCTATGGTTTTTTCACTGAATATATATATATACACACGCACACACACACCACGCACACCCACACCCACACACACACACACACATTACAGGCACTTTGCTATAGGTAGTTATAGTTAGTACCTTGTTTCCATAGGAAAAGCATTTTTTGTTCACTAATAACTTTGGTGTCATATGGCGAATCATCGCAAAATTTTCAGAATTAGTACAACGCTAACTTCAGCTGCAGTCTTAGAAGTTTCAGGGTCATCTGTCAAGTGGGAGATGAGAAAAAGCGGGGATCCCAAAATGTGTCTTCCCCTTGCAAATTCCGATAGGGATTTTAGAAACGACTACAGCCCAAACCGCTGAAAGGAATTACATTACATTTGCCAGAAACATAACCAGTTCAATAGTTTTTGAGATATTAAAAGAAATCCAAATTTATAAATATTGGGACGCAGATCCTTCAAGGATCCAACAGTACCTGTGCTAAAATGGGAGTGTCTGGCAAGACTTCAACCAGGAAGTGTTGGCAGCCATCTTGGATATCGGCTTCAGCCGAGTCCCAGGAAAAAAAAAAGGGGGCACTGTTGGAAAACCATGACCAAGTCTTGGTCTTGGAGTCCCAGAGAGACTCCGCCATGTCAAAAAGCACTTTAAAAAAAAACTCCAGTGGAAATGTGACGGAGCAGTGAATCAGCAGCAACATTGTTAAAAGAAAACCCAAGCACATTCTCCTGCGCTTGTTTTTAATAAAGCCCCTGTGCATGCCATTTCCTGGGGGCATGCCACGCATAGTAAATATAAAAGGAGGGGGCGCATGTGGTCACCCTCCAGGGGCATTTTTACGCATGGGGGACCACAACCTCCTCAGGGCTACATAAACATATACGGGAGGCAGTGCAGACCCCCCCGGGCCCTGTGGACTATCGCCTTCCCAAGGCATTTTTAAAAAAAGGAGGGAGCTGCACAGACCCCGTCCTAGGGCTTTTAGAAGCCCAAGGGACCACCACCTCCCCAGGGCTAAATAAACAAAATGGAGGGGGTTCCGTGCAGACCACCACCCCCCAGGGCCAGCTCCTGCTTTGTCCTGGGGTGGCATAACTCCTGTGACATAGGTGTTTGCTTTAGATTGGCAGGAGCATTGACAGCATCAATTCTGGGGGGGTTGCACTCCGTTTTTCTTGAATTTTTAGCTCACTTTTGAACAACACAATTCATCTTTAGGCGTGCTCACTGGTGACGTGCCAAGCCCAAACAACACGTTTTTAAACTGAACACCATCTTATTGGGGCTACTTTTTACCCCAAAGCCAGTGGCGACAACCTCTTGGTTGTCGCCACTGGCTTTGAGGAGCATTGACAGCTCACACCAAGCAAAAGCAAGCTCTCTAGTTCCAATGGGTGAGAGCCCTCAATGTGCTCCCACTTACTGGAAGTGGAGGTTTCACATATCTCCCTGCCTGCAGACATGCGGGGAGAGAAAGAGATGAAACTATTGCTCCTGCGCAGATTGAGCAGCATTTCCAGCAGCTCTCTGCATGCAGGAGCAATTCTGGCTACCACAGGAGGCGGGGAGCCGTCTGGGACTGTGGGCGTTGAGACTTCCTCACAGTCCCAGGGGAAGGTGAGCAGAGAGCAGCAAGAGGCAGAATTAAGGTCAGAAACGAGCAGAAACAGTAGAATAAAGGTCTGCAATAAGCAGAAAGAGGCAAAGTATAGGTGAGAAACGAGCAGAAAGAGGTAAGATAAAGGTGAGAGACGAGCAGAAAGAGCCAGAATAAAGGTCAGAAAGAGGCAGAATAAAGGTCAGAAATGAGCAGGAAGAGGCAAAATAAAGGTCAGAAACAGGTAGAAATAGGCAAAATAAAGGTCAGAAACGAGCAGATAGAGGCAGAATACCGGTTAGAAGCCAGCAATAAAAGGCAAAATAAAGGTCAGGAATTGGCCAAAAGAGGCAAAATAGAGATCAGAAGCAAGCAGAAAGAGGCAACATAGAGATCAGAAACGAGCACAAGGAGGCAAAAAATGTTCAGAAACAAGCAGAAGGAGGAAAAAAACGGTCAGAAGTGAGCGGGAAGAAGCAAAATAAAGGTCAGAAATTAGCAGAAAGGCAAAACAGAGATCAGAAACACATAGAAAGAGGAACAATAAAGGTCAACAACGATCAGAAAGAAGCAAAATGCAGATAAATAGGAAGAATAAAGCAAAATAAAGGTCAGCAATGAGCAGGAAGAGGTAGATTAAAGGTAAGAAACAAGCGGAAAGGGCCGAATAAAGGTCAGAAAGAGGCAGACAGAGGCAAAAAAATGGTCAGAAACAAGCAGAAAGAGGCAAAATAAAAGTCAGAAATGGGCCTTAAGAGGCAAAATAGAGATCATAAGCAAGCAGAACGAGGCAACATAGAGATGAGAAACGAGCAGAAACTGAAAGAAACAAAGTATACATCCGAAACAAGCAGAAAGAAACAAAATAAAGGTCAGCAACGAGCAGAAAGAGGTAGATTAAAGGTGAGAAACAAACAGAAAGAGGAATAATAAAGGTCAGAAAGAGGCAGAATAAAGGCCAGCAATGAGCAGAAAGAGGCAAAATAGAGATCGGAAATGAGAAGAAAGAAGCAAAATGAAGGTCAGAAACTAGCAGAAAGAGATAAAATAAAGGTCAGAACCTGGGAAAACGTAAAATAGAGATCATAGGCAAGCAGAAAGAGGCAACATAGAGAACAGAAACGAGCAGAAGGAGGCAAAATAAAGGTCAGAAATTAGCAGAAAAGCACAATTAAGGTCAGCAACAAGCAGAAAGAGGCAAAATACAGATGATACACGTGAAGAAAGAAGAAAAATAATGGTCAGAAATGAGCCGAAAGGCAAAATAGAGATCAGAAAAAGCAGAAAGAGGCAAAATAAAGGTCAGCAACGAGCAGAAAGAAGCAAACTAGAGATAAAAAGCAAGCAGAAAGGTGTGACATAAAGGTCAGAAACTTACAGAAAGAGGCAGAATAAAGAGCAGCAATGAATCGAAATAGGCAGAAGAAAGGTGAGAAACAAGAAGAAAGAGGCAGAATAAAAGCCAGCAACAAGCAGAACGAGGCAAACTAAAGGCCAGTAACCAGCAGAAAGAAGTAAAAAAAGAGATCAGAAGCTAGGCAAAATAAAAGTCAGAAACTAGCAAAAAAAGGCAGAATAAAGGTAAGCAATGAGCAGAATCAGGCAGAGAAGGCAGAAAGAGGCAGAATAGAGATAGGACGCTAGCAGAAAGAGGCAAAATAGAGATCAGAAATGAGCAGACAGAAGCAAAATGAAGGTCAGAAGCGAGCAGAAAGAGGCAAAATAGAGGTCAGAAATGAGCAAAAATTGGCTAAATAAAGGTAAGAAACAAGCAGAAAGAGGGAAAATAAAGGTCAGAAACAGGCAGATAGAGGCAAAATAGGGATTATAAACAAGCAGAAAGAGGCAACATAGGATTAGAAACAAGCAGAAGGGTTTCTCAAAGATGCTCCAAAGCTGCTGTTTAACTTTTTTGTAAATGGGGGCAAAGATTTAGAATAATTAGATTTGGAGTTAAAATAATGTCAGATTAAAATTAATCAAGATTAAAAGCAATTAACTGCATTCATCACTATCAAGAAAGCATTGCATTTCCTTTCACTTCAACTGGATTTCTTTGGGTTCCATGTAAGATTTTCAACAGGAAGGTAAATGTTGTTTTATCAGGATTACAGATAAGGCATGGGGCATCCATAAAAACCAGAATTGCAGTACTGCAAGAGGGGTGCAGCTTTAAATAAATGAATTGCAATATGAAGAACTGTCCCTGCTAGGATGAAATAATAAACATCTGTCATGGTTATCTACAAAATGGGGAACAAACAGAAAGTGTATCATGACTGTCAGTGGCTGTTTAGTTGCTTCTGAGAATCTTGTAATAGACATTGCAGGGTTAGTGTGAGAGGGGAGGAGTGGAGCAAGACGTTTATTTGTGAAGAATATTGTAGCATTGGGCTATGAGAAAATGGTACCTTTTCGCAAGGTAAGTGAAACATTGCTGAGAATATCTCACTTGGGTCATTTTGGTCAAACATCAACCAAAGGTTTACATACGCGGGTTGTAGTAGTGAGGCATGGATAAAGAAGTGGGGTATTTTGAGAAAGGATAATATCAATAACAGTGAAGTAGAAATATGGTTCCTGGTGAGAGCGCCTGGTGTTGAATTAGTGGTATGATCACATGGAGCAAGGAGAAAGCAGACAATTATTGTAATGTATAATCCTCAGTCAAATATACAAAACGAAAGGATGAATAGAATGATTGCAGGGTAAAACTTAGTGCAGGAGGCATTAAGACTGCACCTCTCTACACATAATGGTGCAACATAGTTTTCGCCCTTATCAGAGGTTGGAAGGCAAATGTGAGATTAGTTAAATTTCGGCTCAATAGAAAGGTGGCTATTGATAGAATTATTTAGCCAGTCATTGTATTATAAGAATGATTATAAAGAAGAAAAAAAGTTGTGGAAAATTGGAGGAGACTATTTGGTGAAGATGAAGAGTTGATGTGTGGCAGAGGAGTGAAAGGTGAGTGAGATGTGGACAGAGTTGGCAATGGTAATAAAATCAAGGGCATGTATGATATGTTGAGATTTATGATGATACACATACATATTACATTCGATTTTCATTTCCTCTTCTTTCAAAATAAGGTAAATTAGATCACTGTGTATGCATGCATTTAAGATGAGGAAGATATCTGATCATCATCGTTTATTATATTGTTTGGTGTGAATGAGAAATGTGAAGGGAGAACATGATGTAGTAGCATGGATGACGCAGTGCGAAAGATTGATTTTAAATGATTCGGTGTATGTGCAGGTGTGCAAGGTTCTATACAACCAGAAGTGGCAGGAATACTCTGAGCTGCCAGAACATCACTTTTTGTGACTTTCTGTGGCACAGAAGCCTGCTCCATTTTAACATGGCAGCCCTAAGCCATTTTTATGGCTTAATGCTGCCTCGTAAATATCATTCCCTTTTAATGCAGTTTTCTGCATTAAAGGGGCATGCAATGAGTGTGACGGGGGGTTCCCAGACAAATCCACAGCTTTTTGACATTGCCCTAGATTTATCAGAAATCGTAAATCTGAGGCAGTGCCAAAAATGTACGTCTCCACAGGGGAGGCTTAAGGGAAGCACAACGAGGAGAAATATCATTATTTCTCCTCGTTTTTCCTCTTTCAATGTGTGCTGCATTCTGCAGCACACATAGAAAGAGGAAAAAGGTGCTTGTGATTTTTTTATGCAGGAAGTTTTCCCATCCTGCTAAAAAATAATCATCATCGCAACACAGAAACTTTGATGAACTTTGATAGGGCTGGCTGTGTTGGCGCACGGCAGCCCATTGTGTGATGGCGCTGGGGAAAAGGACAGGAATGTGTCGTATCTGATAGATCTGGAACATTCCTGCCCTTTTCTTTTGCCGTAGGGCAGTGCCGCAGGAAGGCCTGCAGCGCTGCCCTATGGCAAAACCTCATAATTGAGGCCCTCAGTGTCCAAATGTAAAATGTGTAGCTAGATTAACAATGCATAGATTTACCTTTAGTTTTGCACTCTCAATCCTTCGTCATATGATTTGAAAGCTTTCTCATTTCAGTTGTTGACTGAAATTAACAAAGCATAACTGTGTATCTTTGTAATCATCATGGGGCATTGGTGCGAACACAGATGTTGTGCAGCACACAACATGCAACGATCATCTTGCACACAATGTCCGAGCTGTACAGGAGCTTTCCACCTGTGCCGTCCAGGCACCTGAAACATGACTTCAACACGCCAAATGTGCGTTCAACGATGCCCCTGGTGCTTATGTTGGCCGCATTGTACTGCCTCTGGGTGGGTGTGTCCGGGTCTCGAAGTTGTGTCATCATCCAAGGGCAGAGTGCATATCCTTGATCACCTGCGACAGTGCAGGGAGAAAAGCGTCAATACTTGGTTCGGCAGTATGTGATGGCAGGCTCACTAATCCAGTGACGCCTGTGCTGGCTGTGTGTGGGGTGAGTGTAAGCCAGCCCTCCTAGAGTAGCTGGTGCTGGTAACAACTCCAACAGTCATCAGGCACTCAGAAATGCAATGTCAGAACAACAAGGGGGAATGAATCGAGTCGCACAGGGCTAGTGGCCCCGGATGCACAGCGGCCGACACGGGCCCACCACCACAGGACGCTGACCTGCGGGAGACTAGGGTAGGGTCATGAGGGCAGAGCAGGGCCTCGCATGTGTCATAGGTGCCTTCCACAGAGTGTCACGGGGGAGAATGAGAGGTCTACCCCCAGGGCATGATGCAGAGGGCACATGCCAGTTGTGTCTGGCAACCGGGCGGATAAGAATGCCACAGACCCATGCCAGACACCAAGTCTGTACCTGCCCGTTGCTGATGACAGCCCCCAGGCCACAGGCTCAAACTCCAATGCTGTTCCGCCGGAGGATGACGGTCACTCATGGCGCACAGTTTTAGTGGCACCAAGTGTCACCGGCTTGCGTTGAACAGGGTTAGTGGCATCACTGTTGCCGGCTTGCGTTGAACAGGGTTAGTGGTGCCACGTGTCGCCGGATTGCGTTGAACAGGGTTAGAAGCACCACGTGTCGCACGTCTGTGATATGGAATTATGCCTCACTGATCAAAGGGAGTCTGGTGCTGTGGCTACTTCCACGGACTTGGGGTCACTGCCATTCAGGACTCAGGACACTGTCCCACATGTGGGACCCACTGGGCCGAAGAGGACGCCGGTGGTTAATAAGTAAGGAGTGATGTGGGCCAGTGTCGGGGGGGGCAGCGATGGTCTGCGGAGGCTGCAGAGGTCACGGGACTGGGGCTTGGAGCTTGCACCGTCACGTGTTGGGCCCTCTTTGACACACAACGGTATCAGCAGGTGAGCAGTGCGGCCCTGGTGCACTGGGGCGGGAAGGCCTGGTCTGTGCATCAGCGTCCTGGGGTGTAGCAGGCACACAGGGTCGCAGGCCCCGCTGCTCACGGCGTCGGCCTCGTGGCAGGCCGTGCAGCGCTGCACTGTCAGTGTCCTGGGAGTGAACCACGCTCTGCGTAACGAGGTTTTTGTCCACAACCCTGCACAGGCCTGACGTACTCAGCGCCAACCCACTATGCTGACGCACACAGGGGGGGACGCAGTGTGCAACACTTCTGCTATCTGACCCATGGGCTGGGGTGACATGGTTGGGTACACTGCTCAATGCTCTTCAGCCACCAGCAGTTGTCTGCATGGACATGTCTGTGGTTTGCATACCCATGTCTGTCCTGCACATCCACACCTCACTTCTTGTTGTGTACATTCCCATTCATGGGTCTCTTGCAGCCTCGCACATGGCTGCATTCCGCATCTCCACACGTTCAGCTGTTGTGTGGCTGTGGTACCATGATATGTCTGTATTGGGTGCAGGTGTGGCCCAGGATGACCATGGAGTGGTGTTGTCGTGTCTAGTAGGTGGTCGTGTAGTTTGACATGTTGTATGTAGTTTGGTCATGTGTTGGTGGCTTGGGGTGTGTGATGTGTGATGTGTTGATTTGGCACTTACCAACGAGCAGTCCAGTTCCATATGTGCCATCCTGGAAGCGCTGGTTGATGATGGACTGTCGGAAGCTGAAGGAATCATGCACACTGCCTGGGTAGTTGGCGACGACATTGGTGAAGAGTCCCCGGTGGTCCACTATTGCCTGCACATTGGTGGAATACTGTGGCAGTGGTGTGCAGTATCCGCAGGGGGCACACGTGGGACATGTATGCAGTCAATTGCCCACAACTCGGCCGGGAATCCGGCTATGGCGTAGTAGCCTTGCTTTGTCTCCAGCTGTTCCTGCGCAGTGTTGGAAAGTGAAGGTACTGGGGTATGAAGCTGAGGATGGCATTCAGGACAGGTGTGATGAACTTTGATAGGGCTGGCTGTGAGACCCCTCCAACTCTGGCAGTTGTTGGTTGGAAGGTTCCAGAGGCCAACAGGTGCAGCACAGCCAGCAGTTTTGTCTGCGGAGGGATGTTGGTTCTCCGCTGTGTTGGGACCATCAGCCTGTGGGCGATGTGGGTCATGATTTGGCAGATGGTTGTCCTTTTGAGCATGTAGTGGGCAATGACTTCCTTGGGCGTTTGGTCTGTGAGAGTGGTGCGTTTTGGGTAGGTCCGCTGCCTCTGTGGTGGTGGCGGTGGGTGTTGTGGCCCTTTTAGGGCTCCGAGCTGCATGATGAGTAGCTCCATGGCGTCGTTTGTTCTTCGCATGTGGCTGTGTGCGGGGCTTCATTGCCATCTGCAGGTAGTTGTCCGTCTTTACACCTGCTTGAGGCAGGTGTTAAATACCTGCGGCTACCGCGGCTTATCGCCTGTGTTTGGTTTGCTTCGCACATCTGGCAGTTCGTTGTGAAAGTGGTGTTGTGGTTTTTTCGTGTGTTTTTGCACGGGAACGCCTACTCTGCATCTCATTAGGGTTAGTTGGTGGTTTCCACCGTGGAGATACATTTTGGGGCAGTTATTGCAGGAATACTGGCGATGTCTGCAGTTTGCACCAGCTTGTGAATGGGGTATTAGGTCTATCTCCACTTTTGATGTGTTAAGGTGGAGATAAATCGGAGATACGTCCTTGTGAATATGCCCCTTGATCTTTCTGTCTCACTCTTTATCCACGTCTCGTTCTTGTGCGCTCTCTCTCTCTCTCTCTCTCGCTGTCTTTTTCCTTTTCTGTCTCTTAGATCAACTGATGGAGATATAAACAATCTTCTTAATCGTAATTTTAACTTGAACTGAATGAAAACAACTGCTTATATTTTCAGAAATCCAGTCTTATCGGTTTTGACTTTAATCAATCGAGTTTTGTTTATGCATGATCGCTTTTCTTATAGGCTGTGACTACCCACCCTTCCCCAGTGTCCTTCCAGAAAACAGCACAACGAATAAAGGCAACCAGCGTGGCCAAGTTGCCCATAATAAATGAAAAAGAGAAGCTGGGACACATCTATAATTTTTTCAAAAAGTCATTAGTTAATCCTTAATATATTTTAGCATGATGAACACCATGGAAAATAACATTGATATCGGTTATTTTATCTTAACCGTTTTAGCTACGAGGGAGCCCACTACACCTGAAAAAAATATATCAATAACTACCCGTACATGTTAATAATGCCATTCTCATACAAATTATGTGATGGAAGCATTCTTCTACAAATTAAACAATCTAGCTTCCACATTTCACAGTACACAAGCGCCACCTACTGATATTAGAAGTAATAGAAGGAGATTCCTCATACAGCACTACAAACTAAATGAAATGCCATGAATGAACTGAGAATGTTCTTCTATACACGTAAAACAAGGAGTGATTAAAACAAAGTTCGATAGAATAATAAACCAAAATCGTGTGCAATGTGTTACTTTAGGAGAAAACAAAGTCCAAGAAAATCCTTAAATATGTTTGCTCACATATTTGGATAGAGCCACATGAAGCCAGTCATGAAAACTTCCTATTGCTTCCAATTTCAAATGTGAATAAAAGATCAAATTCAAAACATTGTGGGGCAGATTTACGTTTCCTGGCACATCCCTGCAAATCAGCAGAGATGTGCCAGGAAAGATGCGTGATGCAAGTTTACCCTTGCGCCACCACAGATGCGCCACTTTTACAATGCGGGGCATCATGGCGCAAGGATAAACAGATGCGTGTCGCATCTTCCGGCATAAGGTTGGTGCAGTGCTGGAGTTGTGTCGCGGGTGCTACGCAACTCCAGCACTGTTCCAACCTGGCCTATCCTCAACATGGTGCGTCACGCCTTATGCCTGCTTCAAGCAGGCGCAAGGTTTTGACGAAGCGTCGTCTGAAAAGTGACTGAGTGAAATCTTGTACATTTCACTCAGGCACTTTTCCGAGGCGTTCCTGCGATGGAACGTCCCTCCCCTGCGCCGGAGCGCCCACATGAAACCCGACGCAGGTTTCATGTGGCGCAGAACTTTACAGCATGACGCATCTCCCTAGATGCGTCACATTGTTAATAGGGCACAACGTGGCGCATGGTTTACACCGCCGCTGCGTCACAGAAGTGACGCAATGGTGGCGCAAATTTGGCGCCCGGGGCTCGTAAATCTACCCCTGTGTACCATGCAAAATTACACCCACATCTACTCCAGTAGTACAACTGACCAAACAGGATCAGATCTACTCCTACCAAGCCTTGAAATAAGTTATACACCACATATTGCCAATCACTGGTACAGCAAGACACTCTCATAGAATGTCTGGAATAACATTAACATCACATAGACAACTATTGGAAAATAAAAGAAAAACAGTTGTATTATATTTTCCTAGGATTCTCTATGGGGTGTTCTGTGCTGATAATTTTTTTTGTATTTTGTACCTACTAAAAATAAGTGAAATAGGGTTTTTTTCCTTGGTACCTGCTTATTAAAATGAAGGCAACAGCACAGCAATCAACTCATCATACAGCCAAAGACTCAAAGGGACATTATCATAATGTCTGTAGGGAGAGGAAAATAGTGAAGGGTATTGCAAATTTGGTAAACAGTGGATTTATTTATATAACATTAGCAGTGTATTTAATACAATAAAAGAAAAAAAATATTTCATTCACAAAAATTGTTACAATGAATATAACAGAATAAATCTAAAGCATTTAATATACACAGAAGAACCATACACAATAAAAAAAATTAAAGAGAGAGACAAACAGACAGTACATTTTGTTATTAAATTATACACATTCGTTTTGGACATGTTTTTCCTGGAATCTGATGAATGACAAATTCTTATAATATCTACAGATCCAGTGGCCTTCACGAATTGTGTAAAGAATTGCGTTGACGCGTTTCAATTGTTTTACTGTTTATATCCCATCTTTATCAAGACAGACTAATAAAAACTCTCTTTCTGTTGCACTTGTATAGTTGCACCACAAAATAGATCCTGTGTATAAAACAAACACATTTTAATATACATGCTGAATTAGGATACAACACTCTTGATTCCGCTAAAAAATAAAACCAAGACACACAACAGTAAACCTAGCTAAAATGATTAGATAACGCATTGCAACCTCCCTCTATTCACATTCCACAGACCTACTACAGAAAAGGGGTGAGGGAGTGAATAGTGAGGAATCCAGCACAGCTGTCAACAGATGAAACACCATACATCTTCAACCAGTAACACACAGTGACAGCCCACATAAGAAGAAGAAACACAATCAAATCAATTCCCACAATATTAGTGAATGTCTTTGTTGGCTTGCCCCTTATTTTGAGGAACAGTTACTTAAGGAAGGGGAGAGGATATACAGGCAGACAATACCCATTATTTGCATTTCCAGGGAGGCAGTAATTGTTTCCCAAGTGATCCTAAAAATGGTTGCAGACTGGGAGCATGTGCTCCCTACACCTATAGCCGGTGCCATCCCTGCACATCTCAAAATGCTGGTTGCACTCAGTTTTTGGACCCTAGATCTTGCGACAGTGTCAGCCAAGAGACTGTAGGACTCTCACAGTCAAGACAGTCATAGTGCTTGTAACAGGTATTCAGATGCATTACAAGCCAAGTGCAATAGTTTACCGTGAGACACTGGTGGAAAGACATTGGGGGATTTTCACAAGGATCTATCGCCGTGTTAACAGCACATTATCGCAGCCAAAGTTGCGATAAATTTATCGCTCCAATCACAAGCTGGTGTTAACAGCCCACAGTACCAGTTTACCTGCTATAGCAGCTGCAAAACACATCGCCACAGATGACCCCAGCAACTATCGCTAATGAGATGCAGAGTAGGTGTTCCCATGCCAAAAGCCGCGACAACACCACTCCACAACATTCACAACGACCAGCCAGAACTGCGATAAGAACACAAAACAGGCAATAAGGCACGTTAGCAGCAGGAAAATAACACCTGCTGTGACCTTGTGCAAAGTCAGACCACAGCCTGCACCACAAAAGGGAGCCCAGCCCAGAGCTACACCTGAAGAACAACAGATGCCCTCGGGCAACTGAACATGCAGCCTGGAGGGCCAAAAGGGCAACAACACCCACTGCCACCACCCCCAGGACCCCACCTCCCCGGCACGCCCCCCCCGACCAACGACATGGTACATCAGCTACATCTAAACATGTAAAATAATAATCCGCTTGATGTCGCACAATCACAACTGGTGACATGCATGTGTCGCCACAAAAATGAGCATCACACATTCACTTTTGAAGCAACAAATGAAACTTTATTAAAATGAACACTGACATGAAATGAAGACACATGGCGGCTCCCCTCAGGACAATCCGTAGGTCACAGCCTGCAAGACAAAAATCATGATGAATAGGTGTGACCTGCGCACATCAAAGGACAGAGAGAGAGCGAAGGAGAGAGAGAGATAAGAAGAGAGGGGGAGAGAGAGAGAAGAAGAGAGGGGGAGAGAGAGAGAGAAGAAGAGAGGGGGAGACAGAGAGAGAGAAGAAGAGAGGGGGAGAGAGAGAGAAGAATAAAGGGGAGAGAGAGAGAGAAGAAGAGAGGGGAAGAGAGAGAGAGAGAGAGATATAGAGAGTGCCGCCCCTGCGCACCCAGGCCACACTGCTCACCTGCTGCCACCGGTGTGTCTCCAACCACTTGCCGGTATGTATAGCAGTACACCAGGTCACACATCTGAGACAGAGCCGTCATCTGAAACAGAGTCCAGATACATGATTGGCACAGTACACACACTTGCACAAGACAACATTGCGTGCCTGCCCAGGCACACCCAGGCAGAGGCACCCCAGCCCCTCCCGCCGCCCATCGGAGCATGCCCACCCATGCACACCCAGGCCTCACTGCTCACCTTCTGCCACAGGCGTGTAGACAGGAGGTCCCACCACGTGCAAGCCACAAGCCCGTGGCCCGCGGACATTGCACCCTCCACACCATGCAGTCCGCTCCGCAGGCCACTAGGTTTCACGTTTGGGGCTGGGTCTTGATTAATCCATGGCATAGGACAAACCAGTGCACCCGGCTTCATCGCAGGCTGCTCACCCGCTCAGCCCAGTGGGTGCCACTAACTCTGGGATCCCAGAAGCAACGCCACGTGGCGGTAGGCCCGCACTGCCCGCTGGCTCTGGCCTACACTGTGGTCCAGCAGGGCCACAAAACCTGAGCTGTCCAGACCCCCGGGACAGGGCATCATCGCAGGCTGAACACCCGCTCAGCAGCTTAAGGTGCCACTAACTCAGTGCACCCAAAGTCACCGTCCCATGGCCGGGTGCCTGTGCCGGCCGTAATGCTCTGGGTGCCACTAACTCTGTGCAACCCCAGTCAGCGCAACCTGTGCACAACAAATCGTGGGCCCTTTATGATTGAGAACCGTGGGGCGTCCGTCATACAGTCACCACCGGCAGAGGGGAATGTGACATTGTCAGCCCCTTATGTTGGCGGAGTCACATGGCCTGTGATGCCTGTGCCGGATGGGTGTGGTGTGCGTGCAAACCAGCCCTCAGGGAGGGGCTGTGATATGCTGACAACTAGACCAGTGACCTATACACCACCAGCGAGTACGCCTGCGACGGGTAGCAAGGAGGGCCCCCCTCAGAGCGTAAGCGGAGTGGTCTGGCCTGCCATATGCCGGACCAGCGCAGGGCTTGTGTTAGACTTGGGGGTCTCTCGTTGGCACAGGTATGCACTTGTGACAAATAGGGACCCTCTCCTCTAGTCAGGGTAAGGGGGTACACTCCCAAAATAACCCCTGCTCACCCCCTTGGTAGCTTGGAACGAGCAGACAGGCTTATCTCAGAGGCAGTGTGTAAAGCACTTGTGAACACATACAGTAACCAAGTGACAACACTACAGATAGACACCACACAGGTTTTATATAAAAAATAAGTATTCTTTGTATAGAATTACCACAAGACCATTAAACGACAAAAACACACAATACTGTTACTTAGATGGTAGAATTTTGCTTAGTTCTCTTAAGTTCTTAAATGCGACACTTTAAGTCAATGTACCTTTTAGATGCGACACGCAGGGCAACAAAAGTGTTGCAACGATGTTTATGCGATGAAGTTTTTGGTGCAAAGAAATAAAGACATGAAGATCTTCCAGATGTGTTAGGCTTCTCCGATGTTACGAGAAGACTCGACTCGATGCTTCAGCTGCAGCGGCGTCACCCTTTACAAGATGCGATGACAGCGGCCTTGGCAGCGACACTCTTCTCTGACGTTTGTGAGACACTTCCACTCGATGCGAGGTTGCAGCGGCGACACCCCTTTACGTGATGTGACGACAGCAGCTCTGACGGCGGCACACTTCTCCGTGGATGCGAGGCGCTTTTCTTGATGTGGTGCAATGCGACAACTACGATGGCTGCGATGGCGACACGCTTCTTCCTCGATGCGAGACTCTTCTCTTGATGTGGTGCAATGCGTCAGCTACGATGGCTGCAATGGCGACACGCTTCTTCGGCATTGCGAGACACTTCCTGGATGAGGCGAGAAGCTTCCGCTCGATGCGATGCTGCAGCGGCGACACACTTTACGAGATGCGACGACAACAGCTCCGACGGCGGCTTGAGTCGAGCTTCCAGCCCCTTGCGATACGCAGTCCCTCAGAAGGCCCAACAACAGCAGCAGGCACTTCCAAAAAACTCTGGGGAGCTGGGGGGTGAAGTCTGTTGTTCCTGAGACTTCAGCAGGAGGAAAGCTCTTTTCCAAGCCCATGGAGATCCTTCACAAGTTGAGCAAAAGTACACACAAAGTTCCTTTCTCCTCTCTTTGGCAGTAAGGCAACCACTGAAGGCCAATCCCCCAGGTCGAGGGATAGTTTCCTCCTCAGCTTCTCCTGGTTCCTCCCTCAGCAGAGGTTCTTCTTGTTTCCCAAAGTGATCTAAATTCTTGGGATCAGGGTCCCAATATTTATACCCAGAAATCCTTTGTCCTCTGAAGGCAGAGGGGCCTTTGCCCAGTCCAAACCAGTTCCTGAGCACTCTGTTTACCAGACCTCTCTTACCTTTCACAGTGCAGGGCAGAAACATTAGACGCCCCACAGGAGGTGGAGCCGGCATTGTGGATGGCAAGTACAGCACTGGAGCACTTTGTTGACAGGATTCCTTCTCTTCATTCACTGTGCAGGGCAGAGACATCAGCCGCTCCCCAGGAGGTGGAGCCAGCATTGTGGAAGGCAGGCACAGCCCTATTCAGGTCCCAGGTGCAACTCCTCCCACCCATCTGGATGCAGATCTCTCTATTCACCACTGGGACACCTCACCCTGTCTCCTGGAATTCCCCAGCCCTGTCACTCAAACTCCAGACAAAGGAATACACACAGCCTAGCAGAGGCAGGTTTGAATGGTTAGACAAGAAAATGCCTACTTTCTAAAAGTGGCATTTTCAATCACAGAATGTTAAAACCAACTTTACTAAAAGATGTATTTTAACATCCTGAGTTCAGGCATACTAAATTCGAATTTCTACCATGTTCCCTGAGTCAGTTAGGATTATAAGATGTAATAACCAAACTGCCCATTCTGGCCGATGGAGAACAGGTAGCCTTGCAATAGTGAAAAACGAAAATGGCTGTAATTCACTATTAGAACATGCCACACACACCAGGGCATGTCCTGCCTTATCCTTACAATGCACCCTGCCCTTGGGCCTACCATAGGGGTGTCTGATATGAAGAAAAGGGAAGGTTTAGGGACTGGCAAGTGGGTGCACTTGCCCAGTCAGCAAGACAGTTCCAGACTGCATGCAGTCTCTGCAATGGCAGACCTTAGACACATGTTTACAGGCTGCTTCTGTGGGTGGCACAACCAGTGCTGCAAGCCCACCAGCAGTATTTGGATTACAAGCCCTGGGCACTCCTGGTGCACTGTACTAGGGTCTGACAAGTAAACCAAACCAACCTATCATGGAATCACAAATCATACATTAATTTACAAAAGGGAGCACTTGCACTGTTGCACTGGACAGCAGTGGCACAGTGCCCTGAGCAACTAACACCAGCAAAAAATACATGAGGCACAGCGAAAAATGGAAGGGAGACTCACGCCAATGTGCCATGTCTAACACGTGTCCCCTCCAGCTGAAATGTGGGGAGAACTACCCTACCTCCTGGGAGTTCTCATCACTAAGGCGGAAAAATCTGGACAGACCATCAGCATTGGTGTGTTCTTTACCGGGACGATGTTCTACCGTGAAATCCATCCCCTGTACGGAAATGGACCACCTTAACAGCTTTGGATTCTCACCCCTCATCTGCATCAACCATCTGAGGGGCCTGTGGTCTGTCTGAACCCAGAAGTAATTCCCAAACAGGTAGGGTCTCAGCTTCTTCAGTGCCCAGACCACAGCAAAAGCCTCACCCTCAATAGCACTCCACCTCTGTTCCCGTGGAAGTAACCTCCTACTGATGAAGGCTACAGGTTGATCTAGGCCCTCCTCATTCATATGTGATAGAACAGCCCCCACACCATGCTCTGAAGCGTCTGTTTGCACTATGAACTCCTTGGAGAAGTTGGGTACCAAGAGTACAGGTGCTGTGCACATAGCAGTTTTTAAGGCCTCAAATGCTTCCTGACAGGTGTCAGTCCAAATCACTTTCCTTGGCTGCTTCCTGGAAGTCAGCGCTGTCAAGGGTGCAACAATGTTGCCATACCCCTTGACAAACCTCCTATAGTAACCCGTAAGTCCTAAGAAGACTCTCACCACTGTCTGGGTTTTGGGCAGCTCCCAAGCCAGGATGGTTCAAATCTTGGGCTGTAGGGGCGCCACCTGGCCGCTCCCTACCTGGTGTCCCAAGTACACCACGGAACCCTGCCCGATCGGGCACTTACTCGCCTTGATCGTGAGGCCTGCCAGAGGTGGCGCAGGTGTTTTTCCCAACTGGCGCTGAACACTGTGAAGTCATCCAGGTAGGCAGCACTGAACGAGTCCAGTCCAGCCAACACCTGGTTGACCAACCTCTGAAAGGTGGCAGGGGCATTCTTCATCCCAAAGGGCATAACCCAGAACTGGTAGTGCCCATCTGGTGTGGAGAATGCTGACCTCTCCTTTGCCCCATCGGTCAAGGCGATCTGCCAGTACCCAGATGTTAAGTCAAATGTGCTGAGGTACCGTGCAGCCCCTAGCCGATCTATGAGCTCATCAGCTCTGGGGATGGGGTGTGCATCAGTCCTGGTGACTGCATTGTGCCCTCTGTAGTCCACACAGAACCGGAGTTCGTGTGTAGCACTCGGCGCGGCAGCCTTTGGGACCAAGACCACTGGGCTGGACCAAGGACTGCTAGAGGACTCCATTACCCCTAGCGCAAGCATCTTTGAGACCTCCTCTTTGATGCAAGCCCTTACCCTGTCAGTCACTCTGTAGGCCTTTTGACTCACAGGTATACTGTCCCCAGTGTCCACCTCATGGACGCACCAATCAGTGACACCAGGAACCAGGGAGAACAGATCAGAAAACTGTCCCAGCAACTGGTGACAGTCATTCTGTTGCTCAGGGGTCAGGGTGGAAGAGAGGTTGACACCATCCACTGACCCATCTTGCTCTCGGGCTGATAGGAGGTCAGGAAGAGGCTCGGTCTCCTCCTCCATCCCAGCATCTTTTGCCAAGAGCATGCCCACTCTGGACCTCTCCAAGTGGGGCTTCAGGCGGTTGACATGCAGGACCCTCAAGGGGTTCTTGGCAGACCGCAAGTCCACCAAGTAGGTAACCGGACTTTTGCACTCCACAACCTCAAAGGGGCCGGTCCACCTATCCTGGAGCGCACAGGGCTCCACTGGGGCCATGACCCACAACTTCTGTCCAGGCTGAAGCTCAACCAGAGTGGCATTCTGGTCGTACTTGTGACAAATAGGGACCCTCTCCTCTAGTCAGTGTAAGGGGGTACACTCCCAAAATAACCCCTGCTCACCCCCTTGGTAGCTTGGCACGAGCAGATAGGCTTATCTCAGAGGCAGTGTGAAAAGCACTTGTGAACACATACAGTAACCAAGTGACAACACTACAGATGGACACCACACAGATTTTATATAAAAAATAAGTATTCTTTATATAGATTTACCACAAGACCATTAAACGACAAAAACACACAATACTGTTACTTAGATGGTAGAATTTTGCTTAGTACTCTTAAATTCTTAAATGCGACACTTTAAGTCAATGTACCTTTTTGATGCGACACGCAGGGCAACAAAAGTGTTGCAACGATGTTGATGCGATGAAGTTTTTGGTGCAAAGAAATAAAGACGTGAAGATCTTCCAGATGCGTTACGCTTCTCTAATGTTGCGAGAAGACTCAACTCGATGCTTCAGCTGCAGCGGCGTCACGCTTTACACGATGTGACGACAGCGGCCTTGGCAGCGACACTCTTCTCCGACGTTTGCGAGACGCTTCCGCTCGATGCGATGTTGCAGCGGCGACACCCCTTTACGTGATGCAACGACAGCAGCTCCGACGGCGGCACGCTCTTCCGTGGATGCGAGACGCTTTTCTTGATGCGGTGCAATGCGACAACTATGATGGCTGCGATGGCGACACGCTTCTTCCTCGATGCGAGACTCTTCTCTTGATGCGGTGCAATGCGTCAGCTACGATGGCTTCGATGGCGACACGCTTCTTCGGCGTTGCGAGACACTTCCAGGATGATGCGAGACGCTTCCACTCGATGCGATGCTGCAGCGGCGACACACTTTACGAGATGCGACGGCAACAGCTCCGACGGCGGCCCGCTTCTCTTTCTTGAATCGCGCTTCCAGCCCCTTGCGATACGCAGTCCCTCAGAAGGCCCAACAACAGCAGCAGGCACTTCCAAAGAACTCTGGGGAGCTGGGGGTGAAGTCTGTTGTTCCTGAGACTTCAGCAGGAGGCAAGCTCTTTTCCAAGCCCTTGGAGATCCTTCACAAGTTGAGCAAAAGTACACACAAAGTTCCTTTCTCCTCTCTTTGGCAGTAAGGCAACCACTGCAGGCCAACCCCCCAGGTCCAGGGATAGTTTCCTCCTCAGCTTCTTCTGGTTCCTCCCTCAGCAGAGGTTCTTCTTGTTTCCCAAAGTGATCTAAATTCTTGAGATCAGGGTCCCAATATTTATACCCAGAAATACTTTGTCCTCTGAAGGCAGAGGGGCCTTTGCCCAGTACAAACCAGTTCCTGGGCACACTGTTTACCAGACCTCTCCTTTCCTTTCACAGTGCAGGGCAGAAACATTAGACGCCCCACAGGAGGTGGAGCCAGCATTGTGGAAGGCAAGTACAGCACTGGAGCACTTTGTTGACAGGATTCCTTCTCTTCATTCACTGTGCAGGGCAGAGACATCAGCCACTCCCCAGGAGGTGGTGCCAGCATTGTGGAAGGCAGGCACAGCCCTATTCAGGTCCCAGGTGCAACTCCGCCCACCCATCTGGATGCAGATCTCTCTATTCACCACTGGGACACCTCACCCTGTCTCCTGGAATTCCCCAGCCCTGTCACTCAAACTCCAGACAAAGGAATACACACAGCCTAGCAGAGGCAGGTTTGAATGGTTAGACAAGAAAATGCCTACTTTCTAAAAGTGGCATTTTCAAACACAGAATGTTAAAACCAACTTTACTAAAAGATGTATTTTAACGTCCTGAGTTCAGGCATACTAAATTCGAATTTCTACCATGTTCCCTGAGTCAGTTAGGATTATAAGATGTAATAACCAAACTGCCCATTCTGGCCTATGGAGAACAGGTAGCCTTGCAATAGTGAAAAACGAAAATGGCTGTAATTCAGTATTAAAACATGCCACACACACCAGGGCATGTCCTACCTTATCCTTACAATGCACCCTGCCCTTGGGCCTACCATAGGGGTGTCTGATATGAAGAAAAGGGAAGGTTTAGGGACTGGCAAGTGGGTGCACTTTCCCAGTCAGCATGACAGTACCAGACTGCATGCAGTCTCTGCAATGGCAGACCTTAGACACATGTTTACAGGCTGCTTCTGTCGGTTGCACAACCAGTGCTGCAAGCCCACCAGCAGTATTTGGATTACAAGCCCTGGGCACTCCTGGTGCACTGTACTAGGGTCTGACAAGTAAACCAAACCAACCAGTCATGGAATCACAAATCATTCATTAATTTACAAAAGGGAGCACTTGCACTGTGGCACTGGACATCAGTGGCACAGTGCCCTGAGCAACTAACACCAGCAAAAAATACATGAGGCACAGCGAAAAATGGAAGGGAGACTCACGCCTATGTGCCAGGTCTAACAGCTTGCAACAATGACTCATGGGCTCTGGGCGTGGTTCAGTCCATGTCCGGACATGGAAGTGACTGATGCATGTGTCCCTGTTGTAGTGTTCAGGGGACACAATATGCAATGTAGAACCCTCTGACTGGCATCCCACAGGATGAGCATCATTGACGCAAGGGAAATCACTGTCCTACATTCATTTACACATTCATACATGAATGATGGAAGACATGACACAGCAGTGCGTCACTAGATGTTTATTGCACATCCAGTGCAGTTCTGGAGCTGGAGCGGTACAGGGCAATGCCGAGCACACTACACAATATGGGCCCATGGAGGGCCAGCCAGAGTCCATCCAGGGATGACAAGTACTGCAGAAGAGGAAGGGTACAGTCTGCAATCTGGTCGACGTGTCATTGGTCATCAAACAGGATATGGCAGTCCATGTCGCTGTCCAAGGTGAGTGCATCGGAGTGTATCGGGGGACAGTGGAAGGTCATGAGGCCATGTGCGGCACAAAGCAGAAACAGGCCAGGTGGCAGAAATGAATGCTAGTGCCTCCTGATCACAAACCCATCCATGTTTTCGCCCCCGGATGTGTGCTCTGCCCCACCTGTGGGTGTTGCAGTACCGGCCGAGGCACTGTGTGCCATTGACATATCAGGTGCCAGAGTGGATACGTCTGCCACACTGTGAGGCAATGGCACACCAGGGGGCCGAGATGTGGATGGTGTGGGGGCAGCAGCATTCATCTGCACCATGCCTTGTGGCAGCAATGCCATGATGATGATCTGCAGGGCATGGTAGATCCCAGCTACATTTCTCTGATGTACAGCGGTGGCAGCCATCCTTTCCGCCTCCATCCGTACCATGTCCTCCATGAGCCTCCGCATGTGTGCCAGCTCATGGCTGGTATCGCTGTGGTCCCTCTGAGTGGAGAGGTGTTCTTCACTCCTCGTCAGGACTCCAGCGATGTCAGTCAGGGCTCATTGGAGGCCATGCAGCGGGCCCTGATCCTGGAGGTGGGTAGCGGATGATGTCAATGATGTCTAGGAAGGCTTGTGCGTCGATGCTGGGGTTGTCCTCCTCATCATCAGTGAAGAGTGGCTGGGTGGGCTCTGCAGGGAGTGTTGACAGTGGCCCTGCAATGTGAAGCGAGAGTCATTGAAGGTGTGCACTGTGCTCTGCTTGATTGTGCATGTGTGCCATCGTGGCCATCTCCACCAGTCCTCCCAGTACCTGGTGGTCACTCACCCTGTTGCGGTTGTGTTGTGTTCTGTTGAGCAGTGTCCAGTCCCCCGACTCCAGCCACAGTATCCACACTGATGATTGTCGACAACAGCGCCTCCATGTCATCCAGCACGAGCTGTGGTGCTGTGCACCCACCTTCAGTCTGCATTGCTGCCTTCTGGTTGGCTTCGAGTTTCTCTTTGGTCTTTCTCTTGATGTCATTCCATCACCTCTTGACCTCATCCATTGTCCTCTTGTGCTCTCAGATGGCATTCACCTTGTCCATGATGTCCCGCCATATTCCAGTTTTGGTGCCCAGTGACACGGAGGTGACGAACAGTTGTTTATGGTGTTCCATTATCTCCATGACTATGATCCTGTTCGCCTGCGGGCTGAACTTCATCTTCCTCTTATTCTTGTCCTTGCCCTTCCCTGTCCCCGACATCCTGGGCTGATCGTCCGGGGTGCTTGTGGGGTTGTGCTTGTCCTCTGCGCCTGCTCCGGCTGCCTCCATGGTGCTTGGGTGTTGGTCGGCTTGTGTTTGGGTGTTTTTTCTACTTTTATGGGGATTTTTCCCACCTGCCAGGTGTGTGTTGCAGACCTGGCGCTGCTTATCGCTGATTTCCTCATCACGCTTTAGCCCATTGCAGTTTTTTTGTGTTGTGGTTTGTGTTTTTATCTCCATCGAGGTGGTTGTATCGCGGACATTGTCCGCGGGTTAGGCAGACTATCGTATCATACTGCCTTGTTGTGAATTCCACGTTGACACTGGGTTATTTTCCCGTGATGGGCTGCGATGTTGAGAGTTGCGTTAAGCTACTCTTGCGGTAGTTATCACACGTTCTTGTGAATATACCCCATTGTATGGTAAGGGAATTATATTGGGAAGAGTAGGTGGCCTAACGGCTAGGACGGTCAACCTCAAATCTGGGGAGCAGGGTTTGAGTCTTGGCATTGACGCTCAACATCCTGTGATTCTGAGCAAATCCCTTAATCTCCCCGTGCCTAAAAATGAATGTGTCCGTCTGTAATGCAAATGGTGCTCATGTAAAGCACTCTGATACCTTCGGGTCAAGTTCGCGCTATATAAAACTGTGCAAAAAAAAACAAATCATAAAAAATCATACTGGGGTACTCAAGTACTCCCCAGAAGTACTATGTAAGATTACTGTAGACTGTTGTGTGTTGCATATGATAACCATGAAAAAAGGCTTACATGCAGACTTATTCCAGAAGTACGGTCCCATTCAGATTACCGGAAAAGCACACAGACCAGTGGTCAAGATATGCAGGTGCCTGACTAATTAATGCACCACATCTCACCTGAGTATTTAGTTAGGTTGCTGTATTACAGTCATTATATAGTGTTGAGTTAGGGATGTATGGTTTACATATAGCATTGTATTATACCACTTTTGGGCCATCTTGATGTCACACACAAACTTGTAAGTCTCAAGGTAATATTCCTTTGTAAATACATCACCCTAATTCGTCCAAATATTCCATGATATAACGAACTTCATTATTCGCCTATACTTGTGCCATCTCTGCTTATTTCATGTATTTTTGAGAGAATAAAGCATAACTCATTAAGTAGCACATCACCAGATCCAAATATTCCCGTTCCCCTCCTTATATTTCCTAAAAAAGTAATTAAACTATAAATTATTTTCAGGTACCTTAACGGAGACTTTTGCAACATGACATGGTTTTAGTCCTCATTTTCTATATGCTGTGCCTGCTACACAGTCAGAAAACTGCATAGTGGGAGCTACAACTGTGATGAACAGGGTATAACATAGAGGGATAGAGAGTAGACCATTCCTGACCCTTCCAAGCATGACCACACAATCCAAATTCATCCTGCTGCTCATTCTACTTTACTAATCCCCTGAGCAGCTGAGGAGCAAGAAACGAGGACCCCGTTTACTCCCAGGATTAATTGGGGATCATGGAAGCCTATCACCCAGCTAAGCAATTTAGGGGCATATTATCAAGGTCCAGTGTTAAAATGATCGCCGCTTTATCGGCAGAAAACTGCCGCTAAAGCGGCGATAATGGGCTTGATAATATGCCCGTGAGAATTCCAATAGAAGCCCATGTTCTGGTGTGACCTTGATAATATGCCCCTCAGTGCGTGAGTATATCCAGGAGGTTCCGCAAATGCTGTTAAAACCTCTAACACTGCACAAAGCTGGTGACAGAGGATGTACTGTGGATATCTCCCAGACCCACGAGTCCTTACACTGCTTGGGTGGTACTGAGAACAGCATAGCTGACAGCATCTTGCTCGGTTGGTGGCCTACGAGCAGCAGCACAGTGGTAAGTCTCACAACAGAAAAAAATTATTTATCTGTAACTTATACATTTCGAAATCTCGTGTTTAATGTGTTTATTTATTGTTTTGTCTGCTGATGTATGCCAACATTGAAAAGATCAGCACAAAAGAAGTAATAATTCTCAGTCCAACATTTAGGAAAATTTTCAAGTTGGTATGGCCTTTCGCTAGAACCTCATTAACGTTTCATGCTCATGAACCTTCCAGTTCTAGAATAGTTGCGGGCACATTCCCACAAGACTTCTAAAGTCTCACAAGGATGGTAGCCATCTTGGGCCAGGCGTTGTTAGTATAAAAACACACCTGCTCGAGATTCATTACTTGTTAATCATGGACGCAAAGAAGAGAAGAGCTCCTTGTCTGCTCTCCCGAGGTATGGGTTCTGATGGGAAAAGTCCTCTTGAGTCGACGCATCCTTCACACCTCTTGTGACCTGGTACCCTGGAAGCTGAATATGCAAAAAAAGACAAGTAAAATACAGTTACAACTTAAGTAAGGTAGTGCATGCAGGTACATGCAGATGCAACTTGACAAATGCCGCAGCAGCAACTGAGCAACACCATAACCTCCGAGGGAAGAACAATATTTAGATTTTCTTGTGACTTCGTTGTGAAGGCGTTGCAAAATAGAGCAATTTCCAGAACTTTTTGTGATTCATTTGTAAAGACTCTCTTGAAAGCTGATGCAAAAGACATTCCTGTGTTTGTAAAATCACACTTTTGCTGTATTTAACCAAAGTCATATTACTCCTGAAGTTTGGAAAGGACAGCAGGCTATAATGAGTCCCAAGTGCTTGTTTATCATAGTTGCAAGAAAGACATTCCAAACACTAGAATCAGCAATATATTAAATACTATCGGGCATATTCTCAAGGATCTATAGCCGAGTTTTTGGCATTTTAGCGCAGCCAAAGTCGCGCTAAATTTTTCTCCCCATTCACAAGCTGGTGCTAAATGCCGATATCACCAGTTTACTCGCGACAGCAGCCTGCAAAAAACATGGCCACAGATGACACCAGCAACTATCGCTAATGTGATGCAGAGTAGGCGCTCCGGAGCAAAAAGTCACGACAACACCACATCTCCACATTCTCAATGACTTGTCACATCGGCGATAAGAACACAAAACATGCAATATGGCGCGTTAGCAGCAGGAAATTAACACCTGCTCTGACCTGGTGTAAAGTTGAACGACAACCTGCACCAGACAAGGGAGCCCAGACCACAGCCACACCTGAAGACCAACAGATGCCATGGAGCCACTGATCATGCAGCACGGAGCCCCAACAGGGCCACAACACCCACTGCCACCACATCCAGGACTGCCACACCACCCGTACCACCCCACCCACCACCCCCAGACCACCATAGAGGCTGCTCAGACCACCAGGAAATGCACCAACCTCACAGACCCAACACCAGAGAATGTCATTGCCCACTACAGGCTCAGAAGGACAACTATCCTATGCATCCTGACCACCATTGCCCACAGGCTGATGGTATCAACACAGCGGACAACCAACATGCCTCCGCAGACAAAGCCGCTGTCTGTGCTGCACATGTTGGCCTCTGGTACCTTCCAACCAACAACTGCCAGAGTCGGAGGAGTCTCACAGCCAGCACAATCCAAGTTCATCACAACTGTCTCAGATGCCATCATCAGCTTGGTACCCAGGTACCCATACTCCCCCCACACTGCGCATGAACAGCTGGAGACCAAGCAAGGCGTCTACACCACAGCTGGCTTCCCGCATGTGTCAGGGGGCAATTGAATGCACACATATCCTACTTGTGCACCCTGGTGACACTGCACACAATTACCTTAACAGAAAGCACACGTATTCCATCAATGTGCAGGCAATAGTGGACCACTGGGGACTCTTCACCAATGTTGACGCCAACTACCGAGGCAGTGTGCATGACTCATACATCTTCAGACAATCCATCATCAACCGGCGCTTCCAGGATGGCACCTACGGAAATGCACCGCTCCTTGGCAAGTACCAAAAAAACACACCACACCCCCCTCTCCACAATCATGCAAATCACAACTCTGGGAATGCAAACGTCACAGACTCACATTCAACATGCCAAACAACATGCCCACCCACCAGACACGACAGCACAACTTACTAGGCAACCCGGGCTAGCCATGTACATGAGCCATCAACGGCATGGCACCTCAGCCACACAATAGCAGAATGTGGCGAGATGTGGGAACTAGGCATGTGCGATGGAGGCAAGTGACCCATGAATGAGAATGTACACAATGCCAAGTGTGGCAGAGATGTGCTGGACAGACTGCAGTATGCAGACCACAGACATATCCATGTCCACATACACTGCTGGTGTATGGAGTGTAGTGGACAGTGGACGCAAGCATGTCACCTCAGCCAGTGGGGAAGATCGCGGAAATGTAGCTTGTGACGTCCCCCCTGTAAGCGTGTGAGGAGTGGGCTGGCCCGGCGTATGCCAGGTCAGCATAGGGGTGTGAAAAGCACGTAGCTCTGGGCGTGGTTCTCTTCAGGAATGCCCAACGTCTCTGCCAGGGGGGCACCTCCCAGCCCGCCACTAGGCCGACACCGTCACCGTGAGCGGTGTTGCATGCGAACATGTGCGCTCGCTGCACACCGGGCCACTGTTCCCCGACCCATCATGCCTGCCTCCGCGCAGCAAGGCCTCACTGCTCACCTGCCAACACCGTCGTGTGTCAAGGAAGCCCTAAGCCCAAGGCCCGCGAGCTTAGGAGGCTCCTCAGACCATCACGGCCTCCGCGTCACAGGCACGCAGTACTCCTTTATCGTTTACATGCTCCACTGGCCTACACAACTGCCAGGTCGGTCACACACTTGGAACTGAGTCTTGATTACGCAATGGCAGAGTACACACTTTATAGGCTGTGTTTATGTCACTATACTCCCTTCAATGTGGTGCCACCAACTCTGTGCATAGCATCCTGCACGACACCTGTCTGTGGTCCCTTTCTGACCTCTGCCTCGGGCCTACACTGCGGTCGAGTAGGTCACACATTGGGAACTCAATCTTGATTTGTTTATGGCAGTTTTTATATCATTTTACTGGCCTCATCGCAGACTGCATACCACTTCAACTCCGGTGCCACTAAATCTGTTCCCCGACAGCCATGGACACTTTCTGGTTGAACTTTGGTGGTGACTGAGCCTTTGGACTGGGGGTTGTCTGCATCATCATGTCGGTGATACTGATTTTCAGGTGAAAACGAGGCCATAGCATTCCACTCCTCAATTTGCCGCTTCCGGATGGTTTCTACCCTCTGCATCACACCCTGGAGGACACCGTCCACTGTCACCTGCAACCCTCCACCACATTCACCTCGGACATCGATGAGGACCCGCTCAGCTTGGGTGGTCCATCTCACTGCACCGCAAGTCACCGTCCTGTGGCTGTGTGCCTGTGCCGGCCGCAGTACATCCAGTGCCACTAACTCTGTGCAGCTCAAGTCAGGGACCCTGTCCGGTGAGATATTGGATGCCATCATCTGCCTGATACCCTGCTCAGCACTCCAGGGGCCACTGACTCAGTGCACCACAACTCATGGGCCATTTCTGAATGAGTTGTGTGCTGTGGTGAGCTCACGCAGCAATGTCACCTCAGGCAGTGTGGGAGACCTGGGACGATGATGAGGAAGATGATGCATGTGTAACACACCCCACTGCAGCTGCATCAGGAATAACCCGAAGGGACACAATCCTCGAAAAGAAATTCACATGAGCACGCTCATCTCTAGTGCCCCAACCTCAGTGCACTGCAACGCACGGACACTTCTGTTTGCCGATTGGGTGACCTCTGTACTTGCTCTGGCCACCACCATGATGCTCCACAGTTGTTTCTATTATGCTGGTGTTTTCTGTTTCCGTTTTAATGGTGTTTACTGTTAAAGTTGTTGCCAGCACCAACCACTCCATGCGGGCTGGCTTACACCCACCGCACACACATCCAGCACTGTACATGTGACCCTGCCAATAAAGGGGCCGGGCGCACATGCCTGTAGCCAGTTCCACAAACTATCTGCGTGTGTCTGTGTGGTCATGATGTACGCATGAGGGCCCCGGGGCCTCCAACATTACATTGTGCTGTGTACATCGGACGCAAACATGTCACCGCTGGCAGCGGGTAAGACCTTGGACATGTGGCTTTGTCATCAGCCACTCAATGCGTAAGAAGAGTGGACTGGGCCATTGTACGGAGGTCCAGCGTTGGGGTGTAAATGATGATTCCGGGGCTCTGGGTGTGGTCATTGCAGGAAATGTGCATATGCATGTGCCTCTGTCAAGGTGTGGGTCTCCTTTGTGGGGTGTAGGTGGTCCTTGATGGGACTTGAACACCCATGTATGTGATCTAGTTCAGCTTCCATGAGCTCTGTCCCCACCCGTACCTGTTCAGCCACCTCCTTTTGGCATTCTGACACCTGGCATTGGAATGCGATGTGTGCCTAGGTGAAGTGTTAGGAGCCAGCCATGGTGGCGGGTTCTTCCTGCTGTGTGGTATTTGCAGGGGCTGGGGTCTCCTCTGTGTGGCTTGGCTGTCCTGCTCCTGGGGGTGGGTTGCCTAAGATGTCCATGGGCTGTTGTAGGGCGTCAGTGTCGAAGGTGTGGTGATCCTCTCCAGCATCACAGATGAGTGGTCTGGTCTGCTCTGCTGGAGGTGTTGTTTGTCCATCTGCCATGTTAAGGGGAGATGCATGTTGACATTGTGTTGACATGTATGTTGGCGCATTGCTCAAGTTTACATACAGACTGTATGACAATGTACATTGTGACTGTTTGGGAGGTGCTGTATATTTGTTGCGGGACACTGGACATTTGGACTACATGACGGTTGTGTGGTTGTACACGTGCATTTCCATCTCACAGTTTCCTGCTATGTTAAATGCGATTGGCCTGTTTCTGTGCATGAGCAGACACAGTTGTGTCCTCTGTTCTGCAGTGTCGGTGTTGCACTTTGTGCCACATTGTTGTTGGATGTGCTGTTATTGCTATTTGTGTGTGCTGCAGTGTGCCACGGGGATCAGGGACATGATCCAGGGTCATTGTGGGTGTGCAGTGTGCTACACATCTTTGTGCATGTGTGACATTGTGCCCATCTAACCCCGTCCCTCCAGGCCCTGGTCGTTACTCACCCTGTTGATGTTGTGTCAAGTGCTATCAAGCTGTGTCCAGACTCCCAACTCCTTGCGCCGTCTCCACCCTGATGACTGTGGCCTCCGTTTCCTCCAGCTCCTCCTGTGCTGCAGGACTCCCACCTCCTGTTGCCGTTGCTGCCTTTCTGTTGGCAGCGGGTTTACTTTGTGCTAGGTTTGGCTTTTCACATCATGCCAGCGCCTCTTGTCCTCCTCCATGGACCTCCTCAACACTCCGACTGCATTCACATTTGTCATTTTGATGTTCAGTGGGTGGTGGTGTTCTGTCACCTCTGTGACACTGATCTGGTTTTCCTGCAGACTGCACCCCATCTGCCTCTTCCTCTTCTCCTTGGCCTTCCCCGACCACGAGGTTCCTTGCTGGTGGTCTGTGGGGCTTGTGGGGTTCGCATTGGCCTCTGCACTCGGTCTGGGTGCATCCATGGTGCTGCGCAGTTTCTTTTTTCTCTGCCTTTATAGTGCATTTTCCCGTATGCCGCATGGGAATTGCAGGCCTGTCACTGGTTTTCGCTGATTTTTGTATCGCGATTGGCCTCATCGCAGCTTTTTTTGTGTTTGTGTTTCGCATTTTTGCGGCATCGCGTTGTCTTTATCGTGGACATTTGACGCGCTATCATGTGCCTATCGCATGGTACCGCCAGCTTGTGAATACCACGTTACCACGGTGTTAATTTGCTGCGATGGACTGCGATGTGAAGAGTTGCGTTAAGCTACTTTTGCGATGAATATCACACTTTCTTGAGAATATCCCCCTATGTAAGCAGGCTTAAGATCTGGGGAATCAAGGTGTCAGAAATGGGGGTATCTAATTGACAGAGGTATGCATCTTTGTCCAAGTAGGGACCAATGCTTCTAGCGAGAGCAAGGGGAGTTGCACACTTTGGATAACCCCTGCTCACTTCCTTGATAGCTTGGCATGAGCAGACAGGCTTATCCCAAAGGCAATGTGTAATGTATTTTTACTCCAAACACACAGTAGCACAGTGAAAACACCACAAATGGACATGTCCATTTGTGGTGTTTTCACTGTGCTACTTGACCTTGCACTGTGTAGTGCAAGGTCGACATGGCAGTTTAAAACTCTGCGCACAGATAATGCAGTGGCAGGTCTGAGATATTTTTACTGGGCTACTCATGTGGTCGGCTCAATCAGTGCTGCAGGCCCACCAGTAGCATTTGATTTACAGGCCCTGGGCACACATAGTACGCTGTACTAGGGATCAACCAGTAAATCAAATAGGCCAATCATGGATAACCAATTATAATAATAATTTACACAGACAGCATATGCACTTTAGCACTAATTAGCAGTGGCAAAGTGCCTAGAGTCCTAAAGCCAACAAAAACAGGTTAGGAAATAGGAGGAAGAAGCTAAAAGGTTTGGGGCTAATCCTTGTAAAAGGCCCATTCCCAACACAAGGTCAAAAAGATACAATTGAAGAACAGAGTGATTGGTGGCAGTGGTAACTTAGTATCCACCATTTCTTTTCTGCCGAATCAACAGGCTCTTTCGAGTAGAGCTCAGAGATGCACAGTTCTAGGGAAAAGGGGATTTAATAGGTAACTCAATTTTTCTAGATTGAGAAGTAGGATTTGGAAAAGATCTCAATTAGGAGCATAGGAAATAACACTATGTTTTAACTCTTGACTAAAGATAAGGAAAGAGTGTCAGAGCCCAGTGATTGAGGAGCTGCAACTGTGCCTTTCTCTGTGCCCTCCAGTTCTAGTTTCCCCATCGGACTTCTGCGACTGCCAGTTCCTTGCATTGCAATACCAGTAGTTTGAAGGGGGGGCGGTTAGGACTCAACCTCTTTTGGATCCAGATCATCCCAGCAGGATAAAAAGGCAAACCCTGGTGCCTGTGTACATGTGTGACATTTATGCCCATGTTGTCGTTATTATACATTGTCTTATTACATTTGTAGGTGAAGGAATGTTACCAACATAGTAACGAAATTAACTGTAATTTAAATTATTGTTTAGTTATACTGTACTGACTCACAGGAACTTGTTTTATAAAAATATCTTTGGAAAATGGTAATACATATGGCTTACTAATTTTAACAAAATAAACAAAGAAGGGGGTATCCTTAAATGAGAGAAGGTAAAGACCTTCTGTCTGTTAGAGAGTTCTCAGAGAAGTAAAAAGAGAAATTATTTCTTTTTTATGAAACCCCTCACTCACCAACCTAGTTGGTGACATGCTTCATCATCGGGGTCCACCCGAGCAGTCGAATACCACTCGGGTGTGCTTCAACGCCTGATTACAGTGGAGCAGGTTTGTTATTATATCAGTACGTGTAAGTGACGTGTGTGAGTGAGTGAAATAAAGTTAAAAGTAATCCTACTGTACTCCATAACAAATTTAATATGGAGCAGCAGGGTCATGGTTAAAAAAGTGGTGAAGTGTAATACTAATGTAGGTTTAATTCGACCTAAAGTATTATCCAAATATTGACGGTCTACATGTTTCAACCTTTCAGTGTAATCACAGGTTTTCGTCAGGACCTATCGACACACCGGGCGGTCTACACGCACTAAGGTGCATCCAACCCTGGAGCGTCTGTGTGCCACCTACATATACTTGCGAAGGTGGTAAAAAGGGTTCAGGGAGTCCTCTGTGTACAGATGAACCTGAAAAAAGCACATACAGTTCTGGGCAATCAGAAAATGATCTATTTAGAATTAGAATGAACAGTGCCCGTTTCCATGTGAACTCTCATTTTTGCGCATATAATCACCTCATTCTGAGTTATGCGCCCCATGTAATTACCATTGGTTGTTAGAACCGAGCATTCGTTCCATATTATGCGAAATTAGCATCAACCCACTAAATCATTGTGGAAATCGTGGGTGTCTTACGGCTACACAGCAATTGTGAGTATACTTGATGTGTGATTCTATAAAGCGGACAAAGACACACGTGAAAAAGACTCTATTTGTGACATGCGTGCGCTAAGGAAATTATTTAAAAACAGAACACGGTGGAGAAAAGGAAACGACTCAAGACTCACTCGCGATTCTTACTCGAATCGTGTCATGGGCTCAGAAGGGAGACAGACGGTGCTGCATTACTGTTGGACAAGAAACACAAAACACGGGCGGCAATGGTCAGAACACTTAACTCTAAGTGCCTCATGTGTGCACGCCACAGGTTTGTGGCAGGCAGTCAGTGAGCTGAGGTAAGAGTATGTAGGGAAGAGCTGGTGGCCACGCACATGTGAGGCACTTAGAGTTAAGTGTTCTGCGCATTGCCGCCCGTGTTTTGTGTTTCTTGTCCAACAGTAATGCAGCACCGTCTGTCTCCCTTCTGAGCCCATGACACGATTCGAGTAAGAATCGCGAGTGAGTCTTGAGTCGTTTCCTTTTCTCCACCGTGTTCTGTTTTTAAATAATTTCCTTAGCGCACGCATGTCACAAATAGAGTCTTTTTCACGTGTGTCTTTGTCCGCTTTATAGAATCACACATCAAGTATACTCACAATTGCTGTGTAGCCGTAAGACACCCACGATTTCCACAATGATTTAGTGGGTTGATGCTAATTTCGCATAATATGGAACGAATGCTCGGTTCCAACAACCAATGGTAATTACATGGGGCGCATAACTCAGAACGAGGTGATTATATGCGCAAAAATGAGAGTTCACACGGAAACGGGCACTGTTCATTCTAATTCTGAATAGATCATTTTCTGATTGCCCAGAACTGTATGTGCTTTTTTCAGGTTCATCTGTACACAGAGGACTCCCTGAACCCTTTTTACCACCTTCGCAAGTATATGTAGGTGGCACACAGACGCTCCAGGGTTGGATGCACCTTAGTGCGTGTAGACCGCCCGGTGTGTCGATAGGTCCTGACGAAAACCTGTGATTACACTGAAAGGTTGAAACATGTAGACCGTCAATATTTGGATAATACTTTAGGTCAAATTAAACCTACATTAGTATTACACTTCACCACTTTTTTAACCGTGACCCTGCTGCTCCATATTAAATTTGTTAGGGAGTACAGTAGGATTACTTTTAACTTTATTTCACTCACTGACACACGTCACTTACACGTACTGATATAATAACAAACCTGCTCTGCTGTAATCAGGCGTTGAAGCACACCCGAGTGGTATTCGACTGCTCATGTGGACCCCGATGATGAAGCATGTCACCAACTAGGTTGGTGAGTGAGGGGTTTCATAAAAAAGAAATAATTTCTCTTTTTACTTCTCTGAGAACTCTCTAACAGACAGAAGGTCTTTACCTTCTCTCATTTAAGGACACCCCCTTCTTTGTTTATTTTGTATACCTCAGGGGACTGGGAGTACCCCTTACAACTTAGTTGTGAAATCCCTTTCTCTCTCTTTTGTTATATTTTACTAATTTTAACCACATAACACATGTAGTGTAGGTTAATTCTATCATGTCAGGCATACATTTCAGACAGTGTGAAACCCATGCCGTTGGCATTTTGTGTTACTCAAATAAAATGGTCATACTCATGTTATGTACACATATGTACATTAATACGTGTAAGTCAATGCATGTGTGGATAATACCAATGGTAGCTGTATCAGTCACTCTTCAACTTTTGACCTTCAAATAATGCATTTATTCCTTCTTGCCATTATAAGGGAAAAATAATTCTGGCGTTGTCCTAGTATTGTAGGGTATCCCATACGGTAAGCTATCATTTTTAGTTTATATTATACAGAGACTAAATTTTTATTCTTGGGATAGAATATGGGCTTCATTTGCAGCTTTTAGTGGATAAAAGGAGGGGTGTGTATCCCTTGGGAAAGCTCACAGACGGAGTTGTGCTGATTTGCCGTCATCCACAGCCGCTATCCCGTTGAGCCCTTCCCAGAGAGTGTTTGGAGCGGGCTTCCTGATGCTACTGCCAAAGCCAAGTCATTCAGGGACATAGGGCCTTTTATTCTACTTTATCTTGATTCACATAATTAATATTATGCTTTTTACTTACTGCATTGCAATTGATTTGAGTGTGTTTGATATTGTTCAACCAGCATTGCAATATATACATGTAACTGTTTTCCTACAGCTGAGCTTCACATTGCCAATCAACAAGATTGTTTTGCTATTGTTTTCATAAAAAGGTATACTGTATCAGCTATGTGTGTTGCTCCTTACTTAGTGTCCTTACTGATTTGCACCTGATCAATATTTCTTGGGCTAGTTGCAGGCAAACAGTCCAACACAGTTGCTGTCCACACCCTTGGGGAGGGGGCCTCATCCACAAACGCAGCTACACAAAACTGGGCCCACATTCCATTGAGGTTTTAGTTAATATACAAGTAACTGCATCTGTGAGGGTTGCAGGTGGGTTGTAGATAAGGATTGTGGTAGCTTTTTTTAAAAAAAAGATGCGCAAATGTGTAATGTCAGGTAATAAATATTTCTGGAATTTGAAAGTTTTATTGAAGCATTGAGTCGTTATTAATGAATTAATGTTGTTTCACAGGAAATTAGGTCACTGTGTCACTTCAAAATCAATTAATACTGTGAAGTAGTTATGCCACATTTTCATATGAGACGTCACTTCTTAAATGGAAGCAGTTTTGGGTGTTCTGCTCATCTCACTCATGCTCATTACCCCTCCCAATCAGAGTCCAACTGTGAACCATTTCTCCACTGATTTCTGCAGAGCACCAAGTCAATGATGTAAAAGATTAAAAAATAAACTATTGTATTAGGAAGTGTGTATTGTGAATGAAGCTTCCATTGTTTAACCCCTTCCATGCTCATGACAGAACGATTCCGTCATGAGCATCGGTTGAGCTGTGCTCATGACGGAACCGTTCCGTCATGGCCCCGCCCGCGCTCGAACCCTTCAGCACCGTGGGGGAATCCGCGCAGCGCTGAAGGGGTTAAACAAAGTATCATATTTTTGGATCTCCGCTGAGCCATCGTGTGAGACACATTTCATTTTGTGCTGATCATCTCTGGAGTGCAGTTGCGGTTGAGTGAGAGAGTAGGTGGAAGATTTCTCTAACCTTTAGAAATGGGTTAGTGTTAAAAAATGTTAAATATAATGTTGCTGTTTTTGATTTGCAAATGCAACCATAACTATTATCATACCATGCCTAATTTATAGAGTCTATAAATAAAATTTGCAATCTGTATAGAAAAGCTCTTGGGCTTTAGTATTGTCGGGTTCATTATATTATTTTTTCCTTCTTACTATTCATCTTTCTAGTTGTCTTCATGGCTGCTGTTGCTGAGGACTTTTTCTTTTTTATGTCTATTCAAATTATATTTTTGTATGGCAATGTTCTCAGTGCTCTTTATGAGGTTGACTTGAGATTTTGTTTAACTTTTTTAGTTAGGGATAAGTTTTAGGGTTCTGTGTTTCGGTAATTGTGCATTCATGGCATTAATATGCATTTTTTCTCTTTACTTTATTTACTAAAAATCCTGTTCTAAATCTATGTTTGCCTTATTTATAATCTAGAACTCAGGTATTAGTGATTTCTCAATTATTCTGTTCTACTCTACTGAAATGTATATTTTTTTGGTTGCAGAGGATGGTTTGCATTAGAGCACCTCCTCTTTAAAGGTTCTTCTGACAAGATGTTATAGTTTTGGATCAATTTGTCCTGATCAAAGAAAAAATAAGATTTTGGAGATTTGTCAACTTTCCTGGTGCCTGGTTCTCCTACTAGGTGACAAACTGTGTTACTTTGTGGTCCTGAATGAACTAGAAGTGTAAGTATGAATAGGGAGAAGCTGAGTTTATGAATGAGTGTTGGGACAAATTGTGATGATGAATTTATGTTTCTGTGCGGAATTGTTTGGATACATGATGATGATCATGGGCTCAATTGGTGGGTTGATTACAGTTGTGACAATGTATTGGTTACTTACTGTTGTGATGATGTATCATTCCTATTTGAAAAACCTAATTGAAGTTATCTGTCATTTAAATAGAAGATGGTTATTGGATTTCGTCGAAAATCTAAGCTCTTGAGATATTGAATATTTGTCGGTATTTTGGTGCGTAGAGCGATGCGACTCTTACACATCAGTAGGGATTCTAAATTAATGAATTTTCCTTTCAAGATTTGATAGTCTAGCTTGGGTTATTGTGCCTACCTCAAGTGCACGGATGAAGTAGATAACTCAGTGGTAGATTCCTGCTCATAAATTGCCTAGCAAGAGTTTTGTTAGATTGTTGTAGTTCTTTCTAAGCCTGGGCAAAGCACTACGCTACGCTCGCGTAGTTTGCGATGTTTGCGCTACTTCATACGACGCGAATTGAACGTAGCACAGTGCAAACACGCGTAGCGTAGCGTAGTGCAGTGGTAATTTTTTGCCTGCTAGCGGTCCTCAACGTCAAGTTGGCAACCGCAAGCAAGCAAAATGACATCCCGGCAAGACTTTTTCCTTGTTCGCGATCAGCAACATCAAGTTGTCGATCGCGATAATAAACCTCCCGGCGAGATTCTCAATGCGGGGAGGTCAAGTTTCTCATTGCGAGTGGTCACGTATGCTCGCGACCGCTCGCGATGAGAAACTACCAGTCCGCGTTGAGAAAGCTGCTGCTCGAGTAAAAATCTACTCGAGCAGCAGAAAACTACAGCTCGCACTGTGCAAGATGCCGTTTGCAATGATTGCACAGTGCCGGATGCTTGTCCGCACTGTGCAATCATTGAAAACGGCATCTTGCACTGTGCGAACAGGGTACTACGCAGTTCGCGAAGTGCTATGCGTAGCTCGCGAAGAGCACTTTGCATAGCTACGTGTAGCGCTACTTCGCAAACTACGCCCAGGGTTAGTTCTTTCTCTTATTGCTTGAATGAAAAAAATATCATCTTTATTGAGCTGCCTTAACTGAAAACTTGACTTTTATTTCCTTACTAGGGTGAACAAACAAAGGTTTATTGATTTAATCAGTTTCGCAATCATTTCCCTGTTCACAAAGAAATCGCATTATGGCTGACTGCTCAGACAGGGAGCCATGCTGGGATTGATGTGACGTCACCCCTTTATGTGCTCTAATTGGTTGTCTGCCAGCATAGTTGTGCTGTGATAGGTTGACCTTTGACAAAGCTGTGCTGCTGTAGGTTGTTGTTTGTTGAGTTTTTTGTTTATGGTATTTTGATTTTGTTTAACTTATTTGGTGGATTTGAGCTTTTTAGGGGTAACACATTGGTGTAATATTTATAAAACCCAAACCTAAGAAAAAGGGAATACCAAAAGAGGGACATAAGTTGCAGAGTTAGGGGACATCAGCAAATGAAATGATGGAAGAAGTTATGTATGAGACATGTTTCTGGATTTCTGAATGGAATCAATATACAAAGCATGATGAAGCTTTGCAGTTTGCAATGGAGAGTACCTTTAATATTTAAAAAAATGATTTCCTCAGACAAACGATGTATTATATGATACCAATGCCGAGAACCACACAGTTTGAGGAGCTCAATAAATGGGATCGAATAGCAAAAGAGAAAGAGAGGGACAAGGAAGATAGAGCTATAAGGAAGTCATTCAGTAGTTTACTAGAAGGTAAACTAGATCACCAAGAGAGCATGTGGTGGGGAGATATGGTGGAACATGTTAAAACCTTCCCAGCTATTGTTACAGGAGAAGAACAACACAAACCTAAAAAGAAAGGAGCGAAAAATGAATCAGATGATGATTACAAATTCATAAATGAACTGTTTATTTTAAGACCTCCTCTGTATACACATAGAGAGTTGGAACCAACCCAGACCTTGGTCGGGGTTGGCAGGGATGTATCTCCATACAGCAGTTGTAAAAGCTCTTACTAGAACTATACAGAGTGCTCCATAAGAAGTGTCAGTACAATGCCAATACCTAGTATGAGTGGGATTAGCGCACAAAAGGACCAGGCAAATTATACCTGAAACAGCAGTTGTGGTAGAGCCACACCAAAAGTATTTTGCATTCAAATTCTAAAAGTAGAATTTGGAGAGATATTGTGGGGAAATGTGGATTTGAACAAATTATTGATCTACAATGCTGATGAAATATTTGATTAAAGTAGCAGCCAAATGTGATAATAAAGCTCATGATTGTGAAAGATTGGGTTGTTGGTTGACTAGGGTGTGAGCTCTGGTCGAGCAACAGCCTCTATCCTTGGCAGAGTGAACCACTAAAAAGTCAACAAATTAACCTGTGGTTAACCCTAGGTGGCTTGGCTCATAAACATTCAGACTTAATTTAGAAGCAATGTGTAAAATATTTATGCATCATGCACACATTAATAAAGTGAAAACATAACACAAGAACAATCTCACCACAAATTTGAAAAATAGAGTACATTTCAATAAAATAAAATAGAGTAATTTATAGTTCAAGTCCGAATAAATGTATTCTGCCAGAAGGCCACGAAAGATGCAATGAAAATTTTACAGAACTAATAAAAATACACTGTAAGTTTACAGTAAAAGACATTCAGAAAAACATATTAAAGTCACAGTTCTCTCCTATTCCTAATGGAAAAGCGAATAAAATGAATAACTGCATGACATAAAAAAACAGGTGATAAACGCTGCAACAATTTGAGACTCTGTTTGGCGGATCTGCAATCACAGAAATGTAAATAACGAACATGTTATGTGTCGCCTAGGAGCAGAATAAAAACTACACAGACTCATAAAATGCTGCTGGCTAGTACCATTACAAGGACAACAGGAAAGGGATAAAAACCAACTGCTCTGTAGAGGGTAAGCAACTAAAAAATAAGCAAGATTGAACTTGAAAAGCATTAAATAGAAATTATGCTCTGCATTAGAGAACCAGTTTAGGTAAAATTCAGGTCAAACCGGGGTCACAGTCTCCATGTGGTAACTCACTGTTTCCAACACCGATAATTTATTAGACTGAATTAGATTTACATAAAAAAGGGACTGACTCACAGCCTTCAAATTACTGTCAATCACAGTTAGAAAATGAATTAACTGTGGCACGCCCATGCCAGTAAATGTTTTTCTAATTTATGCCAAACAGGGATGTTAAGACAGTGATCTAAAGCGATGTAATCAGAAAGGATAAGGCGGTACCATTTTGTAAATGGTGAGCTCCAAATTTTTATCCATAATAAGAATGGGGCCAGTATGACAGCATCCTCAATGTATGTTAAATTGGCCTCTGTGGGGTTAATATGTTTGGAAGTGCCAATAATTTAGAAATAAATCTATTTTCCACTGATCATAAGCCGTTAGAGTTGGCATACCCCCACACCCCCACCCTGTAAGTGCCCAAGGAGAACCAATTTGCTTTATATAGGACAATATAGGAGCAGATTATCAAGCCAGGCAATAAAATTATCGCCGCTTTAGCGGCAGAAAACTGCAGATAAAACGGCAATAATGGGCTTGATAATATGCTCTATGGAATTCCAATTGAAGCCCATGTTAGATGTGAAAGACATCTAACATGGGCTTCAATTGGAATTCCATAGAGCATATTATCAAGCCTATTATCGCAGTTTTAGTGGCAGTTTTCTGCCGCTAAAGCGACGATAATTTTATCGCCTGGCTTGATAATATGCCCCTAAGTCCTTTGTATTGTATGTTTATGTTTAGGTTTCCTGGCAAAAACAAGATTGCATCAACTTGGTTTCCCATTTTGAGGCTATGCTGAGACAGTAACTTATCCCAATTAAAATGTACACCTATTTCGATCCCTAAATTATAAAAATTTAAAACTTTCGTAATGGGTGTCTCATCAATTACAAATCTATCTGAACGAGTATTTCTAGGTCCACAAGTCACAATAAAAGATTTTCTGTGATTGACCTTCTGATTCAGATTTATTGTAAAATCATTTAAAACATTCAGTAAAAGTTGCAACCCATTGGCTGTACGTGACAACAACACGATAGAGCATGGAGAGAATTATTCTGGACAAATAGAAACCAGCTATAATTATTCCGAAATACGGACGCTGCCACACCTGAAACATCTGCAGTATGGAATTATCACCGCATAATAAATTCAATATACATACAAAATATAGCCTTCCCCACTATGCGACAAAACACGTGTTGGCTGCAGAACATTACTGTGAAGATTTGTACGAAATAAAGACAAGGACAAAGAAGAAGGAATACTCTTTATATATTACTTCTTGAGCATTCATTTGATTATCATCTGTGGAAACACGCTACACACCTATGCTATTTCATATGCGCTACGTGTGCTAAGGAGTTTTATTTGTCACAATGCAGTTTAACTCCACTCAAAGTTCTATTCTCCTTCGCAGGGGTTTGGAATATACTCTGGAGGGCAAAGCTACTGATACTGAAAGTACAGTTATGAGGATCACAGGGAAAATAGGCCATATCCCTTTCATATTTATGTCTATATATGGGCCCAACGAAAACAGAGTCTCCTATACTTTTTCCTAGGCCTAAGCATTTCATACAGGAAGTCAAAATATAGGGCGGACTTTAATACTGTCCTAGGCATGGGCATGGGCATGACCTACCTACATTGGGTTATGTAGATAGGTCATTCACAGGTTTCACACCCACTGACCTCCCCTAGCATTGACAGAGTCTATGAGCAACCTCGATCTAAAAGACACCTGGAGGCACCAACACACCCAGGAAAGAGATTTGACATTTTATTCTCCAGGGTCCATAAATCATATCCCCACATAGATGTATATTTGACATCTAGAGGCCTTCTGCCCGCATCTCTGACTCTACAATAGGCGAATGCTCTCTGTCCTATTTTGGCTCTGTATATAGCTGTTCCAGGCCCCAAAGTCCCGCTCCTGGTTTACTAATGAAATAGCTGTCTATGACCTAGTGGTGTGTTAGAACATAAAAGAAGCACTTGAGAGGTACAGAGAGGTCAACGGTAAGGATGGTGTCAGAAGTACTACCATGGGCACCATTCTTGATGCCTTCAAAAAATACTATTTGACCCTCTTCACCCACAAACACCTAGACCTTCAACAACAAGATGATTATCTAAGGTACTACTCACCCTTTCAGGCAGACTTTGAAGAGCTAGAGGAGCAGTTAACGACACAAGAAATTAGTGAGGCAATTAAAAACATGCTTAGCAATAAGGCCCTAGGGTCAGGCAGCTTCTCATCCTCCTTCTACAAAACATTCTCAGCTCTATTGGTAGTCCCGTTAACTAAAACATTAATTTACTTTCAGAACTCGAAGACAGTAACTGGCTCCATGTTGACATCATGCCTCACACTGCTGCTCAAGCCCGACAAAGAGACCACAGATTGTGAGTCACACCGATCCACAGCCCTTCTAAACTACAACACAACAAGTTATGCTTCTGTTCTCCTAAAACATCTTCCCTCGATTTGGCCTAAGTTGGTAAGAGTACAACAATCCGGATTTCTGAAATATCACCAGACTGGCTTATGGTCTCACAGATCTGCACAACAAAACTAACAACCCGCCCAGAATGAAGCACAAGTTAACTCTTTTCACTGAAGATGTTCTGTGCTTCGTGGTAAATCCTGAACACTCCCTATGGCCATTCAACTCAAATTGGACAAATTCTCCTAGGTGTCAGGGTTGAGCCTTACTTAGTCCAAATCACAGGGATTTGGCTTAGCAGATCCTCTCCAATGCACAAAACAATGGGTACGGAATGCTGATTTTGAATGGTCAACAGCAGCATCAAGTCCCTGGGGATATGCATACCTGCTAACTCTAAAGATCACTATGTCTGTGATGTGACCCCTCCTAACTACTCTATTTAAAGGTTAGTACCACTGAGGAAAGCTAGATATTTCCTGGTTTGGATGCACAGCCATCCTGAAAATGAATTTAAAACCACAATTGCTGTATATAGCTTCTCTCCTCAGCTCATATACCTGCCAATATACAAAATAAACTACTAAAATTTGTTTGGCAAACAAGAAACCAGGTTTGTGTATACAAGTTTTCCCTTTCATGATAGAGGGGAGCATGAGCTTTCCAGAAGTAGGTACTTACATCCAAGCGACCCAGCTTTGTCTGGCCCTAGATTGGAATGCCAACCCACGCGATAAACTCTGGGTCAATGTTGAACAATATTATTCTAGAATTCAATTGACCCACCTGTTATGGCATCCAGGAAAAGTGCATACAAAAGTTCATGCCTTGCTGTGATCTTCTTCAATTCTACTTGTTTAAAGGCAGCAGGTTTGCATTAGGAGGGGATGAACACTTTCCCCTTCCCAATGACACCCTTTACCTTGAATGCATATTTTCCGCTGGGCCTGAATGACCCCAGCTTCTGCATGTGGAACTCACATAAGCCACCTAGGCTCATGAAGCTTTACAAGGAAAGTGAACAGCTGTCAACTGATGCTTTTAACAGCTGCTTTAAACTACAGTGATTAGATGACTTTCGCCTTCAACAATTGCGGTACTGGGCATCAAAGGTGGTAGTCAAGGGAGGGAGGACTTAGAGACCCCACACAACTGAAAGCTTTATTTAACAACAAGGCACAAATTTGTCTTGAAGTGGGAAAGTGACCTTGGATGTGAAATTCCTGAGGAAACATGGGACAATGTGTGGGGGAGAGACATTCAATTATCCATGTGTACACAACAACACAGAAAATTCATGCAAGCTGTTGACAAGGTGGCACCTACCCCAGCTACATTCAAGGCAATATTTGGAGGGTCTGACAGATACTGGAAGGGAGACAGGGAGGGGGGATCATTCTTTCGTGTATTGTGGTCATGGACACACATTACTGCCATCTGGAGCAAACTGCTTTCACATATCAAGGCTATGACAGAGTGGACATACATCTTCGGCCCTATTTCTCTTATAGGCAACAGAGACAAGAAAAATATATTTTCCTTAACCACTCTCATGGGGAAATTCATCTTTCATTTATTACTAGTGGCTGGTTTCTCTAAAGCGCAAATGTGGAAGCAACCAACGTCTCCTCCTATCAATATCTGGTGGGGCAAGGTTTGGTCAACTAAGGCCGTGAAAAATTGTCAGCTACTGTTCACGATAGAATGTTTAAATCTGACACACTTGGCTTCCCTTTACCACCCATATTAAAAGGACCCAGGTAGTGAGGGGATCCCACAGTGCTATCAGATACTATTCGTTGATCACAGCTTTACAACCTCACTTTATCATTGTTACTGTATGGTGACTTGACAGGAACATTCAACCTAGAGAGGCGTTCAAGGCTGGGAGTTTTTTCTCATAGGGCATAAAGTTTACAACCCTTTGATGACAACCCCCAAAATATATAAGGGTCTATCCCACATTCTACTCCACAAGGTCATTGCTGTGGTAACTCAAGTTTATTTACTTATGTGAATTTGTTCATACATTTGTCTTCATCTGCACTCCAAAATGTAAGTATAGTGTTTACAAATGTAGCGCCAAATACCAGTTTCATATTTGCATAATTGCACGTAATTTTGAACAATTTCCCCCAAATTTTGCATGATTCTGCAAAGCAAATTACACATATTTTTCACACCTCTAATGACCTTCTTCACTCCATTTAAGATGTTAGAAGGTAGACCTTGTAGTTCCTTGTAGTGCTCTACAGCAAAGATATCTTGAGAGTTTCTGTTCTCATCCCTGAAGTTACTCTTTGTCTTGGCAGGGGTGACTGCATCATAGAGACTGCAACACGTATGTTTTCTGGCAGCTAGTAAAGTAGAGCAGTCCAACAGAAGAGGGTGGGACATTTGGTGGGACATTTGGTGTGGTCTGAAATTATGGGCTTGCTAGGTTAATGTTTGTCAGGTGTGTGATTTAGTACAGGTGAATGCTGTTCCCTATAGTTTTCCAATTGGAAGTTTTCAAATACCTGTGGTAGTGAACTCGCTGCAGAGCTCTCTGCGTAAAGACATATGCCACAGCTGAAACTTGGTTTAAAGATACTAATAGTAACTTTACTGTCATAATTTCAGTTTTAAAATTCTCTATCTCCTGGTTATGGGTGGAGACTCATAAGTCCTACTACTAGGCTGATATTTCTCCCGTAAAGATTTTTGCATACACATGCATGAAAATGTACCCGTGAGAAGATCTCCATATGGAGATTTTCCTACTTAAATAGTCCTCAGACTCTCTACTTGAAATTTGATTTCTTTTGTGTTGTTTCTTTTTTTTTAGCATTCTGATGTAGCCTCAGTCTTGCATAGTGCTTTAAAAAACCATAAAATAAATGCATCTCAATGATCAAATAGTAATTGTATAATTAGAAGACATGAACCCCTTGAAACTGAAAGAGTAGATATGTAATTAAAGAAACGTACTGAAAGGCATGCGTAAAGAAACAACAGGTAATTTATTAATCTCTAGCAAAAGTAAATTGCTTTGCACACTAGACTGTAAGAATTATTTTAAGAATTTCAAAATCACTCAAAATGGTTTCTGCTTTACAGATAACAATTGACAAGACCCTTTCCCTAGACTATCTGGAGTTACATTCTGAATGCCGAAATATAGATAGCCGGGCTTGCACTGCACTTTATATCATGGCATGAGGCACTTTAAGTTAAATACTGAGGAGCACTGTATTGTTATGCCAAGCTTACAATTTGGCTGTAGGGCATTAGTCAGATTCCACAGCACTTTAAATCGCTGCATGAGGCACTTTAAGTTATATACTTTACAATACATTAAATGAATGAAGTGCTCCAGGAATATTGTTTATCAGAGGGCCCATCAGCCATTAGGTAGATAACCCCCAATTCCTCTAGAAAGATAGCAGCAGCCAAATGAAGGCTACCGGAAATCATACATATTTCCTTTGCATCTAGCCCCCAGAAGCATTGTAAAATCTGCATTACAAACAAAGTTTCATCTATAAGACTGTGTTACAAGCCACAGTGCCATAAAGACTACATTGTGCGGAGCATTGGAACAGCATTCAAAGATATAAATTATTGACCCCACCAAGTTAATTAGTATAATATTCAATAGCGGCTCCTGGTGGGAGTGCTGCGGGGTGGTGGGGCGGGGCGGGGGAGGAGCAGGGTAGGGGGTAGTAAACTACAGAATATGCGCTGCATTGCCAAATGCAATGCAGCTAGCGTAACAAAATTAGTTTATTTAATTATTTGTTTACTTACCTCCGTTTGGCCGTATTCCGCGGTTTACTACCCCACCCTGCTCCTCCCCTGCCCTGCCCCACTGCCCCGCAGCACTCCCACCAGGAGCCGCTACTAATTTTTATTATAAAATGTTTACTTATTGTGAGCAAATAAGCATCTTTTAAGTAATAAAGTTCAAAATAACATCAATGATATATCCATCATTTTTCAATGTCTAAGGGTCCAAATGCCCGAATAGCTAAATGCAGGAACTGAACACGTTATGGTGTTTGATGCAGCCATAGCCAACACGTGTTTCTCAGAGAAACCACGTCTTCAGAGCTACAGACAAAAGAATACATGGAGAGAAAAAGAAGACAAAAGAAAATTTTGAGTCAGGTATAAAAAATCAAAATTGCTCACTTATACATAAAGCAACATAGTATTGCAACGCCACGATAGGTAAATTACATTAAGAAGTGACAAAAAGAAACAGAAAATACATATAGGGAGGACATGTGAAAACTTCACAGAAGGCAGAAAAGAATACAAAGAAAACCAGGGATACATAAAGTAAAAATATCAAGACAGAAGCAAATTAAATAATTCAACAGGTCTATTCAAATACAATTACTTCTGTATAGATATCAGACACCGAGGCAGTGGAATCATGCCTACCTCATAAATTAAATATGACTTTACATTTGATCTCTGGAAAGAGAGAAGAGACATATCCAGGTCGATATCAAACAGCGAGTCTCATTTTCTGCTTTCTGTATATTTTTCTTGTGTCATGTCTATATATTTGTATATATATATATATATATATATATATATATATTCACTTAAAAAACCATAAGTTTCACACATGTTATAGTTAGGTGGACATTTCACTCGTAAAAAACCAATGAAATTCCCCCGTTATAGTTAGTTCAGATAACTATAACTCGCGCGCCCGCAATCCACTGCTCATGACATCACATATTACATCACTCATGACATGGTCAGTGGCATCACTCATGACATCACTGATGACATCATCCTTGTGATCGAGTGGCGATCACGCGAGTTATAGTTATCTGAACTAACTATAACGGGGGAATTTCATTGGTTTTTTAATAGTGAAATGTCCACCTAACTATAACATGTGTGAAACCTATGGTTTTTTAAGTGAATTTGCAAGGTTTTTTAAATGCTAATTCCTAACTATAACGTGTGTGAAACCTATGGTTTTTTAAGTGAATTTGTACGGTTTTTTAAATGCTAATTTATTTATGTTTTATTATTTTTTTTATATATTTTTTTTTGGTTTTTCACCGTGCGCGCACCGTGCACGCACACCCGCGCTTTCTTAAAAAAAAAAAAAAAATGTTCTGCCTTCGGGGTCCTTCAGGGACCCCCTGACAAAGGCTAGGGGGTGAGGAACTCTCTACCCTGCCCCTTTTTCACGTTCGCCACCTTCCTTTTTCACTCTCGCACTGAAAACAAACAAAATGGCGGCCGAAACTTCCTGATTTCGACCGATTCGAACGTTGACTAACATGTAACCACCAATCAGAATTACACTCACGCACGTTAGGGTGCTCGCACCGTGCGCGCACGGTGCGCGCACGGTGCGAGCTGATAGATATTTATATGCTTTTAAATGCTATTTTCTCAGGAACTACTGAACAGATTGACACGGGACCTGCAAAAGGCATTTCCCTGACCGGAGGACTACCTCTCTGCCAAATTTCAAGTAATTCTGTTCAGCCGTTCGGGCTGTACCTTCGACTAAAGGTCCTATGGAAAAATGCATGGGGAAAACGCGTTTTGGGACCCCCCTTTTTTCTCGGCTTTCGCTTGACGAATCACCCCGAGACTTTCAGGGTAGGAGGTGAACGGAGCGCCCCATTAGTTTTGAAAATTTCGCGAGGATTTGTCAACTGGCGCCAAAGTTATTCAAAATAGAATTTTCTGATTTCCTATGGAAACTCGGTCCTAACTATAACTATCTACTGGCGACCGCCAGTAGATAATATATATTACCTACTGGTGGTCACCAGTAGGTAGTTTTAGTTAGGACCTATTTTCCATAGGAAATCCGCAACATTCTATTCCAAATAAGTCTGGCGCCGGTTGGCGAATTTTCGCAAAATTTTCCAAACTTTTGGCCAGCACCGTTCCGCTCCTATCCTGAAGGTTTTGTGGTAATTCGTAAAGCGGGGGCCGAGAAAAAAGAGGGGTCCCAAAACGCGTTTTGCCCATTCATTTTCCCATAGGACCTGTTGATGCAGCTACAGCCCGAACTGCTGAACGGAATTACACCAAATTTGGCAAAGAGGTAGTCCTCAGTTCAGACTCGTGCCTTTTGCATAAATGGTGTAAATCCGTTCAGTAGTTCCTGAGAAAATTAGAGTAAAAAAGATAGATATATCTATGGCCTCGGAGGATCCGCGCACCCTATGCGCACCCTAAGGGCACCCTCCCCGAACCGAGCACGCACCCCCCCGATAACGCGCTGAATGCTAATTGGCTGTCAAGTGTCTGAGTACATTCAAAATCAGGAACTGTTGGCAGCCATTTTGTGCCTCGGTAGAAGCGAGGCTGATTAAGTGAGGGAAATAAGTGTGTGAAAGATGTAAAGGGGGTAGGGTAGAAATACTCTGACCTCTTGTGTTGCTTAGGGGGTCCCAGAAGGACCCCCTGGGGCCCCCTTTTTTTTTTTTAAACGGCAAAATGCGCTCAGGGTGCGCGGATCCGGACGGATAAAAAGAACCCCGAAGCGTGAGCTTCCGCGCTTTGTTAATAATTAGCCCCGGGTGGGCCAAATCCCGGGGGCAAATTGTTATAAATTAATAGGGGGAGGGGGGCTGCGTGGTCCCCCTCCTGCAGCCCTCGAGGGCACTGGGGACTGCCACCCCCCAGGGCCGGCTTCTACAGTGTCCTGGGGTGCCCACCCCCAGGACACTGTTGTTTGCTATGAGAGGGCGGGAGTCTCCCGCCCTCCCATAGCAAACTTTGTTAGGATTTTGAAAGAGAGAGCAGGGAAACCTCCTCTCTCTTTCAAAATCCAAACGATATTGCTTTTCCACACGGTGAGCTGCATGTCAGCAGCTCCCCACGTGGAAATGCAATGCCAGCTCCTGAAGGATGCGGCGAGCCGGCTGGGACCGCGGGGGCGTTGGCGCTCCCCCCACGGTCTCCAACATTTTTTTGGGATGGGGTCCCCGGAGATGATAAAAATTAGTGATAGAGGCTATTTTTTTTTTTTACGGTAAAATTAGGAGTTGCGCATCCTAACGCGCTGGGTGCACGGTTTCTCTTGTGTTGGGTGCGCGGTTCCTAACGCATTGGGTGCGCGGATACAAGGAAAAAAAACTTACATTTTTGGGAGATAAACATCAAGCTTAAGTGTTTTGTTCTTGAGTGGCTCTAAAATGAGCCGTTGTGTTCATTGAGAGTTGTTGGTACTTATAAGTAAGTACCTATACAGAGTCTAAAGTTGCTGAGGAAAACTCTGTTTCCTTCATCAGTAAAGTGTACTGCATCACTCCTATACATCTCTTGCATATGAAAGCGCAGATTGCTATTGTAAATGGATCCCATTCTATAGTCTCGGAGAAAAGCAGAAACAGATTTATTCACATGTTTCCTAGCTTTCTCAATTTGTGGACAAAAATGATTGGACCAGTTCCATTTCTGCCTTTGGCATATTTTAGAATACACAAAGGCAGTTTTGGGAAAAAGTGAAATCAATTCTGCAAAGGTGTCCTTCATAAGCATTTCCAGACCTACCCCAGTCAAAGTGCCTAGGTCATTGCCACCACAGTGCACTATTATGAGGTTAGGGTGTTGGAAATGCATAAGGGATTTTACCAATGGAATTAATTGGTGCCACCCTAACCCTCTCTGTCCAATCCATTTAATGTCTACATTTGGCAAACCTAGGTCTTTGTGAATGCCTTTGTTTTCTGCATACCTTTGGCTCCAGAAAATATAGCTGTGTTCCACAATCCACACTCTAAGCATCTTGAAGGGAGGTCTGGATGCACTCAGATGGTCTCTGTAAATGAAATGGCAGTTTGAAAATCAAGATTTTTCTAAAATGGTGGCTAAGATGCAGTTTTGAAAAAAGACAAGAAATCATTGGTTGTTTGACAACCTTCTACACTGAAAGGTAGGGTGCATGTTTCTGTTTTTTAAACACATTATTCTTATTGGTTAACAAAAAGTGATTGAAAGGAACATTATATATGATAAGCTGATATGTTGAAAAATCAAGCACACTTGCTGTTTTGATTAGCAACATTGTGTGCTGAACTTGTGACCTGTGTGCTCAGTTCAGTGTTTCATGACCTGTTTCTATGCTAAAAGGAAGAAGGTAGATTGGGGTTAGGGTTCAAATGTATGTCATTTGGAAAGGGTTGAAATGTTTAACCAATAGAAATGTGTGTTTTGAATTTATGTTGGGAGGAATGTGATTTGATGTTTACCTGTATATGTGTGGAAAATGAGAGGTAAACTTTGCCATTCTTTGGTTTTGCTGACAGGTGCACAGTGCAGAGATTCTGTATAAGAAAATCTGGTGTGTGACTGATATACTTCTTAATCTACAAAACAACTTGAAAGGTGAGTTATTTATTTGTAAGGGGAAGTATGTGGTCTATTTTGATTTTAATCAGACTAATGTATTTCTCCTGCTAAAGTGCAGGGAGTACTTATTTTTGTCTACAATCTTATTGACTGTGTGTGTGCATGTAGAAATCATTCTGTGATACGCATTTGTGTCTTTCATGTGTTTGCAGGCAGTTAACTGTGCTGTTTTTATATTTTGGTACAATTAGAAATCAGTCATTTTTTATGAATTTGCAAAATGAGTCATGTTTCTACTCTGAAATGTAGTATTCGTAGATTAAGAAATGTGTTTTGGTATAGTGCAAGGGATGGTGTTGTTTGTCTAGGATCACACAGTGTGTCTGTGTGCATTTAGGAATCATTTTGAGAGAAACATTTTGGTACTAATCTGTAGTAGTAGATTTTGTGGAATGTGTGCAGTCACCTTAGATCTTGTAGACTAGTAAATGTATTTTGTACAAGGGATAGTTGTCTGTCTACAGTCACACTGTGAGTCTGTGTGTATTTGGGTAAGCATTGTGAGAGAAGCATTTGGTAAAATTATGTATTTGCTGACAGACAACTGTTTTAAAACCTGTCATGTTGTCAAGTTTTAATAGCATTAAAAGCCTGTCTTTGCTTTTGCATTGATAAAATGAGTCAGGCTTTGACACTAAAGTGCAGTACTTAAATATGTAGATTGTGTGCAGTCCCCTTACCCCTTCCACAGTAGTGAATGAGTTTTGGTAAACTCCTAGGGATAGTGTTGCTTTTCTAGAATCACACTGTGAGTTGCATTTGGGAACCACTGTGAGAGAAACATTTGGTAACATCACGTATTTGCTGACAGATAACTATTTTAAAACCTGTCATGTTATCAAGTTTTAGTAGCATTAGAAGCCAGTCTTTGCTTATGCATTGATAAAATGAGTCAGGCATTTACAGTATAGTTCAGTACTGAAATATGTAGATTGTGTGCAGTCCCCTTACCCCTTCCCCAGTAGTGAATGAGTTTTGGTAAACTCTTAGTGATAGTGTTGCTTGTCTAGAATCACACTGTGAGTCTGTGTGCATTTGGGAACCACTGTGAGAGAAGCATTTGGTAACATCGTGTATTTGCTGACAGATAACTGTTTTAAAACCTGTCATGTTGTCAAGTTTTAGTAGCATTAGAAGCCAGTCTTTGCTTATGCATTGATAAAACGAGTCAGGCTTTGACACTAAAGTGCAGTACTTTAATATGTAGATTGTATGCAGTACCCTTACCCCTTCCAGACTAGTGAATGAGTTTTGGTAAACTCCTAGGATAGTGTTGCTTGTCTAAAATCACAGTGTGAGTCTGTGTGCATCTGGATAAGGATTGTGAGAGAAGCATTTCGTAACATTGTGTATTTGCTGACAGATAAATGTTTTAAAACCTGTCTTGTGTCAAGTTTTAGCAGCATTAGAAGCCAGTCTTTGCTTTTGCTTTGATTAAAAGAGTCAGGCTTTGACACTAAAGTGCAGTCCTGAAATATGTAGATTGTGTGCAGTCCCCTTACCCCTTGCACAGTAGTGAATGAGTTTTGGTAAACTCCTAGGGATAGTGTTGCTTGTCTAGAATCACACTGTGAGTCTGTGTGCATTTGGGAACCACTGTGAGAGAAGCATTTGGGTACTTCATATCTTTGAATACGCATAACTGCTTAAAAACTTTCCTGTTCTCAAGTTTTGGTAGAATTAGAAGGCAGTCATTGCTTATGTATTCACCCAGGAACTGTCCTTGCAATACTGTAAACATTCAGTTAATATTCAAGTAGTAACGTAGTGAGGCAGGCCTTAGCACATGCATTTATTCAAATGCTTATCCACTATGCATGCAGTCCTCTAACCATCTATACAGTTCTCTTTCACACCTTTAATTCCACAGTCAGTATCCATAAACTTCCAGCAAACACCCTGTCACTCCCCATGTACTCCTCTAGTGACCCATTCCGCACCATGTACTAATCCATTCACTGCGCCAAAACACAAAAACTTATAAATTCACCCAGGCACTCTGTTTGCAGTACTCTAATCATTCAGACAGTATCCAAGTACTCATGCAACGAGCCAGGCCTTACAACATGGACTGCTTCAAACCCCTATCCAGTATGCATACAGGCCTATAGTCACCTACACACTTGTCTTTCACTTCTTTAATTAACTAGTCAGTATCTATATACTTCAGTAAACGTCCTGTCACTCATCTTCCACTCATCCAGTGACTGATCCAGTACCATGTACTAATCTCTTCACTGCGCCAAAACTGAAAAACTTAAAAGTTTTACCCAGGCACTCTTTTAGCAGTAGTCTAATGATTCAGTCAGTTCCCAGGTACTCATGTAGTGAACCATGCATTACCATATAGACTACTTCAAATGTCTATGCAGTATGCATGCAGTCTTCTAACATACTATACACTTGTCTTTAACAGCTTCAATTCCCCAGTCAGTATCCATGTACTAAACACACTTATTTTAGTTCCAAAAGTGATAATTCACATGCAATAGTCACTTACAGTCAAAAATTTAAACATTAAAAAATTACCATTTCTGACCATCTGGAGAAAGTTCAACAGGTCACGGGTCATCGTTTTTCATCAGAAAATGGATTTTTTCGACTTTATAAAAATTGATTCAAAATGTCATTTGGATTGTGCCTCATGTTGAATAACTACTTTTTAAAGCCTCAATGTGACCAAAATTGCCATTTTTACAGACTTTTTCTCCTTCTCAGAAGCTTCTATTTCGACCAATTTCAGGCATTAAAATGACTCTAAACACACTTATTTTAGTTCCAAAAGTGATAATTCCCATGCAATAGTCATTTACAGTCAAAAAATAAAACATTAAAAAATTACCATTTCTGACCATCTGGAGAAATTTCGACAGGTCAACGGGTCATCGTTTTTCATCAGAAAATTGATTTTTTGGACTTTAGAAAAATTGATTCAAAATGTCATTTGGATTGTGCCTCATGTTGAATAACTACTTTTTAAAGCCTCAATGTGACCAAAATTGCCATTTTTACAGACTTTTTCTCCTACTAGAAGCTTCTATTTCGACCAATTTCAGGTATTAAAATGACTCTAAATACACTTATTTTAGTTCCAAAAGTGATAATTCACATGCAATAGTCATTTACAGTCAAAAAATTAAACATTAAAAAATCACCATTTCTGACCATCTGGAGAAAGTTCAACAGGTCACGGGTCATCGTTTTTTCATCAGAAAATTGATTTTTTCGACTTTATAAAAATTGATTCAAAATGTCATTTGGATTGTGCCTCATGTTGAATAACTACTTTTTAAAGCCTCAATGTGACCAAAATTGCCATTTTTACAGACTTTTTCTCCTTCTCAGAAGCTTCTATTATGACTAATTTAAGGCATTAAAATAACTCTAAACACACTTATTTTAGTTCCAAGATAATTCACAAGTGATAATTCACATGCAATAGTCATTTACAGTCAAAAAATTAAACATTAAAAAATCACCAACCACTCATGTTGCATAACTTCATTTTAAATCCTCGATGTGACCAAAATTGCCATTTTTACAGACTTTTTCTCCTACTGGAAGCTTCTATTTCGACCAATTTCAGGCATTAGAAGCTTCTATTTCGACCAATTTCAGGTATTAAAATGACTCTAAATACACTTATTTTAGTTCCAAAAGTGATAATTCACATGCAATAGTCATTTACAGTCAAAAAATTAAACATTAAAAAATCACCATTTCTGACCATCTGGAGAAAGTTCAACAGGTCACGGGTCATCGTTTTTTCATCAGAAAATTGATTTTTTCGACTTTATAAAAATTGATTCAAAATGTCATTTGGATTGTGCCTCATGTTGAATAACTACTTTTTAAAGCCTCAATGTGACCAAAATTGCCATTTTTACAGACTTTTTCTCCTTCTCAGAAGCTTCTATTATGACTAATTTAAGGCATTAAAATAACTCTAAACACACTTATTTTAGTTCCAAGAGTGATAATTCACATGCAATAGTCATTTACAGTCAAAAAATTAAATATTAAAAAATTACCATTTCTGACCAACTGGAGAAAGTTCAACAGGTCACGGGTCATCGTTTTTCATCAGAAAATTGATTTTTGGACTTTAGACAAATTGATTCAAAATGTCATTTGAATTGTGCCTCATGTTGCATAACTTCATTTTAAATCCTCGATGTGACCAAAATTGCCATTTTTACAGACTTTTTCTCCTACTGGAAGCTTCTATTTCGACCAATTTCAGGCATTAAACCACTCTAAACACACTTATTTTAGTTCCAAAAGTGATCATTCACATGCGATAGTCATTTACAGTCAAAAAATTAAACATTAAAAAATTACCATTTCTGACCATCTGGAGAAAGTTCGACAGGTCATGGATCATCGTTTTTCATCAGAAAATTAGATTTTTTGGACTGTAGAGAAATTGATTCAAAATGTCATTTGGATAGTGCCTCATGTTGAATAACTTCTTTTTAAAGCCTCAATGAGACCAAAATTACCAATTTTACAGACTTTTTCTCCTACTAGAAGCTTCTATTTCGACAAATTTCAGGCATTAAAATGACTCTAAACACACTTATTTTAGTTCCAAAAGTGATAATTCACATGCAATAGTCATTTACAGTCAAAAAATTAAACATTACAAAATTACCATTTCTGACCATCTGGAGAAAGTTCGACAGGTCACGGATCATCGTTTTTCATCAGAAAATTTGATTTTTTGGTCTCTAGAAAAATTGATTCAAAATATCATTTGAATTGTGTCTCATGTTGAATAACTACTTTTTAAAGCCTCGATGTGACCAAAATTGCCATTTTTACAGACTTTTCCTCCTACTAGAAGTTTCTATTTCGACCAATTTCAGGCATTAAAATGACTCTAAACACACTTATTTTAGTACCAAAAGTGCTAATTCACATGCAATAGTCATTTACAGTCAAAAAATTAAACATTGAAAAATTACCATTTCTGACCATCTGGAGAAAGTTCGACAGGTCACGAGTCATCGTTTTTAATCAGAAAATGGATTTTTGGGACTTTAGAAAAATTGATTCAAAATATCATTTGGATTGTGCCTCATGTTGAATAACTACTTTTTAAAGCCTCGATGTGACCAAAATTGCCATTTTTACAGACTTTTTCTCCTACTAGAAGCTTCTATTTCGACCAATTTCAGGTATTAAAATGACTCTAAATACACTTATTTTAGTTCCAAAAGTGATAATTCACATGCAATATTCATTTACAGTCAAAAAATTAAACATTAAAAAATCACCATTTCAGACTATCTGGAGAAAGTTCAACAGGTCACGGGTCATCGTTTTTCATCAGAAAATGGTTTTTTTCGACTTTATAAAAATTGATTCAAAATGTCATTTGGATTGTGCCTCATGTTGAATAACTACTTTTTAAAGCCTCAATGTGACCAAAATTGCCATTTTTACAGACTTTTTCTCCTTCTCAGAAGCTTCTATTTCGACCAATTTCAGGCATTAAAATGACTCTAAACACACTTATTTTAGTTCCAAAAGTGATAATTCCCATGCAATAGTCATTTACAGTCAAAAAATAAAACATTAAAAAATTACCATTTCTGACCATCTGGAGAAATTTCGACAGGTCAACGGGTCATCGTTTTTCATCAGAAAATTGATTTTTTGGACTTTAGAAAAATTGATTCAAAATGTCATTTGGATTGTGCCTCATATTGAATAACTACTTTTTAAAGCCTCAATGTGACCAAAATTGCCATTTTTACACACTTTTTCACCTACTAGAAGCTTCTATTTCGACCAATTTCAGGTATTAAAATGACTCTAAATACACTTATTTTAGTTCCAAAAGTGATAATTCACATGCAATAGTCATTTACAGTCAAAAAATTAAACATTAAAAAATCACCATTTCTGACCAACTGGAGAAAGTTCAACAGGTCACGGGTCATCGTTTTTCATCAGAAAATTGATTTTTGGACTTTAGAAAAATTGATTCAAAATGTCATTTGAATTGTGCCTCATGTTGCATAACTTCATTTTAAATCCTCGATGTGACCAAAATTGCCATTTTTACAGACTTTTTCTCCTACTGGAAGCTTCTATTTCGACCAATTTCAGGCATTAAACCACTCTAAACACACTTATTTTAGTTCCAAAAGTGATCATTCACATGCGATAGTCATTTACAGTCAAAAAATTAAACATTAAAAAATTACCATTTCTGACCATCTGGAGAAAGTTCGACAGGTCATGGATCATCGTTTTTCATCAGAAAATTAGATTTTTTGGACTGTAGAGAAATTGATTCAAAATGTCATTTGGATAGTGCCTCATGTTGAATAACTTCTTTTTAAAGCCTCAATGAGACCAAAACTACCAATTTTACAGACTTTTTCTCCTACTAGAAGCTTCTATTTCGACAAATTTCAGGCATTAAAATGACTCTAAACACACTTATTTTAGTTCCAAAAGTGATAATTCACATGCAATAGTCAAAAAATTAAACATTACAAAATTACCATTTCTGACCATCTGGAGAAAGTTCGACAGGTCACGGATCATCGTTTTTCATCAGAAAATTTGATTTTTTGGTCTCTAGAAAAATTGATTCAAAATATCATTTGAATTGTGCCTCATGTTGAATAACTACTTTTTAAAGCCTCGATGTGACCAAAATTGCCATTTTTACAGACTTTTCCTCCTACTAGAAGTTTCTATTTCGACCAATTTCAGGCATTAAAATGACTCTAAACACACTTATTTTAGTACCAAAAGTGATAATTCACATGCAATAGTCATTTACAGTCAAAAAATTAAACATTAAAAAATTACCATTTCTGACCATCAGGAGAAAGTTCAACAGGTCACGGGTCATCGTTTTTAATCAGAAAATGGATTTTTGGGACTTTAGAAAAATTGATTCAAAATATCATTTGGATTGTGCCTCATGTTGAATAACTACTTTTTAAAGCCTCGATGTGACCAAAATTGCCATTTTTACAGACTTTTTCTCCTACTAGAAGCTTCTATTTCGACCAATTTCAGGTATTAAAATGACTCTAAATACACTTATTTTAGTTCCAAAAGTGATAATTCACATGCAATAGTCATTTACAGTCAAAAAATTAAACATTAAAAAATCACCATTTCTGACCATCTGGAGAAAGTTCAACAGGTCACGGGTCATCGTTTTTCATCAGAAAATTGATTTTTTCGACTTTATAAAAATTGATTCAAAATGTCATTTGGATTGTGCCTCATGTTGAATAACTACTTTTTAAAGCCTCAATGTGACCAAAATTGCCATTTTTACAGACTTTTTCTCCTTCTCAGAAGCTTCTATTATGACTAATTTCAGGCATTAAAATAACTCTAAACACACTTATTTTAGTTCCAAGAGTGATAATTCACATGCAATAGTCATTTACAGTCAAAAAATTCAACATTAAAAAATTACCATTTCTGACCAACTGGAGAAAGTTCAACAGGTCACGGGTCATCGTTTTTCATCAGAAAATTGATTTTTGGACTTTAGAAAAATTGATTAAAAATGTCATTTGGATTGTTCCTCATGTTGAATAACTACTTTTTAAAGCCTCAATATGACCAAAATTGCCATTTTTACACACTTTTTCTCCTACTAGAAGCTTCTATTTCGACCAATTTCAGGCATTAAAATGACTCTAAACACACTTCTTTTAGTTCCAAAAGTGATAATTCATATGCAATAGTCATTTACAGTCGAAAAAATCAAACATTAAAAAATTATCATTTCTGACCATCTGGAGAAAGTTCAACAGGTCACGGGTCATCGTTTTTCATCAGAAAATGGATTTTTTCGACTTTATAAAAATTGATTCAAAATGTCATTTGGATTGTGCCTCATGTTGAATAACTACTTTTTAAAGCCTCAATGTGACCAAAATTGCCATTTTTACAGACTTTTTCTCCTTCTCAGAAGCTTCTATTTCGACCAATTTCAGGCATTAAAATGACTCTAAACACACTTATTTTAGTTCCAAAAGTGATAATTCCCATGCAATAGTCATTTACAGTCAAAAAATAAAACATAAAAAAATTACCATTTCTGACCATCTGGAGAAATTTCGACAGGTCAACGGGTCATCGTTTTTCATCAGAAAATTGATTTTTTGGACTTTAGAAAAATTGATTCAAAATGTCATTTGGATTGTGCCTCATGTTGAATAACTACTTTTTAAAGCCTCAATGTGACCAAAATTGCCATTTTTACAGACTTTTTCTCCTACTAGAAGCTTCTATTTCGACCAATTTCAGGTATTAAAATGACTCTAAATACACTTATTTTAGTTCCAAAAGTGATAATTCACATGCAATAGTCATTTACAGTCAAAAAATTAAACATTAAAAAATCACCATTTCTGACCATCTGGAGAAAGTTCAACAGGTCACGGGTCATCGTTTTTCATCAGAAAATTGATTTTTTCGACTTTATAAAAATTGATTTAAAATGTCATTTGGATTGTGCCTCATGTTGAATAACTACTTTTTAAAGCCTCAATGTGACCAAAATTGCCATTTTTACAGACTTTTTCTCCTTCTCAGAAGCTTCTATTATGACTAATTTCAGGCATTAAAATAACTCTAAACACACTTATTTTAGTTCCAAGAGTGATAATTCACATGCAATAGTCATTTAAAGTCAAAAAATTAAACATTAAAAAATCACCATTTCTGACCATCTGGAGAAAGTTCAACAGGTCACGGGTCATCGTTTTTCATCAGAAAATTGATTTTTTCGACTTTATAAAAATTGATTCAAAATGTCATTTGGATTGTGCCTCATGTTGAATAACTACTTTTTAAAGCCTCAATGTGACCAAAATTGCCATTTTTACAGACTTTTTCTCCTTCTCAGAAGCTTCTATTATGACTAATTTCAGGCATTAAAATAACTCTAAACACACTTATTTTAGTTCCAAGAGTGACAATTCACATGCAATAGTCATTTACAGTCAAAAAATTAAACATTAAAAAATTACCATTTCTGACCAACTGGAGAAAGTTCGACAGGTCATGGATCATCGTTTTTCATCAGAAAATTAGATTTTTTGGACTGTAGAGAAATTGATTCAAAATGTCATTTGGATAGTGCCTCATGTTGAATAACTTCTTTTTAAAGCCTCAATGAGACCAAAATTACCAATTTTACAGACTTTTTCTCCTACTAGAAGCTTCTATTTCGACAAATTTCAGGCATTAAAATGACTCTAAACACACTTATTTTAGTTCCAAAAGTGATAATTCACATGCAATAGTCATTTACAGTAAAAAAATTAAACATTACAAAATTACCATTTCTGACCATCTGGAGAAAGTTCGACAGGTCACGGATCATCGTTTTTCATCAGAAAATTTGATTTTTTGGTCTCTAGAAAAATTGATTCAAAATATCATTTGAATTGTGCCTCATGTTGAATAACTACTTTTTAAAGCCTCGATGTGACCAAAATTGCCATTTTTACAGACTTTTTCTCCTACTAGAAGCTTCTATTTCGACAAATTTCAGGAATTAAAATGACTCTACACACACTTATTTTAGTTCCAAAAGTGATAATTCACATGCAATAGTCATTTACAGTCAAAAAATTAAACATTGAAAAATTACCATTTCTGACCATCTGGAGAAAGTTCGACAGGTCACGAGTCATCGTTTTTAATCAGAAAATGGATTTTTGGGACTTTAGAAAAATTGATTCAAAATATCATTTGGATTGTGCCTCATGTTGAATAACTACTTTTTAAAGCCTCGATGTGACCAAAATTGCCATTTTTACAGACTTTTTCTCCTACTAGAAGCTTCTATTTCGACCAATTTCAGGTATTAAAATGACTCTAAATACACTTATTTTAGTTCCAAAAGTGATAATCACATGCAATAGTCATTTACAGTAAAAAAATTAAACATTAAAAAAATCACCATTTCTGACCATCTGGAGAAAGTTCAACAGGTCACGGGTCATCGTTTTTCATCAGAAAATGGATTTTTTCGACTTTATAAAAATTGATTCAAAATGTCATTTGGATTGTGCCTCATGTTGAATAACTTCATTTTAAATCCTCGATGTGACCAAAATTGCCATTTTTACAGACTTTTTCTCCTACTAGAAGCTTCTATTTCGACCAATTTCAGGTATTAAAATGACTCTAAATACACTTATTTTAGTTCCAAAAGTGATAATCACATGCAATAGTCATTTACAGTAAAAAAATTAAACATTAAAAAAATCACCATTTCTGAACATCTGGAGAAAGTTCAACAGGTCACGGGTCATCGTTTTTCATCAGAAAATTGATTTTTTGGACTTTAGAAAAATTGATTCAAAATGTCATTTGGATTGTGCCTCATGTTGAATAACTACTTTTTAAAGCCTCAATGTGACCAAAATTGCCATTTTTACAGACTTTTTCTCCTACTAGAAGCTTCTATGTCGACCAATTTCAGGTATTAAAATGACTCTAAATACACTTATTTTAGTTCCAAAAGTGATAATTCACATGCAATAGTCATTTACAGTCAAAAAATTAAACATTAAAAAATCACCATTTCTGACCATCTGGAGAAAGTTCAACAGGTCACGGGTCATCGTTTTTCATCAGAAAATTGATTTTTTCGACTTTATAAAAATTGATTCAAAATGTCTTTTGGATTGTGCCTCACGTTGAATAACTACTTTTTAAAGCCTCAATGTGACCAAAACTGCCATTTTTACAGACTTTTTCTCCTTCTCAGAAGCCTCTATTATGACTAATTTCAGGCATTAAAATAACTCTAAACACACTTATTTTAGTTCCAAGAGTGATAATTCACATGCCATAGTCATTTACAGTCAAAAAATTAAACATTAAAAAATTACCATTTCTGACCAACTGGAGAAAGTTCAACAGGTCACGGGTCATCGTTTTTCATCAGAAAATTGATTTTTGGACTTTAGAAAAATTGATTCAAAATGTCATTTGAATTGTGCCTCATGTTGCATAACTTCATTTTAAATCCTCGATGTGACCAAAATTGCCATTTTTACAGACTTTTTCTCCTACTGGAAGCTTCTATTTCGACCAATTTCAGGCATTAAACCACTCTAAACACACTTATTTTAGTTCCAAAAGTGATCATTCACATGCGATAGTCATTTACAGTCAAAAAATTAAACATTAAAAAATTACCATTTCTGACCATCTGGAGAAAGTTCGACAGGTCATGGATCATCGTTTTTCATCAGAAAATTAGATTTTTTGGACTGTAGAGAAATTGATTCAAAATGTCATTTGGATAGTGCCTCATGTTGAATAACTTCTTTTTAAAGCCTCAATGAGACCAAAATTACCAATTTTACAGACTTTTTCTCCTACTAGAAGCTTCTATTTCGTTAAATTTCAGGCATTAAAATGACTCTAAACACACTTATTTTAGTTCCAAAAGTGATAATTCACATGCAATAGTCATTTACAGTCAAAAAATTAAACATTACAAAATTGCCATTTCTGACCATCTGGAGAAAGTTCGACAGGTCACGGATCATCGTTTTTCATCAGAAAATTTGATTTTTTGGTCTCTAGAAAAATTGATTCAAAATATCATTTGAATTGTGCCTCATGTTGAATAACTACTTTTTAAAGCCTCGATGTGACCAAAATTGCCATTTTTACAGACTTTTCCTCCTACTAGAAGTTTCTATTTCGACCAATTTCAGGCATTAAAATGACTCTAAACACACTTATTTTAGTACCAAAAGTGATAATTCACATGCAATGGTCATTTACAGTCAAAAAATTAAACATTAAAAAATTACCATTTCTGACCATCAGAAGAAAGTTCAACAGGTCACGGGTCATCGTTTTTCATCAGAAATTAGATTTTTTGGTGTCTAGAAAAAATGATTCAAAATGTCATTTGAATTGTGCATCATGTTGAATAACTACTTTTTAAAGCCTCAATGTGACCAAAATTGCCATTTTTACAGACTTTTTCTCCTACTAGAAGCTTCTATTTCGACAAATTTCAGGAATTAAAATGACTCTACACACACTTATTTTAGTTCCAAAACTGATAATTCACATGCAATAGTCATTTACAGTCAAAAAATTAAACATTGAAAAATTACCATTTCTGACCATCTGGAGAAAGTTCGACAGGTCACGAGTCATCGTTTTTAATCAGAAAATGGATTTTTGGGACTTTAGAAAAATTGATTCAAAATATCATTTGGATTGTGCCTCATGTTGAATAACTACTTTTTAAAGCCTCGATGTGACCAAAATTGCCATTTTTACAGACTTTTTCTCCTACTAGAAGCTTCTATTTCGACCAATTTCAGGTATTAAAATGACTCTAAATACACTTATTGTAGTTCCAAAAGTGATAATTCACATGCAATAGTCATTTACAGTCAAAAAATTAAACATTAAAAAATCACCATTTCTGACCATCTGGAGAAAGTTCAACAGGTCACGGGTCATCGTTTTTCATCAGAAAATGGATTTTTTCGACTTTATAAAAATTGATTCAAAATGTCATTTGGATTGTGCCTCATGTTGAATAACTACTTTTTAAAGCCTCAATGTGACCAAAATTGCCATTTTTACAGACTTTTTCTCCTTCTCAGAAGCTTCTATTATGACTAATTTCAGGCATTAAAATAACTCTAAACACACTTATTTTAGTTCCAAGAGTGATAATTCACATGCAATAGTCATTTACAGTCAAAAAATTAAACATTAAAAAATTACCATTTCTGACCAACTGGAGAAAGTTCAACAGGTCACGGGTCATCGTTTTTCATCAGAAAATTGATTTTTGGACTTTAGAAAAATTGATTCAAAATGTCATTTGAATTGTGCCTCATGTTGCATAACTTCATTTTAAATCCTCGATGTGACCAAAATTGCCATTTTTACAGACTTTTTCTCCTACTGGAAGCTTCTATTTCGACCAATTTCAGGCATTAAACCACTCTAAACACACTTATTTTAGTTCCAAAAGTGATCATTCACATGCGATAGTCATTTACAGTCAAAAAATTAAACATTAAAAAATTACCATTTCTGACCATCTGGAGAAAGTTCGACAGGTCATGGATCATCGTTTTTCATCAGAAAATTAGATTTTTTGGACTGTAGAGAAATTGATTCAAAATGTCATTTGGATAGTGCCTCATGTTGAATAACTTCTTTTTAAAGCCTCAATGAGACCAAAATTACCAATTTTACAGACTTTTTCTCCTACTAGAAGCTTCTATTTCGTTAAATTTCAGGCATTAAAATGACTCTAAACACACTTATTTTAGTTCCAAAAGTGATAATTCACATGCAATAGTCATTTACAGTCAAAAAATTAAACATTACAAAATTGCCATTTCTGACCATCTGGAGAAAGTTCGACAGGTCACGGATCATCGTTTTTCATCAGAAAATTTGATTTTTTGGTCTCTAGAAAAATTGATTCAAAATATCATTTGAATTGTGCCTCATGTTGAATAACTACTTTTTAAAGCCTCGATGTGACCAAAATTGCCATTTTTACAGACTTTTCCTCCTACTAGAAGTTTCTATTTCGACCAATTTCAGGCATTAAAATGACTCTAAACACACTTATTTTAGTACCAAAAGTGATAATTCACATGCAATGGTCATTTACAGTCAAAAAATTAAACATTAAAAAATTACCATTTCTGACCATCAGAAGAAAGTTCAACAGGTCACGGGTCATCGTTTTTCATCAGAAATTAGATTTTTTGGTGTCTAGAAAAAATGATTCAAAATGTCATTTGAATTGTGCATCATGTTGAATAACTACTTTTTAAAGCCTCAATGTGACCAAAATTGCCATTTTTACAGACTTTTTCTCCTACTAGAAGCTTCTATTTCGACAAATTTCAGGAATTAAAATGACTCTACACACACTTATTTTAGTTCCAAAACTGATAATTCACATGCAATAGTCATTTACAGTCAAAAAATTAAACATTGAAAAATTACCATTTCTGACCATCTGGAGAAAGTTCGACAGGTCACGAGTCATCGTTTTTAATCAGAAAATGGATTTTTGGGACTTTAGAAAAATTGATTCAAAATATCATTTGGATTGTGCCTCATGTTGAATAACTACTTTTTAAAGCCTCGATGTGACCAAAATTGCCATTTTTACAGACTTTTTCTCCTACTAGAAGCTTCTATTTCGACCAATTTCAGGTATTAAAATGACTCTAAATACACTTATTGTAGTTCCAAAAGTGATAATTCACATGCAATAGTCATTTACAGTCAAAAAATTAAACATTAAAAAATCACCATTTCTGACCATCTGGAGAAAGTTCAACAGGTCACGGGTCATCGTTTTTCATCAGAAAATGGATTTTTTCGACTTTATAAAAATTGATTCAAAATGTCATTTGGATTGTGCCTCATGTTGAATAACTACTTTTTAAAGCCTCAATGTGACCAAAATTGCCATTTTTACAGACTTTTTCTCCTTCTCAGAAGCTTCTATTATGACTAATTTCAGGCATTAAAATAACTCTAAACACACTTATTTTAGTTCCAAGAGTGATAATTCACATGCAATAGTTATTTACAGTCAAAAAATTAAACATTAAAAAATTACCATTTCTGACCAACTGGAGAAAGTTCAACAGGTCACGGGTCATCGTTTTTCATCAGAAAATTGATTTTTGGACTTTAGAAAAATTGATTCAAAATGTCATTTGAATTGTGCCTCATGTTGCATAACTTCATTTTAAATCCTCGATGTGACCAAAATTGCCATTTTTACAGACTTTTTCTCCTACTGGAAGCTTCTATTTCGACCAATTTCAGGCATTAAACCACTCTAAACACACTTATTTTAGTTCCAAAAGTGATCATTCACATGCGATAGTCATTTACAGTCAAAAAATTAAACATTAAAAAATTACCATTTCTGACCATCTGGAGAAAGTTCGACAGGTCATGGATCATCGTTTTTCATCAGAAAATTAGATTTTTTTGGACTGTAGAGAAATTGATTCAAAATGTCATTTGGATAGTGCCTCATGTTGAATAACTTCTTTTTAAAGCCTCAATGAGACCAAAATTACCAATTTTACAGACTTTTTCTCCTACTAGAAGCTTCTATTTCGACAAATTTCAGGCATTAAAATGACTCTAAACACACTTATTTTAGTTCCAAAAGTGATAATTCACATGCAATAGTCATTTACAGTCAAAAAATTAAACATTACAAAATTACCATTTCTGACCATCTGGAGAAAGTTCGACAGGTCACGGATCATCGTTTTTCATCAGAAAATTAGATTTTTTGGTCTCTAGAAAAATTGTTTCAATTATCATTTGAATTGTGCCTCATGTTGAATAACTACTTTTTAAAGCCTCGATGTGACCAAAATTGCCATTTTTACAGACTTTTCCTCCTTCTAGAAGTTTCTATTTCGACCAATTTCAGGCATTAAAATGACTCTAAACACACTTATTTTAGTACCAAAAGTGATAATTCACATGCAATAGTCATTTACAGTCAAAAAATTAAACATTAAAAAATCACCATTTCTGACCATCTGGAGAAAGTTCAACAGGTCACGGGTCATCGTTTTTCATCAGAAAATTGATTTTTTCGACTTTATAAAAATTGATTCAAAATGTCATTTGGATTGTGCCTCATGTTGAATAACTACTTTTTAAAGCCTCAATGTGACCAAAATTGCCATTTTTACAGACTTTTTCTCCTTCTCAGAAGCCTCTATTATGACTAATTTCAGGCATTAAAATAACTCTAAACACACTTATTTTAGTTCCAAGAGTGACAATTCACATGCAATAGTCATTTACAGTCAAAAAATTAAACATTAAAAAATTACCATTTCTGACCAACTGGAGAAAGTTCAACAGGTCACGGGTCATCGTTTTTCATCAGAAAATTGATTTTTGGACTTTAGAAAAATTGATTCAAAATGTCATTTGAATTGTGCCTCATGTTGCATAACTTCATTTTAAATCCTCGATGTGACCAAAATTGCCATTTTTACAGACTTTTTCTCCTACTGGAAGCTTCTATTTCGACCAATTTCAGGCATTAAACCACTCTAAACACACTTATTTTAGTTCCAAAAGTGATCATTCACATGCGATAGTCATTTACAGTCAAAAAATTAAACATTAAAAAATTACCATTTCTGACCATCTGGAGAAAGTTCGACAGGTCATGGATCATCGTTTTTCATCAGAAAATTAGATTTTTTGGACTGTAGAGAAATTGATTCAAAATGTCATTTGGATAGTGCCTCATGTTGAATAACTTCTTTTTAAAGCCTCAATGAGACCAAAATTACCAATTTTACAGACTTTTTCTCCTACTAGAAGCTTCTATTTCGACAAATTTCAGGCATTAAAATGACTCTAAACACACTTATTTTAGTTCCAAAAGTGATAATTCACATGCAATAGTCATTTACAGTAAAAAAATTAAACATTACAAAATTACCATTTCTGACCATCTGGAGAAAGTTCGACAGGTCACGGATCATCGTTTTTTATCAGAAAATTTGATTTTTTGGTCTCTAGAAAAATTGATTCAAAATATCATTTGAATTGTGCCTCATGTTGAATAACTACTTTTTAAAGCCTCGATGTGACCAAAATTGCCATTTTTACAGACTTTTTCTCCTACTAGAAGCTTCTATTTCGACAAATTTCAGGAATTAAAATGACTCTACACACACTTATTTTAGTTCCAAAAGTGATAATTCACATGCAATAGTCATTTACAGTCAAAAAATTAAACATTGAAAAATTACCATTTCTGACCATCTGGAGAAAGTTCGACAGGTCACGAGTCATCGTTTTTAATCAGAAAATGGATTTTTGGGACTTTAGAAAAACTTGATTCAAAATATCATTTGGATTGTGCCTCATGTTGAATAACTACTTTTTAAAGCCTCGATGTGACCAAAATTGCCATTTTTACAGACTTTTTCTCCTACTAGAAGCTTCTATTTCGACCAATTTCAGGTATTAAAATGACTCTAAATACACTTATTTTAGTTCCAAAAGTGATAATCACATGCAATAGTCATTTACAGTAAAAAAATTAAACATTAAAAAAATCACCATTTCTGACCATCTGGAGAAAGTTCAACAGGTCACGGGTCATCGTTTTTCATCAGAAAATGGATTTTTTCGACTTTATAAAAATTGATTCAAAATGTCATTTGGATTGTGCCTCATGTTGAATAACTACTTTTTAAAGCCTCAATGTGACCAAAATTGCCATTTTTACAGACTTTTTCTCCTTCTCAGAAGCTTCTATTTCGACCAATTTCAGGCATTAAAATGACTCTAAACACACTTATTTTAGTTCCAAAAGTGATAATTCCCATGCAATAGTCATTTACAGTCAAAAAATAAAACATTAAAAAATTACCATTTCTGACCATCTGGAGAAATTTCGACAGGTCAACGGGTCATCGTTTTTCATCAGAAAATTGATTTTTTGGACTTTAGAAAAATTGATTCAAAATGTCATTTGGATTGTGCCTCATGTTGAATAACTACTTTTTAAAGCCTCAATGTGACCAAAATTGCCATTTTTACAGACTTTTTCTCCTACTAGAAGCTTCTATTTCGACCAATTTCAGGTATTAAAATGACTCTAAATACACTTATTTTAGTTCCAAAAGTGATAATTCACATGCAATAGTCATTTACAGTCAAAAAATTAAACATTAAAAAATCACCATTTCTGACCATCTGGAGAAAGTTCAACAGGTCACGGGTCATCGTTTTTCATCAGAAAATTGATTTTTTCGACTTTATAAAAATTGATTCAAAATGTCTTTTGGATTGTGCCTCACGTTGAATAACTACTTTTTAAAGCCTCAATGTGACCAAAACTGCCATTTTTACAGACTTTTTCTCCTTCTCAGAAGCCTCTATTATGACTAATTTCAGGCATTAAAATAACTCTAAACACACTTATTTTAGTTCCAAGAGTGATAATTCACATGCCATAGTCATTTACAGTCAAAAAATTAAACATTAAAAAATTACCATTTCTGACCAACTGGAGAAAGTTCAACAGGTCACGGGTCATCGTTTTTCATCAGAAAATTGATTTTTGGACTTTAGAAAAATTGATTCAAAATGTCATTTGAATTGTGCCTCATGTTGCATAACTTCATTTTAAATCCTCGATGTGACCAAAATTGCCATTTTTACAGACTTTTTCTCCTACTGGAAGCTTCTATTTCGACCAATTTCAGGCATTAAACCACTCTAAACACACTTATTTTAGTTCCAAAAGTGATCATTCACATGCGATAGTCATTTACAGTCAAAAAATTAAACATTAAAAAATTACCATTTCTGACCATCTGGAGAAAGTTCGACAGGTCATGGATCATCGTTTTTCATCAGAAAATTAGATTTTTTGGACTGTAGAGAAATTGATTCAAAATGTCATTTGGATAGTGCCTCATGTTGAATAACTTCTTTTTAAAGCCTCAATGAGACCAAAATTACCAATTTTACAGACTTTTTCTCCTACTAGAAGCTTCTATTTCGTTAAATTTCAGGCATTAAAATGACTCTAAACACACTTATTTTAGTTCCAAAAGTGATAATTCACATGCAATAGTCATTTACAGTCAAAAAATTAAACATTACAAAATTGCCATTTCTGACCATCTGGAGAAAGTTCGACAGGTCACGGATCATCGTTTTTCATCAGAAAATTTGATTTTTTGGTCTCTAGAAAAATTGATTCAAAATATCATTTGAATTGTGCCTCATGTTGAATAACTACTTTTTAAAGCCTCGATGTGACCAAAATTGCCATTTTTACAGACTTTTCCTCCTACTAGAAGTTTCTATTTCGACCAATTTCAGGCATTAAAATGACTCTAAACACACTTATTTTAGTACCAAAAGTGATAATTCACATGCAATGGTCATTTACAGTCAAAAAATTAAACATTAAAAAATTACCATTTCTGACCATCAGAAGAAAGTTCAACAGGTCACGGGTCATCGTTTTTCATCAGAAATTAGATTTTTTGGTGTCTAGAAAAAATGATTCAAAATGTCATTTGAATTGTGCATCATGTTGAATAACTACTTTTTAAAGCCTCGATGTGACCAAAATTGCCATTTTTACAGACTTTTCCTCCTACTAGAAGTTTCTATTTCGACCAATTTCAGGCATTAAACCACTCTAAACACACTTATTTTAGTTCCAAAAGTGATCATTCACATGCGATAGTCATTTACAGTCAAAAAATTAAACATTAAAAAATTACCATTTCTGACCATCTGGAGAAAGTTCGACAGGTCATGGATCATCGTTTTTCATCAGAAAATTAGATTTTTTGGACTGTAGAGAAATTGATTCAAAATGTCATTTGGATAGTGCCTCATGTTGAATAACTTCTTTTTAAAGCCTCAATGAGACCAAAATTACCAATTTTACAGACTTTTTCTCCTACTAGAAGCTTCTATTTCGTTAAATTTCAGGCATTAAAATGACTCTAAACACACTTATTTTAGTTCCAAAAGTGATAATTCACATGCAATAGTCATTTACAGTCAAAAAATTAAACATTACAAAATTGCCATTTCTGACCATCTGGAGAAAGTTCGACAGGTCACGGATCATCGTTTTTAATCAGAAAATGGATTTTTGGGACTTTAGAAAAATTGATTCAAAATATCATTTGGATTGTGCCTCATGTTGACTAACTACTTTTTAAAGCCTCGATGTGACCAAAATTGCCATTTTTACAGACTTTTTCTCCTACTAGAAGCTTCTATTTCGACCAATTTCAGGTATTAAAATGACTCTAAATACACTTATTGTAGTTCCAAAAGTGATAATTCACATGCAATAGTCATTTACAGTCAAAAAATTAAACATTAAAAAATCACCATTTCTGACCATCTGGAGAAAGTTCAACAGGTCACGGGTCATCGTTTTTCATCAGAAAATGGATTTTTTCGACTTTATAAAAATTGATTCAAAATGTCATTTGGATTGTGCCTCATGTTGAATAACTACTTTTTAAAGCCTCAATGTGACCAAAATTGCCATTTTTACAGACTTTTTCTCCTTCTCAGAAGCTTCTATTATGACTAATTTCAGGCATTAAAATAACTCTAAACACACTTATTTTAGTTCCAAGAGTGATAATTCACATGCAATAGTCATTTACAGTCAAAAAATTAAACATTAAAAAATTACCATTTCTGACCAACTGGAGAAAGTTCAACAGGTCACGGGTCATCGTTTTTCATCAGAAAATTGATTTTTGGACTTTAGAAAAATTGATTCAAAATGTCATTTGAATTGTGCCTCATGTTGCATAACTTCATTTTAAATCCTCGATGTGACCAAAATTGCCATTTTTACAGACTTTTTCTCCTACTGGAAGCTTCTATTTCGACCAATTTCAGGCATTAAACCACTCTAAACACACTTATTTTAGTTCCAAAAGTGATCATTCACATGCGATAGTCATTTACAGTCAAAAAATTAAACATTAAAAAATTACCATTTCTGACCATCTGGAGAAAGTTCGACAGGTCATGGATCATCGTTTTTCATCAGAAAATTAGATTTTTTTGGACTGTAGAGAAATTGATTCAAAATGTCATTTGGATAGTGCCTCATGTTGAATAACTTCTTTTTAAAGCCTCAATGAGACCAAAATTACCAATTTTACAGACTTTTTCTCCTACTAGAAGCTTCTATTTCGACAAATTTCAGGCATTAAAATGACTCTAAACACACTTATTTTAGTTCCAAAAGTGATAATTCACATGCAATAGTCATTTACAGTCAAAAAATTAAACATTACAAAATTACCATTTCTGACCATCTGGAGAAAGTTCGACAGGTCACGGATCATCGTTTTTCATCAGAAAATTAGATTTTTTGGTCTCTAGAAAAATTGATTCAAAATATCATTTGAATTGTGCCTCATGTTGAATAACTACTTTTTAAAGCCTCGATGTGACCAAAATTGCCATTTTTACAGACTTTTCCTCCTTCTAGAAGTTTCTATTTCGACCAATTTCAGGCATTAAAATGACTCTAAACACACTTATTTTAGTACCAAAAGTGATAATTCACATGCAATAGTCATTTACAGTCAAAAAATTAAACATTAAAAAATCACCATTTCTGACCATCTGGAGAAAGTTCAACAGGTCACGGGTCATCGTTTTTAATCAGAAAATGGATTTTTGGGACTTTAGAAAAATTGATTCAAAATATCATTTGGATTGTGCCTCATGTTGAATAACTACTTTTTAAAGCCTCAATATGACCAAAATTGCCATTTTTACACACTTTTTCTCCTACTAGAAGCTTCTATTTCGATCAATTTCAGGCATTAAAATGACTCTAAACACACTTCTTTTAGTTCCAAAAGTGATAATTCATATGCAATAGTCATTTACAGTCGAAAAAATCAAACATTAAAAAATTACTATTTCTGACCATCTGGAGAAAGTTCAACAGGTCACGGGTCATCGTTTTTCATCAGAAAATGGATTTTTTTCGACTTTATAAAAATTGATTCAAAATGTCATTTGGATTGTGCCTCATGTTGAATAACTACTTTTTAAAGCCTCAATGTGACCAAAATTGCCATTTTTACAGACTTTTTCTCCTTCTCAGAAGCTTCTATTTCGACCAATTTCAGGCATTAAAATGACTCTAAACACACTTATTTTAGTTCCAAAAGTGATAATTCCCATGCAATAGTCATTTACAGTCAAAAAATAAAACATAAAAAAATTACCATTTCTGACCATCTGGAGAAATTTCGACAGGTCAACGGGTCATCGTTTTTCATCAGAAAATTGATTTTTTGGACTTTAGAAAAATTGATTCAAAATGTCATTTGGATTGTGCCTCATGTTGAATAACTACTTTTTAAAGCCTCAATGTGACCAAAATTGCCATTTTTACAGACTTTTTCTCCTACTAGAAGCTTCTATTTCGACCAATTTCAGGTATTAAAATGACTCTAAATACACTTATTTTAGTTCTAAAAGTGATAATTCACATGCAATAGTCATTTACAGTCAAAAAATTAAACATTAAAAAATCACCATTTCTGACCATCTGGAGAAAGTTCAACAGGTCACGGGTCATCGTTTTTCATCAGAAAATTGATTTTTTCGACTTTATAAAAATTGATTTAAAATGTCATTTGGATTGTGCCTCATGTTGAATAACTACTTTTTAAAGCCTCAATGTGACCAAAATTGCCATTTTTACAGACTTTTTCTCCTTCTCAGAAGCTTCTATTATGACTAATTTCAGGCATTAAAATAACTCTAAACACACTTATTTTAGTTCCAAGAGTGATAATTCACATGCAATAGTCATTTACAGTCAAAAAATTAAACATTAAAAAATCACCATTTCTGACCATCTGGAGAAAGTTCAACAGGTCACGGGTCATCGTTTTTCATCAGAAAATTGATTTTTTCGACTTTATAAAAATTGATTCAAAATGTCATTTGGATTGTGCCTCATGTTGAATAACTACTTTTTAAAGCCTCAATGTGACCAAAATTGCCATTTTTACAGACTTTTTCTCCTTCTCAGAAGCTTCTATTATGACTAATTTCAGGCATTAAAATAACTCTAAACACACTTATTTTAGTTCCAATAGTGACAATTCACATGCAATAGTCATTTACAGTCAAAAAATTAAACATTAAAAAATTACCATTTCTGACCAACTGGAGAAAGTTCAACAGGTCACGGGTCATCGTTTTTCATCAGAAAATTGATTTTTGGACTTTAGAAAAATTGATTCAAAATGTCATTTGAATTGTGCCTCATGTTGCATAACTTCATTTTAAATCCTCGATGTGACCAAAATTGCAATTTTTACAGACTTTTTCTCCTACTGGAAGCTTCTATTTCGACCAATTTCAGGCATTAAACCACTCTAAACACACTTATTTTAGTTCCAAAAGTGATCATTCACATGCGATAGTCATTTACAGTCAAAAAATTAAACATTAAAAAATTACCATTTCTGACCATCTGGAGAAAGTTCGACAGGTCATGGATCATCGTTTTTCATCAGAAAATTAGATTTTTTGGACTGTAGAGAAATTGATTCAAAATGTCATTTGGATAGTGCCTCATGTTGAATAACTTCTTTTTAAAGCCTCAATGAGACCAAAATTACCAATTTTACAGACTTTTTCTCCTACTAGAAGCTTCTATTTCAACAAATTTCAGGCATTAAAATGACTCTAAACACACTTATTTTAGTTCCAAAAGTGATAATTCACATGCAATAGTCATTTACAGTAAAAAAATTAAACATTACAAAATTACCATTTCTGACCATCTGGAGAAAGTTCGACAGGTCACGGATCATCGTTTTTCATCAGAAAATTTGATTTTTTGGTCTCTAGAAAAATTGATTCAAAATATCATTTGAATTGTGCCTCATGTTGAATAACTACTTTTTAAAGCCTCGATGTGACCAAAATTGCCATTTTTACAGACTTTTCCTCCTACTAGAAGTTTCTATTTCGACCAATTTCAGGCATTAAAATGACTCTAAACATACTTATTTTAGTACCAAAAGTGATAATTCACATGCAATAGTCATTTACAGTCAAAAAATTAAACATTAAAAATTTACCATTTCTGACCATCAGGAGGAAGTTCAACAGGTCACGGGTCATCGTTTTTCATCAGAAATTAGATTTTTTGGTGTCTAGAAAAATTGATTCAAAATGTCATTTGAATTGTGCATCATGTTGAATAACTACTTTTTAAAGCCTCAATGTGACCAAAATTGCCATTTTTACAGACTTTTTCTCCTACTATAAGCTTCTATTTCGACAAATTTCAGGAATTAAAATGACTCTACACAGACTTATTTTAGTTCCAAAAGTGATAATTCACATGCAATAGTCATTTACAGTAAAAAAATTAAACATTGAAAAATTACCATTTCTGACCATCTGGAGAAAGTTCGACAGGTCACGAGTCATCGTTTTTAATCAGAAAATGGATTTTTGGGACTTTAGAAAAATTGATTCAAAATATCATTTGGATTGTGCCTCATGTTGAATAACTTCTTTTTAAAGCCTCAATGAGACCAAAATTACCAATTTTACAGACTTTTTCTCCTACTAGAAGCTTCTATTTCAACAAATTTCAGGCATTAAAATGACTCTAAACACACTTATTTTAGTTCCAAAAGTGATAATTCACATGCAATAGTCATTTACAGTAAAAAAATTAAACATTACAAAATTACCATTTCTGACCATCTGGAGAAAGTTCGACAGGTCACGGATCATCGTTTTTCATCAGAAAATTTGATTTTTTGGTCTCTAGAAAAATTGATTCAAAATATCATTTGAATTGTGCCTCATGTTGAATAACTACTTTTTAAAGCCTCGATGTGACCAAAATTGCCATTTTTACAGACTTTTCCTCCTACTAGAAGTTTCTATTTCGACCAATTTCAGGCATTAAAATGACTCTAAACATACTTATTTTAGTACCAAAAGTGATAATTCACATGCAATAGTCATTTACAGTCAAAAAATTAAACATTAAAAAATTACCATTTCTGACCATCAGGAGGAAGTTCAACAGGTCACGGGTCATCGTTTTTCATCAGAAATTAGATTTTTTGGTGTCTAGAAAAATTGATTCAAAATGTCATTTGAATTGTGCATCATGTTGAATAACTACTTTTTAAAGCCTCAATGTGACCAAAATTGCCATTTTTACAGACTTTTTCTCCTACTAGAAGCTTCTATTTCGACAAATTTCAGGAATTAAAATGACTCTACACACACTTATTTTAGTTCCAAAAGTGATAATTCACATGCAATAGTGATTTACAGTCAAAAAATTAAACATTGAAAAATTACCATTTCTGACCATCTGGAGAAAGTTCGACAGGTCACGAGTCATCGTTTTTAATCAGAAAATGGATTTTTGGGACTTTAGAAAAATTGATTCAAAATATCATTTGGATTGTGCCTCATGTTGAATAACTACTTTTTAAAGCCTCGATGTGACCAAAATTGCCATTTTTACAGACTTTTTCTCCTACTAGAAGCTTCTATTTAGACCAATTTCAGGTATTAAAATGACTCTAAATACACTTATTTTAGTTCTAAAAGTGATAATTCACATGCAATAGTCATTTACAGTAAAAAAATTAAACATTAAAAAAATCACCATTTCTGACCATCTGGAGAAAGTTCAACAGGTCACGGGTCATCGTTTTTCATCAGAAAATTGATTTTTTCGACTTTATCAAAATTGATTCAAAATGTCATTTGGATTGTGCCTCATGTTGAATAACTACTTTTTAAAGCCTCAATGTTACCAAAATTGCCATTTTTACAGACTTTTTCTCCTTCTCAGAAGCTTCTATTATGACTAATTTCAGGCATTAAAATAACTCTAAACACACTTATTTTAGTTCCAAGAGTGATAATTCACATGCAATAGTCATTTACAGTCAAAAAATTAAACATTAAAAAATTACCATTTCTGACCAACTGGAGAAAGTTCAACAGGTCATGGGTCATCGTTTTTCATCAGAAAATTGATTTTTGGACTTTAGAAAAATTGATTAAAAATGTCATTTGGATTGTTCCTCATGTTGAATAACTACTTTTTAAAGCCTCGATATGACCAAAATTGCCATTTTTACACACTTTTTCTCCTACTAGAAGCTTCTATTTCGACCAATTTCAGGCATTAAAATGACTCTAAACACACTTCTTTTAGTTCCAAAAGTGATAATTCATATGCAATAGTCATTTACAGTCGAAAAAATTAAACATTAAAAAATTATCATTTCTGACCATCTGGAGAAAGTTCAACAGGTCACGGGTCATCGTTTTTCATCAGAAAATGGATTTTTTCGACTTTATAAAAATTGATTCAAAATGTCATTTGGATTGTGCCTCATGTTGAATAACTACTTTTTAAAGCCTCAATGTGACCAAAATTGCCATTTTTACAGACTTTTTCTCCTTCTCAGAAGCTTCTATTTCGACCAATTTCAGGCATTAAAATGACTCTAAACACACTTATTTTAGTTCCAAAAGTGATAATTCCCATGCAATAGTCATTTACAGTCAAAAAATAAAACATAAAAAAATTACCATTTCTGACCATCTGGAGAAATTTCGACAGGTCAACGGGTCATCGTTTTTCATCAGAAAATTGATTTTTTGGACTTTAGAAAAATTGATTCAAAATGTCATTTGGATTGTGCCTCATGTTGAATAACTACTTTTTAAAGCCTCAATGTGACCAAAATTGCCATTTTTACAGACTTTTTCTCCTACTAGAAGCTTCTATTTCGACCAATTTCAGGTATTAAAATGACTCTAAATACACTTATTTTAGTTCCAAAAGTGATAATTCACATGCAATAGTCATTTACAGTCAAAAAATTAAACATTAAAAAATCACCATTTCTGACCATCTGGAGAAAGTTCAACAGGTCACGGGTCATCGTTTTTCATCAGAAAATTGATTTTTTCGACTTTATAAAAATTGATTTAAAATGTCATTTGGATTGTGCCTCATGTTGAATAACTACTTTTTAAAGCCTCAATGTGACCAAAATTGCCATTTTTACAGACTTTTTCTCCTTCTCAGAAGCTTCTATTATGACTAATTTCAGGCATTAAAATAACTCTAAACACACTTATTTTAGTTCCAAGAGTGATAATTCACATGCAATAGTCATTTACAGTCAAAAAATTAAACATTAAAAAATCACCATTTCTGACCATCTGGAGAAAGTTCAACAGGTCACGGGTCATCGTTTTTCATCAGAAAATTGATTTTTTCGACTTTATAAAAATTGATTCAAAATGTCATTTGGATTGTGCCTCACGTTGAATAACTACTTTTTAAAGCCTCAATGTGACCAAAATTGCCATTTTTACAGACTTTTTCTCCTTCTCAGAAGCTTCTATTATGACTAATTTCAGGCATTAAAATAACTCTAAACACACTTATTTTAGTTCCAAGAGTGACAATTCACATGCAATAGTCATTTACAGTCAAAAAATTAAACATTAAAAAATTACCATTTCTGACCAACTGGAGAAAGTTCAACAGGTCACGGGTCATCGTTTTTCATCAGAAAATTGATTTTTGGACTTTAGAAAAATTGATTCAAAATGTCATTTGAATTGTGCCTCATGTTGCATAACTTCATTTTAAATCCTCGATGTGACCAAAATTGCCATTTTTACAGACTTTTTCTCCTACTGGAAGCTTCTATTTCGACCAATTTCCGGCATTAAACCACTCTAAACACACTTATTTTAGTTCCAAAAGTGATCATTCACATGCGATAGTCATTTACAGTCAAAAAATTAAACATTAAAAAATTACCATTTCTGACCATCTGGAGAAAGTTCGACAGGTCATGGATCATCGTTTTTCATCAGAAAATTAGATTTTTTGGACTGTAGAGAAATTGATTCAAAATGTCATTTGGATAGTGCCTCATGTTGAATAACTTCTTTTTAAAGCCTCAATGAGACCAAAATTACCAATTTTACAGACTTTTTCTCCTACTAGAAGCTTCTATTTCGACAAATTTCAGGCATTAAAATGACTCTAAACACACTTATTTTAGTTCCAAAAGTGATAATTCACATGCAATAGTCATTTACAGTAAAAAAATTAAACATTACAAAATTACCATTTCTGACCATCTGGAGAAAGTTCGACAGGTCACGGATCATCGTTTTTCATCAGAAAATTTGATTTTTTGGTCTCTAGAAAAATTGATTCAAACTATCATTTGAATTGTGCCTCATGTTGAATAACTACTTTTTAAAGCCTCGATCTGACCAAAATTGCCATTTTTACAGACTTTTTCTCCTACTAGAAGCTTCTATTTCGACAAATTTCAGGAATTAAAATGACTCTACACACACTTATTTTAGTTCCAAAAGTGATAATTCACATGCAATAGTCATTTACAGTCAAAAAATTAAACATTGAAAAATTACCATTTCTGACCATCTGGAGAAAGTTCAACAGGTCACGGGTCATCGTTTTTCATCAGAAAATGGATTTTTTCGACTTTATAAAAATTGATTCAAAATGTCATTTGGATTGTGCCTCATGTTGAATAACTACTTTTTAAAGCCTCAATGTGACCAAAATTGCCATTTTTACAGACTTTTTCTCCTTCTCAGAAGCTTCTATTTCGACCAATTTCAGGCATTAAAATGACTCTAAACACACTTATTTTAGTTCCAAAAGTGATAATTCCCATGCAATAGTCATTTACAGTCAAAAAATAAAACATTAAAAAATTACCATTTCTGACCATCTGGAGAAATTTCGACAGGTCAACGGGTCATCGTTTTTCATCAGAAAATTGATTTTTTGGACTTTAGAAAAATTGATTCAAAATGTCATTTGGATTGTGCCTCATGTTGAATAACTACTTTTTAAAGCCTCAATGTGACCAAAATTGCCATTTTTACAGACTTTTTCTCCTACTAGAAGCTTCTATTTCGACCAATTTCAGGTATTAAAATGACTCTAAATACACTTATTTTAGTTCCAAAAGTGATAATTCACATGCAATAGTCATTTACAGTCAAAAAATTAAACATTAAAAAATCACCATTTCTGACCATCTGGAGAAAGTTCAACAGGTCACGGGTCATCGTTTTTCATCAGAAAATTGATTTTTTCGACTTTATAAAAATTGATTCAAAATGTCTTTTGGATTGTGCCTCACGTTGAATAACTACTTTTTAAAGCCTCAATGTGACCAAAACTGCCATTTTTACAGACTTTTTCTCCTTCTCAGAAGCCTCTATTATGACTAATTTCAGGCATTAAAATAACTCTAAACACACTTATTTTAGTTCCAAGAGTGATAATTCACATGCAATAGTCATTTACAGTCAAAAAATTAAACATTAAAAAATTACCATTTCTGACCAACTGGAGAAAGTTCAACAGGTCACGGGTCATCGTTTTTCATCAGAAAATTGATTTTTGGACTTTAGAAAAATTGATTCAAAATGTCATTTGAATTGTGCCTCATGTTGCATAACTTCATTTTAAATCCTCGATGTGACCAAAATTGCCATTTTTACAGACTTTTTCTCCTACTGGAAGCTTCTATTTCGACCAATTTCAGGCATTAAACCACTCTAAACACACTTATTTTAGTTCCAAAAGTGATCATTCACATGCGATAGTCATTTACAGTCAAAAAATTAAACATTAAAAAATTACCATTTCTGACCATCTGGAGAAAGTTCGACAGGTCATGGATCATCGTTTTTCATCAGAAAATTAGATTTTTTGGACTGTAGAGAAATTGATTCAAAATGTCATTTGGATAGTGCCTCATGTTGAATAACTTCTTTTTAAAGCCTCAATGAGACCAAAATTACCAATTTTACAGACTTTTTCTCCTACTAGAAGCTTCTATTTCGTTAAATTTCAGGCATTAAAATGACTCTAAACACACTTATTTTAGTTCCAAAAGTGATAATTCACATGCAATAGTCATTTACAGTCAAAAAATTAAACATTACAAAATTGCCATTTCTGACCATCTGGAGAAAGTTCGACAGGTCACGGATCATCGTTTTTCATCAGAAAATTAGATTTTTTGGTCTCTAGAAAAATTGATTCAAAATATCATTTGAATTGTGCCTCATGTTGAATAACTACTTTTTAAAGCCTCGATGTGACCAAAATTGCCATTTTTACAGACTTTTCCTCCTACTAGAAGTTTCTATTTCGACCAATTTCAGGCATTAAAATGACTCTAAACACACTTATTTTAGTACCAAAAGTGATAATTCACATGCAATGGTCATTTACAGTCAAAAAATTAAACATTAAAAAATTACCATTTCTGACCATCAGAAGAAAGTTCAACAGGTCACGGGTCATCGTTTTTCATCAGAAATTAGATTTTTTGGTGTCTAGAAAAAATGATTCAAAATGTCATTTGAATTGTGCATCATGTTGAATAACTACTTTTTAAAGCCTCAATGTGACCAAAATTGCCATTTTTACAGACTTTTTCTCCTACTAGAAGCTTCTATTTCGACAAATTTCAGGAATTAAAATGACTCTACACACACTTATTTTAGTTCCAAAACTGATAATTCACATGCAATAGTCATTTACAGTCAAAAAATTAAACATTGAACAATTACCATTTCTGACCATCTGGAGAAAGTTCGACAGGTCACGAGTCATCGTTTTTAATCAGAAAATGGATTTTTGGGACTTTAGAAAAATTGATTCAAAATATCATATGGATTGTGCCTCATGTTGAATAACTACTTTTTAAAGCCTCGATGTGACCAAAATTGCCATTTTTACAGACTTTTTCTCCTACTAGAAGCTTCTATTTCGACCAATTTCAGGTATTAAAATGACTCTAAATACACTTATTGTAGTTCCAAAAGTGATAATTCACATGCAATAGTCATTTACAGTCAAAAAATTAAACATTAAAAAATCACCATTTCTGACCATCTGGAGAAAGTTCAACAGGTCACGGGTCATCGTTTTTCATCAGAAAATGGATTTTTTCGACTTTATAAAAATTGATTCAAAATGTCATTTGGATTGTGCCTCATGTTGAATAACTACTTTTTAAAGCCTCAATGTGACCAAAATTGCCATTTTTACAGACTTTTTCTCCTTCTCAGAAGCTTCTATTATGACTAATTTCAGGCATTAAAATAACTCTAAACACACTTATTTTAGTTCCAAGAGTGATAATTCACATGCAATAGTCATTTACAGTCAAAAAATTAAACATTAAAAAATTACCATTTCTGACCAACTGGAGAAAGTTCAACAGGTCACGGGTCATCGTTTTTCATCAGAAAATTGATTTTTGGACTTTAGAAAAATTGATTCAAAATGTCATTTGACTTGTGCCTCATGTTGCATAACTTCATTTTAAATCCTCGATGTGACCAAAATTGCCATTTTTACAGACTTTTTCTCCTACTGGAAGCTTCTATTTCGACCAATTTCAGGCATTAAACCACTCTAAACACACTTATTTTAGTTCCAAAAGTGATCATTCACATGCGATAGTCATTTACAGTCAAAAAATTAAACATTAAAAAATTACCATTTCTGACCATCTGGAGAAAGTTCGACAGGTCATGGATCATCGTTTTTCATCAGAAAATTAGATTTTTTTGGACTGTAGAGAAATTGATTCAAAATGTCATTTGGATAGTGCCTCATGTTGAATAACTCCTTTTTAAAGCCTCAATGAGACCAAAATTACCAATTTTACAGACTTTTTCTCCTACTAGAAGCTTCTATTTCGACAAATTTCAGGCATTAAAATGACTCTAAACACACTTATTTTAGTTCCAAAAGTGATAATTCACATGCAATAGTCATTTACAGTCAAAAAATTAAACATTACAAAATTACCATTTCTGACCATCTGGAGAAAGTTCGACAGGTCACGGATCATCGTTTTTCATCAGAAAATTAGATTTTTTGGTCTCTAGAAAAATTGATTCAAAATATCATTTGAATTGTGCCTCATGTTGAATAACTACTTTTTAAAGCCTCGATGTGACCAAAATTGCCATTTTTACAGACTTTTCCTCCTTCTAGAAGTTTCTATTTCGACCAATTTCAGGCATTAAAATGACTCTAAACACACTTATTTTAGTACCAAAAGTGATAATTCACATGCAATAGTCATTTACAGTCAAAAAATTAAACATTGAAAAATTACCATTTCTGACCATCTGGAGAAAGTTCGACAGGTCACGAGTCATCGTTTTTAATCAGAAAATGGATTTTTGGGACTTTAGAAAAATTGATTCAAAATATCATTTGGATTGTGCCTCATGTTGAATAACTACTTTTTAAAGCCTCAATATGACCAAAATTGCCATTTTTACACACTTTTTCTCCTACTAGAAGCTTCTATTTCGACCAATTTCAGGCATTAAAATGACTCTAAACACACTTCTTTTAGTTCCAAAAGTGATAATTCATATGCAATAGTCATTTACAGTCGAAAAAATCAAACATTAAAAAATTACTATTTCTGACCATCTGGAGAAAGTTCAACAGGTCACGGGTCATCGTTTTTCATCAGAAAATGGATTTTTTTCGACTTTATAAAAATTGATTCAAAATGTCATTTGGATTGTGCCTCATGTTGAATAACTACTTTTTAAAGCCTCAATGTGACCAAAATTGCCATTTTTACAGACTTTTTCTCCTTCTCAGAAGCTTCTATTTCGACCAATTTCAGGCATTAAAATGACTCTAAACACACTTATTTTAGTTCCAAAAGTGATAATTCCCATGCAATAGTCATTTACAGTCAAAAAATAAAACATACAAAAATTACCATTTCTGACCATCTGGAGAAATTTCGACAGGTCAACGGGTCATCGTTTTTCATCAGAAAATTGATTTTTTGGACTTTAGAAAAATTGATTCAAAATGTCATTTGGATTGTGCCTCATGTTGAATAACTACTTTTTAAAGCCTCAATGTGACCAAAATTGCCATTTTTACAGACTTTTTCTCCTACTAGAAGCTTCTATTTCGACCAATTTCAGGTATTAAAATGACTCTAAATACACTTATTTTAGTTCTAAAAGTGATAATTCACATGCAATAGTCATTTACAGTCAAAAAATTAAACATTAAAAAATCACCATTTCTGACCATCTGGAGAAAGTTCAACAGGTCACGGGTCATCGTTTTTCATCAGAAAATTGATTTTTTCGACTTTATAAAAATTGATTTAAAATGTCATTTGGATTGTGCCTCATGTTAAATAACTACTTTTTAAAGCCTCAATGTGACCAAAATTGCCATTTTTACAGACTTTTTCTCCTTCTCAGAAGCTTCTATTATGACTAATTTCAGGCATTAAAATAACTCTAAACACACTTATTTTAGTTCCAAGAGTGATAATTCACATGCAATAGTCATTTACAGTCAAAAAATTAAACATTAAAAAATCACCATTTCTGACCATCTGGAGAAAGTTCAACAGGTCACGGGTCATCGTTTTTCATCAGAAAATTGATTTTTTCGACTTTATAAAAATTGATTCAAAATGTCATTTGGATTGTGCCTCATGTTGAATAACTACTTTTTAAAGCCTCAATGTGACCAAAATTGCCATTTTTACAGACTTTTTCTCCTTCTCAGAAGCTTCTATTATGACTAATTTCAGGCATTAAAATAACTCTAAACACACTTATTTTAGTTCCAAGAGTGACAATTCACATGCAATAGTCATTTACAGTAAAAAAATTAAACATTAAAAAATTACCATTTCTGACCAACTGGAGAAAGTTCAACAGGTCACGGGTCATCGTTTTTCATCAGAAAATTGATTTTTGGACTTTAGAAAAATTGATTCAAAATGTCATTTGAATTGTGCCTCATGTTGCATAACTTCATTTTAAATCCTCGATGTGACCAAAATTGCAATTTTTACAGACTTTTTCTCCTACTGGAAGCTTCTATTTCGACCAATTTCAGGCATTAAACCACTCTAAACACACTTATTTTAGTTCCAAAAGTGATCATTCACATGCGATAGTCATTTACAGTCAAAAAATTAAACATTAAAAAATTACCATTTCTGACCATCTGGAGAAAGTTCGACAGGTCATGGATCATCGTTTTTCATCAGAAAATTAGATTTTTTGGACTGTAGAGAAATTGATTCAAAATGTAATTTGGATAGTGCCTCATGTTGAATAACTTCTTTTTAAAGCCTCAATGAGACCAAAATTACCAATTTTACAGACTTTTTCTCCTACTAGAAGCTTCTATTTCAACAAATTTCAGGCATTAAAATGACTCTAAACACACTTATTTTAGTTCCAAAAGTGATAATTCACATGCAATAGTCATTTACAGTAAAAAAATTAAACATTACAAAATTACCATTTCTGACCATCTGGAGAAAGTTCGACAGGTCACGGATCATCGTTTTTCATCAGAAAATTTGATTTTTTGGTCTCTAGAAAAATTGATTCAAAATATCATTTGAATTGTGCCTCATGTTGAATAACTACTTTTTAAAGCCTCGATGTGACCAAAATTGCCATTTTTACAGACTTTTCCTCCTACTAGAAGTTTCTATTTCGACCAATTTCAGGCATTAAAATGACTCTAAACATACTTATTTTAGTACCAAAAGTGATAATTCACATGCAATAGTCATTTACAGTCAAAAAATTAAACATTAAAAAATTACCATTTCTGACCATCAGGAGGAAGTTCAACAGGTCACGGGTCATCGTTTTTCATCAGAAATTAGATTTTTTGGTGTCTAGAAAAATTGATTCAAAATGTCATTTGAATTGTGCATCATGTTGAATAACTACTTTTTAAAGCCTCAATGTGACCAAAATTGCCATTTTTACAGACTTTTTCTCCTACTAGAAGCTTCTATTTCGACAAATTTCAGGAATTAAAATGACTCTACACACACTTATTTTAGTTCCAAAAGTGATAATTCACATGCAATAGTCATTTACAGTCAAAAAATTAAACATTGAAAAATTACCATTTCTGACCATCTGGAGAAAGTTCGACAGGTCACGAGTCATCGTTTTTAATCAGAAAATGGATTTTTGGGACTTTAGAAAAATTGATTCAAAATATCATTTGGATTGTGCCTCATGTTGAATAACTTCTTTTTAAAGCCTCAATGAGACCAAAATTACCAATTTTACAGACTTTTTCTCCTACTAGAAGCTTCTATTTCAACAAATTTCAGGCATTAAAATGACTCTAAACACACTTATTTTAGTTCCAAAAGTGATAATTCACATGCAATAGTCATTTACAGTAAAAAAATTAAACATTACAAAATTACCATTTCTGACCATCTGGAGAAAGTTCGACAGGTCACGGATCATCGTTTTTCATCAGAAAATTTGATTTTTTGGTCTCTAGAAAAATTGATTCAAAATATCATTTGAATTGTGCCTCATGTTGAATAACTACTTTTTAAAGCCTCGATGTGACCAAAATTGCCATTTTTACAGACTTTTCCTCCTACTAGAAGTTTCTATTTCGACCAATTTCAGGCATTAAAATGACTAGTACCAAAAGTGATAATTCACATGCAATAGTCATTTACAGTCAAAAAATTAAACATTAAAAAATTACCATTTCTGACCATCAGGAGGAAGTTCAACAGGTCACGGGTCATCGTTTTTCATCAGAAATTAGATTTTTTGGTGTCTAGAAAAATTGATTCAAAATGTCATTTGAATTGTGCATCATGTTGAATAACTACTTTTTAAAGCCTCAATGTGACCAAAATTGCCATTTTTACAGACTTTTTCTCCTACTAGAAGCTTCTATTTCGACAAATTTCAGGAATTAAAATGACTCTACACACACTTATTTTAGTTCCAAAAGTGATAATTCACATGCAATAGTCATTTACAGTCAAAAAATTAAACATTGAAAAATTACCATTTCTGACCATCTGGAGAAAGTTCGACAGGTCACGAGTCATCGTTTTTAATCAGAAAATGGATTTTTGGGACTTTAGAAAAATTGATTCAAAATATCATTTGGATTGTGCCTCATGTTGAATAACTACTTTTTAAAGCCTCGATGTGACCAAAATTGCCATTTTTACAGACTTTTTCTCCTACTAGAAGCTTCTATTTAGACCAATTTCAGGTATTAAAATGACTCTAAATACACTTATTTTAGTTCCAAAAGTGATAATTCACATGCAATAGTCATTTACAGTAAAAAAATTAAACATTAAAAAAATCACCATTTCTGACCATCTGGAGAAAGTTCAACAGGTCACGGGTCATCGTTTTTCATCAGAAAATTGATTTTTTCGACTTTATCAAAATTGATTCAAAATGTCATTTGGATTGTGCCTCATGTTGAATAACTACTTTTTAAAGCCTCAATGTGACCAAAATTGCCATTTTTACAGACTTTTTCTCCTTCTCAGAAGCTTCTATTATGACTAATTTCAGGCATTAAAATAACTCTAAACACACTTATTTTAGTTCCAAGAGTGATAATTCACATGCAATAGTCATTTACAGTCAAAAAATTAAACATTAAAAAATTACCATTTCTGACCAACTGGAGAAAGTTCAACAGGTCATGGGTCATCGTTTTTCATCAGAAAATTGATTTTTGGACTTTAGAAAAATTGATTAAAAATGTCATTTGGATTGTTCCTCATGTTGAATAACTACTTTTTAAAGCCTCAATATGACCAAAATTGCCATTTTTACACACTTTTTCTCCTACTAGAAGCTTCTATTTCGACCAATTTCAGGCATTAAAATGACTCTAAACACACTTCTTTTAGTTCCAAAAGTGATAATTCATATGCAATAGTCATTTACAGTCGAAAAAATCAAACATTAAAAAATTACCATTTCTGACCATCTGGAGAAATTTCGACAGGTCGCGGGTCATCGTTTTTCATCAGAAAATGGATTTTTTGGACTTTAGAAAAATTGATTCAAAATGTCATTTGGATTGTGCCTCATGTTGAATAACTACTTTTTAAAGCCTCAATGTGACCAAAATTGCCATTTTTACAGACTTTTTCTCCTTCTCAGAAGCTTCTATTTCGACCAATTTCAGGCATTAAAATGACTCTAAACACACTTATTTTAGTTCCAAAAGTGATAATTCCCATGCAATAGTCATTTACAGTCAAAAAATAAAACATTAAAAAATTACCATTTCTGACCATCTGGAGAAAGTTCAACAGGTCACGGGTCATCGTTTTTCATCAGAAAATTGATTTTTTCGACTTTATAAAAATTGATTCAAAATGTCATTTGGATTGTGCCTCACGTTGAATAACTACTTTTAAAAGCCTCAATGTGACCAAAATTGCCATTTTTACAGACTTTTTCTCCTTCTTAGAAGCCTCTATTATGACTAATTTCAGGCATTAAAATAACTCTAAACACACTTATTTTAGTTCCAAGAGTGATAATTCACATGCAATAGTCATTTACAGTCAAAAAATTAAACATTAAAAAATTACCATTTATGACCAACTGGAGAAAGTTCAACAGGTCACGGGTCATCGTTTTTCATCAGAAAATTGATTTTTGGACTTTAGAAAAATTGATTCAAAATGTCATTTGAATTGTGCCTCATGTTGCATAACTTCATTTTAAATCCTCGATGTGACCAAAATTGCCATTTTTACAGACTTTTTCTCCTACTGGAAGCTTCTATTTCGACCAATTTCAGGCATTAAACCACTCTAAACACACTTATTTTAGTTCCAAAAGTGATCATTCACATGCGATAGTCATTTACAGTCAAAAAATTAAACATTAAAAAATTACCATTTCTGACCATCTGGAGAAAGTTCGACAGGTCATGGATCATCGTTTTTCATCAGAAAATTAGATTTTTTGGACTGTAGAGAAATTGATTCAAAATGTCATTTGGATAGTGCCTCATGTTGAATAACTTCTTTTTAAAGCCTCAATGAGACCAAAATTACCAATTTTACAGACTTTTTCTCCTACTAGAAGCTTCTATTTCGTTAAATTTCAGGCATTAAAATGACTCTAAACACACTTATTTTAGTTCCAAAAGTGATAATTCACATGCAATAGTCATTTACAGTCAAAAAATTAAACATTACAAAATTACCATTTCTGACCATCTGGAGAAAGTTCGACAGGTCACGGATCATCGTTTTTCATCAGAAATTAGATTTTTTGGTGTCTAGAAAAAATGATTCAAAATGTCATTTGAATTGTGCATCATGTTGAATAACTACTTTTTAAAGCCTCAATGTGACCAAAATTGCCATTTTTACAGACTTTTTCTCCTACTAGAAGCTTCTATTTCGACAAATTTCAGGAATTAAAATGACTCTACACACACTTATTTTAGTTCCAAAAGTGATAATTCACATGCAATAGTCATTTACAGTCAAAAAATTAAACATTGAAAAATTACCATTTCTGACCATCTGGAGAAAGTTCGACAGGTCACGAGTCATCGTTTTTAATCAGAAAATGGATTTTTGGGACTTTAGAAAAATTGATTCAAAATATCATTTGGATTGTGCCTCATGTTGAATAACTACTTTTTAAAGCCTCGATGTGACCAAAATTGCCATTTTTACAGACTTTTTCTCCTACTAGAAGCTTCTATTTCGACCAATTTCAGGTATTAAAATGACTCTAAATACACTTATTTTAGTTCCAAAAGTGATAATTCACATGCAATAGTCATTTACAGTCAAAAAATTAAACATTAAAAAATCACCATTTCTGACCATCTGGAGAAAGTTCAACAGGTCACGGGTCATCGTTTTTCATCAGAAAATGGATTTTTTCGACTTTATAAAAATTGATTCAAAATGTCATTTGGATTGTGCCTCATGTTGAATAACTACTTTTTAAAGCCTCAATGTGACCAAAATTGCCATTTTTACAGACTTTTTCTCCTTCTCAGAAGCTTCTATTATGACTAATTTCAGGCATTAAAATAACTCTAAACACACTTATTTTAGTTCCAAGAGTGATAATTCACATGCAATAGTCATTTACAGTCAAAAAATTAAACATTAAAAAATTACCATTTCTGACCAACTGGAGAAAGTTCAACAGGTCACGGGTCATCGTTTTTCATCAGAAAATTGATTTTTGGACTTTAGAAAAATTGATTCAAAATGTCATTTGAATTGTGCCTCATGTTGCATAACTTCATTTTAAATCCTCGATGTGACCAAAATTGCCATTTTTACAGACTTTTTCTCCTACTGGAAGCTTCTATTTCGACCAATTTCAGGCATTAAACCACTCTAAACACACTTATTTTAGTTCCAAAAGTGATCATTCACATGCGATAGTCATTTACAGTCAAAAAATTAAACATTAAAAAATTACCATTTCTGACCATCTGGAGAAAGTTCGACAGGTCATGGATCATCGTTTTTCATCAGAAAATTAGATTTTTTTGGACTGTAGAGAAATGATTCAAAATGTCATTTGGATAGTGCCTCATGTTGAATAACTTCTTTTTAAAGCCTCAATGAGACCAAAATTACCAATTTTACAGACTTTTTCTCCTACTAGAAGCTTCTATTTCGACAAATTTCAGGCATTAAAATGACTCTAAACACACTTATTTTAGTTCCAAAAGTGATAATTCACATGCAATAGTCATTTACAGTCAAAAAATTAAACATTACAAAATTACCATTTCTGACCATCTGGAGAAAGTTCGACAGGTCACGGATCATCGTTTTTCATCAGAAAATTAGATTTTTTGGTCTCTAGAAAAATTGATTCAAAATATCATTTGAATTGTGCCTCATGTTGAATAACTACTTTTTAAAGCCTCGATGTGACCAAAATTGCCATTTTTACAGACTTTTCCTCCTTCTAGAAGTTTCTATTTCGACCAATTTCAGGCATTAAAATGACTCTAAACACACTTATTTTAGTACCAAAAGTGATAATTCACATGCAATAGTCATTTACAGTCAAAAAATTAAACATTAAAAAATTACCATTTCTGACCATCAGGAGAAAGTTCAACAGGTCACGGGTCATCGTTTTTCATCAGAAATTTGATTTTTTGGTGTCTAGAAAAATTGATTCAAAATGTCATTTGAATTGTGCATCATGTTGAATAACTACTTTTTAAAGCCTCAATGTGACCAAAATTGCCATTTTTACAGACTTTTTCTCCTACTAGAAGCTTCTATTTCGACAAATTTCAGGAATTAAAATGACTCTACACACACTTATTTTAGTTCCAAAAGTGATAATTCACATGCAATAGTCATTTACAGTCAAAAAATTAAACATTGAAAAATTACCATTTCTGACCATCTGGAGAAAGTTCGACAGGTCACGAGTCATCGTTTTTAATCAGAAAATGGATTTTTGGGACTTTAGAAAAATTGATTCAAAATATCATTTGGATTGTGCCTCATGTTGAATAACTACTTTTTAAAGCCTCGATGTGACCAAAATTGCCATTTTTACAGACTTTTTCTCCTACTAGAAGCTTCTATTTAGACCAATTTCAGGTATTAAAATGACTCTAAATACACTTATTTTAGTTCCAAAAGTGATAATTCACATGCAATAGTCATTTACAGTCAAAAAATTAAACATTAAAAAATCACCATTTCTGACCATCTGGAGAAAGTTCAACAGGTCACGGGTCATCGTTTTTCATCAGAAAATTGATTTTTTTGACTTTATAAAAATTGATTCAAAATGTCTTTTGGATTGTGCCTCATGTTGAATAACTACTTTTTGAAGCCTCAATGTGACCAAAATTGCCATTTTTACAGACTTTTTCTCCTTCTCAGAAGCTTCTATTATGACTAATTTCAGGCATTAAAATAACTCTAAACACACATATTTTAGTTCCAAGAGTGATAATTCACATGCAATAGTCATTTACAGTCAAAAAATTAAACATTAAACCATTACCATTTCTGACCAACTGGAGAAAGTTCAACAGGTCACGGGTCATCGTTTTTCATCAGAAAATTGATTTTTGGACTTTAGAAAAATTGATTCAAAATGTCATTTGAATTGTGCCTCATGTTGCATAACTTCATTTTAAAGCCTCGATGTGACCAAAATTGCCATTTTTACAGACTTTTTCTCCTACTGGAAGCTTCTATTTCGACCAATTTCAGGCATTAAACCACTCTAAACACACTTATTTTAGTTCCAAAAGTGATCATTCACATGCGATAGTCATTTACAGTCAAAAAATTAAACATTAAAAAATTACCATTTCTGACCATCTGGAGAAAGTTCAACAGGTCACGGATCATCGTTTTTCATCAGAAATTAGATTTTTTGGTGTCTAGAAAAATTGATTCAAAATGTCATTTGAATTGTGCATCATGTTGAATAACTACTTTTTAAAGCCTCAATGTGACCAAAATTGCCATTTTTACAGACTTTTTCTCCTACTAGAAGCTTCTATTTCGACAAATTTCAGGAATTAAAATGACTCTACACACACTTATTTTAGTTCCAAAAGTGATAATTCACATGCAATAGTCATTTACAGTCAAAAAATTAAACATTAAAAAATCACCATTTCTGACCATCTGGAGAAAGTTCAACAGGTCACGGGTCATTGTTTTTCATCAGAAAATTGATTTTTTCGACTTTATAAAAATTGATTCAAAATATCATTTGGATTGTGCCTCATGTTGAATAACTACTTTTTAAAGCCTCAATGTGACCAAAATTGCCATTTGTACAGACTTTTTCTCCTACTAGAAGCTTCTATTTCGAACAATTTCAGGCATTAAAATGACCCTAAACACACTTATTTTAGTTCCAAAAGTGATAATTCACATGCAATAGTCATTTACAGTCAAAAAATAAAACATTCAAAAATTACCATTTCTGACCATCTGGAGAAATTTCGACAGGTCGCGGGTCATCGTTTTTGATCAGAAAATGGATTTTGTGGACTTTAGAAAAATTGATTCAAAATGTCATTTGGATTGTGCCTCATGTTGAATAACTACTTTTTAAAGCCTCAATGTGACCAAAATTGCCATTTGTACAGACTTTTTCTCCTACTAGAAGCTTCTATTTCGAACAATTTCAGGCATTAAAATGACTCTAAACACACTTATTTTAGTTCCAAAAGTGATAATTCACATGCGATAGTCATTTACAGTCAAAAAATTAAACATTAAAAAATTACCATTTCTGACCATCTGGAGAAAGTTCAACAGGTCACGGGTCATCGTTTTTCATCAGAAAATTGATTTTTTCGACTTTATAAAAATTGATTCAAAATGTCATTTGGATTGTGCCTCTTGTTGAATAACTACTTTTTAAAGTCTCAATGTGACCAAAATTGACATTTTTACAGACTTTTTCTCCTTCTCAGAAGCTTCTATTTCGAACAATTTCAGGCATTAAAATGACTCTAAACACACTTATTTTAGTTCCAAAAGTGATAATTCACATGCAATAGTCATTTACAGTCAAAAAATAAAACATTAAAAAATTACCATTTCTGACCATCTGGAGAAATTTCGACAGGTCGCGGGTCATCGTTTTTCATCAGAAAATGGATTTTTTGGACTTTAGAAAAAATTGATTCAAAATATCATTTGGATTGTGCCTCATGTTGAATAACTACTTTTTAAAGCCTCAATGTGACCAAAATTGCCATTTGTACAGACTTTTTCTCCTACTAGAAGCTTCTATTTCGAACAATTTCAGGCATTAAAATGACCCTAAACACACTTATTTTAGTTCCAAAAGTGATAATTCACATGCAATAGTCATTTACAGTCAAAAAATAAAACATTCAAAAATTACCATTTCTGACCATCTGGAGAAATTTCGACAGGTCGCGGGTCATCGTTTTTGATCAGAAAATGGATTTTGTGGACTTTAGAAAAATTGATTCAAAATGTCATTTGGATTGTGCCTCATGTTGAATAACTACTTTTTAAAGCCTCAATGTGACCAAAATTGCCATTTGTACAGACTTTTTCTCCTACTAGAAGCTTCTATTTCGAACAATTTCAGGCATTAAAATGACTCTAAACACACTTATTTTAGTTCCAAAAGTGATAATTCACATGCGATAGTCATTTACAGTCAAAAAATTAAACATTAAAAAATTACCATTTCTGACCATCTGGAGAAAGTTCAACAGGTCACGGGTCATCGTTTTTCATCAGAAAATTGATTTTTTCGACTTTATAAAAATTGATTCAAAATGTCATTTGGATTGTGCCTCATGTTGAATAACTACTTTTTAAAGCCTCAATGTGACCAAAATTGACATTTATACAGACTTTTTCTCCTTCTCAGAAGCTTCTATTTCGAACAATTTCAGGCATTAAAATGACTCTAAACACACTTATTTTAGTTCCAAAAGTGATAATTCACATGCAATAGTCATTTACAGTCAAAAAATAAAACATTAAAAAATTACCATTTCTGACCATCTGGAGAAATTTTGACAGGTCACGGGTCATCGTTTTTCATCAGAAAATGGATTTTTTGGACTTTAGAAAAATTGATTCAAAATGTCATTTGGATTGTGCCTCATGTTGAATAACTACTTTTTAAAGCCTCAATGTGACCAAAATTGCCATTTGTACAGACTTTTTCTCCTACTGGAAGCTTCTATTTCGAACAATTTCAGGCATTTAAATGACTCTAAACACACTTATTTTAGTTCCAAAAGTGATAATTCACATGCAATAGTCATTTACAGTCAAAAAATAAAACATGAAAAAATTACCATTTCTGACGATCTGGAGAAATTTCGACAGGTCGCGGGTCATCGTTTTTCTTCAGAAAATGGATTTTTTGGACTTTAGAAAAATTGATTCAAAATGTCATTTGGATTGTGCCTCATGTTGAATAACTACTTTTTAAAGTCTCAATGTGACCAAAATTGACATTTTTACAGACTTTTTCTCCTTCTCAGAAGCTTCTATTTCGAACAATTTCAGGCATTAAAATGACTCTAAACACACTTATTTTAGTTCCAAAAGTGATAATTCACATGCAATAGTCATTTACAGTCAAAAAATAAAACATTAAAAAATTACCATTTCTGACCATCTGGAGAAATTTCGACAGGTCGCGGGTCATCGTTTTTCATCAGAAAATGGATTTTTTGGACTTTAGAAAAAATTGATTCAAAATGTCATTTGGATTGTGCCTCATGTTGAATAACTACTTTTTAAAGCCTCAATGTGACCAAAATTGCCATTTTTACAGACTTTTTCTCCTACTAGAAGCTTCTATTTCGACCAATTTCAGGCATTAAAATGACTCTAAACACACTTATTTTAGTTCCAAAAGTGATAATTCACATGCGATAGTCATTTACAGTCAAAAAATTAAACATTAAAAAATTACCATTTCTGACGATCTGGAGAAAGTTCAACAGGTCACGGGTCATCGTTTTTCATCAGAAAATTGATTTTTTCGACTTTATAAAAATTGATTCAAAATGTCATTTGGATTGTGCCTCATGTTGAATAACTACATTTTAAAGCCTCAATGTGACCAAAATTGACATTTTTACAGACTTTTTCTCCTTCTCAGAAGCTTCTATTTCGAACAATTTCAGGCATTAAAATGACTCTAAACACACTTATTTTAGTTCCAAAAGTGATAATTCACATGCAATAGGCATTTACAGTCAAAAAATAAAACATTAAAAAATTACCATTTCTGACCATCTGGAGAAATTTTGACAGGTCACGGGTCATCGTTTTTCATCAGAAAATGGATTTTTTGGACTTTAGAAAAATTGATTCAAAATGTCATTTGGATTGTGCCTCATGTTGAATAACTACTTTTTAAAGCCTCAATGTGACCAAAATTGCCATTTGTACAGACTTTTTCTCCTACTAGAAGCTTCTATTTCGAACAATTTCAGGCATTTAAATGACTCTAAACACACGTATTTTAGTTCCAAAAGTGATAATTCACATGCAATAGTCATTTACAGTCAAAAAATGAACCATTAAAAAATTACCATTTCTGACGATCTGGAGAAATTTCGACAGGTCGCGGGTCATCGTTTTTCATCAGAAAATGGATTTTTTAGACTTTAGAAAAATTGATTCAAAATGTCATTTGGATTGTGCCTCATGTTGAATGACTACTTTTTAAAGCCTCAATGTGACCAAAATTGCCATTTTTACAGACTTTTTCTCCTTCTCAGAAGCTTCTATTATGACTAATTTCAGGCATTAAAACGAATCTAAACACACCTGTTTTAGTTCCACAAGTGATAATTCACATGCGCTAGTCATTTACAGTCAAAAAATTAAACATTAAAAAATTACCATTTCTGACCATCTGGAGAAATTTCGACAGGTCGCGGGTCATCGTTTTTCATCAGAAAATGGATTTTTTGGACTTTAGAAAAATTGATTAAAAATGTCATTTGGATTGTTCCTCATGTTGAATAACTACTTTTTAAAGCCTCAATGTGACCAAAATTGCCATTTTTACACACTTTTTCTCCTACTAGAAGCTTCTATTTCGACCAATTTCAGGCATTAAAATGACTCTAAACACACTTCTTTTAGTTCCCAAAGTGATAATTCATATGCAATAGTCATTTACAGTCAAAAAAATTAAACATTAAAAAATTACCATTTCTGACCATCTGGAGAAAGTTCAACAGGTCACGGGTCATCGTTTTTCATCAGAAAATTGATTTTTGGTCTTTAGAAAAATTGATTCAAAATGTCATTTGAATTGTGCCTCATGTTGAATAACTACTTTTTAAAGCCTCGATGTGACCAAAATTACCATTTTTACAGACTTTTTCTCCTACTAGAAGCTTCTATTTCGACCAACTTCAGGCATTAAAATGACTTAAACACACTTATTTTAGTTCCACAAGTGATAATTCATATGCAATAGTCATTTACAGTCAAAAAATTAAACATTAAAAAATTTCCATTTCTGACCATCTGGAGAAATTTCGACAGGTCACGGGTCATTGTTTTTCATCAGAAAATGGATTTTTTGGACTTTAGAAAAATTGATTCAAAATATCATTTGGATTGTGCCTCATGTTGAATAACTACTTTTTAAAGCCTCAATGTGACCAAAATTGCCATTTGTACAGACTTTTTCTCCTACTAGAAGCTTCTATTTCGAACAATTTCAGGCATTAAAATGACTCTAAACACACTTATTTTAGTTCCAAAAGTGATAATTCACATGCGATAGTCATTTACAGTCAAAAAATTAAACATTAAAAAATTACCATTTCTGACCATCTGGAGAAAGTTCAACAGGTCACGGGTCATCGTTTTTCATCAGAAAATTGATTTTTTCGTCTTTATAAAAATTGATTCAAAATGTCATTTGGATTGTGCCTCATGTTGAATAACTACTTTTTAAAGCCTCAATGTGACCAAAATTGACATTTGTACAGACTTTTTCTCCTTCTCAGAAGCTTCTATTTCGAACAATTTCAGGCATTAAAATGACTCTAAACACACTTATTTTAGTTCCAAAAGTGATAATTCACATGCAATAGTCATTTACAGTCAAAAAATAAAACATTAAAAAATTACCATTTCTGACCATCTGGAGAAATTTTGACAGGTCACGGGTCATTGTTTTTCATCAGAAAATTGATTTTTTGGACTTTAGAAAAATTGATTAAAAATGTCATTTGGATTGTTCCTCATGTTGAATAACTACTTTTTAAAGCCTCAATGTGACCAAAATTGCCATTTGTACAGACTTTTTCTCCTACTAGAAGCTTCTATTTCGAACAATTTCAGGCATTAAAATGACCCTAAACACACTTATTTTAGTTCCAAAAGTGATAATTCACATGCGATAGTCATTTACAGTCAAAAAATTAAACATTAAAAAATTTCCATTTCTGACCATCTGGAGAAATTTCGACAGGTCGCGGGTTATGGTTTTTTATCAGAAAATGGATTTTTTGGACTTTAGAAAAATTGATTCAAAATGTCATTTGGATTGTGCCTCATGTTGAATAACTACTTTTTAAAGCCGCAATGTGACCAAAATTGCCATTTTTACAGACTTTTTCTCCTTCTCAGAAGCTTCTATTATGACTAATTTCAGGCATTAAAACGACTCTAAACACACTTATTTTAGTTCCACAAGTGATAATTCACTTGCAATAGTCATTTACAGTCAAAAAAGTAAACATTAAAAAATTTCCATTTCTGACCATCTGGAGAAATTTCGCCAGGTCACGGGTTATGGTTTTTCATCAGAAAATGGATTTTTTGGACTTTAGAAAAATTGATTGAAAATATCATTTGGATTGTGCCTCATGTTGAATAACTACTTTTTAAAGCCTCAATGTGACCAAAATTGCCATTTGTACAGACTTTTTCTCCTACTAGAAGCTTCTATTTCGAACAATTTCAGGCATTAAAATGACCCTAAACACACTTATTTTAGTTCCAAAAGTGATAATTCACATGCAATAGTCATTTACAGTCAAAAAATAAAACATTAAAAAATTACCATTTCTGACCATCTGGAGAAATTTCGACAGGTCGCGGGTCATCGTTTTTCATCAGAAAATGGATTTTTTGGACTTTAGAAAAAATTGATTCAAAATGTCATTTGGATTGTGCCTCATGTTGAATAACTACTTTTTAAAGCCTCAATGTGACCAAAATTGCCATTTTTACAGACTTTTTCTCCTTCTCAGAAGCTTCTATTATGACTAATTTCAGGCATTAAAACGAATCTAAACACACCTATTTTAGTTCCACAAGTGATAATTCACATGCGATAGTCATTTACAGTCAAAAAATTAAACATTAAAAAATTACCATTTCTGACCATCTGGAGAAATTTCGACAGGTCGCGGGTCATCGTTTTTCATCAGAAAATTGATTTTTTGGACTTTAGAAAAATTGATTAAAAATGTCATTTGGATTGTTCCTCATGTTGAATAACTACTTTTTAAAGCCTCAATGTGACCAAAATTGCCATTTTTACACACTTTTTCTCCTACTAGAAGCTTCTATTTCGACCAATTTCAGGCATTAAAATGACTCTAAACACACTTCTTTTAGTTCCAAAAGTGATAATTCATATGCAATAGTCATTTACAGTCAAAAAAATTAAACATTAAAAAATTACCATTTCTGACCATCTGGAGAAATTTCGACAGGTTACGGGTCATTGTTTTTCATCAGAAAATGGATTTTTTGGACTTTAGAAAAATTGATTCAAAATATCATTTGGATTGTGCCTCATGTTGAATAACTACTTTTTAAAGCCTCAATGTGACCAAAATTGCCATTTGTACAGACTTTTTCTCCTACTAGAAGCTTCTATTTCGAACAATTTCAGGCATTAAAATGACTCTAAACACACTTATTTTAGTTCCAAAAGTGATAATTCACATGCGATAGTCATTTACAGTCAAAAAATTAAACATTAAAAAATTACCATTTCTGACCATCTGGAGAAAGTTCAACAGGTCACGGGTCATCGTTTTTCATCAGAAAATTGATTTTTTCGACTTTATAAAAATTGATTCAAAATGTCATTTGGATTGTGCCTCATGTTGAATAACTACTTTTTAAAGCCTCAATGTGACCAAAATTGACATTTTTACAGACATTTTCTCCTTCTCAGAAGCTTCTATTTCGAACAATTTCAGGCATTAAAATGACTCTAAACACACTTATTTTAGTTCCAAAAGTGATAATTCACATGCAATAGTCATTTACAGTCAAAAAATAAAACATTAAAAAATTACCATTTCTGACCATCTGGAGAAATTTTGACAGGTCACGGGTCATCGTTTTTCATCAGAAAATGGATTTTTTGGACTTTAGAAAAATTGATTCAAAATGTCATTTGGATTGTGCCTCATGTTGAATAACTACTTTTTAAAGCCTCAATGTGACCAAAATTGCCATTTGTACAGACTTTTTCTCCTACTGGAAGCTTCTATTTCGAACAATTTCAGGCATTTAAATGACTCTAAACACACTTATTTTAGTTCCAAAAGTGATAATTCACATGCAATAGTCATTTACAGTCAAAAAATAAAACATTAAAAAATTACCATTTCTGACGATCTGGAGAAATTTCGACAGGTCGCGGGTCATCGTTTTTCATCAGAAAATGGATTTTTTGGACTTTAGAAAAATTGATTCAAAATGTCATTTGGATTGTGCCTCATGTTGAATAACTACTTTTTAAAGCCTCAATGTGACCAAAATTGCCATTTTTACAGACTTTTTCTCCTTCTCAGAAGCTTCTATTATGACTAATTTCAGGCATTAAAACGACTCTAAACACACTTATTTTAGTTCCACAAGTGATAATTCACTTGCAATAGTCATTTACAGTCAAAAAAGTAAACATTAAAAAATTTCCATTTCTGACCATCTGGAGAAATTTCGACAGGTCACGGGTTATGGTTTTTCATCAGAAAATGGATTTTTTGGACTTTAGAAAAATTGATTGAAAATATCATTTGGATTGTGCCTCATGTTGAATAACTACTTTTTAAAGCCTCAATGTGACCAAAATTGCCATTTGTACAGACTTTTTCTCCTACTAGAAGCTTCTATTTCGAACAATTTCAGGCATTAAAATGACCCTAAACACACTTATTTTAGTTCCAAAAGTGATAATTCACATGCAATAGTCATTTACAGTCAAAAAATAAAACATTCAAAAATTACCATTTCTGACCATCTGGAGAAATTTCGACAGGTCGCGGGTCATCGTTTTTGATCAGAAAATGGATTTTTTGGACTTTAGAAAAATTGATTCAAAATGTAATTTGGATTGTGCCTCATGTTGAATAACTACTTTTTAAAGCCTCAATGTGACCAAAATTGCCATTTTTACAGACTTTTTCTCCTACTCGAAGCTTCTATTTCGACCAATTTCAGGCATTAAAATGACTCTAAACACACTTATTTTAGTTCCAAAAGTGATAATTCACATGCAATAGTCATTTACAGTCAAAAAATAAAACATTAAAAAATTACCATTTCTGACGATCTGGGGAAATTTCGACAGGTCGCGGGTCATCGTTTTTCATCAGAAAATGGATTTTTTGGACTTTAGAAAAAATTGATTCAAAATGTCATTTGGATTGTGCCTCATGTTGAATAACTACTTTTTAAAGCCTCAATGTGACCAAAATTACCATTTTTACAGACTTTTTCTCCTACTAGAAGCTTTTATTTCGACCAATTTCAGGCATTAAAATGACTCTAAACACACTTATTTTAGTTCCAAAAGTGATAATTCACATGCGATAGTCATTTACAGTCAAAAAATTAAACATTAAAAAATTACCATTTCTGACCATCTGGAGAAATTTCGACAGGTCGCGGGTCATCGTTTTTCATCAGAAAATGGATTTTTTGGACTTTAGAAAAATTGATTCAAAATGTCATTTGGATTGTGCCTCATGTTGAATAACTACTTTTTAAAGCCTCAATGTGACCAAAATTGCCATTTTTACAGACTTTTTCTCCTACTAGAAGCTTCTATTTGGACAAATTTCAGGCATTAAAATGACTCTAAACACACTTATTTTATTTCCAAAAGTGATCATTCACATGCAATAGTCATTTACAGTCAAAAAATTAAACTTTAAAAAATTACCATTTCTGACCATCTGGAGAAAGTTCAACAGGTCACGGGTCATCGTTTTTCATCAGAAAATTGATTTTTTCGACTTTATAAAAATTGATTCAAAATGTCATTTGGATTGTGCCTCATGTTGAATAACTACTTTTTAAAGCCTCAATGTGACCAGAATTGCCATTTTTACAGACCTTTTCTCCTTCTCAGAAGCTTCTATTATGACTAATTTCAGGCATTAAAACGACTCTAAACACACTTATTTTAGTTCCACAGGTGATAATTCACATGCGATAGTCATTTACAGTCAAAAAATTAAACATTAAAAAATTACCATTTCTGACCATCTGGAGAAAGTTCAACAGGTCACGGGTCATCGTTTTTCATCAGAAAATAGATTTTTTGGACTTTAGAAAAATTGATTCAAAATATCATTTGGATTGTGCCTCATGTTGAATAACTACTTTTTAAAGCCTCAATGTGACTAAAATTGCCATTTTTACAGACTTTTTCTCCTACTAGAAGCTTCTATTTCGACCAATTTCAGGCATTAAAATGACTCTAAACACACTTATTTTAGTTCCAAAAGTGATAATTCTGATGCAATAGTCATTTACAGTCAAAAAATGAAACATTAAAAAATTACCATTTCTGACCATCTGGAGAAATTTCGACAGGTCACGGGTCATCGTTTTTCATCAGAAAATTGATTTTTGGACTTTAGAAAAATTGATTCAAAATGTCATTTGAATTGTGCCTCATGTTGAATAACTACTTTTTAAAGCCTCGATGTGACCAAAATTGCCATTTTTACAGACTTTTTCTCCTACTAGAAGCTTCTATTTCGAACAATTTCAGGCATTAAAATGACTCTAAACACACTTATTTTAGTTCCAAAAGTGATAATTCACATGCAATAGTCATTTACAGTCAAAAAATAAAACATTAAAAAATTACCATTTCTGACCATCTGGAGAAAGTTCAACAGGTCACGGGTCATCGTTTTTCATCAGAAAATTGATTTTTTCGACATTATAAAAATTGATTCAAAATGTCATTTGGATTGTGCCTCATGTTGAATAACTACTTTTTAAAGCCTCAATGTGACCAAAATTGACATTTTTACAGACTTTTTCTCCTTCTCAGAAGCTTCTATTTCGAACAATTTCAGGCATTAAAATGACTCTAAACACACTTATTTTAGTTCCAAAAGTGATAATTCACATGCAATAGTCATTTACAGTCAAAAAAAAAAACATTAAAAAATTACCATTTCTGACCATCTGGAGAAAGTTCAACAGGTCACGGGTCATCGTTTTTCATCAGAAAATTGATTTTTTCGACATTATAAAAATTGATTCAAAATGTCATTTGGATTGTGCCTCATGTTGAATAACTACTTTTTAAAGCCTCAATGTGACCAAAATTGACATTTTTACAGACTTTTTCTCCTTCTCAGAAGCTTCTATTTCGACCAACTTCAGGCATTAAAATGACTTAAACACTCTTATTTTAGTTCTACAAGTGATAATTCACTTGCAATAGTCATTTACAGTCAAAAAATTAAACATTAAAAAATTTCCATTTCTGACCATCTGGAGAAATTTCGACAGGTCACTGGTCATCGTTTTTCATCAGAAAATGGATTTTTGGGACTTTAGAAAAATTGATTCAAAATATCATTTGGATTGTGCCTCATGTTGAATAACTACTTTTTAAGGCCTCAATGTGACCAAAATTGACATTTTTACAGACTTTTTCTCCTTCTCAGAAGCTTCTATTTCAAACAATTTCAGGCATTAAAATGACTCTAAACACACTTATTTTAGTTCCAAAAGTGATAATTCACATGCAATAGTCATTTACAGTCAAAAAATAAAACATTCAAAAATTACCATTTCTGACCATCTGGAGAAATTTCGACAGGTCGCGGGTCATCGTTTTTGATCACAAAATGGATTTTTTGGACTTTAATAAAATTGATTCAAAATGTCATTTGGATTGTGCCTCATGTTGAATAACTACTTTTTAAAGCCTCAATGTGACCAAAATTGCCATTTTTACAGACTTTTTCTCCTACTCGAAGCTTCTATTTCGACCAATTTCAGGCATTAAAATGACTCTAAACACACTTATTTTAGTTCCAAAAGTGATAATTCACATGCGATAGTCATTTACAGTCAAAAAATTAAACATTAAAAAATTACCATTTCTGACCATCTGGAGAAATTTTGACAGGTCGCGGGTCATCGTTTTTCATCAGAAAATGGATTTTTTGGACTTTAGAAAAATTGATTCAAAATGTCATTTGGTTTGTGCCTCATGTTGAATAACTACTTTTTAAACCTCAATGTGACCAAAATTGCCATTTTTACAGACTTTTTCTCCTACTAGAAGCTTCTATTTGGACAAATTTCAGGCATTAAAATGACTCTAAACACACTTATTTTAGTTCCAAAAGTGATCATTCACATGCAATAGTCATTTACAGTCAAAAAATTAAACATTAAAAAATTACCATTTCTGACCATCTGGAGAAAGTTCAACAGGTCACGGGTCATCGTTTTTCATCAGAAAATTGATTTTTTCGACTTTATAAAAATTGATTCAAAATGTCATTTGGATTGTGCCTCATGTTGAATAACTACTTTTTAAAGCCTCAATGTGACCAAAATTGCCATTTTTACACACTTTTTCTCCTACTAGAAGCTTCTATTTCGACCAACTTCAGGCATTAAAATGACTTAAACACACTTAGTTTAGTTCCACAAGTGATAATTCACGTGCAATAGTCATTTACAGTCAAAAAATTAAACATTAAAACATTTCCATTTCTGACCATCTGGAGAAATTTCGACAGGTCATGGGTCATCGTTTTTCATCAGAAAATGGATTTTTTGGACTTTAGAAAAATTGATTCAAAATATCATTTGGATTGTGCCTCATGTTGAATAACTACTTTTTAAAGCCTCAATGTGACCAAAATTGCCATTTGTACAGACTTTTTCTCCTACTAGAAGCTTCTATTTCGAACAATTTCAGGCATTAAAATGACCCTAAACACACTTATTTTAGTTCCAAAAGTGATAATTCACATGCAATAGTCATTTACAGTCAAAAAATAAAACATTAAAAAATTACCATTTCTGACCATCTGGAGAAATTTCGACAGGTCGCGGGTCATCGTTTTTCATCAGAAAATGGATTTTTTGGACTTTAGAAAAAATTGATTCAAAATGTCATTTGGATTGTGCCTCATGTTGAATAACTACTTTTTAAAGCCTCAATGTGACCAAAATTGCCATTTTTACAGACTTTTTCTCCTTCTCAGAAGCTTCTATTATGACTAATTTCAGGCATTAAAACGAATCTAAACACACCTATTTTAGTTCCACAAGTGATAATTCACATGCGATAGTCATTTACAGTCAAAAAATTAAACATTAAAAAATTACCATTTCTGACCATCTGGAGAAATTTCGACAGGTCGCGGGTCATCGTTTTTCATCAGAAAATGGATTTTTTGGACTTTAGAAAAATTGATTAAAAATGTCATTTGGATTGTTCCTCATGTTGAATAACTACTTTTTAAAGCCTCAATGTGACCAAAATTGCCATTTTTACACACTTTTTCTCCTACTAGAAGCTTCTATTTCGACCAATTTCAGGCATTAAAATGACTCTAAACACACTTCTTTTAGTTCCAAAAGTGATAATTCATATGCAATAGTCATTTACAGTCAAAAAAATTAAACATTAAAAAATTACCACTTCTGACCATCTGGAGAAATTTCGACAGGTTACGGGTCATTGTTTTTCATCAGAAAATGGATTTTTTGGACTTTAGAAAAATTGATTCAAAATATCATTTGGATTGTGCCTCATGTTGAATAACTACTTTTTAAAGCCTCAATGTGACCAAAATTGCCATTTGTACAGACTTTTTCTCCTACTAGAAGCTTCTATTTCGAACAATTTCAGGCATTAAAATGACTCTAAACACACTTATTTTAGTTCCAAAAGTGATAATTCACATGCGATAGTCATTTACAGTCAAAAAATTAAACATTAAAAAATTACCATTTCTGACCATCTGGAGAAAGTTCAACAGGTCACGGGTCATCGTTTTTCATCAGAAAATTGATTTTTTCGACTTTATAAAAATTGATTCAAAATGTCATTTGGATTGTGCCTCATGTTGAATAACTACTTTTTAAAGCCTCAATGTGACCAAAATTGACATTTTTACAGACATTTTCTCCTTCTCAGAAGCTTCTATTTCGAACAATTTCAGGCATTAAAATGACTCTAAACACACTTATTTTAGTTCCAAAAGTGATAATTCACATGCAATAGTCATTTACAGTCAAAAAATAAAACATTAAAAAATTACCATTTCTGACCATCTGGAGAAATTTTGACAGGTCACGGGTCATCGTTTTTCATCAGAAAATGGATTTTTTGGACTTTAGAAAAATTGATTCAAAATGTCATTTGGATTGTGCCTCATGTTGAATAACTACTTTTTAAAGCCTCAATGTGACCAAAATTGCCATTTGTACAGACTTTTTCTCCTACTGGAAGCTTCTATTTCGAACAATTTCAGGCATTTAAATGACTCTAAACACACTTATTTTAGTTCCAAAAGTGATAATTCACATGCAATAGTCATTTACAGTCAAAAAATAAAACATTAAAAAATTACCATTTCTGACGATCTGGAGAAATTTCGACAGGTCGCGGGTCATCGTTTTTCATCAGAAAATGGATTTTTTGGACTTTAGAAAAATTGATTCAAAATGTCATTTGGATTGTGCCTCATGTTGAATAACTACTTTTTAAAGCCTCAATGTGACCAAAATTGCCATTTTTACAGACTTTTTCTCCTTCTCAGAAGCTTCTATTATGACTAATTTCAGGCATTAAAACGACTCTAAACACACTTATTTTAGTTCCACAAGTGATAATTCACTTGCAATAGTCATTTACAGTCAAAAAAGTAAACATTAAAAAATTTCCATTTCTGACCATCTGGAGAAATTTCGCCAGGTCACGGGTTATGGTTTTTCATCAGAAAATGGATTTTTTGGACTTTAGAAAAATTGATTGAAAATATCATTTGGATTGTGCCTCATGTTGAATAACTACTTTTTAAAGCCTCAATGTGACCAAAATTGCCATTTGTACAGACTTTTTCTCCTACTAGAAGCTTCTATTTCGAACAATTTCAGGCATTAAAATGACCCTAAACACACTTATTTTAGTTCCAAAAGTGATAATTCACATGCAATAGTCATTTACAGTCAAAAAATAAAACATTAAAAAATTACCATTTCTGACCATCTGGAGAAATTTCGACAGGTCGCGGGTCATCGTTTTTCATCAGAAAATGGATTTTTTGGACTTTAGAAAAAATTGATTCAAAATGTCATTTGGATTGTGCCTCATGTTGAATAACTACTTTTTAAAGCCTCAATGTGACCAAAATTGCCATTTTTACAGACTTTTTCTCCTTCTCAGAAGCTTCTATTATGACTAATTTCAGGCATTAAAACGAATCTAAACACACCTATTTTAGTTCCACAAGTGATAATTCACATGCGATAGTCATTTACAGTCAAAAAATTAAACATTAAAAAATTACCATTTCTGACCATCTGGAGAAATTTCGACAGGTCGCGGGTCATCGTTTTTCATCAGAAAATGGATTTTTTGGACTTTAGAAAAATTGATTAAAAATGTCATTTGGATTGTTCCTCATGTTGAATAACTACTTTTTAAAGCCTCAATGTGACCAAAATTGCCATTTTTACACACTTTTTCTCCTACTAGAAGCTTCTATTTCGACCAATTTCAGGCATTAAAATGACTCTAAACACACTTCTTTTAGTTCCAAAAGTGATAATTCATATGCAATAGTCATTTACAGTCAAAAAAATTAAACATTAAAAAATTACCATTTCTGACCATCTGGAGAAATTTCGACAGGTTACGGGTCATTGTTTTTCATCAGAAAATGGATTTTTTGGACTTTAGAAAAATTGATTCAAAATATCATTTGGATTGTGCCTCATGTTGAATAACTACTTTTTAAAGCCTCAATGTGACCAAAATTGCCATTTGTACAGACTTTTTCTCCTACTAGAAGCTTCTATTTCGAACAATTTCAGGCATTAAAATGACTCTAAACACACTTATTTTAGTTCCAAAAGTGATAATTCACATGCGATAGTCATTTACAGTCAAAAAATTAAACATTAAAAAATTACCATTTCTGACCATCTGGAGAAAGTTCAACAGGTCACGGGTCATCGTTTTTCATCAGAAAATTGATTTTTTCGACTTTATAAAAATTGATTCAAAATGTCATTTGGATTGTGCCTCATGTTGAATAACTACTTTTTAAAGCCTCAATGTGACCAAAATTGACATTTTTACAGACATTTTCTCCTTCTCAGAAGCTTCTATTTCGAACAATTTCAGGCATTAAAATGACTCTAAACACACTTATTTTAGTTCCAAAAGTGATAATTCACATGCAATAGTCATTTACAGTCAAAAAATAAAACATTAAAAAATTACCATTTCTGACCATCTGGAGAAATTTTGACAGGTCACGGGTCATCGTTTTTCATCAGAAAATGGATTTTTTGGACTTTAGAAAAATTGATTCAAAATGTCATTTGGATTGTGCCTCATGTTGAATAACTACTTTTTAAAGCCTCAATGTGACCAAAATTGCCATTTGTACAGACTTTTTCTCCTACTGGAAGCTTCTATTTCGAACAATTTCAGGCATTTAAATGACTCTAAACACACTTATTTTAGTTCCAAAAGTGATAATTCACATGCAATAGTCATTTACAGTCAAAAAATAAAACATTAAAAAATTACCATTTCTGACGATCTGGAGAAATTTCGACAGGTCGCGGGTCATCGTTTTTCATCAGAAAATGGATTTTTTGGACTTTAGAAAAATTGATTCAAAATGTCATTTGGATTGTGCCTCATGTTGAATAACTACTTTTTAAAGCCTCAATGTGACCAAAATTGCCATTTTTACAGACTTTTTCTCCTTCTCAGAAGCTTCTATTATGACTAATTTCAGGCATTAAAACGACTCTAAACACACTTATTTTAGTTCCACAAGTGATAATTCACTTGCAATAGTCATTTACAGTCAAAAAAGTAAACATTAAAAAATTTCCATTTCTGACCATCTGGAGAAATTTCGACAGGTCACGGGTTATGGTTTTTCATCAGAAAATGGATTTTTTGGACTTTAGAAAAATTGATTGAAAATATCATTTGGATTGTGCCTCATGTTGAATAACTACTTTTTAAAGCCTCAATGTGACCAAAATTGCCATTTGTACAGACTTTTTCTCCTACTAGAAGCTTCTATTTCGAACAATTTCAGGCATTAAAATGACCCTAAACACACTTATTTTAGTTCCAAAAGTGATAATTCACATGCAATAGTCATTTACAGTCAAAAAATAAAACATTCAAAAATTACCATTTCTGACCATCTGGAGAAATTTCGACAGGTCGCGGGTCATCGTTTTTGATCAGAAAATGGATTTTTTGGACTTTAGAAAAATTGATTCAAAATGTAATTTGGATTGTGCCTCATGTTGAATAACTACTTTTTAAAGCCTCAATGTGACCAAAATTGCCATTTTTACAGACTTTTTCTCCTACTCGAAGCTTCTATTTCGACCAATTTCAGGCATTAAAATGACTCTAAACACACTTATTTTAGTTCCAAAAGTGATAATTCACATGCAATAGTCATTTACAGTCAAAAAATAAAACATTAAAAAATTACCATTTCTGACGATCTGGGGAAATTTCGACAGGTCGCGGGTCATCGTTTTTCATCAGAAAATGGATTTTTTGGACTTTAGAAAAAATTGATTCAAAATGTCATTTGGATTGTGCCTCATGTTGAATAACTACTTTTTAAAGCCTCAATGTGACCAAAATTACCATTTTTACAGACTTTTTCTCCTACTAGAAGCTTTTATTTCGACCAATTTCAGGCATTAAAATGACTCTAAACACACTTATTTTAGTTCCAAAAGTGATAATTCACATGCGATAGTCATTTACAGTCAAAAAATTAAACATTAAAAAATTACCATTTCTGACCATCTGGAGAAATTTCGACAGGTCGCGGGTCATCGTTTTTCATCAGAAAATGGATTTTTTGGACTTTAGAAAAATTGATTCAAAATGTCATTTGGATTGTGCCTCATGTTGAATAACTACTTTTTAAAGCCTCAATGTGACCAAAATTGCCATTTTTACAGACTTTTTCTCCTACTAGAAGCTTCTATTTGGACAAATTTCAGGCATTAAAATGACTCTAAACACACTTATTTTATTTCCAAAAGTGATCATTCACATGCAATAGTCATTTACAGTCAAAAAATTAAACATTAAAAAATTACCATTTCTGACCATCTGGAGAAAGTTCAACAGGTCACGGGTCATCGTTTTTCATCAGAAAATTGATTTTTTCGACTTTATAAAAATTGATTCAAAATGTCATTTGGATTGTGCCTCATGTTGAATAACTACTTTTTAAAGCCTCAATGTGACCAGAATTGCCATTTTTACAGACCTTTTCTCCTTCTCAGAAGCTTCTATTATGACTAATTTCAGGCATTAAAACGACTCTAAACACACTTATTTTAGTTCCACAGGTGATAATTCACATGCGATAGTCATTTACAGTCAAAAAATTAAACATTAAAAAATTACCATTTCTGACCATCTGGAGAAAGTTCAACAGGTCACGGGTCATCGTTTTTCATCAGAAAATAGATTTTTTGGACTTTAGAAAAATTGATTCAAAATATCATTTGGATTGTGCCTCATGTTGAATAACTACTTTTTAAAGCCTCAATGTGACTAAAATTGCCATTTTTACAGACTTTTTCTCCTACTAGAAGCTTCTATTTCGACCAATTTCAGGCATTAAAATGACTCTAAACACACTTATTTTAGTTCCAAAAGTGATAATTCTGATGCAATAGTCATTTACAGTCAAAAAATGAAACATTAAAAAATTACCATTTCTGACCATCTGGAGAAATTTCGACAGGTCACGGGTCATCGTTTTTCATCAGAAAATTGATTTTTGGACTTTAGAAAAATTGATTCAAAATGTCATTTGAATTGTGCCTCATGTTGAATAACTACTTTTTAAAGCCTCGATGTGACCAAAATTGCCATTTTTACAGACTTTTTCTCCTACTAGAAGCTTCTATTTCGAACAATTTCAGGCATTAAAATGACTCTAAACACACTTATTTTAGTTCCAAAAGTGATAATTCACATGCAATAGTCATTTACAGTCAAAAAATAAAACATTAAAAAATTACCATTTCTGACCATCTGGAGAAAGTTCAACAGGTCACGGGTCATCGTTTTTCATCAGAAAATTGATTTTTTCGACATTATAAAAATTGATTCAAAATGTCATTTGGATTGTGCCTCATGTTGAATAACTACTTTTTAAAGCCTCAATGTGACCAAAATTGACATTTTTACAGACTTTTTCTCCTTCTCAGAAGCTTCTATTTCGAACAATTTCAGGCATTAAAATGACTCTAAACACACTTATTTTAGTTCCAAAAGTGATAATTCACATGCAATAGTCATTTACAGTCAAAAAATAAAACATTAAAAAATTACCATTTCTGACCATCTGGAGAAAGTTCAACAGGTCACGGGTCATCGTTTTTCATCAGAAAATTGATTTTTTCGACATTATAAAAATTGATTCAAAATGTCATTTGGATTGTGCCTCATGTTGAATAACTACTTTTTAAAGCCTCAATGTGACCAAAATTGACATTTTTACAGACTTTTTCTCCTTCTCAGAAGCTTCTATTTCGACCAACTTCAGGCATTAAAATGACTTAAACACTCTTATTTTAGTTCTACAAGTGATAATTCACTTGCAATAGTCATTTACAGTCAAAAAATTAAACATTAAAAAATTTCCATTTCTGACCATCTGGAGAAATTTCGACAGGTCACTGGTCATCGTTTTTCATCAGAAAATGGATTTTTGGGACTTTAGAAAAATTGATTCAAAATATCATTTGGATTGTGCCTCATGTTGAATAACTACTTTTTAAGGCCTCAATGTGACCAAAATTGACATTTTTACAGACTTTTTCTCCTTCTCAGAAGCTTCTATTTCAAACAATTTCAGGCATTAAAATGACTCTAAACACACTTATTTTAGTTCCAAAAGTGATAATTCACATGCAATAGTCATTTACAGTCAAAAAATAAAACATTCAAAAATTACCATTTCTGACCATCTGGAGAAATTTCGACAGGTCGCGGGTCATCGTTTTTGATCACAAAATGGATTTTTTGGACTTTAATAAAATTGATTCAAAATGTCATTTGGATTGTGCCTCATGTTGAATAACTACTTTTTAAAGCCTCAATGTGACCAAAATTGCCATTTTTACAGACTTTTTCTCCTACTCGAAGCTTCTATTTCGTCCAATTTCAGGCATTAAAATGACTCTAAACACACTTATTTTAGTTCCAAAAGTGATAATTCACATGCGATAGTCATTTACAGTCAAAAAATTAAACATTAAAAAATTACCATTTCTGACCATCTGGAGAAATTTTGACAGGTCGCGGGTCATCGTTTTTCATCAGAAAATGGATTTTTTGGACTTTAGAAAAATTGATTCAAAATGTCATTTGGTTTGTGCCTCATGTTGAATAACTACTTTTTAAACCTCAATGTGACCAAAATTGCCATTTTTACAGACTTTTTCTCCTACTAGAAGCTTCTATTTGGACAAATTTCAGGCATTAAAATGACTCTAAACACACTTATTTTAGTTCCAAAAGTGATCATTCACATGCAATAGTCATTTACAGTCAAAAAATTAAACATTAAAAAATTACCATTTCTGACCATCTGGAGAAAGTTCAACAGGTCACGGGTCATCGTTTTTCATCAGAAAATTGATTTTTTCGACTTTATAAAAATTGATTCAAAATGTCATTTGGATTGTGCCTCATGTTGAATAACTACTTTTTAAAGCCTCAATGTGACCAAAATTGCCATTTTTACACACTTTTTCTCCTACTAGAAGCTTCTATTTCGACCAACTTCAGGCATTAAAATGACTTAAACACACTTAGTTTAGTTCCACAAGTGATAATTCACGTGCAATAGTCATTTACAGTCAAAAAATTAAACATTAAAACATTTCCATTTCTGACCATCTGGAGAAATTTCGACAGGTCATGGGTCATCGTTTTTCATCAGAAAATGGATTTTTTGGACTTTAGAAAAATTGATTCAAAATATCATTTGGATTGTGCCTCATGTTGAATAACTACTTTTTAAAGCCTCAATGTGACCAAAATTGCCATTTGTACAGACTTTTTCTCCTACTAGAAGCTTCTATTTCGAACAATTTCAGGCATTAAAATGACCCTAAACACACTTATTTTAGTTCCAAAAGTGATAATTCACATGCAATAGTCATTTACAGTCAAAAAATAAAACATTAAAAAATTACCATTTCTGACCATCTGGAGAAATTTCGACAGGTCGCGGGTCATCGTTTTTCATCAGAAAATGGATTTTTTGGACTTTAGAAAAAATTGATTCAAAATGTCATTTGGATTGTGCCTCATGTTGAATAACTACTTTTTAAAGCCTCAATGTGACCAAAATTGCCATTTTTACAGACTTTTTCTCCTTCTCAGAAGCTTCTATTATGACTAATTTCAGGCATTAAAACGAATCTAAACACACCTATTTTAGTTCCACAAGTGATAATTCACATGCGATAGTCATTTACAGTCAAAAAATTAAACATTAAAAAATTACCATTTCTGACCATCTGGAGAAATTTCGACAGGTCGCGGGTCATCGTTTTTCATCAGAAAATGGATTTTTTGGACTTTAGAAAAATTGATTAAAAATGTCATTTGGATTGTTCCTCATGTTGAATAACTACTTTTTAAAGCCTCAATGTGACCAAAATTGCCATTTTTACACACTTTTTCTCCTACTAGAAGCTTCTATTTCGACCAATTTCAGGCATTAAAATGACTCTAAACACACTTCTTTTAGTTCCAAAAGTGATAATTCATATGCAATAGTCATTTACAGTCAAAAAAATTAAACATTAAAAAATTACCATTTCTGACCATCTGGAGAAATTTCGACAGGTTACGGGTCATTGTTTTTCATCAGAAAATGGATTTTTTGGACTTTAGAAAAATTGATTCAAAATATCATTTGGATTGTGCCTCATGTTGAATAACTACTTTTTAAAGCCTCAATGTGACCAAAATTGCCATTTGTACAGACTTTTTCTCCTACTAGAAGCTTCTATTTCGAACAATTTCAGGCATTAAAATGACTCTAAACACACTTATTTTAGTTCCAAAAGTGATAATTCACATGCGATAGTCATTTACAGTCAAAAAATTAAACATTAAAAAATTACCATTTCTGACCATCTGGAGAAAGTTCAACAGGTCACGGGTCATCGTTTTTCATCAGAAAATTGATTTTTTCGACTTTATAAAAATTGATTCAAAATGTCATTTGGATTGTGCCTCATGTTGAATAACTACTTTTTAAAGCCTCAATGTGACCAAAATTGACATTTTTACAGACATTTTCTCCTTCTCAGAAGCTTCTATTTCGAACAATTTCAGGCATTAAAATGACTCTAAACACACTTATTTTAGTTCCAAAAGTGATAATTCACATGCAATAGTCATTTACAGTCAAAAAATAAAACATTAAAAAATTACCATTTCTGACCATCTGGAGAAATTTTGACAGGTCACGGGTCATCGTTTTTCATCAGAAAATGGATTTTTTGGACTTTAGAAAAATTGATTCAAAATGTCATTTGGATTGTGCCTCATGTTGAATAACTACTTTTTAAAGCCTCAATGTGACCAAAATTGCCATTTGTACAGACTTTTTCTCCTACTGGAAGCTTCTATTTCGAACAATTTCAGGCATTTAAATGACTCTAAACACACTTATTTTAGTTCCAAAAGTGATAATTCACATGCAATAGTCATTTACAGTCAAAAAATAAAACATTAAAAAATTACCATTTCTGACGATCTGGAGAAATTTCGACAGGTCGCGGGTCATCGTTTTTCATCAGAAAATGGATTTTTTGGACTTTAGAAAAATTGATTCAAAATGTCATTTGGATTGTGCCTCATGTTGAATAACTACTTTTTAAAGCCTCAATGTGACCAAAATTGCCATTTTTACAGACTTTTTCTCCTTCTCAGAAGCTTCTATTATGACTAATTTCAGGCATTAAAACGACTCTAAACACACTTATTTTAGTTCCACAAGTGATAATTCACTTGCAATAGTCATTTACAGTCAAAAAAGTAAACATTAAAAAATTTCCATTTCTGACCATCTGGAGAAATTTCGACAGGTCACGGGTTATGGTTTTTCATCAGAAAATGGATTTTTTGGACTTTAGAAAAATTGATTGAAAATATCATTTGGATTGTGCCTCATGTTGAATAACTACTTTTTAAAGCCTCAATGTGACCAAAATTGCCATTTGTACAGACTTTTTCTCCTACTAGAAGCTTCTATTTCGAACAATTTCAGGCATTAAAATGACCCTAAACACACTTATTTTAGTTCCAAAAGTGATAATTCACATGCAATAGTCATTTACAGTCAAAAAATAAAACATTCAAAAATTACCATTTCTGACCATCTGGAGAAATTTCGACAGGTCGCGGGTCATCGTTTTTGATCAGAAAATGGATTTTTTGGACTTTAGAAAAATTGATTCAAAATGTAATTTGGATTGTGCCTCATGTTGAATAACTACTTTTTAAAGCCTCAATGTGACCAAAATTGCCATTTTTACAGACTTTTTCTCCTACTCGAAGCTTCTATTTCGACCAATTTCAGGCATTAAAATGACTCTAAACACACTTATTTTAGTTCCAAAAGTGATAATTCACATGCAATAGTCATTTACAGTCAAAAAATAAAACATTAAAAAATTACCATTTCTGACGATCTGGGGAAATTTCGACAGGTCGCGGGTCATCGTTTTTCATCAGAAAATGGATTTTTTGGACTTTAGAAAAAATTGATTCAAAATGTCATTTGGATTGTGCCTCATGTTGAATAACTACTTTTTAAAGCCTCAATGTGACCAAAATTACCATTTTTACAGACTTTTTCTCCTACTAGAAGCTTTTATTTCGACCAATTTCAGGCATTAAAATGACTCTAAACACACTTATTTTAGTTCCAAAAGTGATAATTCACATGCGATAGTCATTTACAGTCAAAAAATTAAACATTAAAAAATTACCATTTCTGACCATCTGGAGAAAGTTCAACAGGTCACGGGTCATCGTTTTTCATCAGAAAATTGATTTTTTCGACTTTATAAAAATTGATTCAAAATGTCATTTGGATTGTGCCTCATGTTGAATAACTACTTTTTAAAGCCTCAATGTGACCAGAATTGCCATTTTTACAGACCTTTTCTCCTTCTCAGAAGCTTCTATTATGACTAATTTCAGGCATTAAAACGACTCTAAACACACTTATTTTAGTTCCACAGGTGATAATTCACATGCGATAGTCATTTACAGTCAAAAAATTAAACATTAAAAAATTACCATTTCTGACCATCTGGAGAAAGTTCAACAGGTCACGGGTCATCGTTTTTCATCAGAAAATAGATTTTTTGGACTTTAGAAAAATTGATTCAAAATATCATTTGGATTGTGCCTCATGTTGAATAACTACTTTTTAAAGCCTCAATGTGACTAAAATTGCCATTTTTACAGACTTTTTCTCCTACTAGAAGCTTCTATTTCGACCAATTTCAGGCATTAAAATGACTCTAAACACACTTATTTTAGTTCCAAAAGTGATAATTCTGATGCAATAGTCATTTACAGTCAAAAAATGAAACATTAAAAAATTACCATTTCTGACCATCTGGAGAAATTTCGACAGGTCACGGGTCATCGTTTTTCATCAGAAAATTGATTTTTGGACTTTAGAAAAATTGATTCAAAATGTCATTTGAATTGTGCCTCATGTTGAATAACTACTTTTTAAAGCCTCGATGTGACCAAAATTGCCATTTTTACAGACTTTTTCTCCTACTAGAAGCTTCTATTTCGAACAATTTCAGGCATTAAAATGACTCTAAACACACTTATTTTAGTTCCAAAAGTGATAATTCACATGCAATAGTCATTTACAGTCAAAAAATAAAACATTAAAAAATTACCATTTCTGACCATCTGGAGAAAGTTCAACAGGTCACGGGTCATCGTTTTTCATCAGAAAATTGATTTTTTCGACATTATAAAAATTGATTCAAAATGTCATTTGGATTGTGCCTCATGTTGAATAACTACTTTTTAAAGCCTCAATGTGACCAAAATTGACATTTTTACAGACTTTTTCTCCTTCTCAGAAGCTTCTATTTCGAACAATTTCAGGCATTAAAATGACTCTAAACACACTTATTTTAGTTCCAAAAGTGATAATTCACATGCAATAGTCATTTACAGTCAAAAAATAAAACATTAAAAAATTACCATTTCTGACCATCTGGAGAAAGTTCAACAGGTCACGGGTCATCGTTTTTCATCAGAAAATTGATTTTTTCGACATTATAAAAATTGATTCAAAATGTCATTTGGATTGTGCCTCATGTTGAATAACTACTTTTTAAAGCCTCAATGTGACCAAAATTGACATTTTTACAGACTTTTTCTCCTTCTCAGAAGCTTCTATTTCGACCAACTTCAGGCATTAAAATGACTTAAACACTCTTATTTTAGTTCTACAAGTGATAATTCACTTGCAATAGTCATTTACAGTCAAAAAATTAAACATTAAAAAATTTCCATTTCTGACCATCTGGAGAAATTTCGACAGGTCACTGGTCATCGTTTTTCATCAGAAAATGGATTTTTGGGACTTTAGAAAAATTGATTCAAAATATCATTTGGATTGTGCCTCATGTTGAATAACTACTTTTTAAGGCCTCAATGTGACCAAAATTGACATTTTTACAGACTTTTTCTCCTTCTCAGAAGCTTCTATTTCAAACAATTTCAGGCATTAAAATGACTCTAAACACACTTATTTTAGTTCCAAAAGTGATAATTCACATGCAATAGTCATTTACAGTCAAAAAATAAAACATTCAAAAATTACCATTTCTGACCATCTGGAGAAATTTCGACAGGTCGCGGGTCATCGTTTTTGATCACAAAATGGATTTTTTGGACTTTAATAAAATTGATTCAAAATGTCATTTGGATTGTGCCTCATGTTGAATAACTACTTTTTAAAGCCTCAATGTGACCAAAATTGCCATTTTTACAGACTTTTTCTCCTACTCGAAGCTTCTATTTCGACCAATTTCAGGCATTAAAATGACTCTAAACACACTTATTTTAGTTCCAAAAGTGATCATTCACATGCGATAGTCATTTACAGTCAAAAAATTAAACATTAAAAAATTACCATTTCTGACCATCTGGAGAAAGTTCAACAGGTCACGGGTCATCGTTTTTCATCAGAAAATTGATTTTTTCGACTTTATAAAAATTGATTCAAAATGTCATTTGGATTGTGCCTCATGTTGAATAACTACTTTTTAAAGCCTCAATGTGACCAGAATTGCCATTTTTACAGACCTTTTCTCCTTCTCAGAAGCTTCTATTATGACTAATTTCAGGCATTAAAACGACTCTAAACACACTTATTTTAGTTCCACAGGTGATAATTCACATGCGATAGTCATTTACAGTCAAAAAATTAAACATTAAAAAATTACCATTTCTGACCATCTGGAGAAAGTTCAACAGGTCACGGGTCATCGTTTTTCATCAGAAAATAGATTTTTTGGACTTTAGAAAAATTGATTCAAAATATCATTTGGATTGTGCCTCATGTTGAATAACTACTTTTTAAAGCCTCAATGTGACTAAAATTGCCATTTTTACAGACTTTTCTCCTACTAGAAGCTTCTATTTCGACCAATTTCAGGCATTAAAATGACTCTAAACACACTTATTTTAGTTCCAAAAGTGATAATTCTGATGCAATAGTCATTTACAGTCAAAAAATGAAACATTAAAAAATTACCATTTCTGACCATCTGGAGAAATTTCGACAGGTCACGGGTCATCGTTTTTCATCAGAAAATTGATTTTTGGACTTTAGAAAAATTGATTCAAAATGTCATTTGAATTGTGCCTCATGTTGAATAACTACTTTTTAAAGCCTCGATGTGACCAAAATTGCCATTTTTACAGACTTTTTCTCCTACTAGAAGCTTCTATTTCGAACAATTTCAGGCATTAAAATGACTCTAAACACACTTATTTTAGTTCCAAAAGTGATAATTCACATGCAATAGTCATTTACAGTCAAAAAATAAAACATTAAAAAATTACCATTTCTGACCATCTGGAGAAAGTTCAACAGGTCACGGGTCATCGTTTTTCATCAGAAAATTGATTTTTTCGACATTATAAAAATTGATTCAAAATGTCATTTGGATTGTGCCTCATGTTGAATAACTACTTTTTAAAGCCTCAATGTGACCAAAATTGACATTTTTACAGACTTTTTCTCCTTCTCAGAAGCTTCTATTTCGAACAATTTCAGGCATTAAAATGACTCTAAACACACTTATTTTAGTTCCAAAAGTGATAATTCACATGCAATAGTCATTTACAGTCAAAAAATAAAACATTAAAAAATTACCATTTCTGACCATCTGGAGAAAGTTCAACAGGTCACGGGTCATCGTTTTTCATCAGAAAATTGATTTTTTCGACATTATAAAAATTGATTCAAAATGTCATTTGGATTGTGCCTCATGTTGAATAACTACTTTTTAAAGCCTCAATGTGACCAAAATTGACATTTTTACAGACTTTTTCTCCTTCTCAGAAGCTTCTATTTCGACCAACTTCAGGCATTAAAATGACTTAAACACTCTTATTTTAGTTCTACAAGTGATAATTCACTTGCAATAGTCATTTACAGTCAAAAAATTAAACATTAAAAAATTTCCATTTCTGACCATCTGGAGAAATTTCGACAGGTCACTGGTCATCGTTTTTCATCAGAAAATGGATTTTTGGGACTTTAGAAAAATTGATTCAAAATATCATTTGGATTGTGCCTCATGTTGAATAACTACTTTTTAAGGCCTCAATGTGACCAAAATTGACATTTTTACAGACTTTTTCTCCTTCTCAGAAGCTTCTATTTCAAACAATTTCAGGCATTAAAATGACTCTAAACACACTTATTTTAGTTCCAAAAGTGATAATTCACATGCAATAGTCATTTACAGTCAAAAAATAAAACATTCAAAAATTACCATTTCTGACCATCTGGAGAAATTTCGACAGGTCGCGGGTCATCGTTTTTGATCACAAAATGGATTTTTTGGACTTTAATAAAATTGATTCAAAATGTCATTTGGATTGTGCCTCATGTTGAATAACTACTTTTTAAAGCCTCAATGTGACCAAAATTGCCATTTTTACAGACTTTTTCTCCTACTCGAAGCTTCTATTTCGACCAATTTCAGGCATTAAAATGACTCTAAACACACTTATTTTAGTTCCAAAAGTGATCATTCACATGCGATAGTCATTTACAGTCAAAAAATTAAACATTAAAAAATTACCATTTCTGACCATCTGGAGAAAGTTCAACAGGTCACGGGTCATCGTTTTTCATCAGAAAATTGATTTTTTCGACTTTATAAAAATTGATTCAAAATGTCATTTGGATTGTGCCTCATGTTGAATAACTACTTTTGAAAGCCTCAATGTGACCAAAATTGCCATTTTTACACACTTTTTCTCCTACTAGAAGCTTCTATTTCGACCAACTTCAGGCATTAAAATGACTTAAACACACTTAGTTTAGTTCCACAAGTGATAATTCACGTGCAATAGTCATTTACAGTCAAAAAATTAAACATTAAAACATTTCCATTTCTGACCATCTGGAGAAATTTCGACAGGTCATGGGTCATCGTTTTTCATCAGAAAATGGATTTTTTGGACTTTAGAAAAATTGATTCAAAATATCATTTGGATTGTGCCTCATGTTGAATAACTACTTTTTAAAGCCTCAATGTGACCAAAATTGCCATTTGTACAGACTTTTTCTCCTACTAGAAGCTTCTATTTTGAACAATTTCAGGCATTAAAATGACTCTAAACACACTTATTTTAGTTCCAAAAGTGATAATTCACATGCAATAGTCATTTACAGTCAAAAAATTAAACATTAAAAAATTACCATTTCTGACCATCTGGAGAAATTTCGACAGGTCACGGGTCATCGTTTTTCATCAGAAAATAGATTTTTTGGACTTTAGAAAAATTGATTCAAAATGTCATTTGGATTGTGCCTCATGTTGAATAACTACTTTTTAAAGCCTCAATGTGACCAAAATTGCCATTTTTACAGACTTTTTCTCCTTCTCAGAAGCTTCTATTTCGAACAATTTCAGGCATTAAAATGACTCTAAACACACTTATTTTAGTTCCAAAAGTGATAATTCACATGCAATAGTCATTTACAGTCAAAAAATAAAACATTCAAAAATTACCATTTCTGACCATCTGGAGAAATTTCGACAGGTCGCGGGTCATCGTTTTTGATCAGAAAATGGATTTTTTGGACTTTAGAAAAATTGATTCAAAATGTCATTTGGATTGTGCCTCATGTTGAATAACTACTTTTTAAAGCCTCAATGTGACCAAAATTGCCATTTTTACAGACTTTTTCTCCTACTCGAAGCTTCTATTTCGACCAATTTCAGGCATTAAAATGACTCTAAACACACTTATTTTAGTTCCAAAAGTGATAATTCACATGCAATAGTCATTTACAGTCAAAAAATAAAACATTAAAAAATTACCATTTCTGACGATCTGGAGATATTTCGACAGGTCGCGGGTCATCGTTTTTCATCAGAAAATGGATTTTTTGGACTTTAGAAAAAATTGATTCAAAATGTCATTTGGATTGTGCCTCATGTTGAATAACTACTTTTTAAAGCCTCAATGTGACCAAAATTGCCATTTTTACAGACTTTTTCTCCTTCTCAGAAGCTTCTATTATGGCTAATTTCAGGCATTAAAACGACTCTAAACACACTTATTTTAGTTCCACAGGTGATAATTCACATGCGATAGTCATTTACAGTCAAAAAATTAAACATTAAAAAATTACCATTTCTGACCATCTGGAGAAATTTCGACAGGTCGCGGGTCATCGTTTTTCATCAGAAAATGGATTTTTTGGACTTTAGAAAAATTGATTAAAAATGTCATTTGGATTGTTCCTCATGTTGAATAACTACTTTTTAAAGCCTCAATGTGACCAAAATTGCCATTTTTACACACTTTTTCTCCTACTAGAAGCTTCTATTTCGACCAATTTCAGGCATTAAAATGACTCTAAACACACTTCTTTTAGTTCCAAAAGTGCTAATTCATATGCAATAGTCATTTACAGTCAAAAAAATTAAACATTAAAAAATTACCATTTCTGACCATCTGGAGAAAGTTCAACAGGTCACAGGTCATCGTTTTTCATCAGAAAATTGATTTTTGGACTTTAGAAAAATTGATTCAAAATGTCATTTGAATTGTGCCTCATGTTGAATAACTACTTTTTAAAGCCTCAATGTGACCAAAATTGACATTTTTACAGACTTTTTCTCCTTCTCAGAAGCTTCTATTTCGAACAATTTCAGGCATTAAAATGACTCTAAACACACTTATTTTAGTTCCAAAAGTGATAATTCACATGCAATAGTCATTTACAGTCAAAAAATAAAACATTCAAAAATTACCATTTCTGACCATCTGGAGAAATTTCGACAGGTCGCGGGTCATCGTTTTTGATCAGAAAATGGATTTTTTGGACTTTAATAAAATTGATTCAAAATGTCATTTGGATTGTGCCTCATGTTGAATAACTACTTTTTAAAGCCTCAATGTGACCAAAATTGCCATTTTTACAGACTTTTTCTCCTACTCGAAGCTTCTATTTCGACCAATTTCAGGCATTAAAATGACTCTAAACACACTTATTTTAGTTCCAAAAGTGATAATTCACATGCGATAGTCATTTACAGTCAAAAAATTAAACATTAAAAAATTACCATTTCTGACCATCTGGAGAAATTTTGACAGGTCGCGGGTCATCGTTTTTCATCAGAAAATGGATTTTTTGGACTTTAGAAAAATTGATTCAAAATGTCATTTGGATTGTGCCTCATGTTGAATAACTACTTTTTAAAGCCTCAATGTGACCAAAAGTGCCATTTTTACAGACTTTTTCTCCTACTAGAAGCTCCTATTTGGACAAATTTCAGGCATTAAAATGACTCTAAACACACTTATTTTAGTTCCAAAAGTGATCATTCACATGCAAGAGTCATTTACAGTCAAAAAATTAAACATTAAAAAATTACCATTTCTGACCATCTGGAGAAAGTTCAACAGGTCACGGGTCATCGTTTTTCATCAGAAAATTGATTTTTTCGACTTTATAAAAATTGATTCAAAATGTCATTTGGATTGTGCCTCATGTTGAATAACTACTTTTTAAAGCCTCAATGTGACCAAAATTGCCATTTTTACAGACTTTTTCTCCTTCTCAGAAGCTTCTATTATGACTAATTTCAGGCATTAAAACGACTCTAAACACACTTATTTTAGTTCCACAGGTGATAATTCACATGCGATAGTCATTTACAGTCAAAAAATTAAACATTAAAAAATTACCATTTCTGACCATCTGGAGAAATTTCGACAGGTCGCGGGTCATCGTTTTTCATCAGAAAATGGATTTTTTGGACTTTAGAAAAATTGATTAAAAATGTCATTTGGATTGTTCCTCATGTTGAATAACTACTTTTTAAAGCCTCAATGTGACCAAAATTGCCATTTTTACACACTTTTTCTCCTACTAGAAGCTTCTATTTCGACCAATTTCAGGCATTAAAATGACTCTAAACACACTTCTTTTAGTTCCAAAAGAGATAATTCATATGCAATAGTCATTTACAGTCAAAAAAATTAAACATTAAAAAATTACCATTTCTGACCATCTGGAGAAAGTTCAACATGTCACGGGTCATCGTTTTTCATCAGAAAATTGATTTTTGGACTTTAGAAAAATTGATTCAAAATGTCATTTGAATTGTGCCTCATGTTGAATAACTACTTTTTAAAGCCTCGATGTGACCAAAATTACCATTTTTACAGACTTTTTCTCCTACTAGAAGCTTCTATTTCGACCAACTTCAGGCATTAAAATGACTTAAACACACTTATTTTAGTTCCACAAGTGATAATTCACTTGCAATAGTCATTTACAGTCAAAAAATTAAACATTAAAAAATTTCCATTTCTGACCATCTGGAGAAATTTCGACAGGTCACGGGTCATCGTTTTTCATCAGAAAATGGATTTTTTGGACTTTAGAAAAATTGATTCAAAATATCATTTGGATTGTGCCTCATGTTGAATAACTACTTTTTAAAGCCTCAATGTGACCAAAATTGCCATATGTACAGACTTTTTCTCCTACTAGAAGCTTCTATTTCGAACAATTTCAGGCATTAAAATGACTCTAAACACACTTATTTTAGTTCCAAAAGTGATAATTCACATGCGATAGTCATTTACAGTCAAAAAATTAAACATAAAAAAATTACCATTTCTGACCATCTGGAGAAATTTTGACAGGTCGCGGGTCATCGTTTTTCATCAGAAAATGGATTTTTTGGACTTTAGAAAAATTGATTCAAAATGTCATTTGGATTGTGCCTCATGTTGAATAACTACTTTTTAAAGCCTCAATGTGACCAAAATTGCCATTTTTACAGACTTTTTCTCCTTCTCAGAAGCTTCTATTATGGCTAATTTCAGGCATTAAAACGACTCTAAACACACTTATTTTAGTTCCACAGGTGATAATTCACATGCGATAGTCATTTACAGTCAAAAAATTAAACATTAAAAAATTACCATTTCTGACCATCTGGAGAAATTTCGACAGGTCGCGGGTCATCGTTTTTCATCAGAAAATGGATTTTTTGGACTTTAGAAAAATTGATTAAAAATGTCATTTGGATTGTTCCTCATGTTGAATAACTACTTTTTAAAGCCTCAATGTGACCAAAATTGCCATTTTTACACACTTTTTCTCCTACTAGAAGCTTCTATTTCGACCAATTTCAGGCATTAAAATGACTCTAAACACACTTCTTTTAGTTCCAAAAGTGCTAATTCATATGCAATAGTCATTTACAGTCAAAAAAATTAAACATTAAAAAATTACCATTTCTGACCATCTGGAGAAAGTTCAACAGGTCACAGGTCATCGTTTTTCATCAGAAAATTGATTTTTGGACTTTAGAAAAATTGATTCAAAATGTCATTTGAATTGTGCCTCATGTTGAATAACTACTTTTTAAAGCCTCAATGTGACCAAAATTGACATTTTTACAGACTTTTTCTCCTTCTCAGAAGCTTCTATTTCGAACAATTTCAGGCATTAAAATGACTCTAAACACACTTATTTTAGTTCCAAAAGTGATAATTCACATGCAATAGTCATTTACAGTCAAAAAATAAAACATTCAAAAATTACCATTTCTGACCATCTGGAGAAATTTCGACAGGTCGCGGGTCATCGTTTTTGATCAGAAAATGGATTTTTTGGACTTTAATAAAATTGATTCAAAATGTCATTTGGATTGTGCCTCATGTTGAATAACTACTTTTTAAAGCCTCAATGTGACCAAAATTGCCATTTTTACAGACTTTTTCTCCTACTCGAAGCTTCTATTTCGACCAATTTCAGGCATTAAAATGACTCTAAACACACTTATTTTAGTTCCAAAAGTGATAATTCACATGCGATAGTCATTTACAGTCAAAAAATTAAACATTAAAAAATTACCATTTCTGACCATCTGGAGAAATTTTGACAGGTCGCGGGTCATCGTTTTTCATCAGAAAATGGATTTTTTGGACTTTAGAAAAATTGATTCAAAATGTCATTTGGATTGTGCCTCATGTTGAATAACTACTTTTTAAAGCCTCAATGTGACCAAAAGTGCCATTTTTACAGACTTTTTCTCCTACTAGAAGCTCCTATTTGGACAAATTTCAGGCATTAAAATGACTCTAAACACACTTATTTTAGTTCCAAAAGTGATCATTCACATGCAAGAGTCATTTACAGTCAAAAAATTAAACATTAAAAAATTACCATTTCTGACCATCTGGAGAAAGTTCAACAGGTCACGGGTCATCGTTTTTCATCAGAAAATTGATTTTTTCGACTTTATAAAAATTGATTCAAAATGTCATTTGGATTGTGCCTCATGTTGAATAACTACTTTTTAAAGCCTCAATGTGACCAAAATTGCCATTTTTACAGACTTTTTCTCCTTCTCAGAAGCTTCTATTATGACTAATTTCAGGCATTAAAACGACTCTAAACACACTTATTTTAGTTCCACAGGTGATAATTCACATGCGATAGTCATTTACAGTCAAAAAATTAAACATTAAAAAATTACCATTTCTGACCATCTGGAGAAATTTCGACAGGTCGCGGGTCATCGTTTTTCATCAGAAAATGGATTTTTTGGACTTTAGAAAAATTGATTAAAAATGTCATTTGGATTGTTCCTCATGTTGAATAACTACTTTTTAAAGCCTCAATGTGACCAAAATTGCCATTTTTACACACTTTTTCTCCTACTAGAAGCTTCTATTTCGACCAATTTCAGGCATTAAAATGACTCTAAACACACTTCTTTTAGTTCCAAAAGAGATAATTCATATGCAATAGTCATTTACAGTCAAAAAAATTAAACATTAAAAAATTACCATTTCTGACCATCTGGAGAAAGTTCAACATGTCACGGGTCATCGTTTTTCATCAGAAAATTGATTTTTGGACTTTAGAAAAATTGATTCAAAATGTCATTTGAATTGTGCCTCATGTTGAATAACTACTTTTTAAAGCCTCGATGTGACCAAAATTACCATTTTTACAGACTTTTTCTCCTACTAGAAGCTTCTATTTCGACCAACTTCAGGCATTAAAATGACTTAAACACACTTATTTTAGTTCCAAAAGTGATAATTCACATGCAATAGTCATTTACAGTCAAAAAATAAAACATTAAAAAATTTCCATTTCTGACCATCTGGAGAAATTTCGACAGGTCACGGGTCATCGTTTTTCATCAGAAAATGGATTTTTTGGACTTTAGAAAAATTGATTCAAAATATCATTTGGATTGTGCCTCATGTTGAATAACTACTTTTTAAAGCCTCAATGTGACCAAAATTGCCATATGTACAGACTTTTTCTCCTACTAGAAGCTTCTATTTTGAACAATTTCAGGCATTAAAATGACTCTAAACACACTTATTTTAGTTCCAAAAGTGATAATTCACATGCAATAGTCATTTACAGTCAAAAAATTAAACATTAAAAAATTACCATTTCTGACCATCTGGAGAAATTTCGACAGGTCACGGGTCATCGTTTTTCATCAGAAAATAGATTTTTTGGACTTTAGAAAAATTGATTCAAAATGTCATTTGGATTGTGCCTCATGTTGAATAACTACTTTTTAAAGCCTCAATGTGACCAAAATTGCCATTTTTACACACTTTTTCTCCTACTAGAAGCTTCTATTTCGATCAATTTCAGGCATTAAAATGACTCTAAACACACTTATTTTAGTTCCAAAAGTGATAATTCACATGCAATAGTCATTTACAGTCAAAAAATAAAACATTAAAAAATTACCATTTCTGACCATCTGGAGAAATTTCGACAGGTCGCGGGTCATCATTTTTCATCAGAAAATGGATTTTTTGGACTTTAGAAAAAATTGATTCAAAATGTCATTTGGATTGTGCCTCATGTTGAATAACTACTTTTTAAAGCCTCAATGTGACCAAAATTGCCATTTTTACAGAGTTTTTCTCCTAATAGAAGCTTCTATTTCGAACAATTTCAGGCATTAAAATGACTCTAAACACACTTATTTTAGTTCCAAAAGTGATAATTCACATGCAATAGTCATTTACAGTCAAAAAATTAAACATTAAAAAATTACCATTTCAGACCATCTGGAGAAATTTCGACAGGTCGCGGGTCATCGTTTTTCATCAGAAAATGGATTTTTTGGACTTTAGAAAAAATTGATTCAAAATGTCATTTGGATTGTGCCTCATGTTGAATAACTACTTTTTAAAGCCTCAATGTGACCAAAATTGCCATTTTTACAGACTTTTTCTCCTACTAGAAGCTTCTATTTCGACCAATTTCAGGCATTAAAATGACTCTAAACACACTTATTTTAGTTCCAAAAGTGATAATTCACATGCGATAGTCATTTACAGTCAAAAAATTAAACATTAAAAAATTACCATTTCTGACCATCTGGAGAAATTTCGACAGGTCGCGGGTCATCGTTTTTCATCAGAAAATGGATTTTTTGGACTTTAGAAAAATTGATTAAAAATGTCATTTGGATTGTTCCTCATGTTGAATAACTACTTTTTAAAGCCTCAATGTGACCAAAATTGCCATTTTTACACACTTTTTCTCCTACTAGAAGCTTCTATTTCGACCAATTTCAGGCATGAAAATGACTCTAAACACACTTATTTTAGTTCCAAAAGTGATAATTCACATGCGATAGTCATTTACAGTCAAAAAATTAAACATTAAAAAATTACCATTTCTGACCATCTGGAGAAATTTTGACAGGTCGCGGGTCATCGTTTTTCATCAGAAAATGGATTTTTTGGACTTTAGAAAAATTGATTCAAAATGTCATTTGGATTGTGCCTCATGTTGAATAACTACTTTTTAAAGCCTCAATGTGACCAAAATTGCCATTTTTACAGACTTTTTCTCCTACTAGAAGCTCCTATTTGGACAATTTTCAGGCATTAAAATGACTCTAAACACACTTATTTTAGTTCCAAAAGTGATCATTCACATGCAAGAGTCATTTACAGTCAAAAAATTAAACATTAAAAAATTACCATTTCTGACCATCTGGAGAAAGTTCAACAGGTCACGGGTCATCGTTTTTCATCAGAAAATTGATTTTTTCGACTTTATAAAAATTGATTCAAAATGTCATTTGGATTGTGCCTCATGTTGAATAACTACTTTTTAAAGCCTCAATGTGACCAAAATTGCCATTTTTACAGACTTTTTCTCCTTCTCAGAAGCTTCTATTATGACTAATTTCAGGCATTAAAACGACTCTAAACACACTTATTTTAGTTCCACAGGTGATAATTCACATGCGATAGTCATTTACAGTCAAAAAATTAAACATTAAAAAATTACCATTTCTGACCATCTGGAGAAATTTCGACAGGTCGCGGGTCATCGTTTTTCATCAGAAAATGGATTTTTTGGACTTTAGAAAAATTGATTAAAAATGTCATTTGGATTGTTCCTCATGTTGAATAACTACTTTTTAAAGCCTCAATGTGACCAAAATTGCCATTTTTACACACTTTTTCTCCTACTAGAAGCTTCTATTTCGACCAATTTCAGGCATTAAAATGACTCTAAACACACTTCTTTTAGTTCCAAAAGAGATAATTCATATGCAATAGTCATTTACAGTCAAAAAAATTAAACATTAAAAAATTACCATTTCTGACCATCTGGAGAAAGTTCAACATGTCACGGGTCATCGTTTTTCATCAGAAAATTGATTTTTGGACTTTAGAAAAATTGATTCAAAATGTCATTTGAATTGTGCCTCATGTTGAATAACTACTTTTTAAAGCCTCGATGTGACCAAAATTACCATTTTTACAGACTTTTTCTCCTACTAGAAGCTTCTATTTCGACCAACTTCAGGCATTAAAATGACTTAAACACACTTATTTTAGTTCCACAAGTGATAATTCACTTGCAATAGTCATTTACAGTCAAAAAATTAAACATTAAAAAATTTCCATTTCTGACCATCTGGAGAAATTTCGACAGGTCACGGGTCATCGTTTTTCATCAGAAAATGGATTTTTTGGACTTTAGAAAAATTGATTCAAAATATCATTTGGATTGTGCCTCATGTTGAATAACTACTTTTTAAAGCCTCAATGTGACCAAAATTGCCATTTGTACAGACTTTTTCTCCTACTAGAAGCCTCTATTTTGAACAATTTCAGGCATTAAAATGACTCTAAACACACTTATTTTAGTTCCAAAAGTGATAATTCACATGCAATAGTCATTTACAGTCAAAAAATTAAACATTAAAAAATTACCATTTCTGACCATCTGGAGAAATTTCGACAGGTCACGGGTCATCGTTTTTCATCAGAAAATAGATTTTTTGGACTTTAGAAAAATTGATTCAAAATGTCATTTGGATTGTGCCTCATGTTGAATAACTACTTTTTAAAGCCTCAATGTGACCAAAATTGCCATTTTTACAGACTTTTTCTCCTACTCGAAGCTTCTATTTCGACCAATTTCAGGCATTAAAATGACTCTAAACACACTTATTTTAGTTCCAAAAGTGATAATTCACATGCAATAGTCATTTACAGTCAAAAAATAAAACATTAAAAAATTACCATTTCTGACGATCTGGAGATATTTCGACAGGTCGCGGGTCATCGTTTTTCATCAGAAAATGGATTTTTTGGACTTTAGAAAAAATTGATTCAAAATGTCATTTGGATTGTGCCTCATGTTGAATAACTACTTTTTAAAGCCTCAATGTGACCAAAATTACCATTTTTACAGACTTTTTCTCCTACTAGAAGCTTTTATTTCGACCAATTTCAGGCATTAAAATGACTCTAAACACACTTATTTTAGTTCCAAAAGTGATAATTCACATGCGATAGTCATTTACAGTCAAAAAATTAAACATTAAAAAATTATCATTTCTGACCATCTGGAGAAATTTCGACAGGTCGCGGGTCATCGTTTTTCATCAGAAAATGGATTTTTTGGACTTTAGAAAAATTGATTAAAAATGTCATTTGGATTGTTCCTCATGTTGAATAACTACTTTTTAAAGCCTCAATGTGACCAAAATTGCCATTTTTACACACTTTTTCTCCTACTAGAAGCTTCTATTTCGACCAATTTCAGGCATTAAAATGACTCTAAACACACTTCTTTTAGTTCCAAAAGTGATAATTCATATGCAATAGTCATTTACAGTAAAAAAAATTAAACATTAAAAAATTACCATTTCTGACCATCTGGAGAAAGTTCAACAGGTCACGGGTCATCGTTTTTCATCAGAAAATTGATTTTTGGACTTTAGAAAAATTGATTCAAAATGTCATTTGAATTGTGCCTCATGTTGAATAACTACTTTTTAAAGCCTCGATGTGACCAAAATTGACATTTTTACAGACTTTTTCTCCTTCTCAGAAGCTTCTATTTCGAACAATTTCAGGCATTAAAATGACTCTAAACACACTTATTTTAGTTCCAAAAGTGATAATTCACATGCGATAGTCATTTACAGTCAAAAAATTAAACATTAAAAAATTACCATTTCTGACCATCTGGAGAAATTTTGACAGGTCGCGGGTCATCGTTTTTCATCAGAAAATGGATTTTTTGGACTTTAGAAAAATTGATTCAAAATGTCATTTGGATTGTGCCTCATGTTGAATAACTACTTTTTAAAGCCTCAATGTGACCAAAATTGCCATTTTTACAGACTTTTTCTCCTTTTCAGAAGCTTCTATTATGGCTAATTTCAGGCATTAAAACGACTCTAAACACACTTATTTTAGTTCCACAGGTGATAATTCACATGCGATAGTCATTTACAGTCAAAAAATTAAACATTAAAAAATTACCATTTCTGACCATCTGGAGAAATTTCGACAGGTCGCGGGTCATCGTTTTTCATCAGAAAATGGATTTTTTGGACTTTAGAAAAATTGATTAAAAATGTCATTTGGATTGTTCCTCATGTTGAATAACTACTTTTTAAAGCCTCAATGTGACCAAAATTGCCATTTTTACACACTTTTTCTCCTACTAGAAGCTTCTATTTCGACCAATTTCAGGCATTAAAATGACTCTAAACACACTTCTTTTAGTTCCAAAAGTGCTAATTCATATGCAATAGTCATTTACAGTCAAAAAAATTAAACATTAAAAAATTACCATTTCTGACCATCTGGAGAAAGTTCAACAGGTCACAGGTCATCGTTTTTCATCAGAAAATTGATTTTTGGACTTTAGAAAAATTGATTCAACATGTCATTTGAATTGTGCCTCATGTTGAATAACTACTTTTTAAAGCCTCAATGTGACCAAAATTGACATTTTTACAGACTTTTTCTCCTTCTCAGAAGCTTCTATTTCGAACAATTTCAGGCATTAAAATGACTCTAAACACACTTATTTTAGTTCCAAAAGTGATAATTCACATGCAATAGTCATTTACAGTCAAAAAATAAAACATTCAAAAATTACCATTTCTGACCATCTGGAGAAATTTCGACAGGTCGCGGGTCATCGTTTTTGATCAGAAAATGGATTTTTTGGACTTTAATAAAATTGATTCAAAATGTCATTTGGATTGTGCCTCATGTTGAATAACTACTTTTTAAAGCCTCAATGTGACCAAAATTGCCATTTTTACAGACTTTTTCTCCTACTCGAAGCTTCTATTTCGACCAATTTCAGGCATTAAAATGACTCTAAACACACTTATTTTAGTTCCAAAAGTGATAATTCACATGCGATAGTCATTTACAGTCAAAAAATTAAACATTAAAAAATTACCATTTCTGACCATCTGGAGAAATTTTGACAGGTCGCGGGTCATCGTTTTTCATCAGAAAATGGATTTTTTGGACTTTAGAAAAATTGATTCAAAATGTCATTTGGATTGTGCCTCATGTTGAATAACTACTTTTTAAAGCCTCAATGTGACCAAAAGTGCCATTTTTACAGACTTTTTCTCCTACTAGAAGCTCCTATTTGGACAAATTTCAGGCATTAAAATGACTCTAAACACACTTATTTTAGTTCCAAAAGTGATCATTCACATGCAAGAGTCATTTACAGTCAAAAAATTAAACATTAAAAAATTACCATTTCTGACCATCTGGAGAAAGTTCAACAGGTCACGGGTCATCGTTTTTCATCAGAAAATTGATTTTTTCGACTTTATAAAAATTGATTCAAAATGTCATTTGGATTGTGCCTCATGTTGAATAACTACTTTTTAAAGCCTCAATGTGACCAAAATTGCCATTTTTACAGACTTTTTCTCCTTCTCAGAAGCTTCTATTATGACTAATTTCAGGCATTAAAACGACTCTAAACACACTTATTTTAGTTCCACAGGTGATAATTCACATGCGATAGTCATTTACAGTCAAAAAATTAAACATTAAAAAATTACCATTTCTGACCATCTGGAGAAATTTCGACAGGTCGCGGGTCATCGTTTTTCATCAGAAAATGGATTTTTTGGACTTTAGAAAAATTGATTAAAAATGTCATTTGGATTGTTCCTCATGTTGAATAACTACTTTTTAAAGCCTCAATGTGACCAAAATTGCCATTTTTACACACTTTTTCTCCTACTAGAAGCTTCTATTTCGACCAATTTCAGGCATTAAAATGACTCTAAACACACTTCTTTTAGTTCCAAAAGAGATAATTCATATGCAATAGTCATTTACAGTCAAAAAAATTAAACATTAAAAAATTACCATTTCTGACCATCTGGAGAAAGTTCAACATGTCACGGGTCATCGTTTTTCATCAGAAAATTGATTTTTGGACTTTAGAAAAATTGATTCAAAATGTCATTTGAATTGTGCCTCATGTTGAATAACTACTTTTTAAAGCCTCGATGTGACCAAAATTACCATTTTTACAGACTTTTTCTCCTACTAGAAGCTTCTATTTCGACCAACTTCAGGCATTAAAATGACTTAAACACACTTATTTTAGTTCCACAAGTGATAATTAGGGGTGGGCGGAATTTGCGTAATCGCGTTACGCAAATCTCCGCGAAACGGTAGAAAATCTCCGCGAACACGCAGAAATTCCGCGAACACGCGGAATTGCTTGTTCGCGATACTTTTTTCCTGTTCGCGATCGCTGTTTGCGTGCTCGGGGTCAAATATCTCGCGAACACGCATATTGCGAACGCGAACAAGCAAAAAATTTCGCGAAGTCGCGGAACGCAGATTTTTGGGTAATTTCGCGTTCTCAGCGGAACGCGAAATTACGCAAATTCCGCAAATTCCGCGAGCGGAACGGATTTTACCGCCCAGGCCTAGTGATAATTCACTTGCAATAGTCATTTACAGTCAAAAAATTAAACATTAAAAAATTTCCATTTCTGACCATCTGGAGAAATTTCGACAGGTCACGGGTCATCGTTTTTCATCAGAAAATGGATTTTTTGGACTTTAGAAAAATTGATTCAAAATATCATTTGGATTGTGCCTCATGTTGAATAACTACTTTTTAAAGCCTCAATGTGACCAAAATTGCCATATGTACAGACTTTTTCTCCTACTAGAAGCTTCTATTTTGAACAATTTCAGGCATTAAAATGACTCTAAACACACTTATTTTAGTTCCAAAAGTGATAATTCACATGCAATAGTCATTTACAGTCAAAAAATTAAACATTAAAAAATTACCATTTCTGACCATCTGGAGAAATTTCGACAGGTCACGGGTCATCGTTTTTCATCAGAAAATAGATTTTTTGGACTTTAGAAAAATTGATTCAAAATGTCATTTGGATTGTGCCTCATGTTGAATAACTACTTTTTAAAGCCTCAATGTGACCAAAATTGCCATTTTTACACACTTTTTCTCCTACTAGAAGCTTCTATTTCGATCAATTTCAGGTATTAAAATGACTCTAAACACACTTATTTTAGTTCCAAAAGTGATAATTCACATGCAATAGTCATTTACAGTCAAAAAATAAAACATTAAAAAATTACCATTTCTGACCATCTGGAGAAATTTCGACAGGTCGCGGGTCATCATTTTTCATCAGAAAATGGATTTTTTGGACTTTAGAAAAAATTGATTCAAAATGTCATTTGGATTGTGCCTCATGTTGAATAACTACTTTTTAAAGCCTCAATGTGACCAAAATTGCCATTTTTACAGAGTTTTTCTCCTAATAGAAGCTTCTATTTCGAACAATTTCAGGCATTAAAATGACTCTAAACACACTTATTTTAGTTCCAAAAGTGATAATTCACATGCAATAGTCATTTACAGTCAAAAAATTAAACATTAAAAAATTACCATTTCAGACCATCTGGAGAAATTTCGACAGGTCGCGGGTCATCGTTTTTCATCAGAAAATGGATTTTTTGGACTTTAGAAAAAATTGATTCAAAATGTCATTTGGATTGTGCCTCATGTTGAATAACTACTTTTTAAAGCCTCAATGTGACCAAAATTGCCATTTTTACAGACTTTTTCTCCTACTAGAAGCTTCTATTTCGACCAATTTCAGGCATTAAAATGACTCTAAACACACTTATTTTAGTTCCAAAAGTGATAATTCACATGCGATAGTCATTTACAGTCAAAAAATTAAACATTAAAAAATTACCATTTCTGACCATCTGGAGAAATTTCGACAGGTCGCGGGTCATCGTTTTTCATCAGAAAATGGATTTTTTGGACTTTAGAAAAATTGATTAAAAATGTCATTTGGATTGTTCCTCATGTTGAATAACTACTTTTTAAAGCCTCAATGTGACCAAAATTGCCATTTTTACACACTTTTTCTCCTACTAGAAGCTTCTATTTCGACCAATTTCAGGCATGAAAATGACTCTAAACACACTTATTTTAGTTCCAAAAGTGATAATTCACATGCGATAGTCATTTACAGTCAAAAAATTAAACATTAAAAAATTACCATTTCTGACCATCTGGAGAAATTTTGACAGGTCGCGGGTCATCGTTTTTCATCAGAAAATGGATTTTTTGGACTTTAGAAAAATTGATTCAAAATGTCATTTGGATTGTGCCTCATGTTGAATAACTACTTTTTAAAGCCTCAATGTGACCAAAATTGCCATTTTTACAGACTTTTTCTCCTACTAGAAGCTCCTATTTGGACAATTTTCAGGCATTAAAATGACTCTAAACACACTTATTTTAGTTCCAAAAGTGATCATTCACATGCAAGAGTCATTTACAGTCAAAAAATTAAACATTAAAAAATTACCATTTCTGACCATCTGGAGAAAGTTCAACAGGTCACGGGTCATCGTTTTTCATCAGAAAATTGATTTTTTCGACTTTATAAAAATTGATTCAAAATGTCATTTGGATTGTGCCTCATGTTGAATAACTACTTTTTAAAGCCTCAATGTGACCAAAATTGCCATTTTTACAGACTTTTTCTCCTTCTCAGAAGCTTCTATTATGACTAATTTCAGGCATTAAAACGACTCTAAACACACTTATTTTAGTTCCACAGGTGATAATTCACATGCGATAGTCATTTACAGTCAAAAAATTAAACATTAAAAAATTACCATTTCTGACCATCTGGAGAAATTTCGACAGGTCGCGGGTCATCGTTTTTCATCAGAAAATGGATTTTTTGGACTTTAGAAAAATTGATTAAAAATGTCATTTGGATTGTTCCTCATGTTGAATAACTACTTTTTAAAGCCTCAATGTGACCAAAATTGCCATTTTTACACACTTTTTCTCCTACTAGAAGCTTCTATTTCGACCAATTTCAGGCATTAAAATGACTCTAAACACACTTCTTTTAGTTCCAAAAGAGATAATTCATATGCAATAGTCATTTACAGTCAAAAAAATTAAACATTAAAAAATTACCATTTCTGACCATCTGGAGAAAGTTCAACATGTCACGGGTCATCGTTTTTCATCAGAAAATTGATTTTTGGACTTTAGAAAAATTGATTCAAAATGTCATTTGAATTGTGCCTCATGTTGAATAACTACTTTTTAAAGCCTCGATGTGACCAAAATTACCATTTTTACAGACTTTTTCTCCTACTAGAAGCTTCTATTTCGACCAACTTCAGGCATTAAAATGACTTAAACACACTTATTTTAGTTCCACAAGTGATAATTCACTTGCAATAGTCATTTACAGTCAAAAAATTAAACATTAAAAAATTTCCATTTCTGACCATCTGGAGAAATTTCGACAGGTCACGGGTCATCGTTTTTCATCAGAAAATGGATTTTTTGGACTTTAGAAAAATTGATTCAAAATATCATTTGGATTGTGCCTCATGTTGAATAACTACTTTTTAAAGCCTCAATGTGACCAAAATTGCCATTTGTACAGACTTTTTCTCCTACTAGAAGCCTCTATTTTGAACAATTTCAGGCATTAAAATGACTCTAAACACACTTATTTTAGTTCCAAAAGTGATAATTCACATGCAATAGTCATTTACAGTCAAAAAATTAAACATTAAAAAATTACCATTTCTGACCATCTGGAGAAATTTCGACAGGTCACGGGTCATCGTTTTTCATCAGAAAATAGATTTTTTGGACTTTAGAAAAATTGATTCAAAATGTCATTTGGATTGTGCCTCATGTTGAATAACTACTTTTTAAAGCCTCAATGTGACCAAAATTGCCATTTTTACACACTTTTTCTCCTACTAGAAGCTTCTATTTCGATCAATTTCAGGCATTAAAATGACTCTAAACACACTTATTTTAGTTCCAAAAGTGATAATTCACATGCAATAGTCATTTACAGTCAAAAAATAAAACATTAAAAAATTACCATTTCTGACCATCTGGAGAAATTTCGACAGGTCGCGGGTCATCATTTTTCATCAGAAAATGGATTTTTTGGACTTTAGAAAAAATTGATTCAAAATGTCATTTGGATTGTGCCTCATGTTGAATAACTACTTTTTAAAGCCTCAATGTGACCAAAATTGCCATTTTTACAGAGTTTTTCTCCTAATAGAAGCTTCTATTTCGAACAATTTCAGGCATTAAAATGACTCTAAACACACCTATTTTAGTTCCAAAAGTGATAATTCACATGCAATAGTCATTTACAGTCAAAAAATTAAACATTAAAAAATTACCATTTCAGACCATCTGGAGAAATTTCGACAGGTCGCGGGTCATCGTTTTTCATCAGAAAATGGATTTTTTGGACTTTAGAAAAAATTGATTCAAAATGTCATTTGGATTGTGCCTCATGTTGAATAACTACTTTTTAAAGCCTCAATGTGACCAAAATTGCCATTTTTACAGACTTTTTCTCCTACTAGAAGCTTCTATTTCGACCAATTTCAGGCATTAAAATGACTCTAAACACACTTATTTTAGTTCCAAAAGTGATAATTCACATGCGATAGTCATTTACAGTCAAAAAATTAAACATTAAAAAATTACCATTTCTGACCATCTGGAGAAATTTCGACAGGTCGCGGGTCATCGTTTTTCATCAGAAAATGGATTTTTTGGACTTTAGAAAAATTGATTAAAAATGTCATTTGGATTGTTCCTCATGTTGAATAACTACTTTTTAAAGCCTCAATGTGACCAAAATTGCCATTTTTACACACTTTTTCTCCTACTAGAAGCTTCTATTTCGACCAATTTCAGGCATGAAAATGACTCTAAACACACTTCTTTTAGTTCCAAAAGTGAAAATTCATATGCAATAGTCATTTACAGTCAAAAAAATTAAACATTAAAAAATTACCATTTCTGACCATCTGGAGAAAGTTCAACAGGTCACGGGTCATCGTTTTTCATCAGAAAATTGATTTTTGGACTTTAGAAAAATTGATTCAAAATGTCATTTGAATTGTGCCTCATGTTGAATAACTACTTTTTAAAGCCTCGATGTGACCAAAATTACCATTTTTACAGACTTTTTCTCCTACTAGAAGCTTCTATTTCGACCAACTTCAGGCATTAAAATGACTTAAACACACTTATTTTAGTTCCACAAGTGATAATTCACATGCAATAGTCATTTACAGTCAAAAAATAAAACATTAAAAAATTACCATTCATGACCATCTGGAGAAATTTCGACAGGTCACGGGTCATCGTTTTTCATCAGAAAATTGATTTTTTGGACTTTAGAAAAATTGATTCAAAATACCATTTGGATTGTGCCTCATCTTGAATAACTACTTTTTAAAGCCTCAATGTGACCAAAATTGCCATTTTTACAGACTTTTTCTCCTACTAGAAGCTTCTATTTCGAACAATTTCAGGCATTAAAATGACTCTAAACACACTTATTTTAGTTCCAAAAGTGATAATTCACATGCAATAGTCATTTACAGTCAAAAAATAAAACATTCAAAAATTACCATTTCTGACCATCTGGAGAAATTTCGCCAGGTCGCGGGTCATCGTTTTTAATCAGAAAATGGATTTTTTGGACTTTAGAAAAATTGATTCAAAATGTCATTTGGATTGTGCCTCATGTTGAATAACTACTTTTTAAAGCCTCAATGTGACCAAAATTGCCATTTTTACAGACTTTTTCTCCTTCTCAGAAGCTTCTATTATGACTAATTTCAGGCATTAAAACGACTCTAAACACACTTATTTTAGTTCCACAGGTGATAATTCATATGCAATAGTCATTTACAGTCAAAAAAATTAAAAATTAAAAAATTACCATTTCTGACCATCTGGAGAAATTTCGACAGGTCGCGGGTCATCGTTTTTCATCAGAAAATGGATTTTTTGGACTTTAGAAAAATTGATTAAAAATGTCATTTGGATTGTTCCTCATGTTAAATAACTACTTTTTAAAGCCTCAATGTGACCAAAATTGCCATTTTTACACACTTTTTCTCCTACTAGAAGCTTCTATTTCGACCAATTTCAGGCATTAAAATGACTCTAAACACACTTCTTTTAGTTCCAAAAGTGATAATTCATATGCAATAGTCATTTACAGTCAAAAAAATTAAAAATTAAAAAATTACCATTTCTGACCATCTGGAGAAATTTCGACAGGTCGCGGGTCATCGTTTTTCATCAGAAAATGGATTTTTTGGACTTTAGAAAAATTGGTTCAAAATGTCATTTGGATTGTGCCTCATGTTGAATAACTACTTTTTAAAGCCTCAATGTGACCAAAATTGCCATTTTTACAGAGTTTTTCTCCTAATAGAAGCTTCTATTTCGAACAATTTCAGGCATTAAAATGACTCTAAACACACTTATTTTAGTTCCAAAAGTGATAATTCACATGCAATAGTCATTTACAGTCAAAAAATTAAACATTAAAAAATTACCATTTCAGACCATCTGGAGAAATTTCGACAGGTCGCGGGTCATCGTTTTTCATCAGAAAATGGATTTTTTGGACTTTAGAAAAAATTGATTCAAAATGTCATTTGGATTGTGCCTCATGTTGAATAACTACTTTTTAAAGCCTCAATGTGACCAAAATTGCCATTTTTACAGACTTTTTCTCCTACTAGAAGCTTCTATTTCGACCAATTTCAGGCATTAAAATGACTCTAAACACACTTATTTTAGTTCCAAAAGTGATAATTCACATGCGATAGTCATTTACAGTCAAAAAATTAAACATTAAAAAATTACCATTTCTGACCATCTGGAGAAATTTCGACAGGTCGCGGGTCATCGTTTTTCATCAGAAAATGGATTTTTTGGACTTTAGAAAAATTGATTAAAAATGTCATTTGGATTGTTCCTCATGTTGAATAACTACTTTTTAAAGCCTCAATGTGACCAAAATTGCCATTTTTACACACTTTTTCTCCTACTAGAAGCTTCTATTTCGACCAATTTCAGGCATGAAAATGACTCTAAACACACTTCTTTTAGTTCCAAAAGTGAAAATTCATATGCAATAGTCATTTACAGTCAAAAAAATTAAACATTAAAAAATTACCATTTCTGACCATCTGGAGAAAGTTCAACAGGTCACGGGTCATCGTTTTTCATCAGAAAATTGATTTTTGGACTTTAGAAAAATTGATTCAAAATGTCATTTGAATTGTGCCTCATGTTGAATAACTACTTTTTAAAGCCTCGATGTGACCAAAATTACCATTTTTACAGACTTTTTCTCCTACTAGAAGCTTCTATTTCGACCAACTTCAGGCATTAAAATGACTTAAACACACTTATTTTAGTTCCACAAGTGATAATTCACATGCAATAGTCATTTACAGTCAAAAAATAAAACATTAAAAAATTACCATTCATGACCATCTGGAGAAATTTCGACAGGTCACGGGTCATCGTTTTTCATCAGAAAATTGATTTTTTGGACTTTAGAAAAATTGATTCAAAATACCATTTGGATTGTGCCTCATCTTGAATAACTACTTTTTAAAGCCTCAATGTGACCAAAATTGCCATTTTTACAGACTTTTTCTCCTACTAGAAGCTTCTATTTCGAACAATTTCAGGCATTAAAATGACTCTAAACACACTTATTTTAGTTCCAAAAGTGATAATTCACATGCAATAGTCATTTACAGTCAAAAAATAAAACATTCAAAAATTACCATTTCTGACCATCTGGAGAAATTTCGCCAGGTCGCGGGTCATCGTTTTTAATCAGAAAATGGATTTTTTGGACTTTAGAAAAATTGATTCAAAATGTCATTTGGATTGTGCCTCATGTTGAATAACTACTTTTTAAAGCCTCAATGTGACCAAAATTGCCATTTTTACAGACTTTTTCTCCTTCTCAGAAGCTTCTATTATGACTAATTTCAGGCATTAAAACGACTCTAAACACACTTATTTTAGTTCCACAGGTGATAATTCACATGCGATAGTCATTTACAGTCAAAAAATTAAACATTAAAAAATTACCATTTCTGACCATCTGGAGAAATTTCGACAGGTCGCGGGTCATCGTTTTTCATCAGAAAATGGATTTTTTGGACTTTAGAAAAATTGATTAAAAATGTCATTTGGATTGTTCCTCATGTTAAATAACTACTTTTTAAAGCCTCAATGTGACCAAAATTGCCATTTTTACACACTTTTTCTCCTACTAGAAGCTTCTATTTCGACCAATTTCAGGCATTAAAATGACTCTAAACACACTTCTTTTAGTTCCAAAAGTGATAATTCATATGCAATAGTCATTTACAGTCAAAAAAATTAAAAATTAAAAAATTACCATTTCTGACCATCTGGAGAAATTTCGACAGGTCGCGGGTCATCGTTTTTCATCAGAAAATGGATTTTTTGGACTTTAGAAAAATTGGTTCAAAATGTCATTTGGATTGTGCCTCATGTTGAATAACTACTTTTTAAAGCCTCAATGTGACCAAAATTGCCATTTTTACAGACTTTTTCTCCTACTAGAAGCTTCTATTTCGACCAACTTCAGGCATTACAATGACTTAAACACACTTATTTTAGTTCCAAAAGTGATAATTCACATGCGATAGTCATTTACAGTCAAAAAATTAAACATTAAAAAATTACCATTTCTGACCATCTGGAGAAATTTCGACAGGTCACGGGTCATCGTTTTTCATCAGAAAATGGATTTTTTGGACTTTAGAAAAATTGATTAAAAATGTCATTTGGATTGTTCCTCATGTTGAATAACTACTTTTTAAAGCCTCAATGTGACCAAAATTGCCATTTTTACACACTTTTTCTCCTACTAGAAGCTTCTATTTCGACAAATTTCAGGCATTAAAATGACTCTAAACACACTACTTTTAGTTCCACAAGTGATAATTCACTTGCAATAGTCATTTACAGTCAAAAAAGTAAACATTAAAAAATTTCCATTTCTGACCATCTGGAGAAATTTCGACAGGTCACGGGTCATCGTTTTTCATCAGAAAATTGATTTTTTGGACTTTAGAAAAATTGATTGAAAATATCATTTGGATTGTGCCTCATGTTGAATAACTACTTTTTAAAGCCTCAATGTGACCAAAATTGCCATTTGTACAGACTTTTTCTCCTACTAGAAGCTTCTATTTCGAACATTTTCAGGCATTAAAATGACCCTAAACACACTTATTTTAGTTCCAAAAGTGATAATTCACATGCAATAGTCATTTACAGTCAAAAAATAAAACATTAAAAAATTACCATTTCTGACCATCTGGAGAAATTTCGACAGGTCACGGGTCATCGTTTTTCATCAGAAAATTGATTTTTTGGACTTTAGAAAAATTGATTCAAAATATCATTTGGATTGTGCCTCATGTTGAATGACTACTTTTTAAAGCCTCAATGTGACCAAAATTGCCATTTTTACAGACTTTTTCTCCTACTAGAAGCTTCTATTTCGATCAATTTCAGGCATTAAAATGACTCTAAACACACTTATTTTAGTTCCAAAAGTGATAATTCACATGCAATAGTCATTTACAGTCAAAAAATAAATCATTAAAAAATTACCATTTCTGACCATCTGGAGAAATTTCGACAGGTCGCGGGTCATCGTTTTTCATCAGAAAATGGATTTTTTGGACTTTAGAAAAAATTGATTCAAAATGTCATTTGGATTGTGCCTCATGTTGAATAACTACTTTTTAAAGCCTCAATGTGACCAAAATTGCCATTTTTACAGACTTTTTCTCCTACTAGAAGCTTCTATTTCGACCAATTTCAGGCATTAAAATGACTCTAAACACACTTATTTTAGTTCCAAAAGTGATAATTCACATGCGATAGTCATTTACAGTCAAAAAATTAAACATTTAAAAATTACCATTTCTGACCATCTGGAGAAATTTCGACAGGTCGCGGGTCATCGTTTTTCATCAGAAAATGGATTTTTTGGACTTTAGAAAAATTGATTAAAAATGTCATTTGGATTGTTCCTCATGTTGAATAACTACTTTTTAAAGCCTCAATGTGACCAAAATTGCCATTTTTACACACTTTTTCTCCTACTAGAAGCTTCTATTTCGACCAATTTCAGGCATGAAAATGACTCTAAACACACTTCTTTTAGTTCCAAAAGTGAAAATTCATATGCAGTAGTCATTTACAGTCAAAAAAATTAAACATTAAAAAATTACCATTTCTGACCATCTGGAGAAAGTTCAACAGGTCACGGGTCATCGTTTTTCATCAGAAAATTGATTTTTGGACTTTAGAAAAATTGATTCAAAATGTCATTTGAATTGTGCCTCATGTTGAATAACTACTTTTTAAAGCCTCGATGTGACCAAAATTACCATTTTTACAGACTTTTTCTCCTACTAGAAGCTTCTATTTCGACCAACTTCAGGCATTAAAATGACTTAAACACACTTATTTTAGTTCCACAAGTGATAATTCACATGCAATAGTCATTTACAGTCAAAAAATAAAACATTAAAAAATTACCATTCATGACCATCTGGAGAAATTTCGACAGGTCACGGGTCATCGTTTTTCATCAGAAAATTGATTTTTTGGACTTTAGAAAAACTGATTCAAAATACCATTTGGATTGTGCCTCATCTTGAATAACTACTTTTTAAAGCCTCAATGTGACCAAAATTGCCATTTTTACAGACTTTTTCTCCTACTAGAAGCTTCTATTTCGAACAATTTCAGGCATTAAAATGACTCTAAACACACTTATTTTAGTTCCAAAAGTGATAATTCACATGCAATAGTCATTTACAGTCAAAAAATAAAACATTCAAAAATTACCATTTCTGACCATCTGGAGAAATTTCGCCAGGTCGCGGGTCATCGTTTTTAATCAGAAAATGGATTTTTTGGACTTTAGAAAAATTGATTCAAAATGTCATTTGGATTGTGCCTCATGTTGAATAACTACTTTTTAAAGCCTCAATGTGACCAAAATTGCCATTTTTACAGACTTTTTCTCCTTCTCAGAAGCTTCTATTATGACTAATTTCAGGCATTAAAACGACTCTAAACACAATTATTTTAGTTCCACAGGTGATAATTCACATGCGATAGTCATTTACAGTCAAAAAATTAAACATTAAAAAATTACCATTTCTGACCATCTGGAGAAATTTCGACAGGTCGCGGGTCATCGTTTTTCATCAGAAAATGGATTTTTTGGACTTTAGAAAAATTGATTAAAAATGTCATTTGGATTGTTCCTCATGTTAAATAACTACTTTTTAAAGCCTCAATGTGACCAAAATTGCCATTTTTACACACTTTTTCTCCTACTAGAAGCTTCTATTTCGACCAATTTCAGGCATTAAAATGACTCTAAACACACTTCTTTTAGTTCCAAAAGTGATAATTCATATGCAATAGTCATTTACAGTCAAAAAAATTAAAAATTAAAAAATTACCATTTCTGACCATCTGGAGAAATTTCGACAGGTCGCGGGTCATCGTTTTTCATCAGAAAATGGATTTTTTGGACTTTAGAAAAATTGGTTCAAAATGTCATTTGGATTGTGCCTCATGTTGAATAACTACTTTTTAAAGCCTCAATGTGACCAAAATTGCCATTTTTACAGACTTTTTCTCCTACTAGAAGCTTCTATTTCGACCAACTTCAGGCATTACAATGACTTAAACACACTTATTTTAGTTCCAAAAGTGATAATTCACATGCGATAGTCATTTACAGTCAAAAAATTAAACATTAAAAAATTACCATTTCTGACCATCTGGAGAAATTTCGACAGGTCACGGGTCATCGTTTTTCATCAGAAAATGGATTTTTTGGACTTTAGAAAAATTGATTTAAAATGTCATTTGGATTGTGCCTCATGTTGAATAACTACTTTTTAAAGCCTCAATGTGACCAAAATTGCCATTTTTACAGACTTTTTCTCCTACTAGAAGCTTCTATTTCGATCAATTTCAGGCATTAAAATGACTCTAAACACACTTATTTTAGTTCCAAAAGTGATAATTCACATGCAATAGTCATTTACAGTCAAAAAATAAATCATTAAAAAATTACCATTTCTGACCATCTGGAGAAATTTCGACAGGTCGCGGGTCATCGTTTTTCATCAGAAAATGGATTTTTTGGACTTTAGAAAAAATTGATTCAAAATGTCATTTGGATTGTGCCTCATGTTGAATAACTACTTTTTAAAGCCTCAATGTGACCAAAATTGCCATTTTTACAGACTTTTTCTCCTACTAGAAGCTTCTATTTCGACCAATTTCAGGCATTAAAATGACTCTAAACACACTTATTTTAGTTCCAAAAGTGATAATTCACATGCGATAGTCATTTACAGTCAAAAAATTAAACATTTAAAAATTACCATTTCTGACCATCTGGAGAAATTTCGACAGGTCGCGGGTCATCGTTTTTCATCAGAAAATGGATTTTTTGGACTTTAGAAAAATTGATTAAAAATGTCATTTGGATTGTTCCTCATGTTGAATAACTACTTTTTAAAGCCTCAATGTGACCAAAATTGCCATTTTTACACACTTTTTCTCCTACTAGAAGCTTCTATTTCGACCAATTTCAGGCATGAAAATGACTCTAAACACACTTCTTTTAGTTCCAAAAGTGAAAATTCATATGCAATAGTCATTTACAGTCAAAAAAATTAAACATTAAAAAATTACCATTTCTGACCATCTGGAGAAAGTTCAACAGGTCACGGGTCATCGTTTTTCATCAGAAAATTGATTTTTGGACTTTAGAAAAATTGATTCAAAATGTCATTTGAATTGTGCCTCATGTTGAATAACTACTTTTTAAAGCCTCGATGTGACCAAAATTACCATTTTTACAGACTTTTTCTCCTACTAGAAGCTTCTATTTCGACCAACTTCAGGCATTAAAATGACTTAAACACACTTATTTTAGTTCCACAAGTGATAATTCACATGCAATAGTCATTTACAGTCAAAAAATAAAACATTAAAAAATTACCATTCATGACCATCTGGAGAAATTTCGACAGGTCACGGGTCATCGTTTTTCATCAGAAAATTGATTTTTTGGACTTTAGAAAAATTGATTCAAAATACCATTTGGATTGTGCCTCATCTTGAATAACTACTTTTTAAAGCCTCAATGTGACCAAAATTGCCATTTTTACAGACTTTTTCTCCTACTAGAAGCTTCTATTTCGAACAATTTCAGGCATTAAAATGACTCTAAACACACTTATTTTAGTTCCAAAAGTGATAATTCACATGCAATAGTCATTTACAGTCAAAAAATAAAACATTCAAAAATTACCATTTCTGACCATCTGGAGAAATTTCGCCAGGTCGCGGGTCATCGTTTTTAATCAGAAAATGGATTTTTTGGACTTTAGAAAAATTGATTCAAAATGTCATTTGGATTGTGCCTCATGTTGAATAACTACTTTTTAAAGCCTCAATGTGACCAAAATTGCCATTTTTACAGACTTTTTCTCCTTCTCAGAAGCTTCTATTATGACTAATTTCAGGCATTAAAACGACTCTAAACACACTTATTTTAGTTCCACAGGTGATAATTCACATGCGATAGTCATTTACAGTCAAAAAATTAAACATTAAAAAATTACCATTTCTGACCATCTGGAGAAATTTCGACAGGTCGCGGGTCATCGTTTTTCATCAGAAAATGGATTTTTTGGACTTTAGAAAAATTGATTAAAAATGTCATTTGGATTGTTCCTCATGTTAAATAACTACTTTTTAAAGCCTCAATGTGACCAAAATTGCCATTTTTACACACTTTTTCTCCTACTAGAAGCTTCTATTTCGACCAATTTCAGGCATTAAAATGACTCTAAACACACTTCTTTTAGTTCCAAAAGTGATAATTCATATGCAATAGTCATTTACAGTCAAAAAAATTAAAAATTAAAAAATTACCATTTCTGACCATCTGGAGAAATTTCGACAGGTCGCGGGTCATCGTTTTTCATCAGAAAATGGATTTTTTGGACTTTAGAAAAATTGGTTCAAAATGTCATTTGGATTGTGCCTCATGTTGAATAACTACTTTTTAAAGCCTCAATGTGACCAAAATTGCCATTTTTACAGAGTTTTTCTCCTAATAGAAGCTTCTATTTCGAACAATTTCAGGCATTAAAATGACTCTAAACACACTTATTTTAGTTCCAAAAGTGATAATTCACATGCAATAGTCATTTACAGTCAAAAAATTAAACATTAAAAAATTACCATTTCAGACCATCTGGAGAAATTTCGACAGGTCGCGGGTCATCGTTTTTCATCAGAAAATGGATTTTTTGGACTTTAGAAAAAATTGATTCAAAATGTCATTTGGATTGTGCCTCATGTTGAATAACTACTTTTTAAAGCCTCAATGTGACCAAAATTACCATTTTTACAGACTTTTTCTCCTACTAGAAGCTTTTATTTCGACCAATTTCAGGCATTAAAATGACTCTAAACACACTTATTTTAGTTCCAAAAGTGATAATTCACATGCGATAGTCATTTACAGTCAAAAAATTAAACATTAAAAAATTACCATTTCTGACCATCTGGAGAAATTTCGACAGGTCGCGGGTCATCGTTTTTCATCAGAAAATGGATTTTTTGGACTTTAGAAAAATTGATTCAAAATGTCATTTGGATTGTGCCTCATGTTGAATAACTACTTTTTAAAGCCTCAATGTGACCAAAATTGCCATTTTTACAGACTTTTTCTCCTACTAGAAGCTTCTATTTCGACCAACTTCAGGCATTACAATGACTTAAACACACTTATTTTAGTTCCAAAAGTGATAATTCACATGCGATAGTCATTTACAGTCAAAAAATTAAACATTAAAAAATTACCATTTCTGACCATCTGGAGAAATTTCGACAGGTCACGGGTCATCGTTTTTCATCAGAAAATGGATTTTTTGGACTTTAGAAAAATTGATTAAAAATGTCATTTGGATTGTTCCTCATGTTGAATAACTACTTTTTAAAGCCTCAATGTGACCAAAATTGCCATTTTTACACACTTTTTCTCCTACTAGAAGCTTCTATTTCGACAAATTTCAGGCATTAAAATGACTCTAAACACACTACTTTTAGTTCCACAAGTGATAATTCACTTGCAATAGTCATTTACAGTCAAAAAAGTAAACATTAAAAAATTTCCATTTCTGACCATCTGGAGAAATTTCGACAGGTCACGGGTCATCGTTTTTCATCAGAAAATTGATTTTTTGGACTTTAGAAAAATTGATTGAAAATATCATTTGGATTGTGCCTCATGTTGAATAACTACTTTTTAAAGCCTCAATGTGACCAAAATTGCCATTTGTACAGACTTTTTCTCCTACTAAAAGCTTCTATTTCGAACATTTTCAGGCATTAAAATGACCCTAAACACACTTATTTTAGTTCCAAAAGTGATAATTCACATGCAATAGTCATTTACAGTCAAAAAATAAAACATTAAAAAATTACCATTTCTGACCATCTGGAGAAATTTCGACAGGTCACGGGTCATCGTTTTTCATCAGAAAATTGATTTTTTGGACTTTAGAAAAATTGATTCAAAATATCATTTGGATTGTGCCTCATGTTGAATGACTACTTTTTAAAGCCTCAATGTGACCAAAATTGCCATTTTTACAGACTTTTTCTCCTACTAGAAGCTTCTATTTCGAACAATTTCAGGCATTAAAATGACTCTAAACACACTTATTTTAGTTCCAAAAGTGATAATTCACATGCAATAGTCATTTACAGTCAAAAAATAAAACATTCAAAAATTACCATTTCTGACCATCTGGAGAAATTTCGACAGGTCGCGGGTCATCGTTTTTGATCAGAAAATGGATTTTTTGGACTTTAGAAAAATTGATTCAAAATGTCATTTGGATTGTGCCTCATGTTGAATAACTACTTTTTAAAGCCTCAATGTGACCAAAATTGCCATTTTTACACACTTTTTCTCCTACTAGAAGCTTCTATTTCGACCAATTTCAGGCATTAAAATGACTCTAAACACACTTATTTTAGTTCCAAAAGTGATAATTCATATGCAATAGTCATTTACAGTCAAAAAAATTAAACATTAAAAAATTACCATTTCTGACCATCTGGAGAAAGTTCAACAGGTCACGGGTCATCGTTTTTCATCAGAAAATTGATTTTTGGACTTTAGAAAAATTGATTCAAAATGTCATTTGAATTGTGCCTCATGTTGAATAACTACTTTTTAAAGCCTCGATGTGACCAAAATTGCCATTTTTACAGACTTTTTCTCCTACTAGAAGCTTCTATTTCGACCAACTTCAGGCATTAAAATGACTCTAAACACACTTATTTTAGTTCCACAAGTGATAATTCACTTGCAATAGTCATTTACAGTCAAAAAAGTAAACATTAAAAAATTTCCATTTCTGACCATCTGGAGAAATTTCGACAGGTCACGGGTTATGGTTTTTCATCAGAAAATGGATTTTTTGGACTTTAGAAAAATTGATTGAAAATATCATTTGGATTGTGCCTCATGTTGAATAACTACTTTTTAAAGCCTCAATGTGACCAAAATTGCCATTTGTACAGAATTTTTCTCCTACTCGAAGCTTCTATTTCGACCAATTTCAGGCATTAAAATGACTCTAAACACACTTATTTTAGTTCCAAAAGTGATCATTCACATGCAATAGTCATTTACAGTCAAAAAATAAAACATTAAAAAATTACCATTTCTGACGATCTGGAGAAATTTCGACAGGTCGCGGGTCATCGTTTTTCATCAGAAAATTGATTTTTTGGACTTTAGAAAAAATTGATTCAAAATGTCATTTGGATTGTGCCTCATGTTGAATAACTACTTTTTAAAGCCTCAATGTGACCAAAATTACCATTTTTACAGACTTTTTCTCCTACTAGAAGCTTATTTCGACCAATTTCAGGCATTAAAATGACTCTAAACACACTTATTTTAGTTCCAAAAGTGATAATTCACATGCGATAGTCATTTACAGTCAAAAAATTAAACATTAAAAAATTACCATTTCTGACCATCTGGAGAAATTTCGACAGGTCGCGGGTCATCGTTTTTCATCAGAAAATGGATTTTTTGGACTTTAGAAAAATTGATTCAAAATGTCATTTGGATTGTGCCTCATGTTGAATAACTACTTTTTAAAGCCTCAATGTGACCAAAATTGCCATTTTTACAGACTTTTTCTCCTACTAGAAGCTTCTATTTGGAAAAATTTCAGGCATTAAAATGACTCTAAACACACTTATTTTAGTTCCAAAAGTGATCATTCACATGCAATAGTCATTTACAGTCAAAAAATTAAACTTTAAAAAATTACCATTTCTGACCATCTGGAGAAAGTTCAACAGGTCACGGGTCATCGTTTTTCATCAGAAAATTGATTTTTTCGACTTTATAAAAATTGATTCAAAATGTCATTTGGATTGTGCCTCATGTTGAATAACTACTTTTTAAAGCCTCAATGTGACCAAAATTGCCATTTTTACAGACTTTTTCTCCTTCTCAGAAGCTTCTATTATGACTAATTTCAGGCATTAAAACGACTCTAAACACACTTATTTTAGTTCCAAAAGTGATCATTCACATGCAATAGTCATTTACAGTCAAAAAATAAAACATTAAAAAATGACCATTTCTGACCATCTGGAGAAAGTTCGACAGGTCACGGGTCATCGTTTTTCATCAGAAAATTGATTTTTTCGACTTTATAAAAATTGATTCAAAATGTCATTTGGATTGTGCCTCATGTTGTATAACTACTTTTTAAAGCCTCAATGTGACCAAAATTGACATTTTTACAGACTTTTTCTCCTTCTCAGAAGCTTCTATTTCGAACAATTTCAGGCATTAAAATGACTCTAAACACACTTATTTTAGTTCCAAAAGTGATAATTCACATGCAATAGTCATTTACAGTCAAAAAATAAAACATTAAAAAATTACCATTTCTGACCATCTGGAGAAATTTTGACAGGTCACGGGTCATCGTTTTTCATCAGAAAATGGATTTTTTGGACTTTAGAAAAATTGATTCAAAATGTCATTTGGATTGTGCCTCATGTTGAATAACTACTTTTTAAAGCCTCAATGTGACCAAAATTGCCATTTGTACAGACTTTTTCTCCTACTAGAAGCTTCTATTTCGAACAATTTCAGGCATTTAAATGACTCTAAACACACTTATTTTAGTTCCAAAAGTGATAATTCACATGCAATAGTCATTTACAGTCAAGAAATAAAACATTAAAAAATTACCATTTCTGACGATCTGGAGAAATTTCGACAGGTCGCGGGTCATCGTTTTTCATCAGAAAATGGATTTTTTAGACTTTAGAAAAATTGATTCAAAATGTCATTTGGATTGTGCCTCATGTTGAATAACTACTTTTTAAAGCCTCAATGTGACCAAAATTGCCATTTTTACAGACTTTTTCTCCTTCTCAGAAGCTTCTATTATGACTAATTTCAGGCATTAAAACGACTCTAAACACACCTATTTTAGTTCCACAAGTGATAATTCACATGCGATAGTCATTTACAGTCAAAAAATTAAACATTAAAAAATTACCATTTCTGACCATCTGGAGAAATTTCGACAGGTCGCGGGTCATCGTTTTTCATCAGAAAATGGATTTTTTGGACTTTAGAAAAATTGATTAAAAATGTCATTTGGATTGTTCCTCATGTTGAATAACTACTTTTTAAAGCCTCAATGTGACCAAAATTGCCATTTTTACACACTTTTTCTCCTACTAGAAGCTTCTATTTCGACCAATTTCAGGCATTAAAATGACTCTAAACACACTTCTTTTAGTTCCAAAAGTGATAATTCATATGCAATAGTCATTTACAGTCAAAAAAATTAAACATTAAAAAATTACCATTTCTGACCATCTGGAGAAAGTTCAACAGGTCACGGGTCATCGTTTTTCATCAGAAAATTGATTTTTGGACTTTAGAAAAATTGATTCAAAATGGCATTTGAATTGTGCCTCATGTTGAATAACTACTTTTTAAAGCCTCGATGTGACCAAAATTACCATTTATACAGACTTTTTCTCCTACTAGAAGCTTCTATTTCGACCAACTTCAGGCATTAAAATGACTTAAACACACTTATTTTAGTTCCACAAGTGATAATTCACTTGCAATAGTCATTTACAGTCAAAAAATTAAACATTAAAAAATTTCCATTTCTGACCATCTGGAGAAATTTCGACAGGTCACGGGTCATTGTTTTTCATCAGAAAATGGATTTTTTGGACTTTAGAAAAATTGATTCAAAATATCATTTGGATTGTGCCTCATGTTGAATAACTACTTTTTAAAGCCTCAATGTGACCAAAATTGCCATTTGTACAGACTTTTTCTCCTACTAGAAGCTTCTATTTCGAACAATTTCAGGCATTAAAATGACTCTAAACACACTTATTTTAGTTCCAAAAGTGATAATTCACATGCGATAGTCATTTACAGTCAAAAAATTAAACATTAAAAAATTACCATTTCTGACCATCTGGAGAAAGTTCAACAGGTCACGGGTCATCGTTGTTCATCAGAAAATTGATTTTTTCGACTTTATAAAAATTGATTCAAAATGTCATTTGGATTGTGCCTCATGTTGAATAACTACTTTTTTAAGCCTCAATGTGACCAAAATTGACAGTTTTACAGACTTTTTCTCCTTCTCAGAAGCTTCTATTTCGAACAATTTCAGGCATTAAAATGACTCTAAACACACTTATTTTAGTTCCAAAAGTGATAATTCACATGCAATAGTCATTTACAGTCAAAAAATAAAACATTAAAAAATTACCATTTCTGACCATCTGGAGAAATTTTGACAGGTCACGGGTCATCGTTTTTCATCAGAAAATGGATTTTTTGGACTTTAGAAAAATTGATTCAAAATGTCATTTGGATTGTGCCTCATGTTGAATAACTACTTTTTAAAGCCTCAATGTGACCAAAATTGCCATTTGTACAGACTTTTTCTCCTACTGGAAGCTTCTATTTCGAACAATTTCAGGCATTTAAATGACTCTAAACACACTTATTTTAGTTCCAAAAGTGATAATTCACATGCAATAGTCATTTACAGTCAAAAAATAAAACATTAAAAAATTACCATTTCTGACGATCTGGAGAAATTTCGACAGGTCGCGGGTCATCGTTTTTCATCAGAAAATGGATTTTTTGGACTTTAGAAAAATTGATTCAAAATGTCATTTGGATTGTGCCTCATGTTGAATAACTACTTTTTAAAGCCTCAATGTGACCAAAATTGCCATTTTTACAGACTTTTTCTCCTTCTCAGAAGCTTCTATTATGACTAATTTCAGGCATTAAAACGACTCTAAACACACTTATTTTAGTTCCACAAGTGATAATTCACTTGCAATAGTCATTTACAGTCAAAAAAGTAAACATTAAAAAATTTCCATTTCTGACCATCTGGAGAAATTTCGACAGGTCACGGGTTATGGTTTTTCATCAGAAAATGGATTTTTTGGACTTTAGAAAAATTGATTGAAAATATCATTTGGATTGTGCCTCATGTTGAATAACTACTTTTTAAAGCCTCAATGTGACCAAAATTGCCATTTGTACAGACTTTTTCTCCTACTAGAAGCTTCTATTTCGAACAATTTCAGGCATTAAAATGACCCTAAACACACTTATTTTAGTTCCAAAAGTGATAATTCACATGCAATAGTCATTTACAGTCAAAAAATAAAACATTCAAAAATTACCATTTCTGACCATCTGGAGAAATTTCGACAGGTCGCGGGTCATCGTTTTTGATCAGAAAAGGGATTTTTTGGACTTTAGAAAAATTGATTCAAAATGTCATTTGGATTGTGCCTCATGTTGAATAACTACTTTTTAAAGCCTCAATGTGACCAAAATTGCCATTTTTACAGACTTTTTCTCCTACTCGAAGCTTCTATTTCGACCAATTTCAGGCATTAAAATGACTCTAAACACACTTATTTTAGTTCCAAAAGTGATAATTCACATGCAATAGTCATTTACAGTCAAAAAATAAAACATTAAAAAATTACCATTTCTGACGATCTGGAGAAATTTCGACAGGTCGCGGGTCATCGTTTTTCATCAGAAAATGGATTTTTTGGACTTTAGAAAAAATTGATTCAAAATGTCATTTGGATTGTGCCTCATGTTGAATAACTACTTTTTAAAGCCTCAATGTGACCAAAATTACCATTTTTACAGACTTTTTCTCCTACTAGAAGCTTTTATTTCGACCAATTTCAGGCATTAAAATGACTCTAAACACACTTATTTTAGTTCCAAAAGTGATAATTCACATGCGATAGTCATTTACAGTCAAAAAATTAAACATTAAAAAATTACCATTTCTGACCATCTGGAGAAATTTCGACAGGTCGCGGGTCATCGTTTTTCATCAGAAAATGGATTTTTTGGACTTTAGAAAAATTGATTCAAAATGTCATTTGGATTGTTCCTCATGTTGAATAACTACTTTTTAAAGCCTCAATGTGACCAAAATTGCCATTTTTACACACTTTTTCTCCTACTAGAAGCTTCTATTTCGACCAATTTCAGGCATTGAAATGACTCTAAACACACTTCTTTTAGTTCCAAAAGTGATAATTCATATGCAATAGTCATTTACAGTCAAAAAAATTAAACATTAATAAATTACCATTTCTGACCATCTGGAGAAAGTTCAACAGGTCACGGGTCATCGTTTTTCATCAGAAAATTAATGTTTTGACTTTAGAAAAATTGATTCAAAATGTCATTTGAATTGTGCCTCATGTTGAATAACTACTTTTTAAAGCCTCGATGTGACCAAAATTACCATTTATACAGACTTTTTCTCCTACTAGAAGCTTCTATTTCGACCAACTTCAGGCATTAAAATGACTTAAACACACTTATTTTAGTTCCACAAGTGATAATTCACTTGCAATAGTCATTTACAGTCAAAAAATTAAACATTAAAAAATTTCCATTTCTGACCATCTGGAGAAATTTCGACAGGTCACGGGTCATTGTTTTTCATCAGAAAATGGATTTTTTGGACTTTAGAAAAATTGATTCAAAATATCATTTGGATTGTGCCTCATGTTGAATAACTACTTTTTAAAGCCTCAATGTGACCAAAATTGCCATTTGTACAGACTTTTTCTCCTACTAGAAGCTTCTATTTCGAACAATTTCAGGCATAAAAATGACTCTAAACACACTTATTTTAGTTCCAAAAGTGATAATTCACATGCGATAGTCATTTACAGTCAAAAAATTAAACATTAAAAAATTACCATTTCTGACCATCTGGAGAAAGTTCAACAGGTCACGGGTCATCGTTTTTCATCAGAAAATAGAATTTTTCGACTTTATAAAAATTGATTCAAAATGTCATTTGGATTGTGCCTCATGTTGAATAACTACTTTTTAAAGCCTCAATGTGACCAAAATTGCCATTTTTACAGACTTTTTCTCCTACTAGAAGCTTCTATTTCGACCAACTTCAGGCATTAAAATGACTCTAAACACACTTATTTTAGTTCCACATGTAATAATTCACATGCAATAGTCATTTACAGTCAAAAAATAAAACATTAAAAAATTACCATTTCTGACCATCTGGAGAAATTTCGACAGGTCGCGGGTCATCGTTTTTCATCAGAAAATTGATTTTTTGGACTTTAGAAAAATTGATTCAAAATTTCATTTGGATTGTGCCTCATGTTGAATAACTACTTTTTAAAGCCTCAATGTGACCAAAATTGCCATTTTTACAGACTTTTTCTCCTACTAGAAGCTTCTATTTCGACCAATTTCAGGCATTAAAATGACTCTTAACACACTTATTTTAGTTCCAAATGTGATAATTCACATGCAATAGTCATTTACAGTCAAAAAATAAAACATTAAAAAACTTACCATTTCTGACCATCTGGAGAAATTTCGACAGGTCGCAGGTCATCATTTTCCATCAGAAAATTGATTTTTTGGACTTTAGAAAAATTGATTCAAAATGTCATTTGGATTGTGCCTCATGTTGAATAACTACTTTTTAAAGCCTCAATGTGACCAAAATTGCCATTTTTACAGACTTTTTCTCCTACTAGAAGCTTCTATTTCGACCAATTTCAGGCATTAAAATGACTCTAAACACACTTATTTTAGTTCCAAAAGTGATAATTCATATGCAATAGTCATTTACAGTCAAAAAAATTAAACATTAAAAAATTACCATTTCTGACCATCTGGAGTAAGTTCAACAGGTCACGGGTCATCGTTTTTCATCAGAAAATTGTTTTTTGGACTTTAGAAAAATTGATTCAAAATGTCATTTGACTTGTGCCTCATGTTGAATAACTACTTTTTAAAGCCTCGATGTGACCAAAATTGCCAATTTTACAGACTTTTTCTCCTACAAGAAGCTTCTATTTCGAACAATTTCAGGCATTAAAATGACTCTAAACACACTTATTTTAGTTCCAAAAGTGATAATTCACATGCAATAGTCATTTACAGTCAAAAAATAAAACATTCAAAAATTACCATTTCTGACCATCTGGAGAAATTTCGACAGGTCGCGGGTCATCGTTTTTCATCAGAAAATGGATTTTTTGGACTTTAGAAAAATTGATTCAAAATGTCATTTGGATTTTGCCTCATGTTGAATAACTACTTTTTAAAGCCTCAATCCAAAATTGCCATTTTTACAGACTTTTTCTCCTACTAGAAGCTTCTATTTCGACCAATTTCAGGCATTAAAATGACTCTAAACACACTTACTTTAGTTCCAAAAGTGATAATTCATATGCAATAGTCATTTACAGTCAAAAAATTACACATTAAAAAATTACCATTTCTGACCATCTGGAGAAAGTTCAACAGGTCACGGGTCATCGTTTTTCATCAGAAAATTGATTTTTGGACTTTAGAAAAATTGATTCAAAATGTTATTTGGATTGTGCCTCATGTTGAATAACTACTTTTTAAAGCCTCAATGTGACCAAAATTGCCATTTTTACACACTTTTTCTCCTACTAGAAGCTTCTATTTCGATCAATTTCAGGCATTAAAATGACTCTAAACACACTTATTTTAGTTCCAAAAGTGATAATTCACATGCAATAGTCATTTACAGTCAAAAAATAAAACATTCAAAAATTACCATTTCTGACCATCTGGAGAAATTTCGACAGGTCGCGGGTCATCGTTTTTGATCAGAAAATGGATTTTTTGGACTTTAGAAAAATTGATTCAAAATGTCATTTGGATTGTGCCTCATGTTGAATAACTACTTTTTAAAGCCTCAATGTGACCAAAATTGCCATTTTTACAGACTTTTTCTCCTACTCGAAGCTTCTATTTCGACCAATTTCAGGCATTAAAATGACTCTAAACACACTTATTTTAGTTCCAAAAGTGATAATTCACATGCAATAGTCATTTACAGTCAAAAAATAAAACATTAAAAAATTACCATTTCTGACGATCTGGAGAAATTTCGACAGGTCGCGGGTCATCGTTTTTCATCAGAAAATGGATTTTTTGGACTTTAGAAAAAATTGATTCAAAATGTCATTTGGATTGTGCCTCATGTTGAATAACTACTTTTTAAAGCCTCAATGTGACCAAAATTGCCATTTGTACAGACTTTTTTCTCCTACTAGAAGCTTCTATTTCGAACAATTTCAGGCATTAAAATGACCCTAAACACACTTATTTTAGTTCCAAAAGTGATAATTCACATGCAATAGTCATTTACAGTCAAAAAATAAAACATTCAAAAATTACCATTTCTGACCATCTGGAGAAATTTCGACAGGTCGCGGGTCATCGTTTTTGATCAGAAAATGGATTTTTTGGACTTTAGAAAAATTGATTCAAAATGTCATTTGGATTGTGCCTCATGTTGAATAACTACTTTTTAAAGCCTCAATGTGACCAAAATTGCCATTTTTACAGACTTTTTCTCCTACTCGAAGCTTCTATTTCGACCAATTTCAGGCATTAAAATGACTCTAAACACACTTATTTTAGTTCCAAAAGTGATAATTCACATGCAATAGTCATTTACAGTCAAAAAATAAAACATTAAAAAATTACCATTTCTGACGATCTGGAGAAATTTCGACAGGTCGCGGGTCATCGTTTTTCATCAGAAAATAGATTTTTTGGACTTTAGAAAAAATTGCTTCAAAATGTCATTTGGATTGTGCCTCATGTTGAATAACTACTTTTTAAAGCCTCAATGTGACCAAAATTACAATTTTTACAGACTTTTTCTCCTACTAGAAGCTTTTATTTCGACCAATTTCAGGCATTAAAATGACTCTAAACACACTTATTTTAGTTCCAAAAGTGATAATTCACATGTGATAGTCATTTACAGTAAAAAAATCAAACATTAAAAAATTACCATTTCTGACCATCTGGAGAAATTTCGACAGGTCGCGGGTCATCGTTTTTCATCAGAAAATGGATTTTTTGGACTTTAGAAAAATTGATTCAAAATGTCATTTGGATTGTTCCTCATGTTGAATAACTACTTTTTAAAGCCTCAATGTGACCAAAATTGCCATTTTTACACACTTTTTCTCCTACTAGAAGCTTCTATTTCGACCAATTTCAGGCATTAAAATGACTCTAAACACACTTCTTTTAGTTCCAAAAGTGATAATTCATATGCAATAGTCATTTACAGTCAAAAAAATTAAACATTAAAAAATTACCATTTCTGACCATCTGGAGAAAGTTCAACAGGTCACGGGTCATCGTTTTTCATCAGAAAATTGATTTTTGGACTTTAGAAAAATTGATTCAAAATGTCATTTGAATTGTGCCTCATGTTGAATAACTACTTTTTAAAGCCTCGATGTGACCAAAATTACCATTTATACAGACTTTTTCTCCTACTAGAAGCTTCTATTTCGACCAACTTCAGGCATTAAAATGACTTAAACACACTTATTTTAGTTCCACAAGTGATAATTCACTTGCAATAGTCATTTACAGTCAAAAAATTAAACATTAAAAAATTTCCATTTCTGACCATCTGGAGAAATTTCGACAGGTCACGGGTCATTGTTTTTCATCAGAAAATGGATTTTTTGGACTTTAGAAAAATTGATTCAAAATATCATTTGGATTGTGCCTCATGTTGAATAACTACTTTTTAAAGCCTCAATGTGACCAAAATTGCCATTTGTACAGACTTTTTCTCCTACTAGAAGCTTCTATTTCGAACAATTTCAGGCATTAAAATGACTCTAAACACACTTATTTTAGTTCCAAAAGTGATAATTCACATGCGATAGTCATTTACAGTCAAAAAATTAAACATTAAAAAATTACCATTTCTGACCATCTGGAGAAAGTTCAACAGGTCACGGGTCATCGTTTTTCATCAGAAAATAGATTTTTTCGACTTTATAAAAATTGATTCAAAATGTCATTTGGATTGTGCCTCATGTTGAATAACTACTTTTTAAAGCCTCAATGTGACCAAAATTGCCATTTTTACAGACTTTTTCTTCTACTAGAAGCTTCTATTTCGACCAACTTCAGGCATTAAAATGACTCTAAACACACTTATTTTAGTTCCACATGTAATAATTCACATGCAATAGTCATTTACAGTCAAAAAATAAAACATTAAAAAATTACCATTTCTGACCATCTGGAGAAATTTCGACAGGTCGCGGGTCATCGTTTTTCATCAGAAAATTGATTTTTTGGACTTTAGAAAAATTGATTCAAAATTTCATTTGGATTGTGCCTCATGTTGAATAACTACTTTTTAAAGCCTCAATGTGACCAAAATTGCCATTTTTACAGACTTTTTCTCCTACTAGAAGCTTCTATTTCAACCAATTTCAGGCATTAAAATGACTCTAAACACACTTATTTTAGTTCCAAAAGTGATAATTCACATGCAATAGTCATTTACAGTCAAAAAATAAAACATTAAAAAACTTACCATTTCTGACCATCTGGAGAAATTTCGACAGGTCGCAGGTCATCGTTTTCCATCAGAAAATTGATTTTTTGGACTTTAGAAAAATTGATTCAAAATGTCATTTGGATTGTGCCTCATGTTGAATAACTACTTTTTAAAGCCTCAATGTGACCAAAATTGCCATTTTTACAGACTTTTTCTCCTACTAGAAGCTTCTATTTCGACCAATTTCAGGCATTAAAATGACTCTAAACACACTTATTTTAGTTCCAAAAGTGATAATTCATATGCAATAGTCATTTACAGTCAAAAAAATTAAACATTAAAAAATTACCATTTCTGACCATCTGGAGTAAGTTCAACAGGTCACGGGTCATCGTTTTTCATCAGAAAATGGATTTTTTGGACTTTAGAAAAATTGATTCAAAATGTCATTTGGATTTTGCCTCATGTTGAATAACTACTTTTTAAAGCCTCAATCCAAAATTGCCATTTTTACAGACTTTTTCTCCTACTAGAAGCTTCTATTTCGACCAATTTCAGGCATTAAAATGACTCTAAACACACTGACTTTAGTTCCAAAAGTGATAATTCATATGCAATAGTCATTTACAGTCAAAAAATTACACATTAAAAAATTACCATTTCTGACCATCTGGAGAAAGTTCAACAGGTCACGGGTCATCGTTTTTCATCAGAAAATTGATTTTTGGATTTTAGAAAAATTGATTCAAAATGTCATTTGGATTGTGCCTCATGTTGAATAACTACTTTTTAAAGCCTCAATGTGACCAAAATTGCCATTTTTACACACTTTTTCTCCTACTAGAAGCTTCTATTTCGATCAATTTCAGGCATTAAAATGACTCTAAACACACTTATTTTAGTTCCAAAAGTGATAATTCACATGCAATAGTCATTTACAGTCAAAAAATAAAACATTAAAAAATTACCATTTCTGACCATCTGGAGAAATTTCGACAGGTCGCGGGTCATCGTTTTTCATCAGAAAATGGATTTTTTGGACTTTAGAAAAAATTGATTCAAAATGTCATTTGGATTGTGCCTCATGTTGAATAACTACTTTTTAAAGCCTCAATGTCACCAAAATTGCCATTTTTACAGAGTTTTTCTCCTAATAGAAGCTTCTATTTCGACCAATTTCAGGCATTAAAATGACTCTAAACACACTTATTTTAGTTCCAAAAGTGATAATTCACATGCAATAGTCATTTACAGTCAAAAAATGAAACATTAAAAAATTACCATTTCTGACCATCTGGAGAAATTTCGACAGGTCAGGGGTCATCGTTTTTCATCAGAAAATTGATTTTTGGACTTTAGAAAAATTGATTCAAAATGTCATTTGAATTGTGCCTCATGTTGAATAACTACTTTTTAAAGCCTCGATGTGACCAAAATTGCCATTTTTACAGACTTTTTCTCCTACTAGAAGCTTCTATTTCGAACAATTTCAGGCATTAAAATGACTCTAAACACACTTATTTTAGTTCCAAAAGTGATAATTCACATGCAATAGTCATTTACAGTCAAAAAATAAATCATTAAAAAATTACCATTTCTGACCATCTGGAGAAAGTTCAACAGGTCATCGTTTTTCATCAGAAAATTGATTTTTTCGACTTTATAAAAATTTATTCAAAATGTCATTTGGATTGTGCCTCATGTTGAATAACTACTTTTTAAAGCCTCAATGTGACCAAAATTGACATTTTTACAGACTTTTTCTCCTTCTCAGAAGCTTCTATTTCGAACAATTTCAGGCATTAAAATGACTCTAAACACACTTATTTTAGTTCCAAAAGTGATAATTCACATGCAATAGTCATTTACAGTCAAAAAATAAAACATTAAAAAATTACCATTTCTGACCATCTGGAGAAATTTCGACAGGTCGCGGGTCATTGTTTTTCATCAGAAAATGGATTTTTTGGACTTTAGAAAAATTGATTAAAAATGTCATTTGGATTGTTCCTCATGTTGAATAACTACTTTTTAAAGCCTCAATGTGACCAAAATTGCCATTTTTACACACTTTTTCTCCTACTAGAAGCTTCTATTTCGACCAATTTCAGGCATGAAAATGACTCTAAACACACTTCTTTTAGTTCCAAAAGTGATAATTCATATGCAATAGTCATTTACAGTCAAAAAAATTAAACATTAAAAAATTACCATTTCTGACCATCTGGAGAAAGTTCAACAGGTCACGGGTCATCGTTTTTCATCAGAAAATTGATTTTTGGACTTTAGAAAAATTGATTCAAAATGTCATTTGAATTGTGCCTCATGTTGAATAACTACTTTTTAAAGCCTCGATGTGACCAAAATTACCATTTTTACAGACTTTTTCTCCTACTAGAAGCTTCTATTTCGACCAACTTCAGGCATTAAAATGACTTAAACACACTTATTTTAGTTCCACAAGTGATAATTCACATGCAATAGTCATTTACAGTCAAAAAATAAAACATTAAAAAATTACCATTCATGACCATCTGGAGAAATTTCGACAGGTCACGGGTCATCGTTTTTCATCAGAAAATTGATTTTTTGGACTTTAGAAAAATTGATTCAAAATACCATTTGGATTGTGCCTCATCTTGAATAACTACTTTTTAAAGCCTCAATGTGACCAAAATTGCCATTTTTACAGACTTTTTCTCCTACTAGAAGCTTCTATTTCGAACAATTTCAGGCATTAAAATGACTCTAAACACACTTATTTTAGTTCCAAAAGTGATAATTCACATGCAATAGTCATTTACAGTCAAAAAATAAAACATTCAAAAATTACCATTTCTGACCATCTGGAGAAATTTCGCCAGGTCGCGGGTCATCGTTTTTAATCAGAAAATGGATTTTTTGGACTTTAGAAAAATTGATTCAAAATGTCATTTGGATTGTGCCTCATGTTGAATAACTACTTTTTAAAGCCTCAATGTGACCAAAATTGCCATTTGTACAGACTTTTTTCTCCTACTAGAAGCTTCTATTTCGACCAACTTCAGGCATTAAAATGACTTAAACACACTTATTTTAGTTCCAAAAGTGATAATTCACATGCAATAGTCATTTACAGTCAAAAAATAAAACATTAAAAAATTACCATTTCTGACGATCTGGAGAAATTTCGACAGGTCGCGGGTCATCGTTTTTCATCAGAAAATGGATTTTTTGGACTTTAGAAAAAATTGATTCAAAATGTCATTTGGATTGTGCCTCATGTTGAATAACTACTTTTTAAAGCCTCAATGTGACCAAAATTGCCATTTGTACAGACTTTTTTCTCCTACTAGAAGCTTCTATTTCGAACAATTTCAGGCATTAAAATGACCCTAAACACACTTATTTTAGTTCCAAAAGTGATAATTCACATGCAATAGTCATTTACAGTCAAAAAATAAAACATTCAAAAATTACCATTTCTGACCATCTGGAGAAATTTCGACAGGTCGCGGGTCATCGTTTTTGATCAGAAAATGGATTTTTTGGACTTTAGAAAAATTGATTCAAAATGTCATTTGGATTGTGCCTCATGTTGAATAACTACTTTTTAAAGCCTCAATGTGACCAAAATTGCCATTTTTACAGACTTTTTCTCCTACTCGAAGCTTCTATTTCGACCAATTTCAGGCATTAAAATGACTCTAAACACACTTATTTTAGTTCCAAAAGTGATAATTCACATGCAATAGTCATTTACAGTCAAAAAATAAAACATTAAAAAATTACCATTTCTGACGATCTGGAGAAATTTCGACAGGTCGCGGGTCATCGTTTTTCATCAGAAAATAGATTTTTTGGACTTTAGAAAAAATTGCTTCAAAATGTCATTTGGATTGTGCCTCATGTTGAATAACTACTTTTTAAAGCCTCAATGTGACCAAAATTACCATTTTTACAGACTTTTTCTCCTACTAGAAGCTTTTATTTCGACCAATTTCAGGCATTAAAATGACTCTAAACACACTTATTTTAGTTCCAAAAGTGATAATTCACATGCGATAGTCATTCACAGTAAAAAAATTAAACATTAAAAAATTACCATTTCTGACCATCTGGAGAAATTTCGACAGGTCGCGGGTCATCGTTTTTCATCAGAAAATGGATTTTTTGGACTTTAGAAAAATTGATTCAAAATGTCATTTGGATTGTTCCTCATGTTGAATAACTACTTTTTAAAGCCTCAATGTGACCAAAATTGCCATTTTTACACACTTTTTCTCCTACTAGAAGCTTCTATTTCGACCAATTTCAGGCATTAAAATGACTCTAAACACACTTCTTTTAGTTCCAAAAGTGATAATTCATATGCAATAGTCATTTACAGTCAAAAAAATTAAACATTAAAAAATTACCATTTCTGACCATCTGGAGAAAGTTCAACAGGTCACGGGTCATCGTTTTTCATCAGAAAATTGATTTTTGGACTTTAGAAAAATTGATTCAAAATGTCATTTGAATTGTGCCTCATGTTGAATAACTACTTTTTAAAGCCTCGATGTGACCAAAATTACCATTTATACAGACTTTTTCTCCTACTAGAAGCTTCTATTTCGACCAACTTCAGGCATTAAAATGACTTAAACACACTTATTTTAGATCCACAAGTGATAATTCACTTGCAATAGTCATTTACAGTCAAAAAATTAAACATTAAAAAATTTCCATTTCTGACCATCTGGAGAAATTTCGACAGGTCACGGGTCATTGTTTTTCATCAGAAAATGGATTTTTTGGACTTTAGAAAAATTGATTCAAAATATCATTTGGATTGTGCCTCATGTTGAATAACTACTTTTTAAAGCCTCAATGTGACCAAAATTGCCATTTGTACAGACTTTTTCTCCTACTAGAAGCTTCTATTTCGAACAATTTCAGGCATTAAAATGACTCTAAACACACTTATTTTAGTTCCAAAAGTGATAATTCACATGCGATAGTCATTTACAGTCAAAAAATTAAACATTAAAAAATTACCATTTCTGACCATCTGGAGAAAGTTCAACAGGTCACGGGTCATCGTTTTTCATCAGAAAATAGATTTTTTCGACTTTATAAAAATTGATTCAAAATGTCATTTGGATTGTGCCTCATGTTGAATAACTACTTTTTAAAGCCTCAATGTGACCAAAATTGCCATTTTTACAGACTTTTTCTTCTACTAGAAGCTTCTATTTCGACCAACTTCAGGCATTAAAATGACTCTAAACACACTTATTGTAGTTCCACATGTAATAATTCACATGCAATAGTCATTTACAGTCAAAAAATAAAACATTAAAAAATTACCATTTCTGACCATCTGGAGAAATTTCGACAGGTCGCGGGTCATCGTTTTTCATCAGAAAATTGATTTTTTGGACTTTAGAAAAATTGATTCAAAATTTCATTTGGATTGTGCCTCATGTTGAATAACTACTTTTTAAAGCCTCAATGTGACCAAAATTGCCATTTTTACAGACTTTTTCTCCTACTAGAAGCTTCTATTTCAACCAATTTCAGGCATTAAAATGACTCTAAACACACTTATTTTAGTTCCAAAAGTGATAATTCACATGCAATAGTCATTTACAGTCAAAAAATAAAACATTAAAAAACTTACCATTTCTGACCATCTGGAGAAATTTCGACAGGTCGCAGGTCATCGTTTTCCATCAGAAAATTGATTTTTTGGACTTTAGAAAAATTGATTCAAAATGTCATTTGGATTGTGCCTCATGTTGAATAACTACTTTTTAAAGCCTCAATGTGACCAAAATTGCCATTTTTACAGACTTTTTCTCCTACTAGAAGCTTCTATTTCGACCAATTTCAGGCATTAAAATGACTCTAAACACACTTATTTTAGTTCCAAAAGTGATAATTCATATGCAATAGTCATTTACAGTCAAAAAAATTAAACATTAAAAAATTACCATTTCTAACCATCTGGAGTAAGTTCAACAGGTCACGGGTCATCGTTTTTCATCAGAAAATGGATTTTTTGGACTTTAGAAAAATTGATTCAAAATGTCATTTGGATTTTGCCTCATGTTGAATAACTACTTTTTAAAGCCTCAATCCAAAATTGCCATTTTTACAGACTTTTTCTCCTACTAGAAGCTTCTATTTCGACCAATTTCAGGCATTAAAATGACTCTAAACACACTTACTTTAGTTCCAAAAGTGATAATTCATATGCAATAGTCATTTACAGTCAAAAAATTACACATTAAAAAATTACCATTTCTGACCATCTGGAGAAAGTTCAACAGGTCACGGGTCATCGTTTTTCATCAGAAAATTGATTTTTGGATTTTAGAAAAATTGATTCAAAATGTCATTTGGATTGTGCCTCATGTTGAATAACTACTTTTTAAAGCCTCAATGTGACCAAAATTGCCATTTTTACACACTTTTTCTCCTACTAGAAGCTTCTATTTCGATCAATTTCAGGCATTAAAATGACTCTAAACACACTTATTTTAGTTCCAAAAGTGATAATTCACATGCAATAGTCATTTACAGTCAAAAAATAAAACATTAAAAAATTACCATTTCTGACCATCTGGAGAAATTTCGACAGGTCGCGGGTCATCGTTTTTCATCAGAAAATGGATTTTTTGGACTTTAGAAAAAATTGATTCAAAATGTCATTTGGATTGTGCCTCATGTTGAATAACTACTTTTTAAAGCCTCAATGTGACCAAAATTGCCATTTTTACAGAGTTTTTCTCCTAATAGAAGCTTCTATTTCGACCAATTTCAGGCATTAAAATGACTCTAAACACACTTATTTTAGTTCCAAAAGTGATAATTCACATGCAATAGTCATTTACAGTCAAAAAATGAAACATTAAAAAATTACCATTTCTGACCATCTGGAGAAATTTCGACAGGTCAGGGGTCATCGTTTTTCATCAGAAAATTGATTTTTGGACTTTAGAAAAATTGATTCAAAATGTCATTTGAATTGTGCCTCATGTTGAATAACTACTTTTTAAAGCCTCGATGTGACCAAAATTGCCATTTTTACAGACTTTTTCTCCTACTAGAAGCTTCTATTTCGAACAATTTCAGGCATTAAAATGACTCTAAACACACTTATTTTAGTTCCAAAAGTGATAATTCACATGCAATAGTCATTTACAGTCAAAATATAAATCATTAAAAAATTACCATTTCTGACCATCTGGAGAAAGTTCAACAGGTCATCGTTTTTCATCAGAAAATTGATTTTTTCGACTTGATAAAAATTTATTCAAAATGTCATTTGGATTGTGCCTCATGTTGAATAACTACTTTTTAAAGCCTCAATGTGACCAAAATTGACATTTTTACAGACTTTTTCTCCTTCTCAGAAGCTTCTATTTCGAACAATTTCAGGCATTAAAATGACTCTAAACACACTTATTTTAGTTCCAAAAGTGATAATTCACATGCAATAGTCATTTACAGTCAAAAAATAAAACATTAAAAAATTACCATTTCTGACCATCTGGAGAAATTTCGACAGGTCGCGGGTCATTGTTTTTCATCAGAAAATGGATTTTTTGGACTTTAGAAAAATTGATTAAAAATGTCATTTGGATTGTTCCTCATGTTGAATAACTACTTTTTAAAGCCTCAATGTGACCAAAATTGCCATTTTTACACACTTTTTCTCCTACTAGAAGCTTCTATTTCGACCAATTTCAGGCATGAAAATGACTCTAAACACACTTCTTTTAGTTCCAAAAGTGATAATTCATATGCAATAGTCATTTACAGTCAAAAAAATTAAACATTAAAAAATTACCATTTCTGACCATCTGGAGAAAGTTCAACAGGTCACGGGTCATCGTTTTTCATCAGAAAATTGATTTTTGGACTTTAGAAAAATTGATTCAAAATGTCATTTGAATTGTGCCTCATGTTGAATAACTACTTTTTAAAGCCTCGATGTGACCAAAATTACCATTTTTACAGACTTTTTCTCCTACTAGAAGCTTCTATTTCGACCAACTTCAGGCATTAAAATGACTTAAACACACTTATTTTAGTTCCACAAGTGATAATTCACATGCAATAGTCATTTACAGTCAAAAAATAAAACATTAAAAAATTACCATTCATGACCATCTGGAGAAATTTCGACAGGTCACGGGTCATCGTTTTTCATCAGAAAATTGATTTTTTGGACTTTAGAAAAATTGATTCAAAATACCATTTGGATTGTGCCTCATCTTGAATAACTACTTTTTAAAGCCTCAATGTGACCAAAATTGCCATTTTTACAGACTTTTTCTCCTACTAGAAGCTTCTATTTCGAACAATTTCAGGCATTAAAATGACTCTAAACACACTTATTTTAGTTCCAAAAGTGATAATTCACATGCAATAGTCATTTACAGTCAAAAAATAAAACATTCAAAAATTACCATTTCTGACCATCTGGAGAAATTTCGCCAGGTCGCGGGTCATCGTTTTTAATCAGAAAATGGATTTTTGGGACTTTAGAAAAATTGATTCAAAATGTCATTTGGATTGTGCCTCATGTTGAATAACTACTTTTTAAAGCCTCAATGTGACCAAAATTGCCATTTTTACAGACTTTTTCTCCTACTCGAAGCTTCTATTTCGACCAATTTCAGGCATTAAAATGACTCTAAACACACTTATTTTAGTTCCAAAAGTGATAATTCACATGCAATAGTCATTTACAGTCAAAAAATAAAACATTAAAAAATTACCATTTCTGACGATCTGGAGAAATTTCGACAGGTCGCGGGTCATCGTTTTTCATCAGAAAATGGATTTTTTGGACTTTAGAAAAATTGATTCAAAATGTCATTTGGATTGTGCCTCATGTTGAATAACTACTTTTTAAAGCCTCAATGTGACCAAAATTGCCATTTTTACAGACTTTTTCTCCTTCTCAGAAGCTTCTATTATGACTAATTTCAGGCATTAAAACGACTCTAAACACACTTCTTTTAGTTCCAAAAGTGATAATTCATATGCAATAGTCATTTACAGTCAAAAAATTTAAAAATTAAAAAATTACCATTTCTGACCATCTGGAGAAATTTCGACAGGTCGCGGGTCATCGTTTTTCATCAGAAAATGGATTTTTTGGACTTTAGAAAAATTGGTTCAAAATGTCATTTGGATTGTGCCTCATGTTGAATAACTACTTTTTAAAGCCTCAATGTGACCAAAATTGCCATTTTTACAGACTTTTTCTCCTACTAGAAGCTTCTATTTCGACCAACTTCAGGCATTAAAATGACTTAAACACACTTTTTTTAGTTCCAAAAGTGATAATTCACATGCGATAGTCATTTACAGTCAAAAAATTAAACATTAAAAAATTACCATTTCTGACCATCTGGAGAAATTTCGACAGGTCACGGGTCATCGTTTTTCATCAGAAAATGGATTTTTTGGACTTTAGAAAAATTGATTAAAAATGTCATTTGGATTGTTCCTCATGTTGAATAACTACTTTTTAAAGCCTCAATGTGACCAAAATTGCCATTTTTACACACTTTTTCTCCTACTAGAAGCTTCTATTTCGACAAATTTCAGGCATTAAAATGACTTTAAACACACTACTTTTAGTTCCACAAGTGATAATTCACTTGCAATAGTCATTTACAGTCAAAAAAGTAAACATAAAAAAATTTCCATTTCTGACCATCTGGAGAAATTTCGACAGGTCACGGGTCATCGTTTTTCATCAGAAAATTGATTTTTTGGACTTTAGAAAAATTGATTGAAAATATCATTTGGATTGTGCCTCATGTTGAATAACTACTTTTTAAAGCCTCAATGTGACCAAAATTGCCATTTGTACAGACTTTTTCTCCTACTAGAAGCTTCTATTTCGAACAATTTCAGGCATTAAAATGACCCTAAACACACTTATTTTAGTTCCAAAAGTGATAATTCACATGCAATAGTCATTTACAGTCAAAAAATAAAACATTAAAAAATTACCATTTCTGACGATCTGGAGAAATTTCGACAGGTCACGGGTCATCGTTTTTCATCAGAAAATTGATTTTTTGGACTTTAGAAAAATTGATTCAAAATATCATTTGGATTGTGCCTCATGTTGAATGACTACTTTTTAAAGCCTCAATGTGACCAAAATTGCCATTTTTACAGACTTTTTCTCCTACTAGAAGCTTCTATTTCGAACAATTTCAGGCATTAAAATGACTCTAAACACACTTATTTTAGTTCCAAAAGTGATAATTCACATGCGATAGTCATTTACAGTCAAAAAATTAAACATTAAAAAATTACCATTTCTGACCATCTGGAGAAAGTTCAACAGGTCACGGGTCATCGTTTTTCATCAGAAAATAGATTTTTTCGACTTTATAAAAATTGATTCAAAATGTCATTTGGATTGTGCCTCATGTTGAATAACTACTTTTTAAAGCCTCAATGTGACCAAAATTGCCATTTTTACAGACTTTTTCTCCTACTAGAAGCTTCTATTTCGACCAACTTCAGGCATTAAAATGACTCTAAACACACTTATTTTAGTTCCACATGTAATAATTCACATGCAATAGTCATTTACAGTCAAAAAATAAAACATTAAAAAATTACCATTTCTGACCATCTGGAGAAATTTCGACAGGTCGCGGGTCATCGTTTTTCATCAGAAAATTGATTTTTTGGACTTTAGAAAAATTGATTCAAAATTTCATTTGGATTGTGCCTCATGTTGAATAACTACTTTTTAAAGCCTCAATGTGACCAAAATTGCCATTTTTACAGACTTTTTCTCCTACTAGAAGCTTCTATTTCGACCAATTTCAGGCATTAAAATGACTCTTAACACACTTATTTTAGTTCCAAATGTGATAATTCACATGCAATAGTCATTTACAGTCAAAAAATAAAACATTAAAAAACTTACCATTTCTGACCATCTGGAGAAATTTCGACCGGTCGCAGGTCATCATTTTCCATCAGAAAATTGATTTTTTGGACTTTAGAAAAATTGATTCAAAATGTCATTTGGATTGTGCCTCATGTTGAATAACTACTTTTTAAAGCCTCAATGTGACCAAAATTGCCATTTTTACAGACTTTTTCTCCTACTAGAAGCTTCTATTTCGACCAATTTCAGGCATTAAAATGACTCTAAACACACTTATTTTAGTTCCAAAAGTGATAATTCACATGCAATAGTCATTTACAGTCAAAATATAAATCATTAAAAAATTACCATTTCTGACCATCTGGAGAAATTTCGACAGGTCAGGGGTCATCGTTTTTCATCAGAAAATTGATTTTTGGACTTTAGAAAAATTGATTCAAAATGTCATTTGAATTGTGCCTCATGTTGAATAACTACTTTTTAAAGCCTCGATGTGACCAAAATTGCCATTTTTACAGACTTTTTCTCCTACTAGAAGCTTCTATTTCGAACAATTTCAGGCATTAAAATGACTCTAAACACACTTATTTTAGTTCCAAAAGTGATAATTCACATGCAATAGTCATTTACAGTCAAAATATAAATCATTAAAAAATTACCATTTCTGACCATCTGGAGAAAGTTCAACAGGTCATCGTTTTTCATCAGAAAATTGATTTTTTCGACTTTATAAAAATTTATTCAAAATGTCATTTGGATTGTGCCTCATGTTGAATAACTACTTTTTAAAGCCTCAATGTGACCAAAATTGACATTTTTACAGACTTTTTCTCCTTCTCAGAAGCTTCTATTTCGAACAATTTCAGGCATTAAAATGACTCTAAACACACTTATTTTAGTTCCAAAAGTGATAATTCACATGCAATAGTCATTTACAGTCAAAAAATAAAACATTAAAAAATTACTATTTCTGACCATCTGGAGAAATTTCGACAGGTCGCGGGTCATTGTTTTTCATCAGAAAATGGATTTTTTGGACTTTAGAAAAATTGATTAAAAATGTCATTTGGATTGTTCCTCATGTTGAATAACTACTTTTTAAAGCCTCAATGTGACCAAAATTGCCATTTTTACACACTTTTTCTCCTACTAGAAGCTTCTATTTCGACCAATTTCAGGCATGAAAATGACTCTAAACACACTTCTTTTAGTTCCAAAAGTGATAATTCATATGCAATAGTCATTTACAGTCAAAAAAATTAAACATTAAAAAATTACCATTTCTGACCATCTGGAGAAAGTTCAACAGGTCACGGGTCATCGTTTTTCATCAGAAAATTGATTTTTGGACTTTAGAAAAATTGATTCAAAATGTCATTTGAATTGTGCCTCATGTTGAATAACTACTTTTTAAAGCCTCGATGTGACCAAAATTACCATTTTTACAGACTTTTTCTCCTACTAGAAGCTTCTATTTCGACCAACTTCAGGCATTAAAATGACTTAAACACACTTATTTTAGTTCCACAAGTGATAATTCACATGCAATAGTCATTTCCATCAAAAAATAAAACATTAAAAAATTACCATTCATGACCATCTGGAGAAATTTCGACAGGTCACGGGTCATCGTTTTTCATCAGAAAATTGATTTTTTGGACTTTAGAAAAATTGATTCAAAATACCATTTGGATTGTGCCTCATCTTGAATAACTACTTTTTAAAGCCTCAATGTGACCAAAATTGCCATTTTTACAGACTTTTTCTCCTACTAGAAGCTTCTATTTCGAACAATTTCAGGCATTAAAATGACTCTAAACACACTTATTTTAGTTCCAAAAGTGATAATTCACATGCAATAGTCATTTACAGTCAAAAAATAAAACATTCAAAAATTACCATTTCTGACCATCTGGAGAAATTTCGCCAGGTCGCGGGTCATCGTTTTTAATCAGAAAATGGATTTTTTGGACTTTAGAAAAATTGATTCAAAATGTCATTTGGATTGTGCCTCATGTTGAATAACTACTTTTTAAAGCCTCAATGTGACCAAAATTGCCATTTTTACAGACTTTTTCTCCTACTCGAAGCTTCTATTTCGACCAATTTCAGGCATTAAAATGACTCTAAACACACTTATTTTAGTTCCAAAAGTGATAATTCACATGCAATAGTCATTTACAGTCAAAAAATAAAACATTAAAAAATTACCATTTCTGACGATCTGGAGAAATTTCGACAGGTCGCGGGTCATCGTTTTTCATCAGAAAATTGATTTTTTGGACTTTAGAAAAATTGATTCAAAATATCATTTGGATTGTGCCTCATGTTGAATGACTACTTTTTAAAGCCTCAATGTGACCAAAATTGCCATTTTTACAGACTTTTTCTCCTACTAGAAGCTTCTATTTCGAACAATTTCAGGCATTAAAATGACTCTAAACACACTTCTTTTAGTTCCAAAAGTGATAATTCACATGCGATAGTCATTTACAGTCAAAAAAATTAAAAATTAAAAAATTACCATTTCTGACCATCTGGAGAAATTTCGACAGGTCGCGGGTCATCGTTTTTCATCAGAAAATGGATTTTTTGGACTTTAGAAAAATTGGTTCAAAATGTCATTTGGATTGTGCCTCATGTTGAATAACTACTTTTTAAAGCCTCAATGTGACCAAAATTGCCATTTTTACAGACTTTTTCTCCTACTAGAAGCTTCTATTTCGACCAACTTCAGGCATTAAAATGACTTAAAGACACTTTTTTTAGTTCCAAAAGTGATAATTCACATGCGATAGTCATTTACAGTCAAAAAATTAAACATTAAAAAATTACCATTTCTGACCATCTGGAGAAATTTCGACAGGTCACGGGTCATCGTTTTTCATCAGAAAATGGATTTTTTGGACTTTAGAAAAATTGATTAAAAATGTCATTTGGATTGTTCCTCATGTTGAATAACTACTTTTTAAAGCCTCAATGTGACCAAAATTGCCATTTTTACACACTTTTTCTCCTACTAGAAGCTTCTATTTCGACAAATTTCAGGCATTAAAATGACTCTAAACACACTACTTTTAGTTCCACAAGTGATAATTCACTTGCAATAGTCATTTACAGTCAAAAAAGTAAACATAAAAAAATTTCCATTTCTGACCATCTGGAGAAATTTCGACAGGTCACGGGTCATCGTTTTTCATCAGAAAATTGATTTTTTGGACTTTAGAAAAATTGATTGAAAATATCATTTGGATTGTGCCTCATGTTGAATAACTACTTTTTAAAGCCTCAATGTGACCAAAATTGCCATTTGTACAGACTTTTTCTCCTACTAGAAGCTTCTATTTCGAACAATTTCAGGCATTAAAATGACCCTAAACACACTTATTTTAGTTCCAAAAGTGATAATTCACATGCAATAGTCATTTACAGTCAAAAAATAAAACATTAAAAAATTACCATTTCTGACCATCTGGAGAAATTTCGACAGGTCACGGGTCATCCTTTTTCATCAGAAAATTGATTTTTTGGACTTTAGAAAAATTGATTCAAAATATCATTTGGATTGTGCCTCATGTTGAATGACTACTTTTTAAAGCCTCAATGTGACCAAAATTGCCATTTTTACAGACTTTTTCTCCTACTAGAAGCTTCTATTTCGAACAATTTCAGGCATTAAAATGACTCTAAACACACTTATTTTAGTTCCAAAAGTGATAATTCACATGCAATAGTCATTTACAGTCAAAAAATAAAACATTCAAAAATTACCATTTCTGACCATCTGGAGAAATTTCGACAGGTCGCGGGTCATCGTTTTTGATCAGAAAATGGATTTTTTGGACTTTAGAAAAATTGATTCAAAATGTCATTTGGATTGTGCCTCATGTTGAATAACTACTTTTTAAAGCCTCAATGTGACCAAAATTGCCATTTTTACAGACTTTTTCTCCTACTAGAAGCTTCTATTTCGACCAACTTCAGGCATTAAAATGACTCTAAACACACTTATTTTAGTTCCACAAGTGATAATTCACTTGCAATAGTCATTTACAGTCAAAAAAGTAAACATTAAAAAATTTCCATTTCTGACCATCTGGAGAAATTTCGACAGGTCACGGGTTATGGTTTTTCATCAGAAAATGGATTTTTTGGACTTTAGAAAAATTGATTGAAAATATCATTTGGATTGTGCCTCATGTTGAATAACTACTTTTTAAAGCCTCAATGTGACCAAAATTGCCATTTGTACAGAATTTTTCTCCTACTCGAAGCTTCTATTTCGACCAATTTCAGGCATTAAAATGACTCTAAACACACTTATTTTAGTTCCAAAAGTGATAATTCACATGCGATAGTCATTTACAGTCAAAAAATTAAACATTAAAAAATTACCATTTCTGACCATCTGGAGAAATTTCGACAGGTCGCGGGTCATCGTTTTTCATCAGAAAATGGATTTTTTGGACTTTAGAAAAATTGATTCAAAATGTCATTTGGATTGTGCCTCATGTTGAATAACTACTTTTTAAAGCCTCAATGTGACCAAAATTGCCATTTTTACAGACTTTTTCTCCTACTAGAAGCTTCTATTTGGAAAAATTTCAGGCATTAAAATGACTCTAAACACACTTATTTTAGTTCCAAAAGTGATCATTCACATGCAATAGTCATTTACAGTCAAAAAATTAAACATTAAAAAATTACCATTTCTGACCATCTGGAGAAAGTTCAACAGGTCACGGGTCATCGTTTTTCATCAGAAAATTGATTTTTTCGACTTTATAAAAATTGATTCAAAATGTCATTTGGATTGTGCCTCATGTTGAATAACTACTTTTTAAAGCCTCAATGTGACCAAAATTGCCATTTTTACAGACTTTTTCTCCTTCTCAGAAGCTTCTATTATGACTAATTTCAGGCATTAAAACGACTCTAAACACACTTATTTTAGTTCCACAGGTGATAATTCACATGTGATAGTCATTTACAGTCAAAAAATTAAACATGAAAAAATTACCATTTCTGACCATCTGGAGAAATTTCGACAGGTCGCGGGTCATCGTTTTTCATCAGAAAATGGATTTTTTGGACTTTAGAAAAATTGATTAAAAATGTCATTTGGATTGTTCCTCATGTTGAATAACTACTTTTTAAAGCCTCAATGTGACCAAAATTGCCATTTTTACACACTTTTTCTACTACTAGAAGCTTCTATTTCGACCAATTTCAGGCATTAAAATGACTCTAAACACACTTCTTTTAGTTCCAAAAGTGATAATTCACATGCAATAGTCATTTACAGTCAAAAAATTAAACATTAAAAAATTACCATTTCTGACCATCTTGAGAAATTTCGACAGGTCCGGGTCATCGTTTTTCATCAGAAAATAGATTTTTTGGACTTTAGAAAAATTGATTCAAAATATCATTTGGATTGTGCCTCATGTTGAATAACTTCTTTTTAAAGCCTCAATGTGACTAAAATTGCCATTTTTACAGACTTTTTCTCCTACTAGAAGCTTCTATTTCGACCAATTTCAGGCATTAAAATGACTCTAAACACACTTCTTTTAGTTCCAAAAGTGATAATTCACATGCAATAGTCATTTACAGTCAAAAAATGAAACATTAAAAAATTACCATTTCTGACCATCTGGAGAAATTTCGACAGGTCACGGGTCATCGTTTTTCATCAGAAAATTGATTTTTGGACTTTAGAAAAATTGATTCAAAATGTCATTTGAATTGTGCCTCATGTTGAATAACTACTTTTTAAAGCCTCGATGTGACCAAAATTACCATTTTTACAGACTTTTTCTCCTACTAGAAGCTTCTATTTCGACCAACTTCAGGCATTAAAATGACTTAAACACACTTATTTTAGTTCCACAAGTGATAATTCACTTGCAATAGTCATTTACAGTCAAAAAATTAAACATTAAAAAATTTCCATTTCTGACCATCTGGAGAAATTTCGACAGGTCACGGGTCATCGTTTTTCATCAGAAAATAGATTTTTTGGACTTTAGAAAAATTGATTCAAAATATCATTTGGATTGTGCCTCATGTTGAATAACTACTTTTTAAAGCCTCAATGTGACTAAAATTGCCATTTTTACAGACTTTTTCTCCTACTAGAAGCTTCTATTTCGACCAATTTCAGGCATTAAAATGACTCTAAACACACTTATTTTAGTTCCAAAAGTGATAATTCACATGCAATAGTCATTTACAGTCAAAATATGAAACATTAAAAAATTACCATTTCTGACCATCTGGAGAAATTTCGACGGGTCATCGTTTTTCATCAGAAAATTGATTTTTGGACTTTAGAAAAATTGATTCAAAATGTCATTTGAATTGTGCCTCATGTTGAATAACTACTTTTTAAAGCCTCGATGTGACCAAAATTGCCATTTTTACAGACTTTTTCTCCTACTAGAAGCTTCTATTTCGAACAATTCAGGCATTAAAATGACTCTAAACACACTTCTTTTAGTTCCAAAAGTGATAATTCAAATGCAATAGTCATTTACAGTCAAAAAATAAAACATTAAAAAATTACCATTTCTGACCATCTGGAGAAAGTTCAACAGGTCACGGGTCATCGTTTTTCATCAGAAAATTGATTTTTTCGACTTTATAAAAATTGATTCAAAATGTCATTTGGATTGTGCCTCATGTTGAATAACTACTTTTTAAAGCCTCAATGTGACCAAAATTGACATTTTTACAGACTTTTTCTCCTTCTCAGAAGCTTCTATTTCGAACAATTTCAGGCATTAAAATGACTCTAAACACACTTATTTTAGTTCCAAAAGTGATAATTCACATGCAATAGTCATTTACAGTCAAAAAATAAAACATTAAAAAATTACCATTTCTGACCATCTGGAGACATTTCGACAGGTCGCGGGTCATCGTTTTTCATCAGAAAATCGATTTTTTGGACTTTAGAAAAATTGATTCAAAATGTCATTTGGATTGTGCCTCATGGTGAATAAATACTTTTTAAAGCCTCAATGTGACCAAAATTGCCATTTTTACAGACTTTTTCTCCTACTAGAAGCTTCTATTTCGACCAATTTCAGGCATTAAAATGACTCTAAACACACTTATTTTAGTTCCAAAAGTGATAATTCACATGCGATAGTCATTTACAGTCAAAAAATTAAACATTAAAAAATTACCATTTCTGACCATCTGGAGAAAGTTCAACAGGTCACGGGTCATCGTTTTTCATCAGAAAATTGATTTTTTTGACTTTATAAAAATTGATTCAAAATGTCATTTGGATTGTGCCTCATGTTGAATAACTACTTTTTAAAGCCTCAATGTGACCAAAATTGACATTTTTACAGACTTTTTCTCCTTCTCAGAAGCTTCTATTTCGAACAATTTCAGGCATTAAAATGACTCTAAACACACTTATTTTAGTTCCAAAAGTGATAATTCACATGCAATAGTCATTTACAGTCAAAAAATAAAACATTAAAAAATTACCATTTCTGACCATCTGGAGAAATTTCGACAGGTCGCGGGTCATCGTTTTTGATCAGAAAATGGATTTTTTGGACTTTAGAAAAATTGATTCAAAATGTCATTTGGATTGTGCCTCATGTTGAATAACTACTTTTTAAAGCCTCAATGTGACCAAAATTGCCATTTTTACAGACTTTTTCTCCTACTCGAAGCTTCTATTTCGAACAATTTCAGGCATTTAAATGACTCTAAACACACTTATTTTAGTTTCAAAAGTGATAAGTCACATGCAATAGTCATTTACAGTCAAAAAATGAAACATTAAAAAATTACCATTTCTGACCATCTGGAGAAATTTCGACAGGTCACGGGTCATCGTTTTTCATCAGAAAAGTGATTTTTTCGACTTTATAAAAATTGATTCAAAATGTCATTTGGATTGGGCCTCATGTTGAATAACTACTTTTTAAAGCCTCAATGTGACCAAAATTGACATTTTTACAGACTTTTTCTCCTTCTCAGAAGCTTCTATTTCGAACAATTTCAGGCATTAAAATGACTCTAAACACACTTATTTTAGTTCCAAAAGTGATAATTCACAGGCGATAGTCATTTACAGTCAAAAAATTAAACATTCAAAAATTACCATTTCTGACCATCTGGAGAAATTTCGACAGGTCGCATGTCATCGTTTTTCATCAGAAAATTGATTTTTTCGACTTTATAAAAATTGATTCAAAATGTCATTTGGATTGTGCCTCATGTTGAATAACTACTTTTTAAAGCCTCAATGTGACCAAAATTGACATTTTTACAGACTTTTTCTCCTTCTCAGAAGCTTCTATTTCGAACAATTTCAGGCATTAAAATGACTCTAAACACACTTATTTTAGTTCCAAAAGTGATAATTCACATGCAATAGTCATTTACAGTCAAAAAATAAAACATTAAAAAATTACCATTTCTGACCATCTGGAGACATTTCGACAGGTCGCGGGTCATCGTTTTTCATCAGAAAATCGATTTTTTGGACTTTAGAAAAATTGATTCAAAATGTCATTTGGATTGTGCCTCATGTTGAATAAATACTTTTTAAAGCCTCAATGTGACCAAAATTGCCATTTTTACAGACTTTTTCTCCTACTAGAAGCTTCTATTTCGACCAACTTCAGGCATTAAAATGACTTAAACACACTTATTTTAGTTCCAAAAGTGATAATTCACATGCGATAGTCATTTACAGTCAAAAAATTAAACATTAAAAAATTACCATTTCTGACCATCTGGAGAAATTTCGACAGGTCGCGGGTCATCGTTTTTCATCAGAAAATGGATTTTTTGGACTTTAGAAAAATTGATTCAAAATGTCATTTGGATTGTGCCTCATGTTGAATAACTACTTTTTAAAGCCTCAATGTGACCAAAATTGCCATTTTTACAGACTTTTTCTCCTACTAGAAGCTTCTATTTGGAAAAATTTCAGGCATTAAAATGACTCTAAACACACTTATTTTAGTTCCAAAAGTGATCATTCACATGCAATAGTCATTTACAGTCAAAAAATTAAACATTAAAAAATTACCATTTCTGACCATCTGGAGAAAGTTCAACAGGTCACGGGTCATCGTTTTTCATCAGAAAATTGATTTTTTCGACTTTATAAAAATTGATTCAAAATGTCATTTGGATTGTGCCTCATGTTGAATAACTACTTTTTAAAGCCTCAATGTGACCAAAATTGCCATTTTTACAGACTTTTTCTCCTTCTCAGAAGCTTCTATTATGACTAATTTCAGGCATTAAAACGACTCTAAACACACTTATTTTAGTTCCACAGGTGATAATTCACATGTGATAGTCATTTACAGTCAAAAAATTAAACATGAAAAAATTACCATTTCTGACCATCTGGAGAAATTTCGACAGGTCGCGGGTCATCGTTTTTCATCAGAAAATGGATTTTTTGGACTTTAGAAAAATTGATTAAAAATGTCATTTGGATTGTTCCTCATGTTGAATAACTACTTTTTAAAGCCTCAATGTGACCAAAATTGCCATTTTTACACACTTTTTCTCCTACTAGAAGCTTCTATTTCGACCAATTTCAGGCATTAAAATGACTCTAAACACACTTCTTTTAGTTCCAAAAGTGATAATTCACATGCAATAGTCATTTACAGTCAAAAAATTAAACATTAAAAAATTACCATTTCTGACCATCTTGAGAAATTTCGACAGGTCCGGGTCATCGTTTTTCATCAGAAAATAGATTTTTTGGACTTTAGAAAAATTGATTCAAAATATCATTTGGATTGTGCCTCATGTTGAATAACTTCTTTTTAAAGCCTCAATGTGACTAAAATTGCCATTTTTACAGACTTTTTCTCCTACTAGAAGCTTCTATTTCGACCAATTTCAGGCATTAAAATGACTCTAAACACACTTCTTTTAGTTCCAAAAGTGATAATTCACATGCAATAGTCATTTACAGTCAAAAAATGAAACATTAAAAAATTACCATTTCTGACCATCTGGAGAAATTTCGACAGGTCACGGGTCATCGTTTTTCATCAGAAAATTGATTTTTGGACTTTAGAAAAATTGATTCAAAATGTCATTTGAATTGTGCCTCATGTTGAATAACTACTTTTTAAAGCCTCGATGTGACCAAAATTACCATTTTTACAGACTTTTTCTCCTACTAGAAGCTTCTATTTCGACCAACTTCAGGCATTAAAATGACTTAAACACACTTATTTTAGTTCCACAAGTGATAATTCACTTGCAATAGTCATTTACAGTCAAAAAATTAAACATTAAAAAATTTCCATTTCTGACCATCTGGAGAAATTTCGACAGGTCACGGGTCATCGTTTTTCATCAGAAAATAGATTTTTTGGACTTTAGAAAAATTGATTCAAAATATCATTTGGATTGTGCCTCATGTTGAATAACTACTTTTTAAAGCCTCAATGTGACTAAAATTGCCATTTTTACAGACTTTTTCTCCTACTAGAAGCTTCTATTTCGACCAATTTCAGGCATTAAAATGACTCTAAACACACTTATTTTAGTTCCAAAAGTGATAATTCACATGCAATAGTCATTTACAGTCAAAATATGAAACATTAAAAAATTACCATTTCTGACCATCTGGAGAAATTTCGACGGGTCATCGTTTTTCATCAGAAAATTGATTTTTGGACTTTAGAAAAATTGATTCAAAATGTCATTTGAATTGTGCCTCATGTTGAATAACTACTTTTTAAAGCCTCGATGTGACCAAAATTGCCATTTTTACAGACTTTTTCTCCTACTAGAAGCTTCTATTTCGAACAATTCAGGCATTAAAATGACTCTAAACACACTTCTTTTAGTTCCAAAAGTGATAATTCAAATGCAATAGTCATTTACAGTCAAAAAATAAAACATTAAAAAATTACCATTTCTGACCATCTGGAGAAAGTTCAACAGGTCACGGGTCATCGTTTTTCATCAGAAAATTGATTTTTTCGACTTTATAAAAATTGATTCAAAATGTCATTTGGATTGTGCCTCATGTTGAATAACTACTTTTTAAAGCCTCAATGTGACCAAAATTGACATTTTTACAGACTTTTTCTCCTTCTCAGAAGCTTCTATTTCGAACAATTTCAGGCATTAAAATGACTCTAAACACACTTATTTTAGTTCCAAAAGTGATAATTCACATGCAATAGTCATTTACAGTCAAAAAATAAAACATTAAAAAATTACCATTTCTGACCATCTGGAGACATTTCGACAGGTCGCGGGTCATCGTTTTTCATCAGAAAATCGATTTTTTGGACTTTAGAAAAATTGATTCAAAATGTCATTTGGATTGTGCCTCATGGTGAATAAATACTTTTTAAAGCCTCAATGTGACCAAAATTGCCATTTTTACAGACTTTTTCTCCTACTAGAAGCTTCTATTTCGACCAATTTCAGGCATTAAAATGACTCTAAACACACTTATTTTAGTTCCAAAAGTGATAATTCACATGCGATAGTCATTTACAGTCAAAAAATTAAACATTAAAAAATTACCATTTCTGACCATCTGGAGAAAGTTCAACAGGTCACGGGTCATCGTTTTTCATCAGAAAATTGATTTTTTTGACTTTATAAAAATTGATTCAAAATGTCATTTGGATTGTGCCTCATGTTGAATAACTACTTTTTAAAGCCTCAATGTGACCAAAATTGACATTTTTACAGACTTTTTCTCCTTCTCAGAAGCTTCTATTTCGAACAATTTCAGGCATTAAAATGACTCTAAACACACTTATTTTAGTTCCAAAAGTGATAATTCACATGCAATAGTCATTTACAGTCAAAAAATGAAACATTAAAAAATTACCATTTCTGACCATCTGGAGAAATTTCGACAGGTCACGGGTCATCGTTTTTCATCAGAAAATTGATTTTTGGACTTTAGAAAAATTGATTCAAAATGTCATTTGAATTGTGCCTCATGTTGAATAACTACTTTTTAAAGCCTCGATGTGACCAAAATTACCATTTTTACAGACTTTTTCTCCTACTAGAAGCTTCTATTTCGACCAACTTCAGGCATTAAAATGACTTAAACACACTTATTTTAGTTCCACAAGTGATAATTCACTTGCAATAGTCATTTACAGTCAAAAAATTAAACATTAAAAAATTTCCATTTCTGACCATCTGGAGAAATTTCGACAGGTCACGGGTCATCGTTTTTCATCAGAAAATAGATTTTTTGGACTTTAGAAAAATTGATTCAAAATATCATTTGGATTGTGCCTCATGTTGAATAACTACTTTTTAAAGCCTCAATGTGACTAAAATTGCCATTTTTACAGACTTTTTCTCCTACTAGAAGCTTCTATTTCGACCAATTTCAGGCATTAAAATGACTCTAAACACACTTATTTTAGTTCCAAAAGTGATAATTCACATGCAATAGTCATTTACAGTCAAAATATGAAACATTAAAAAATTACCATTTCTGACCATCTGGAGAAATTTCGACGGGTCATCGTTTTTCATCAGAAAATTGATTTTTGGACTTTAGAAAAATTGATTCAAAATGTCATTTGAATTGTGCCTCATGTTGAATAACTACTTTTTAAAGCCTCGATGTGACCAAAATTGCCATTTTTACAGACTTTTTCTCCTACTAGAAGCTTCTATTTCGAACAATTCAGGCATTAAAATGACTCTAAACACACTTCTTTTAGTTCCAAAAGTGATAATTCAAATGCAATAGTCATTTACAGTCAAAAAATAAAACATTAAAAAATTACCATTTCTGACCATCTGGAGAAAGTTCAACAGGTCACGGGTCATCGTTTTTCATCAGAAAATTGATTTTTTCGACTTTATAAAAATTGATTCAAAATGTCATTTGGATTGTGCCTCATGTTGAATAACTACTTTTTAAAGCCTCAATGTGACCAAAATTGACATTTTTACAGACTTTTTCTCCTTCTCAGAAGCTTCTATTTCGAACAATTTCAGGCATTAAAATGACTCTAAACACACTTATTTTAGTTCCAAAAGTGATAATTCACATGCAATAGTCATTTACAGTCAAAAAATAAAACATTAAAAAATTACCATTTCTGACCATCTGGAGACATTTCGACAGGTCGCGGGTCATCGTTTTTCATCAGAAAATCGATTTTTTGGACTTTAGAAAAATTGATTCAAAATGTCATTTGGATTGTGCCTCATGGTGAATAAATACTTTTTAAAGCCTCAATGTGACCAAAATTGCCATTTTTACAGACTTTTTCTCCTACTAGAAGCTTCTATTTCGACCAATTTCAGGCATTAAAATGACTCTAAACACACTTATTTTAGTTCCAAAAGTGATAATTCACATGCGATAGTCATTTACAGTCAAAAAATTAAACATTAAAAAATTACCATTTCTGACCATCTGGAGAAAGTTCAACAGGTCACGGGTCATCGTTTTTCATCAGAAAATTGATTTTTTTGACTTTATAAAAATTGATTCAAAATGTCATTTGGATTGTGCCTCATGTTGAATAACTACTTTTTAAAGCCTCAATGTGACCAAAATTGACATTTTTACAGACTTTTTCTCCTTCTCAGAAGCTTCTATTTCGAACAATTTCAGGCATTAAAATGACTCTAAACACACTTATTTTAGTTCCAAAAGTGATAATTCACATGCAATAGTCATTTACAGTCAAAAAATAAAACATTAAAAAATTACCATTTCTGACCATCTGGAGAAATTTCGACAGGTCGCGGGTCATCGTTTTTGATCAGAAAATGGATTTTTTGGACTTTAGAAAAATTGATTCAAAATGTCATTTGGATTGTGCCTCATGTTGAATAACTACTTTTTAAAGCCTCAATGTGACCAAAATTGCCATTTTTACAGACTTTTTCTCCTACTCGAAGCTTCTATTTCGAACAATTTCAGGCATTTAAATGACTCTAAACACACTTATTTTAGTTTCAAAAGTGATAAGTCACATGCAATAGTCATTTACAGTCAAAAAATGAAACATTAAAAAATTACCATTTCTGACCATCTGGAGAAATTTCGACAGGTCACGGGTCATCGTTTTTCATCAGAAAAGTGATTTTTTCGACTTTATAAAAATTGATTCAAAATGTCATTTGGATTGGGCCTCATGTTGAATAACTACTTTTTAAAGCCTCAATGTGACCAAAATTGACATTTTTACAGACTTTTTCTCCTTCTCAGAAGCTTCTATTTCGAACAATTTCAGGCATTAAAATGACTCTAAACACACTTATTTTAGTTCCAAAAGTGATAATTCACAGGCGATAGTCATTTACAGTCAAAAAATTAAACATTCAAAAATTACCATTTCTGACCATCTGGAGAAATTTCGACAGGTCGCATGTCATCGTTTTTCATCAGAAAATTGATTTTTTCGACTTTATAAAAATTGATTCAAAATGTCATTTGGATTGTGCCTCATGTTGAATAACTACTTTTTAAAGCCTCAATGTGACCAAAATTGACATTTTTACAGACTTTTTCTCCTTCTCAGAAGCTTCTATTTCGAACAATTTCAGGCATTAAAATGACTCTAAACACACTTATTTTAGTTCCAAAAGTGATAATTCACATGCAATAGTCATTTACAGTCAAAAAATAAAACATTAAAAAATTACCATTTCTGACCATCTGGAGACATTTCGACAGGTCGCGGGTCATCGTTTTTCATCAGAAAATCGATTTTTTGGACTTTAGAAAAATTGATTCAAAATGTCATTTGGATTGTGCCTCATGTTGAATAAATACTTTTTAAAGCCTCAATGTGACCAAAATTGCCATTTTTACAGACTTTTTCTCCTACTAGAAGCTTCTATTTCGACCAACTTCAGGCATTAAAATGACTTAAACACACTTATTTTAGTTCCAAAAGTGATAATTCACATGCGATAGTCATTTACAGTCAAAAAATTAAACATTAAAAAATTACCATTTCTGACCATCTGGAGAAATTTCGACAGGTCGCGGGTCATCGTTTTTCATCAGAAAATGGATTTTTTGGACTTTAGAAAAATTGATTCAAAATGTCATTTGGATTGTGCCTCATGTTGAATAACTACTTTTTAAAGCCTCAATGTGACCAAAATTGCCATTTTTACAGACTTTTTCTCCTACTAGAAGCTTCTATTTGGAAAAATTTCAGGCATTAAAATGACTCTAAACACACTTATTTTAGTTCCAAAAGTGATCATTCACATGCAATAGTCATTTACAGTCAAAAAATTAAACATTAAAAAATTACCATTTCTGACCATCTGGAGAAAGTTCAACAGGTCACGGGTCATCGTTTTTCATCAGAAAATTGATTTTTTCGACTTTATAAAAATTGATTCAAAATGTCATTTGGATTGTGCCTCATGTTGAATAACTACTTTTTAAAGCCTCAATGTGACCAAAATTGCCATTTTTACAGACTTTTTCTCCTTCTCAGAAGCTTCTATTATGACTAATTTCAGGCATTAAAACGACTCTAAACACACTTATTTTAGTTCCACAGGTGATAATTCACATGTGATAGTCATTTACAGTCAAAAAATTAAACATGAAAAAATTACCATTTCTGACCATCTGGAGAAATTTCGACAGGTCGCGGGTCATCGTTTTTCATCAGAAAATGGATTTTTTGGACTTTAGAAAAATTGATTAAAAATGTCATTTGGATTGTTCCTCATGTTGAATAACTACTTTTTAAAGCCTCAATGTGACCAAAATTGCCATTTTTACACACTTTTTCTCCTACTAGAAGCTTCTATTTCGACCAATTTCAGGCATTAAAATGACTCTAAACACACTTCTTTTAGTTCCAAAAGTGATAATTCACATGCAATAGTCATTTACAGTCAAAAAATTAAACATTAAAAAATTACCATTTCTGACCATCTTGAGAAATTTCGACAGGTCCGGGTCATCGTTTTTCATCAGAAAATAGATTTTTTGGACTTTAGAAAAATTGATTCAAAATATCATTTGGATTGTGCCTCATGTTGAATAACTTCTTTTTAAAGCCTCAATGTGACTAAAATTGCCATTTTTACAGACTTTTTCTCCTACTAGAAGCTTCTATTTCGACCAATTTCAGGCATTAAAATGACTCTAAACACACTTCTTTTAGTTCCAAAAGTGATAATTCACATGCAATAGTCATTTACAGTCAAAAAATGAAACATTAAAAAATTACCATTTCTGACCATCTGGAGAAATTTCGACAGGTCACGGGTCATCGTTTTTCATCAGAAAATTGATTTTTGGACTTTAGAAAAATTGATTCAAAATGTCATTTGAATTGTGCCTCATGTTGAATAACTACTTTTTAAAGCCTCGATGTGACCAAAATTACCATTTTTACAGACTTTTTCTCCTACTAGAAGCTTCTATTTCGACCAACTTCAGGCATTAAAATGACTTAAACACACTTATTTTAGTTCCACAAGTGATAATTCACTTGCAATAGTCATTTACAGTCAAAAAATTAAACATTAAAAAATTTCCATTTCTGACCATCTGGAGAAATTTCGACAGGTCACGGGTCATCGTTTTTCATCAGAAAATAGATTTTTTGGACTTTAGAAAAATTGATTCAAAATATCATTTGGATTGTGCCTCATGTTGAATAACTACTTTTTAAAGCCTCAATGTGACTAAAATTGCCATTTTTACAGACTTTTTCTCCTACTAGAAGCTTCTATTTCGACCAATTTCAGGCATTAAAATGACTCTAAACACACTTATTTTAGTTCCAAAAGTGATAATTCACATGCAATAGTCATTTACAGTCAAAATATGAAACATTAAAAAATTACCATTTCTGACCATCTGGAGAAATTTCGACGGGTCATCGTTTTTCATCAGAAAATTGATTTTTGGACTTTAGAAAAATTGATTCAAAATGTCATTTGAATTGTGCCTCATGTTGAATAACTACTTTTTAAAGCCTCGATGTGACCAAAATTGCCATTTTTACAGACTTTTTCTCCTACTAGAAGCTTCTATTTCGAACAATTCAGGCATTAAAATGACTCTAAACACACTTCTTTTAGTTCCAAAAGTGATAATTCAAATGCAATAGTCATTTACAGTCAAAAAATAAAACATTAAAAAATTACCATTTCTGACCATCTGGAGAAAGTTCAACAGGTCACGGGTCATCGTTTTTCATCAGAAAATTGATTTTTTCGACTTTATAAAAATTGATTCAAAATGTCATTTGGATTGTGCCTCATGTTGAATAACTACTTTTTAAAGCCTCAATGTGACCAAAATTGACATTTTTACAGACTTTTTCTCCTTCTCAGAAGCTTCTATTTCGAACAATTTCAGGCATTAAAATGACTCTAAACACACTTATTTTAGTTCCAAAAGTGATAATTCACATGCAATAGTCATTTACAGTCAAAAAATAAAACATTAAAAAATTACCATTTCTGACCATCTGGAGACATTTCGACAGGTCGCGGGTCATCGTTTTTCATCAGAAAATCGATTTTTTGGACTTTAGAAAAATTGATTCAAAATGTCATTTGGATTGTGCCTCATGGTGAATAAATACTTTTTAAAGCCTCAATGTGACCAAAATTGCCATTTTTACAGACTTTTTCTCCTACTAGAAGCTTCTATTTCGACCAATTTCAGGCATTAAAATGACTCTAAACACACTTATTTTAGTTCCAAAAGTGATAATTCACATGCGATAGTCATTTACAGTCAAAAAATTAAACATTAAAAAATTACCATTTCTGACCATCTGGAGAAAGTTCAACAGGTCACGGGTCATCGTTTTTCATCAGAAAATTGATTTTTTTGACTTTATAAAAATTGATTCAAAATGTCATTTGGATTGTGCCTCATGTTGAATAACTACTTTTTAAAGCCTCAATGTGACCAAAATTGACATTTTTACAGACTTTTTCTCCTTCTCAGAAGCTTCTATTTCGAACAATTTCAGGCATTAAAATGACTCTAAACACACTTATTTTAGTTCCAAAAGTGATAATTCACATGCAATAGTCATTTACAGTCAAAAAATAAAACATTAAAAAATTACCATTTCTGACCATCTGGAGAAATTTCGACAGGTCGCGGGTCATCGTTTTTGATCAGAAAATGGATTTTTTGGACTTTAGAAAAATTGATTCAAAATGTCATTTGGATTGTGCCTCATGTTGAATAACTACTTTTTAAAGCCTCAATGTGACCAAAATTGCCATTTTTACAGACTTTTTCTCCTACTCGAAGCTTCTATTTCGAACAATTTCAGGCATTTAAATGACTCTAAACACACTTATTTTAGTTTCAAAAGTGATAAGTCACATGCAATAGTCATTTACAGTCAAAAAATGAAACATTAAAAAATTACCATTTCTGACCATCTGGAGAAATTTCGACAGGTCACGGGTCATCGTTTTTCATCAGAAAAGTGATTTTTTCGACTTTATAAAAATTGATTCAAAATGTCATTTGGATTGGGCCTCATGTTGAATAACTACTTTTTGAAGCCTCAATGTGACCAAAATTGACATTTTTACAGACTTTTTCTCCTTCTCAGAAGCTTCTATTTCGAACAATTTCAGGCATTAAAATGACTCTAAACACACTTATTTTAGTTCCAAAAGTGATAATTCACAGGCGATAGTCATTTACAGTCAAAAAATTAAACATTCAAAAATTACCATTTCTGACCATCTGGAGAAATTTCGACAGGTCGCATGTCATCGTTTTTCATCAGAAAATTGATTTTTTCGACTTTATAAAAATTGATTCAAAATGTCATTTGGATTGTGCCTCATGTTGAATAACTACTTTTTAAAGCCTCAATGTGACCAAAATTGACATTTTTACAGACTTTTTCTCCTTCTCAGAAGCTTCTATTTCGAACAATTTCAGGCATTAAAATGACTCTAAACACACTTATTTTAGTTCCAAAAGTGATAATTCACATGCAATAGTCATTTACAGTCAAAAAATAAAACATTAAAAAATTACCATTTCTGACCATCTGGAGACATTTCGACAGGTCGCGGGTCATCGTTTTTCATCAGAAAATCGATTTTTTGGACTTTAGAAAAATTGATTCAAAATGTCATTTGGATTGTGCCTCATGTTGAATAAATACTTTTTAAAGCCTCAATGTGACCAAAATTGCCATTTTTACAGACTTTTTCTCCTACTAGAAGCTTCTATTTCGACCAACTTCAGGCATTAAAATGACTTAAACACACTTATTTTAGTTCCAAAAGTGATAATTCACATGCGATAGTCATTTACAGTCAAAAAATTAAACATTAAAAAATTACCATTTCTGACCATCTGGAGAAATTTCGACAGGTCGCGGGTCATCGTTTTTCATCAGAAAATGGATTTTTTGGACTTTAGAAAAATTGATTCAAAATGTCATTTGGATTGTGCCTCATGTTGAATAACTACTTTTTAAAGCCTCAATGTGACCAAAATTGCCATTTTTACAGACTTTTTCTCCTACTAGAAGCTTCTATTTGGAAAAATTTCAGGCATTAAAATGACTCTAAACACACTTATTTTAGTTCCAAAAGTGATCATTCACATGCAATAGTCATTTACAGTCAAAAAATTAAACATTAAAAAATTACCATTTCTGACCATCTGGAGAAAGTTCAACAGGTCACGGGTCATCGTTTTTCATCAGAAAATTGATTTTTTCGACTTTATAAAAATTGATTCAAAATGTCATTTGGATTGTGCCTCATGTTGAATAACTACTTTTTAAAGCCTCAATGTGACCAAAATTGCCATTTTTACAGACTTTTTCTCCTTCTCAGAAGCTTCTATTATGACTAATTTCAGGCATTAAAACGACTCTAAACACACTTATTTTAGTTCCACAGGTGATAATTCACATGTGATAGTCATTTACAGTCAAAAAATTAAACATGAAAAAATTACCATTTCTGACCATCTGGAGAAATTTCGACAGGTCGCGGGTCATTGTTTTTCATCAGAAAATGGATTTTTTGGACTTTAGAAAAATTGATTAAAAATGTCATTTGGATTGTTCCTCATGTTGAATAACTACTTTTTAAAGCCTCAATGTGACCAAAATTGCCATTTTTACACACTTTTTCTCCTACTAGAAGCTTCTATTTCGACCAATTTCAGGCATTAAAATGACTCTAAACACACTTCTTTTAGTTCCAAAAGTGATAATTCACATGCAATAGTCATTTACAGTCAAAAAATTAAACATTAAAAAATTACCATTTCTGACCATCTTGAGAAATTTCGACAGGTCCGGGTCATCGTTTTTCATCAGAAAATAGATTTTTTGGACTTTAGAAAAATTGATTCAAAATATCATTTGGATTGTGCCTCATGTTGAATAACTTCTTTTTAAAGCCTCAATGTGACTAAAATTGCCATTTTTACAGACTTTTTCTCCTACTAGAAGCTTCTATTTCGACCAATTTCAGGCATTAAAATGACTCTAAACACACTTCTTTTAGTTCCAAAAGTGATAATTCACATGCAATAGTCATTTACAGTCAAAAAATGAAACATTAAAAAATTACCATTTCTGACCATCTGGAGAAATTTCGACAGGTCACGGGTCATCGTTTTTCATCAGAAAATTGATTTTTGGACTTTAGAAAAATTGATTCAAAATGTCATTTGAATTGTGCCTCATGTTGAATAACTACTTTTTAAAGCCTCGATGTGACCAAAATTACCATTTTTACAGACTTTTTCTCCTACTAGAAGCTTCTATTTCGACCAACTTCAGGCATTAAAATGACTTAAACACACTTATTTTAGTTCCACAAGTGATAATTCACTTGCAATAGTCATTTACAGTCAAAAAATTAAACATTAAAAAATTTCCATTTCTGACCATCTGGAGAAATTTCGACAGGTCACGGGTCATCGTTTTTCATCAGAAAATAGATTTTTTGGACTTTAGAAAAATTGATTCAAAATATCATTTGGATTGTGCCTCATGTTGAATAACTACTTTTTAAAGCCTCAATGTGACTAAAATTGCCATTTTTACAGACTTTTTCTCCTACTAGAAGCTTCTATTTCGACCAATTTCAGGCATTAAAATGACTCTAAACACACTTATTTTAGTTCCAAAAGTGATAATTCACATGCAATAGTCATTTACAGTCAAAATATGAAACATTAAAAAATTACCATTTCTGACCATCTGGAGAAATTTCGACGGGTCATCGTTTTTCATCAGAAAATTGATTTTTGGACTTTAGAAAAATTGATTCAAAATGTCATTTGAATTGTGCCTCATGTTGAATAACTACTTTTTAAAGCCTCGATGTGACCAAAATTGCCATTTTTACAGACTTTTTCTCCTACTAGAAGCTTCTATTTCGAACAATTCAGGCATTAAAATGACTCTAAACACACTTCTTTTAGTTCCAAAAGTGATAATTCAAATGCAATAGTCATTTACAGTCAAAAAATAAAACATTAAAAAATTACCATTTCTGACCATCTGGAGAAAGTTCAACAGGTCACGGGTCATCGTTTTTCATCAGAAAATTGATTTTTTCGACTTTATAAAAATTGATTCAAAATGTCATTTGGATTGTGCCTCATGTTGAATAACTACTTTTTAAAGCCTCAATGTGACCAAAATTGACATTTTTACAGACTTTTTCTCCTTCTCAGAAGCTTCTATTTCGAACAATTTCAGGCATTAAAATGACTCTAAACACACTTATTTTAGTTCCAAAAGTGATAATTCACATGCAATAGTCATTTACAGTCAAAAAATAAAACATTAAAAAATTACCATTTCTGACCATCTGGAGACATTTCGACAGGTCGCGGGTCATCGTTTTTCATCAGAAAATCGATTTTTTGGACTTTAGAAAAATTGATTCAAAATGTCATTTGGATTGTGCCTCATGGTGAATAAATACTTTTTAAAGCCTCAATGTGACCAAAATTGCCATTTTTACAGACTTTTTCTCCTACTAGAAGCTTCTATTTCGACCAATTTCAGGCATTAAAATGACTCTAAACACACTTATTTTAGTTCCAAAAGTGATAATTCACATGCGATAGTCATTTACAGTCAAAAAATTAAACATTAAAAAATTACCATTTCTGACCATCTGGAGAAAGTTCAACAGGTCACGGGTCATCGTTTTTCATCAGAAAATTGATTTTTTTGACTTTATAAAAATTGATTCAAAATGTCATTTGGATTGTGCCTCATGTTGAATAACTACTTTTTAAAGCCTCAATGTGACCAAAATTGACATTTTTACAGACTTTTTCTCCTTCTCAGAAGCTTCTATTTCGAACAATTTCAGGCATTAAAATGACTCTAAACACACTTATTTTAGTTCCAAAAGTGATAATTCACATGCAATAGTCATTTACAGTCAAAAAATAAAACATTAAAAAATTACCATTTCTGACCATCTGGAGAAATTTCGACAGGTCGCGGGTCATCGTTTTTGATCAGAAAATGGATTTTTTGGACTTTAGAAAAATTGATTCAAAATGTCATTTGGATTGTGCCTCATGTTGAATAACTACTTTTTAAAGCCTCAATGTGACCAAAATTGCCATTTTTACAGACTTTTTCTCCTACTCGAAGCTTCTATTTCGAACAATTTCAGGCATTTAAATGACTCTAAACACACTTATTTTAGTTCCAAAAGTGATAAGTCACATGCAATAGTCATTTACAGTCAAAAAATGAAACATTAAAAAATTACCATTTCTGACCATCTGGAGAAATTTCGACAGGTCACGGGTCATCGTTTTTCATCAGAAAATTGATTTTTTCGACTTTATAAAAATTGATTCAAAATGTCATTTGGATTGTGCCTCATGTTGAATAACTACTTTTTAAAGCCTCAATGTGACCAAAATTGACATTTTTACAGACTTTTTCTCCTTCTCAGAAGCTTCTATTTCGAACAATTTCAGGCATTAAAATGACTCTAAACACACTTATTTTAGTTCCAAAAGTGATAATTCACAGGCGATAGTCATTTACAGTCAAAAAATTAAACATTAAAAAATTACCATTTCTGACCATCTGGAGAATTTTCGACAGGTCGCGGGTTATCGTTTTTCATCAGAAAATTGATTTTTGGACTTTAGAAAAATTGATTTAAAATGTCATTTGGATTGTGCCTCATGTTGAATAACTACTTATTAAAGCCTCAATGTGACCAAAATTGCCATTTTTACAGAGTTTTTCTCCTACTAGAAGCTTCTATTTCGACCAACTTCAGGCATTAAAATGACTCTAAACACACTTATTTTAGTTCCACAAGTGATAATTCACTTGCAATAGTCATTTACAGTCAAAAAATTAAACATTAAAAAATTTCCATTTCTGACCATCTGGAGAAATTTCGACAGGTCACGGGTTATCGTTTTTCATCAGAAAATGGATTTTTTGGACTTTAGAAAAATTGATTCAAAATATCATTTGGATTGTGCCTCATGTTGAATAACTACGTTTTAAAGCCTCAATGTGACCAAAATTGCCATTTGTACAGACTTTTTCTCCTACTAGAAGCTTCTATTTCGAACATTTGCAGGCATTAAAATGACCCTAAACACACTTATTTTAGTTCCAAAAGTGATAATTCACATGCAATAGTCATTTACAGTCAAAAAATAAAACATTCAAAAATTACCATTTCTGACCATCTGGAGAAATTTCGATAGGTCGCGGGTCATCGTTTTTCATCAGAAAATGGATTTTTTGGACTTTAGAAAAATTGATTCAAAATGTAATTTGGATTGTGCCTCATGTTGAATAACTACTTTTTAAAGCCTCAATGTGACCAAAATTGCCATTTTTACAGACTTTTTCTCCTACTAGAAGCTTCTATTTCGACCAATTTCAGGCATTAAAATGACTCTAAACACACTTATTTTAGTCCCAAAAGTGATAATTCACATGCAATAGTCATTTACAGTCAAAAAATAAAACATTGAAAAATTACCATTTCTGACCATCTGGAGAAATTTCGACAGGTCGCGGGTCATCGTTTTTCATCAGAAAATGGATTTTTTGGACTTTAGAAAAAATTGATTCAAAATGTCATTTGGATTGTGCCTCATGTTGAATAACTACTTTTTAAAGCCTCAATGTGACCAAAATTGCAATTTTTACAGACTTTTTCTCCTACTAGAAGCTTCTATTTCGACCAATTTCAGGCATTAAAATGACTCTAAACACAATTATTTTAGTTCCAAAAGTGATAATTCACATGCGATAGTCATTTACAGTCAAAAAATTAAACATTAAAAAATTACCATTTCTGACCATCTGGAGAAAGTTCAACAGGTCACGGGTCATCGTTTTTCATCAGAAAATTGATTTTTTCGGCTTTATAAAAAATTGATTCAAAATGTAATTTGAATTGTGCCTCATGTTGAATAACTACTTTTTAAAGCCTCGATGTGACCAAAATTGCCATTTTTACAGACTTTTTCTCCTACTAGAAGCTTCTCTTTTGACCAACTTCAGGCATTAAAATGACTCTAAACACACTTATTTTAGTTCCACAAGTGATATTTCACTTGCAATAGTCATTTACAGTCAAAAAATTAAACATTAAAAAATTTCCATTTCTGACCATCTGGAGAAATTTCGACAGGTCACGGGTTATCGTTTTTCATCAGAAAATGGATTTTTTGGACTTTAGAAAAATTGATTCAAAATATCATTTGGATTGTGCCTCATGTTGAATAACTACTTTTTAAAGCCTCAATGTGACCAAAATTGCCATTTGTACAGACTTTTTCTCCTACTAGAAGCTTCTATTTCGAACAATTGCAGGCATTAAAATGACCCTAAACACACTTATTTTAGTTCCAAAAGTGATAATTCACATGCAATAGTCATTTACAGTCAAAAAATAAAACATTAAAAAATTACCATTTCTGACCATCTGGAGAAATTTCGACAGGTCACGGGTCATCGTTTTTCATCAGAAAACTGATTTTTTGGACTTTAGAAAAATTGATTCAAAATATCATTTGGATTGTGCCTCATGTTGAATAACTACTTTTTAAAGCCTCAATGTGACCAAAATTGCCATTTTTACAGACTTTTTCTCCTACTAGAAGCTTCTATTTCGAACAATTTCAGGCATTAAAATGACTCTAAACACACTTATTTTAGTTCCAAAAGTGATAATTCACATGCAATAGTCATTTACAGTCAAAAAATAAAACATTCAAAAATTACCATTTCTGACCATCTGGAGAAATTTCGACAGGTCGCGGGTCATCGTTTTTGATCAGAAAATGGATTTTTTGGACTTTAGAAAAATTGATTCAAAATGTCATTTGGATTGTGCCTCATGTTGAATAACTACTTTTTAAAGCCTCAATGTGACCAAAATTGCCATTTTTACAGACTTTTTCTCCTACTCGAAGCTTCTATTTCGAACAATTTCAGGCATTTAAATGACTCTAAACACACTTATTTTAGTTCCAAAAGTGATAAGTCACATGCAATAGTCATTTACAGTCAAAAAATGAAACATTAAAAAATTACCATTTCTGACCATCTGGAGAAATTTCGACAGGTCACGGGTCATCGTTTTTCATCAGAAAATTGATTTTTTCGACTTTATAAAAATTGATTCAAAATGTCATTTGGATTGTGCCTCATGTTGAATAACTACTTTTTAAAGCCTCAATGTGACCAAAATTGACATTTTTACAGACTTTTTCTCCTTCTCAGAAGCTTCTATTTCGAACAATTTCAGGCATTAAAATGACTCTAAACACACTTATTTTAGTTCCAAAAGTGATAATTCACAGGCGATAGTCATTTACAGTCAAAAAATTAAACATTAAAAAATTACCATTTCTGACCATCTGGAGAAAGTTCAACAGGTCACGGGTCATCGTTTTTCATCAGAAAATTGATTTTTTCGGCTTTATAAAAAATTGATTCAAAATGTAATTTGAATTGTGCCTCATGTTGAATAACTACTTTTTAAAGCCTCGATGTGACCAAAATTGCCATTTTTACAGACTTTTTCTCCTACTAGAAGCTTCTATTTCGACCAACTTCAGGCATTAAAATGACTCTAAACACACTTATTTTAGTTCCACAAGTGATATTTCACTTGCAATAGTCATTTACAGTCAAAAAATTAAACATTAAAAAATTTCCATTTCTGACCATCTGGAGAAATTTCGACAGGTCACGGGTTATCGTTTTTCATCAGAAAATGGATTTTTTGGACTTTAGAAAAATTGATTCAAAATATCATTTGGATTGTGCCTCATGTTGAATAACTACTTTTTAAAGCCTCAATGTGACCAAAATTGCCATTTGTACAGACTTTTTCTCCTACTAGAAGCTTCTATTTCGAACAATTGCAGGCATTAAAATGACCCTAAACACACTTATTTTAGTTCCAAAAGTGATAATTCACATGCAATAGTCATTTACAGTCAAAAAATAAAACATTAAAAAATTACCATTTCTGACCATCTGGAGAAATTTCGACAGGTCACGGGTCATCGTTTTTCATCAGAAAACTGATTTTTTGGACTTTAGAAAAATTGATTCAAAATATCATTTGGATTGTGCCTCATGTTGAATAACTACGTTTTAAAGCCTCAATGTGACCAAAATTGCCATTTGTACAGACTTTTTCTCCTACTAGAAGCTTCTATTTCGAACATTTGCAGGCATTAAAATGACCCTAAACACACTTATTTTAGTTCCAAAAGTGATAATTCACATGCAATAGTCATTTACAGTCAAAAAATAAAACATTCAAAAATTACCATTTCTGACCATCTGGAGAAATTTCGATAGGTCGCGGGTCATCGTTTTTCATCAGAAAATGGATTTTTTGGACTTTAGAAAAATTGATTCAAAATGTAATTTGGATTGTGCCTCATGTTGAATAACTACTTTTTAAAGCCTCAATGTGACCAAAATTGCCATTTTTACAGACTTTTTCTCCTACTAGAAGCTTCTATTTCGACCAATTTCAGGCATTAAAATGACTCTAAACACACTTATTTTAGTCCCAAAAGTGATAATTCACATGCAATAGTCATTTACAGTCAAAAAATAAAACATTGAAAAATTACCATTTCTGACCATCTGGAGAAATTTCGACAGGTCGCGGGTCATCGTTTTTCATCAGAAAATGGATTTTTTGGACTTTAGAAAAATTGATTCAAAATGTCATTTGGATTGTGCCTCATGTTGAATAACTACTTTTTAAAGCCTCAATGTGACCAAAATTGCCATTTTTACAGACTTTTTCTCCTACTCGAAGCTTCTATTTCGAACAATTTCAGGCATTTAAATGACTCTAAACACACTTATTTTAGTTCCAAAAGTGATAAGTCACATGCAATAGTCATTTACAGTCAAAAAATGAAACATTAAAAAATTACCATTTCTGACCATCTGGAGAAATTTCGACAGGTCACGGGTCATCGTTTTTCATCAGAAAATTGATTTTTTCGACTTTATAAAAATTGATTCAAAATGTCATTTGGATTGTGCCTCATGTTGAATAACTACTTTTTAAAGCCTCAATGTGACCAAAATTGACATTTTTACAGACTTTTTCTCCTTCTCAGAAGCTTCTATTTCGAACAATTTCAGGCATTAAAATGACTCTAAACACACTTATTTTAGTTCCAAAAGTGATAATTCACAGGCGATAGTCATTTACAGTCAAAAAATTAAACATTAAAAAATTACCATTTCTGACCATCTGGAGAAAGTTCAACAGGTCACGGGTCATCGTTTTTCATCAGAAAATTGATTTTTTCGGCTTTATAAAAAATTGATTCAAAATGTAATTTGAATTGTGCCTCATGTTGAATAACTACTTTTTAAAGCCTCGATGTGACCAAAATTGCCATTTTTACAGACTTTTTCTCCTACTAGAAGCTTCTATTTCGACCAACTTCAGGCATTAAAATGACTCTAAACACACTTATTTTAGTTCCACAAGTGATATTTCACTTGCAATAGTCATTTACAGTCAAAAAATTAAACATTAAAAAATTTCCATTTCTGACCATCTGGAGAAATTTCGACAGGTCACGGGTTATCGTTTTTCATCAGAAAATGGATTTTTTGGACTTTAGAAAAATTGATTCAAAATATCATTTGGATTGTGCCTCATGTTGAATAACTACTTTTTAAAGCCTCAATGTGACCAAAATTGCCATTTGTACAGACTTTTTCTCCTACTAGAAGCTTCTATTTCGAACAATTGCAGGCATTAAAATGACCCTAAACACACTTATTTTAGTTCCAAAAGTGATAATTCACATGCAATAGTCATTTACAGTCAAAAAATAAAACATTAAAAAATTACCATTTCTGACCATCTGGAGAAATTTCGACAGGTCACGGGTCATCGTTTTTCATCAGAAAACTGATTTTTTGGACTTTAGAAAAATTGATTCAAAATATCATTTGGATTGTGCCTCATGTTGAATAACTACGTTTTAAAGCCTCAATGTGACCAAAATTGCCATTTGTACAGACTTTTTCTCCTACTAGAAGCTTCTATTTCGAACATTTGCAGGCATTAAAATGACCCTAAACACACTTATTTTAGTTCCAAAAGTGATAATTCACATGCAATAGTCATTTACAGTCAAAAAATAAAACATTCAAAAATTACCATTTCTGACCATCTGGAGAAATTTCGACAGGTCGCGGGTCATCGTTTTTCATCAGAAAATGGATTTTTTAGACTTTAGAAAAATTGATTCAAAATGTCATTTGGATTGTGCCTCATGTTGAATAACTACTTTTTAAAGCCTCAATGTGACCAAAATTGCCATTTTTACAGACTTTTTCTCCTACTAGAAGCTTCTATTTCGACCAACTTCAGGCATTAAAATGACTCTAAACACACTTATTTTAGTTCCACATGTAATAATTCACATGCAATAGTCATTTACAGTCAAAAAATAAAACATTAAAAAATTACCATTTCTGACCATCTGGAGAAATTTCGACAGGTCGCGGGTCATCGTTTTTCATCAGAAAATTGATTTTTTGGACTTTAGAAAAATTGATTCAAAATTTCATTTGGATTGTGCCTCATGTTGAATAACTACTTTTTAAAGCCTCAATGTGACCAAAATTGCCATTTTTACAGACTTTTTCTCCTACTAGAAGCTTCTATTTCGACCAATTTCAGGCATTAAAATGACTCTTAACACACTTATTTTAGTTCCAAATGTGATAATTCACATGCAATAGTCATTTACAGTCAAAAAATAAAACATTAAAAAACTTACCATTTCTGACCATCTGGAGAAATTTCGACAGGTCGCAGGTCATCATTTTTCATCAGAAAACTGATTTTTTGGACTTTAGAAAAATTGATTCAAAATATCATTTGGATTGTGCCTCATGTTGAATAACTACTTTTTAAAGCCTCAATGTGACCAAAATTGCCATTTTTACAGACTTTTTCTCCTACTAGAAGCTTCTATTTCGAACAATTTCAGGCATTAAAATGACTCTAAACACACTTATTTTAGTTCCAAAAGTGATAATTCACATGCAATAGTCATTTACAGTCAAAAAATAAAACATTCAAAAATTACCATTTCTGACCATCTGGAGAAATTTCGACAGGTCGCGGGTCATCGTTTTTCATCAGAAAATGGATTTTTTGGACTTTAGAAAAATTGATTCAAAATGTCATTTGGATTGTGCCTCATGTTGAATAACTACTTTTTAAAGCCTCAATGTGACCAAAATTGCCATTTGTACAGACTTTTTCTCCTACTAGAAGCTTCTATTTCGAACAATTGCAGGCATTAAAATGACTCTAAACACACTTCTTTTAGTTCCAAAAGTGATAATTCATATGCAATAGTCATTTACAGTCAAAAAAATTAAACATTAAAAAAATACCATTTCTGACCATCTGGAGAAAGTTCAACAGGTCACGGGTCATCGTTTTTCATCAGAAAATTGATTTTTGGACTTTAGAAAAATTGATTCAAAATGTCATTTGAATTGTGCCTCATGTTGAATAACTACTTTTTAAAGCCTCGATGTGACCAAAATTGCCATTTTTACAGACTTTTTCTCCTACTAGAAGCTTCTATTTCGACCAACTTCAGGCATTAAAATGACTCTAAACACACTTATTTTAGTTCCACAAGTGATAATTCACTTGCAATAGTCATTTACAGTCAAAAAATTAAACATTAAAAAATTTCCATTTCTGACCATCTGGAGAAATTTCGACAGGTCACGGGTCATCGTTTTTCATCAGAAAATGGATTTTTTGGACTTTAGAAAAATTGATTCAAAATATCATTTGGATTGTGCCTCATGTTGAATAACTACTTTTTAAAGCCTCAATGTGACCAAAATTGCCATTTGTACAGACTTTTTCTCCTACTAGAAGCTTCTATTTCGAACAATTTCAGGCATTAAAATGACTCTAAACACACTTATTTTAGTTCCAAAAGTGATAATTCACATGCAATAGTCATTTACAGTCAAAAAATAAAACATTAAAAAATTACCATTTCTGACCATCTGGAGAAATTTTGACAGGTCACGGGTCATCGTTTTTCATCAGAAAATTGATTTTTTGGACTTTAGAAAAATTGATTCAAAATGTCATTTGGATTGTGCCTCATGTTGAATAACTACTTTTTAAAGCCTCAATGTGACCAAAATTGCCATTTTTACAGACTTTTTCTCCTACTAGAAGCTTCTATTTCGACCAATTTCAGGCATTAAAATGACTCTAAACACACTTATTTTAGTTCCAAAAGTGATAATTCACATGCGATAGTCATTTACAGTCAAAAAATTAAACATTAAAAAATTACCATTTCTGACCATCTGGAGAATTTTTGACAGGTCGCGGGTCATCGTTTTTCATCAGAAAATGGATTTTTTGGACTTTAGAAAAATTGATTCAAAAAGTCATTTGGATTGTGCCTCATGTTGAATAACTACTTTTTAAAGCCTCAATGTGACCAAAATTGCCATTTTTACAGACTTTTTCTCCTACTAGAAGCTTCTATTTCGACCAATTTCAGGCCATAAAATGACTCTAAACACACTTATTTTAGTTCCAAAAGTGATAATTCACATGCGATAGTCATTTACAGTCAAAAAATTAAACATTAAAAAATTACCATTTCTGACCATCTGGAGAATTTTCGACAGGTCGCGGGTTATCGTTTTTCATCAGAAAATTGATTTTTGGACTTTAGAAAAATTGATTCAAAATGTCATTTGGATTGTGCCTCATGTTGAATAACTACTTATTAAAGCCTCAATGTGACCAAAATTGCCATTTTTACAGACTTTTTCTCCTACTAGAAGCTTCTATTTCGACCAACTTCAGGCATTAAAATGACTCTAAACACACTTATTTTAGTTCCACAAGTGATAATTCACTTGCAATAGTCATTTACAGTCAAAAAATTAAACATTAAAAAATTTCCATTTCTGACCATCTGGAGAAATTTCGACAGGTCACGGGTTATCGTTTTTCATCAGAAAATGGATTTTTTGGACTTTAGAAAAATTGATTCAAAATATCATTTGGATTGTGCCTCATGTTGAATAACTACGTTTTAAAGCCTCAATGTGACCAAAATTGCCATTTGTACAGACTTTTTCTCCTACTAGAAGCTTCTATTTCGAACATTTGCAGGCATTAAAATGACCCTAAACACACTTATTTTAGTTCCAAAAGTGATAATTCACATGCAATAGTCATTTACAGTCAAAAAATAAAACATTCAAAAATTACCATTTCTGACCATCTGGAGAAATTTCGATAGGTCGCGGGTCATCGTTTTTCATCAGAAAATGGATTTTTTGGACTTTAGAAAAATTGATTCAAAATGTAATTTGGATTGTGCCTCATGTTGAATAACTACTTTTTAAAGCCTCAATGTGACCAAAATTGCCATTTTTACAGACTTTTTCTCCTACTAGAAGCTTCTATTTCGACCAATTTCAGGCATTAAAATGACTCTAAACACACTTATTTTAGTCCCAAAAGTGATAATTCACATGCAATAGTCATTTACAGTCAAAAAATAAAACATTGAAAAATTACCATTTCTGACCATCTGGAGAAATTTCGACAGGTCGCGGGTCATCGTTTTTCATCAGAAAATGGATTTTTTGGACTTTAGAAAAAATTGATTCAAAATGTCATTTGGATTGTGCCTCATGTTGAATAACTACTTTTTAAAGCCTCAATGTGACCAAAATTGCAATTTTTACAGACTTTTTCTCCTACTAGAAGCTTCTATTTCGACCAATTTCAGGCATTAAAATGACTCTAAACACACTTATTTTAGTTCCAAAAGTGATAATTCACATGCGATAGTCATTTACAGTCAAAAAATTAAACATTAAAAAATTACCATTTCTGACCATCTGGAGAAAGTTCAACAGGTCACGGGTCATCGTTTTTCATCAGAAAATTGATTTTTTCGGCTTTATAAAAAATTGATTCAAAATGTAATTTGAATTGTGCCTCATGTTGAATAACTACTTTTTAAAGCCTCGATGTGACCAAAATTGCCATTTTTACAGACTTTTTCTCCTACTAGAAGCTTCTATTTTGACCAACTTCAGGCATTAAAATGACTCTAAACACACTTATTTTAGTTCCACAAGTGATATTTCACTTGCAATAGTCATTTACAGTCAAAAAATTAAACATTAAAAAATTTCCATTTCTGACCATCTGGAGAAATTTCGACAGGTCACGGGTTATCGTTTTTCATCAGAAAATGGATTTTTTGGACTTTAGAAAAATTGATTCAAAATATCATTTGGATTGTGCCTCATGTTGAATAACTACTTTTTAAAGCCTCAATGTGACCAAAATTGCCATTTGTACAGACTTTTTCTCCTACTAGAAGCTTCTATTTCGAACAATTGCAGGCATTAAAATGACCCTAAACACACTTATTTTAGTTCCAAAAGTGATAATTCACATGCAATAGTCATTTACAGTCAAAAAATAAAACATTAAAAAATTACCATTTCTGACCATCTGGAGAAATTTCGACAGGTCACGGGTCATCGTTTTTCATCAGAAAACTGATTTTTTGGACTTTAGAAAAATTGATTCAAAATATCATTTGGATTGTGCCTCATGTTGAATAACTACTTTTTAAAGCCTCAATGTGACCAAAATTGCCATTTTTACAGACTTTTTCTCCTACTAGAAGCTTCTATTTCGAACAATTTCAGGCATTAAAATGACTCTAAACACACTTATTTTAGTTCCAAAAGTGATAATTCACATGCAATAGTCATTTACAGTCAAAAAATAAAACATTCAAAAATTACCATTTCTGACCATCTGGAGAAATTTCGACAGGTCGCGGGTCATCGTTTTTCATCAGAAAATGGATTTTTTGGACTTTAGAAAAATTGATTCAAAATGTCATTTGGATTGTGCCTCATGTTGAATAACTACTTTTTAAAGCCTCAATGTGACCAAAATTTACATTTTTACAGACTTTTTCTCCTTCTCAGAAGCTTCTATTTCGAACAATTTCAGGCATTAAAATGACTCTAAACACACTTATTTTAGTTCCAAAAGTGATAATTCACATGCAATAGTCATTTACAGTCAAAAAATAAAACATTAAAAAATTACCATTTCTGACCATCTGGAGAAATTTCGACAGGTCGCGGGTCATCGTTTTTGATCAGAAAATGGATTTTTTGGACTTTAGAAAAATTGATTCAAAATGTCATTTGGATTGTGCCTCATGTTGAATAACTACTTTTTAAAGCCTCAATGTGACCAAAATTGCCATTTTTACAGACTTTTTCTCCTACTCGAAGCTTCTATTTCGAACAATTTCAGGCATTTAAATGACTCTAAACACACTTATTTTAGTTCCAAAAGTGATAAGTCACATGCAATAGTCATTTACAGTCAAAAAATGAAACATTAAAAAATTACCATTTCTGACCATCTGGAGAAATTTCGACAGGTCACGGGTCATCGTTTTTCATCAGAAAATTGATTTTTTCGACTTTATAAAAATTGATTCAAAATGTCATTTGGATTGTGCCTCATGTTGAATAACTACTTTTTAAAGCCTCAATGTGACCAAAATTGACATTTTTACAGACTTTTTCTCCTTCTCAGAAGCTTCTATTTCGAACAATTTCAGGCATTAAAATGACTCTAAACACACTTATTTTAGTTCCAAAAGTGATAATTCACAGGCGATAGTCATTTACAGTCAAAAAATTAAACATTAAAAAATTACCATTTCTGACCATCTGGAGAAAGTTCAACAGGTCACGGGTCATCGTTTTTCATCAGAAAATTGATTTTTTCGGCTTTATAAAAAATTGATTCAAAATGTAATTTGAATTGTGCCTCATGTTGAATAACTACTTTTTAAAGCCTCGATGTGACCAAAATTGCCATTTTTACAGACTTTTTCTCCTACTAGAAGCTTCTATTTCGACCAACTTCAGGCATTAAAATGACTCTAAACACACTTATTTTAGTTCCACAAGTGATATTTCACTTGCAATAGTCATTTACAGTCAAAAAATTAAACATTAAAAAATTTCCATTTCTGACCATCTGGAGAAATTTCGACAGGTCACGGGTTATCGTTTTTCATCAGAAAATGGATTTTTTGGACTTTAGAAAAATTGATTCAAAATATCATTTGGATTGTGCCTCATGTTGAATAACTACTTTTTAAAGCCTCAATGTGACCAAAATTGCCATTTGTACAGACTTTTTCTCCTACTAGAAGCTTCTATTTCGAACAATTGCAGGCATTAAAATGACCCTAAACACACTTATTTTAGTTCCAAAAGTGATAATTCACATGCAATAGTCATTTACAGTCAAAAAATAAAACATTAAAAAATTACCATTTCTGACCATCTGGAGAAATTTCGACAGGTCACGGGTCATCGTTTTTCATCAGAAAACTGATTTTTTGGACTTTAGAAAAATTGATTCAAAATATCATTTGGATTGTGCCTCATGTTGAATAACTACTTTTTAAAGCCTCAATGTGACCAAAATTGCCATTTTTACAGACTTTTTCTCCTACTAGAAGCTTCTATTTCGAACAATTTCAGGCATTAAAATGACTCTAAACACACTTATTTTAGTTCCAAAAGTGATAATTCACATGCAATAGTCATTTACAGTCAAAAAATAAAACATTCAAAAATTACCATTTCTGACCATCTGGAGAAATTTCGACAGGTCGCGGGTCATCGTTTTTCATCAGAAAATGGATTTTTTGGACTTTAGAAAAATTGATTCAAAATGTCATTTGGATTGTGCCTCATGTTGAATAACTACTTTTTAAAGCCTCAATGTGACCAAAATTGCCATTTGTACAGACTTTTTCTCCTACTAGAAGCTTCTATTTCGAACAATTGCAGGCATTAAAATGACTCTAAACACACTTCTTTTAGTTCCAAAAGTGATAATTCATATGCAATAGTCATTTACAGTCAAAAAAATTAAACATTAAAAAAATTCCATTTCTGACCATCTGGAGAAAGTTCAACAGGTCACGGGTCATCGTTTTTCATCAGAAAATTGATTTTTGGACTTTAGAAAAATTGATTCAAAATGTCATTTGAATTGTGCCTCATGTTGAATAACTACTTTTTAAAGCCTCGATATGACCAAAATTGCCATTTTTACAGACTTTTTCTCCTACTAGAAGCTTCTATTTCGACCAACTTCAGGCATTAAAATGACTCTAAACACACTTATTTTAGTTCCACAAGTGATAATTCACTTGCAATAGTCATTTACAGTCAAAAAATTAAACATTAAAAAATTTCCATTTCTGACCATCTGGAGAAATTTCGACAGGTCACGGGTCATCGTTTTTCATCAGAAAATGGATTTTTTGGACTTTAGAAAAATTGATTCAAAATATCATTTGGATTGTGCCTCATGTTGAATAACTACTTTTTAAAGCCTCAATGTGACCAAAATTGCCATTTGTACAGACTTTTTCTCCTACTAGAAGCTTCTATTTCGAACAATTTCAGGCATTAAAATGACTCTAAACACACTTATTTTAGTTCCAAAAGTGATAATTCACATGCAATAGTCATTTACAGTCAAAAAATAAAACATTAAAAAATTACCATTTCTGACCATCTGGAGAAATTTTGACAGGTCACGGGTCATCGTTTTTCATCAGAAAATTGATTTTTTGGACTTTAGAAAAATTGATTCAAAATGTCATTTGGATTGTGCCTCATGTTGAATAACTACTTTTTAAAGCCTCAATGTGACCAAAATTGCCATTTTTACAGACTTTTTCTCCTACTAGAAGCTTCTATTTCGACCAATTTCAGGCATTAAAATGACTCTAAACACACTTATTTTAGTTCCAAAAGTGATAATTCACATGCGATAGTCATTTACAGTCAAAAAATTAAACATTAAAAAATTACCATTTCTGACCATCTGGAGAATTTTTGACAGGTCGCGGGTCATCGTTTTTCATCAGAAAATGGATTTTTTGGACTTTAGAAAAATTGATTCAAAAAGTCATTTGGATTGTGCCTCATGTTGAATAACTACTTTTTAAAGCCTCAATGTGACCAAAATTGCCATTTTTACAGACTTTTTCTCCTACTAGAAGCTTCTATTTCGACCAATTTCAGGCATTAAAATGACTCTAAACACACTTATTTTAGTTCCAAAAGTGATAATTCACATGCGATAGTCATTTACAGTCAAAAAATTAAACATTAAAAAATTACCATTTCTGACCATCTGGAGAATTTTCGACAGGTCGCGGGTTATCGTTTTTCATCAGAAAATTGATTTTTGGACTTTAGAAAAATTGATTCAAAATGTCATTTGGATTGTGCCTCATGTTGAATAACTACTTATTAAAGCCTCAATGTGACCAAAATTGCCATTTTTACAGACTTTTTCTCCTACTAGAAGCTTCTATTTCGACCAACTTCAGGCATTAAAATGACTCTAAACACACTTATTTTAGTTCCACAAGTGATAATTCACTTGCAATAGTCATTTACAGTCAAAAAATTAAACATTAAAAAATTTCCATTTCTGACCATCTGGAGAAATTTCGACAGGTCACGGGTTATCGTTTTTCATCAGAAAATGGATTTTTGGGACTTTAGAAAAATTGATTCAAAATATCATTTGGATTGTGCCTCATGTTGAATAACTACTTTTTAAAGCCTCAATGTGACCAAAATTGCCATTTGTACAGACTTTTTCTCCTACTAGAAGCTTCTATTTTGAACATTTGCAGGCATTAAAATGACCCTAAACACACTTATTTTAGTTCCAAAAGTGATAATTCACATGCAATAGTCATTTACAGTCAAAAAATAAAACATTGAAAAATTACCATTTCTGACCATCTGGAGAAATTTCGACAGGTCGCGGGTCATCGTTTTTCATCAGAAAATGGATTTTTTGGACTTTAGAAAAAATTGATTCAAAATGTCATTTGGATTGTGCCTCATGTTGAATAACTACTTTTTAAAACCTCAATGTGACCAAAGTTGCCATTTTTACAGACTTTTTCTCCTACTAGAAGCTTCTATTTCGACCAATTTCAGGCATTAAAATGACTCTAAACACACTTATTTTAGTTCCAAAAGTGATAATTCACATGCAATAGTCATTTACAGTCAAAAAATAAAACATTAAAAAATTACCATTTCTGACCATCTGGAGAAATTTTGACAGGTCACGGGTCATCGTTTTTCATCAGAAAATGGATTTTTTGGACTTTAGAAAAATTGATTCAAAATGTCATTTGGATTGTGCCTCATGTTGAATAACTACTTTTTAAAGCCTCAATGTGACCAAAATTGCCATTTTTACATACTTTTTCTCTTACTAGAAGCTTCTATTTCGATCAATTTCAGGCATTAAAATGACGATAAACACACTTATTTTAGTTCCAAAAGTGATAATTCACATGCAATAGTCATTTACAGTCAAAAAATAAAACATTAAAAAATTACCATTTCTGACCATCTGGAGAAATTTCGACAGGTCGCGGGTAATCGTTTTTCATCAGAAAATGGATTTTTTGGACTTTAGAAAAAATTGATTCAAAATGTCATTTGGATTGTGCCTCATGTTGAATAACTACTTTTTAAAGCCTCAATGTGACCAAAATTGCCATTTTTACAGACTTTTTCTCCTACTAGAAGCTTCTATTTCGACCAATTTCAGGCATTAAAATGACTCTAAACACACTTATTTTAGTTCCAAAAGTGATAATTCACATGCGATAGTCATTTACAGTCAAAAAATTAAACATTAAAAAATTACCATTTCTGACCATCTGGAGAATTTTCGACAGGTCGCGGGTTATCGTTTTTCATCAGAAAATTGATTTTTGGACTTTAGAAAAATTGATTCAAAATGTCATTTGGATTGTGCCTCATGTTGAATAACTACTTATTAAAGCCTCAATGTGACCAAAATTGCCATTTTTACAGACTTTTTCTCCTACTAGAAGCTTCTATTTCGACCAACTTCAGGCATTAAAATGACTCTAAACACACTTATTTTAGTTCCACAAGTGATAATTCACTTGCAATAGTCATTTACAGTCAAAAAATTAAACATTAAAAAATTTCCATTTCTGACCATCTGGAGAAATTTCGACAGGTCACGGGTTATCGTTTTTCATCAGAAAATGTATTTTTTGGACTTTAGAAAGATTGATTCAAAATATCATTTGGATTGTGCCTCATGTTGAATAACTACTTTTTAAAGCCTCAATGTGACCAAAATTGCCATTTGTACAGACTTTTTCTCCTACTAGAAGCTTCTATTTCGAACATTTGCAGGCATTAAAATGACCCTAAACACACTTATTTTAGTTCCAAAAGTGATAATTCACATGCAATAGTCATTTACAGTCAAAAAATAAAACATTAAAAAATTACCATTTCTGACCATCTGGAGAAATTTTGACAGGTCACGGGTCATCGTTTTTCATCAGAAAATTGATTTTTTGGACTTTAGAAAAATTGATTCAAAATATCATTTGGATTGTGCCTCATGTTGAATAACTACTTTTTAAAGCCTCAATGTGACCAAAATTGCCATTTTTACAGACTTTTTCACCTACTAGAAGCTTCTATTTCGAACAATTTCAGGCATTAAAATGACTCTAAACACACTTATTTTAGTTCCAAAAGTGATAATTCACATGCAATAGTCATTTACAGTCAAAAAATAAAACATTCAAAAATTACCATTTCTGACCATCTGGAGAAATTTCGACAGGTCGCGGGTCATCGTTTTTCATCAGAAAATGGATTTTTTGGACTTTAGAAAAATTGATTCAAAATGTCATTTGGATTGTGCCTCATGTTGAATAACTACTTTTTAAAGCCTCAATGTGACCAAAATTTCAATTTTTACAGACTTTTTCTCCTACTAGAAGCTTCTATTTCGACCAATTTCAGGCATTAAAATGACTCTAAACACACTTATTTTAGTTCCAAAAGTGATAATTCACATGCGATAGTCATTTACAGTCAAAAAATTAAACATTAAAAAATTACCATTTCAGACCATCTGGAGAAATTTCGACAGGTCGCGGGTCATTGTTTTTCATCAGAAAATGGATTTTTTGGACTTTAGAAAAAATTGATTCAAAATGTCATTTGGATTGTGCCTCATGTTGAATAACTACTTTTTAAAGCCTCAATGTGACCAAAATTGCCATTTTTACAGACTTTTTCTCCTACTAGAAGCTTCTATTCCGACCAATTTCAGGCATTAAAATGACTCTAAACACACTTATTTTAGTTCCAAAAGTGATAATTCACATGCAATAGTCATTTACAGTCAAAAAATTAAACATTAAAAAATTACCATTTCTGACCATCTGGAGAAAGTTCAACAGGTCACGGGTCATCGTTTTTCATCAGAAAATTGATTTTTGGACTTTAGAAAAATTGATTCAAAATGTCATTTGGATTGTGCCTCATGTTGAATAACTACTTTTTAAAGCCTCAATGTGACCAAAATTGCCATATTTACAGACTTTTTCTCCTACTAGAAGCTTCTATTTCGACCAACTTCAGGCATTAAAATGACTCTAAACACACTTATTTTAGTTCCACAAGTGATAATTCACTTGCAATAGTCATTTACAGTCAAAAAATTAAACATTAAAAAATTTCCATTTCTGACCATCTGGAGAAATTTCGACAGGTCGCGGGTCATCGTTTTTCATCAGAAAATGGATTTTTTGGACTTTAGAAAAATTGATTAAAAATGTCATTTGGATTGTTCCTCATGTTGAATAACTACTTTTTAAAGCCTCAATGTGACCAAAATTGCCATTTTTACAGACTTTTTCTCCTACTAGAAGCTTTTTTTTCCGACCAATTTCAGGCATTAAAATGACTCTAAACACACTTATTTTAGTTCCAAAAGTGATAATTCACATGCGATAGTCATTTACAGTCAAAAAATTAAACAATAAAAAATTACCATTTCTGACCATCTGGAGAAAGTTCAACAGGTCACGGGTCATCGTTTTTCATCAGAAAATTGATTTTTTCGGCTTTATAAAAATTGATTCAAAATGTCATTTGAATTGTGCCTCATGTTGAATAACTACTTTTTAAAGCCTCGATGTGACCAAAATTGCCATTTTTACAGACTTTTTCTCCTACTAGAAGCTTCTATTTCGACCAACTTCAGGCATTAAAATGACTCTAAACACACTTATTTTAGTTCCACAAGTGATAATTCACTTGCAATAGTCATATACAGTCAAAAAATTAAACATTAAAAAATTTCCATTTCTGACCATCTGGAGAAATTTCGACAGGTCACGGATTATCGTTTTTCATCAGAAAATGGATTTTTTGGACTTTAGAAAAATTGATTCAAAATATCATTTGGATTGTGCCTCATGTTGAATAACTACTTTTTAAAGCCTCAATGTGACCAAAATTGCCATTTGTACAGACTTTTTCTCCTACTAGAAGCTTCTATTTCGAACAATTGCAGGCATTAAAATGATTCTAAACACACTTATTTTAGTTCCAAAAGTGATAATTCACATGCAATAGTCATTTACAGTCAAAAAATTAAACATTAAAAAATTACCATTTCTGACCATCTGGAGAAAGTTCAACAGGTCACGGGTCATCGTTTTTCATCAGAAAATTGATTTTTGGACTTTAGAAAAATTGATTCAAAATGTCATTTGGATTGTGCCTCATGTTGAATAACTACTTATTAAAGCCTCAATGTGACCAAAATTGCCATTTTACAGACTTTTTCTCCTACTAGAAGCTTCTATTTCGACCAACTTCAGGCATTAAAATGACTCTAAACACACTTATTTTAGTTCCACAAGTGATAATTCACTTGCAATAGTCATTTACAGTCAAAAAATTAAACATTAAAAAATTTCCATTTCTGACCATCTGGAGAAATTTCGACAGGTCACGGGTTATCGTTTTTCATCAGAAAATTGATTTTTTGGACTTTAGAAAAATTGATTCAAAATATCATTTGGATTGTGCCTCATGTTGAATAACTACTTTTTAAAGCCTCAATGTGACCAAAATTGCCATTTTTACAGACTTTTTCTCCTACTAGAAGCTTCTATTTCGAACAATTTCAGGCATTAAAATGACTCTAAACACACTTATTTTAGTTCCAAAAGTGATAATTCACATGCAATAGTCATTTACAGTCAAAAAATAAAACATTCAAAAATTACCATTTCTGACCATCTGGAGAAATTTCGACAGGTCGCGGGTCATCGTTTTTCATCAGAAAATGGATTTTTTGGACTTTAGAAAAATTGATTCAAAATGTCATTTGGATTGTGCCTCATGTTGAATAACTACTTTTTAAAGCCTCAATGTGACCAAAATTGCCATTTTTACAGACTTTTTCTCCTACTAGAAGCTTCTATTTCGACCAATTTCAGGCATTAAAATGACTCTAAACACACTTATTTTAGTTCCAAAAGTGATAATTCACATGCAATAGTCATTTACAGTCAAAAAATAAAACATTGAAAAATTACCATTTCTGACCATCTGGAGAAATTTCAACAGGTCGCGGGTCATCGTTTTTCATCAGAAAATGGATTTCTTGGACTTTAGAAAAAATTGATTCAAAATGTCATTTGGATTGTGCCTCATGTTGAATAACTACTTTTTAAAACCTCAATGTGACCAAAATTGCCATTTTTACAGACTTTTTCTCCTACTAGAAGCTTCTATTTCGACCAATTTCAGGCATTAAAATGACTCTAAACACACTTATTTTAGTTCCAAAAGTGATAATTCACATGCGATAGTCATTTACAGTCAAAAAATTAAACATTAAAAAATTACCATTTCAGACCATCTGGAGAAATTTCGACAGGTCGCGGGTCATCGTTTTTCATCAGAAAATGGATTTTTTGGACTTTAGAAAAAATTGATTCAAAATGTCATTTGGATTGTGCCTCATGTTGAATAACTACTTATTAAAGCCTCAATGTGACCAAAATTGCCATTTTACAGACTTTTTCTCCTACTAGAAGCTTCTATTTCGACCAACTTCAGGCATTAAAATGACTCTAAACACACTTATTTTAGTTCCACAAGTGATAATTCACTTGCAATAGTCATTTACAGTCAAAAAATTAAACATTAAAAAATTTCCATTTCTGACCATCTGGAGAAATTTCGACAGGTCACGGGTTATCGTTTTTCATCAGAAAATTGATTTTTTGGACTTTAGAAAAATTGATTCAAAATATCATTTGGATTGTGCCTCATGTTGAATAACTACTTTTTAAAGCCTCAATGTGACCAAAATTGCCATTTTTACAGACTTTTTCTCCTACTAGAAGCTTCTATTTCGAACAATTTCAGGCATTAAAATGACTCTAAACACACTTATTTTAGTTCCAAAAGTGATAATTCACATGCAATAGTCATTTACAGTCAAAAAATAAAACATTCAAAAATTACCATTTCTGACCATCTGGAGAAATTTCGACAGGTCGCGGGTCATCGTTTTTCATCAGAAAATGGATTTTTTGGACTTTAGAAAAATTGATTCAAAATGTCATTTGGATTGTGCCTCATGTTGAATAACTACTTTTTAAAGCCTCAATGTGACCAAAATTGCCATTTTTACAGACTTTTTCTCCTACTAGAAGCTTCTATTTCGACCAATTTCAGGCATTAAAATGACTCTAAACACACTTATTTTAGTTCCAAAAGTGATAATTCACATGCAATAGTCATTTACAGTCAAAAAATAAAACATTGAAAAATTACCATTTCTGACCATCTGGAGAAATTTCAACAGGTCGCGGGTCATCGTTTTTCATCAGAAAATGGATTTCTTGGACTTTAGAAAAAATTGATTCAAAATGTCATTTGGATTGTGCCTCATGTTGAATAACTACTTTTTAAAACCTCAATGTGACCAAAATTGCCATTTTTACAGACTTTTTCTCCTACTAGAAGCTTCTATTTCGACCAATTTCAGGCATTAAAATGACTCTAAACACACTTATTTTAGTTCCAAAAGTGATAATTCACATGCGATAGTCATTTACAGTCAAAAAATTAAACATTAAAAAATTACCATTTCAGACCATCTGGAGAAATTTCGACAGGTCGCGGGTCATCGTTTTTCATCAGAAAATGGATTTTTTGGACTTTAGAAAAAATTGATTCAAAATGTCATTTGGATTGTGCCTCATGTTGAATAACTACTTTTTAAAGCCTCAATATGACCAAAATTGCCATTTTTACAGACTTTTTCTCCTACTAGAAGCTTCTATTTCGACCAACTTCAGGCATTAAAATGACTCTAAATACACTTATTTTAGTTCCACAAGTGATAATTCACTTGCAATAGTCATTTACAGTCAAAAAATTAAACATTAAAAAATTTCCATTTCTGACCATCTGGAGAAATTTCGACAGGTCACGGGTTATCGTTTTTCATCAGAAAATGGATTTTTTGGACTTTAGAAAAATTGATTCAAAATATCATTTGGATTGTGCCTCATGTTGAATAACTACTTTTTAAAGCCTCAATGTGACCAAAATTGCCATTTGTACAGACTTTTTCTCCTACTAGAAGCTTCTATTTCGAACATTTGCAGGCATTAAAATGACCCTAAACACACTTATTTTAGTTCCAAAAGTGATAATTCACATGCAATAGACATTTACAGTCAAAAAAAAAAACATTAAAAAATTACCATTTCTGACCATCTGGAGAAATTTTGACAGGTCGCGGGTCATCGTTTTTCATCAGAAAATGGATTTTTTGGACTTTAGAAAAATTGATTCAAAATGTCATTTGGATTGTGCCTCATGTTGAATAACTACTTTTTAAAGCCTCAATGTGACCAAAATTGCCATTTTTACAGACTTTTTCTCCTACTAGAAGCTTCTATTTCGACCAATTTCAGGCATTAAAATGACTCTAAACACACTTATTTTAGTTCCAAAAGTGATAATTCACATGCAATAGTCATTTACAGTCAAAAAATTAAACATTAAAAAAATTACCATTTCAGACCATCTGGAGAAATTTCGACAGGTCGCGGGTCATCGTTTTTCATCAGAAAATGGATTTTTTGGACTTTAGAAAAAATTGATTCAAAATGTCATTTGGATTGTGCCTCATGTTGAATAACTACTTTTTAAAGCCTCAATGTGACCAAAATTGCAATTTTTACAGACTTTTTCTCCTACTAGAAGCTTCTATTTCGACCAATTTCAGGCATTAAAATGACTCTAAACACACTTATTTTAGTTCCAAAAGTGATAATTCACATGCGATAGTCATTTACAGTCAAAAAATTAAACATTAAAAAATTACCATTTCTGACCATCTGGAGAAAGTTCAACAGGTCACGGGTCATCGTTTTTCATCAGAAAATTGATTTTTTCGGCTTTATAAAAATTGATTCAAAATGTCATTTGAATTGTGCCTCATGTTGAATAACTACTTTTTAAAGCCTCGATGTGACCAAAATTGCAATTTTTACAGACTTTTTCTCCTACTAGAAGCTTCTATTTCGACCAACTTCAGGCATTAAAATGACTCTAACACACTTATTTTAGTTCCACAAGTGATAATTCACTTGCAATAGTCATTTACAGTCAAAAAATTAAACATTAAAAAATTTCCATTTCTGACCATCTGGAGAAATTTCGACAGGTCACAGATTATCGTTTTTCATCAGAAAATGGATTTTTTGGACTTTAGAAAAATTGATTCAAAATATCATTTGGATTGTGCCTCATGTTGAATAACTACTTTTTAAAGCCTCAATGTGACCAAAATTGCCATTTTTACAGACTTTTTCTCCTACTAGAAGCTTCTATTTCGAACAATTTCAGGCATTAAAATGACTCTAAACACACTTATTTTAGTTCCAAAAGTGATAATTCACATGCAATAGTCATTTACAGTCAAAAAATAAAACATTAAAAAATTACCATTTCTGACCATCTGGAGAAATTTCGACAGGTCACGGGTCATCGTTTTTCATCAGAAAATTGATTTTTTGGACTTTAGAAAAATTGATTCAAAATATCATTTGGATTGTGCCTCATGTTGAATAACTACTTTTTAAAGCCTCAATGTGACCAAAATTGCCATTTTTACAGACTTTTTCTCCTACTAGAAGCTTCTATTTCGAACAATTTCAGGCATTAAAATGACTCTAAACACACTTATTTTAGTTCCAAAAGTGATAATTCACATGCAATAGTCATTTACAGTCAAAAAATAAAACATTGAAAAATTACCATTTCTGACCATCTGGAGAAATTTCGACAGGTTGCGGGTCATCGTTTTTCATCAGAAAATGGATTTTTTGGACTTTAGAAAAATTGATTCAAAATGTCATTTGGATTGTGCCTCATGTTGAATAACTACTTTTTAAAGCCTCAATGTGACCAAAATTGCCATTTTTACAGACTTTTTCTCCTACTAGAAGCTTCTATTTCGACCAACTTCAGGCATTAAAATGACTCTAAACACACTTATTTTAGTTCCACAAGTGATAATTCACTTGCAATAGTCATTTACAGTCAAAAAATTAAACATTAAAAAATTTCCATTTCTGACCATCTGGAGAAATTTCGACAGGTCACGGGTTATCGTTTTTCATCAGAAAATGGATTTTTTGGACTTTAGAAAAATTGATTCAAAATATCATTTGGATTGTGCCTCATGTTGAATAACTACTTTTTAAAGCCTCAATGTGACCAAAATTGCCATTTGTACAGACTTTTTCTCCTACTAGAAGCTTCTATTTCGAACAATTGCAGGCATTAAAATGACCCTAAACACACTTATTTTAGTTCCAAAAGTGATAATTCACATGCAATAGTCATTTACAGTCAAAAAATAAAACATTAAAAAATTACCATTTCTGACCATCTGGAGAAATTTCGAGAGGTCGCGGGTCATCGTTTTTCATCAGAAAATGGATTTTTTGGACTTTAGAAAAATTGATTCAAAATGTCATTTGGATTGTGCCTCATGTTGAATAACTACTTTTTAAAGCCTCAATGTGACCAAAATTGCCATTTTTACTGACTTTTTCTCCTACTAGAAGCTTCTATTTCGACCAATTTCAGGCATTAAAATGACTCTAAACGCACTTATTTTAGTTCCAAAAGTGATAATTCACATGCAATAGTCATTTACAGTCAAAAAATAAAACATTGAAAAATTACCATTTCTGACCATCTGGAGAAATTTCGACAGGTCGCGGGTCATCGTTTTTTATCAGAAAATGGATTTTTTGGACTTTAGAAAAAATTGATTCAAAATGTCATTTGGATTGTTCCTCATGTTGAATAACTACTTTTTAAAGCCTCAATGTGACCAAAATTGCCATTTTTACACACTTTTTCTCCTACTAGAAGCTTCTATCTCGACCAATTTCAGGCATTAAAATGACTCTAAACACACTTCTTTTAGTTCCAAAAGTGATAATTCATATGCAATAGTCATTTACAGTCAAAAAATTAAACATTAAAAAATTTCCATTTCTGACCATCTGGAGAAATTTCGACAGGTCACGGGTCATCGTTTTTCATCAGAAAATGGATTTTTTGGACTTTAGAAAAATTGATTCAAAATATCATTTGGATTGTGCCTCATGTTGAATAACTACTTTTTAAAGCCTCAATGTGACCAAAATTGCCATTTGTACAGACTTTTTCTCCTACTAGAAGCTTCTATTTCGAACAATTTCAGGCATTAAAATGACTCTAAACACACTTATTTTAGTTCCAAAAGTGATGATTCACATGCAATAGTCATTTACAGTCAAAAAATAAAACATTAAAAAATTACCATTTCTGACCATCTGGAGAAATTTTGACAGGTCACGGGTCATCGTTTTTCATCAGAAAATTGATTTTTTGGACTTTAGAAAAATTGATTCAAAATGTCATTTGGATTGTGCCTCATGTTGAATAACTACTTTTTAAAGCCTCAATGTGACCAAAATTGCCATTTTTACAGACTTTTTCTCCTACCAGAAGCTTCTATTTCGACCAATTTCAGGCATTAAAATGACTCTAAACACACTTATTTTAGTTCCAAAAGTGATAATTCACATGCGATAGTCATTTACAATCAAAAAATTAAACATAAAAAAATTACCATTTCTGACCATCTGGAGAATTTTTGACAGGTCGCGGGTCATCGTTTTTCATCAGAAAATGGATGTTTTGGACTTTAGAAAAATTGATTCAAAATGTCATTTGGATTGTGCCTCATGTTGAATAACTACTTTTTAAAGCCTCAATGTGACCAAAATTGCCATTTTTACAGACTTTTTCTCCTACTAGAAGCTTCTATTTCGACCAATTTCAGGCATTAAAATGACTCTAAACACACTTATTTTAGTTCCAAAAGTGATAATTCACATGCGATAGTCATTTACAGTCAAAAAATTAAACATTAAAAAATTACCATTTCTGACCATCTGGAGAATTTTCGACAGGTCGCGGGTTATCGTTTTTCATCAGAAAATTGATTTTTGGACTTTAGAAAAATTGATTCAAAATGTCATTTGGATTGTGCCTCATGTTGAATAACTACTTATTAAAGCCTCAATGTGACCAAAATTGCCATTTTTACAGACTTTTTCTCCTACTAGAAGCTTCTATTTCGACCAATTTCAGGCATTAAAATGACTCTAAACACACTTATTTTAGTTCCAAAAGTGATAATTCACATGCAATAGTCATTTACAGTCAAAAAATTAAACATTAAAAAAATTACCATTTCAGACCATCTGGAGAAATTTCGACAGGTCGCGGGTCATCGTTTTTCATCAGAAAATGGATTTTTTGGACTTTAGAAAAAATTGATTCAAAATGTCATTTGGATTGTGCCTCATGTTGAATAACTACTTTTTAAAGCCTCAATGTGACCAAAATTGCAATTTTTACAGACTTTTTCTCCTACTAGAAGCTTCTATTTCGACCAATTTCAGGCATTAAAATGACTCTAAACACACTTATTTTAGTTCCAAAAGTGATAATTCACATGCGATAGTCATTTACAGTCAAAAAATTAAACATTAAAAAATTACCATTTCTGACCATCTGGAGAAAGTTCAACAGGTCACGGGTCATCGTTTTTCATCAGAAAATTGATTTTTTCGGCTTTATAAAAATTGATTCAAAATGTCATTTGAATTGTGCCTCATGTTGAATAACTACTTTTTAAAGCCTCGATGTGACCAAAATTGCAATTTTTACAGACTTTTTCTCCTACTAGAAGCTTCTATTTCGACCAACTTCAGGCATTAAAATGACTCTAACACACTTATTTTAGTTCCACAAGTGATAATTCACTTGCAATAGTCATTTACAGTCAAAAAATTAAACATTAAAAAATTTCCATTTCTGACCATCTGGAGAAATTTCGACAGGTCACAGATTATCGTTTTTCATCAGAAAATGGATTTTTTGGACTTTAGAAAAATTGATTCAAAATATCATTTGGATTGTGCCTCATGTTGAATAACTACTTTTTAAAGCCTCAATGTGACCAAAATTGCCATTTTTACAGACTTTTTCTCCTACTAGAAGCTTCTATTTCGAACAATTTCAGGCATTAAAATGACTCTAAACACACTTATTTTAGTTCCAAAAGTGATAATTCACATGCAATAGTCATTTACAGTCAAAAAATAAAACATTAAAAAATTACCATTTCTGACCATCTGGAGAAATTTCGACAGGTCACGGGTCATCGTTTTTCATCAGAAAATTGATTTTTTGGACTTTAGAAAAATTGATTCAAAATATCATTTGGATTGTGCCTCATGTTGAATAACTACTTTTTAAAGCCTCAATGTGACCAAAATTGCCATTTTTACAGACTTTTTCTCCTACTAGAAGCTTCTATTTCGAACAATTTCAGGCATTAAAATGACTCTAAACACACTTATTTTAGTTCCAAAAGTGATAATTCACATGCAATAGTCATTTACAGTCAAAAAATAAAACATTGAAAAATTACCATTTCTGACCATCTGGAGAAATTTCGACAGGTTGCGGGTCATCGTTTTTCATCAGAAAATGGATTTTTTGGACTTTAGAAAAATTGATTCAAAATGTCATTTGGATTGTGCCTCATGTTGAATAACTACTTTTTAAAGCCTCAATGTGACCAAAATTGCCATTTTTACAGACTTTTTCTCCTACTAGAAGCTTCTATTTCGACCAACTTCAGGCATTAAAATGACTCTAAACACACTTATTTTAGTTCCACAAGTGATAATTCACTTGCAATAGTCATTTACAGTCAAAAAATTAAACATTAAAAAATTTCCATTTCTGACCATCTGGAGAAATTTCGACAGGTCACGGGTTATCGTTTTTCATCAGAAAATGGATTTTTTGGACTTTAGAAAAATTGATTCAAAATATCATTTGGATTGTGCCTCATGTTGAATAACTACTTTTTAAAGCCTCAATGTGACCAAAATTGCCATTTGTACAGACTTTTTCTCCTACTAGAAGCTTCTATTTCGAACAATTGCAGGCATTAAAATGACCCTAAACACACTTATTTTAGTTCCAAAAGTGATAATTCACATGCAATAGTCATTTACAGTCAAAAAATAAAACATTAAAAAATTACCATTTCTGACCATCTGGAGAAATTTCGAGAGGTCGCGGGTCATCGTTTTTCATCAGAAAATGGATTTTTTGGACTTTAGAAAAATTGATTCAAAATGTCATTTGGATTGTGCCTCATGTTGAATAACTACTTTTTAAAGCCTCAATGTGACCAAAATTGCCATTTTTACTGACTTTTTCTCCTACTAGAAGCTTCTATTTCGACCAATTTCAGGCATTAAAATGACTCTAAACGCACTTATTTTAGTTCCAAAAGTGATAATTCACATGCAATAGTCATTTACAGTCAAAAAATAAAACATTGAAAAATTACCATTTCTGACCATCTGGAGAAATTTCGACAGGTCGCGGGTCATCGTTTTTTATCAGAAAATGGATTTTTTGGACTTTAGAAAAAATTGATTCAAAATGTCATTTGGATTGTTCCTCATGTTGAATAACTACTTTTTAAAGCCTCAATGTGACCAAAATTGCCATTTTTACACACTTTTTCTCCTACTAGAAGCTTCTATCTCGACCAATTTCAGGCATTAAAATGACTCTAAACACACTTCTTTTAGTTCCAAAAGTGATAATTCATATGCAATAGTCATTTACAGTCAAAAAATTAAACATTAAAAAATTTCCATTTCTGACCATCTGGAGAAATTTCGACAGGTCACGGGTCATCGTTTTTCATCAGAAAATGGATTTTTTGGACTTTAGAAAAATTGATTCAAAATATCATTTGGATTGTGCCTCATGTTGAATAACTACTTTTTAAAGCCTCAATGTGACCAAAATTGCCATTTGTACAGACTTTTTCTCCTACTAGAAGCTTCTATTTCGAACAATTTCAGGCATTAAAATGACTCTAAACACACTTATTTTAGTTCCAAAAGTGATGATTCACATGCAATAGTCATTTACAGTCAAAAAATAAAACATTAAAAAATTACCATTTCTGACCATCTGGAGAAATTTTGACAGGTCACGGGTCATCGTTTTTCATCAGAAAATTGATTTTTTGGACTTTAGAAAAATTGATTCAAAATGTCATTTGGATTGTGCCTCATGTTGAATAACTACTTTTTAAAGCCTCAATGTGACCAAAATTGCCATTTTTACAGACTTTTTCTCCTACCAGAAGCTTCTATTTCGACCAATTTCAGGCATTAAAATGACTCTAAACACACTTATTTTAGTTCCAAAAGTGATAATTCACATGCGATAGTCATTTACAATCAAAAAATTAAACATAAAAAAATTACCATTTCTGACCATCTGGAGAATTTTTGACAGGTCGCGGGTCATCGTTTTTCATCAGAAAATGGATGTTTTGGACTTTAGAAAAATTGATTCAAAATGTCATTTGGATTGTGCCTCATGTTGAATAACTACTTTTTAAAGCCTCAATGTGACCAAAATTGCCATTTTTACAGACTTTTTCTCCTACTAGAAGCTTCTATTTCGACCAATTTCAGGCATTAAAATGACTCTAAACACACTTATTTTAGTTCCAAAAGTGATAATTCACATGCGATAGTCATTTACAGTCAAAAAATTAAACATTAAAAAATTACCATTTCTGACCATCTGGAGAATTTTCGACAGGTCGCGGGTTATCGTTTTTCATCAGAAAATTGATTTTTGGACTTTAGAAAAATTGATTCAAAATGTCATTTGGATTGTGCCTCATGTTGAATAACTACTTATTAAAGCCTCAATGTGACCAAAATTGCCATTTTTACAGACTTTTTCTCCTACTAGAAGCTTCTATTTCGACCAACTTCAGGCATTAAAATGACTCTAAACACACTTATTTTAGTTCCACAAGTGATAATTCACTTGCAATAGTCATTTACAGTCAAAAAATTAAACATTAAAAAATTTCCATTTCTGACCATCTGGAGAAATTTCGACAGGTCACGGGTTATCGTTTTTCATCAGAAAATGGATTTTTTGGACTTTAGAAAAATTGATTCAAAATATCATTTGGATTGTGCCTCATGTTGAATAACTACTTTTTAAAGCCTCAATGTGACCAAAATTGCCATTTGTACAGACTTTTTCTCCTACTAGAAGCTTCTATTTCGAACATTTGCAGGCATTAAAATGACCCTAAACACACTTATTTTAGTTCCAAAAGTGATAATTCACATGCAATAGTCATTTACAGTCAAAAAATAAAACATTAAAAAATTACCATTTCTGACCATCTGGAGAAATTTTGACAGGTCACGGGTCATCGTTTTTCATCAGAAAATTGATTTTTTGGACTTTAGAAAAATTGATTCAAAATATCATTTGGATTGTGCCTCATGTTGAATAACTACTTTTTAAAGCCTCAATGTGACCAAAATTGCCATTTTTACAGACTTTTTCTCCTACTAGAAGCTTCTATTTCGAACAATTTCAGGCATTAAAATGACTCTAAACACACTTATTTTAGTTCCAAAAGTGATAATTCACATGCAATAGTCATTTACAGTCAAAAAATAAAACATTCAAAAATTACCATTTCTGACCATCTGGAGAAATTTCGACAGGTCGCGGGTCATCGTTTTTCATCAGAAAATGGATTTTTTGGACTTTAGAAAAATTGATTCAAAATGTCATTTGGATTGTGCCTCATGTTGAATAACTACTTTTTAAAGCCTCAATGTGACCAAAATTGCCATTTTTACAGACTTTTTCTCCTACTAGAAGCTTCTATTTCGACCAATTTCAGGCATTAAAATGACTCTAAACACTCTTATTTTAGTTCCAAAAGTGATAATTCACATGCAATAGTCATTTACAGTCAAAAAATAAAACATTGAAAAATTACCATTTCTGACCATCTGGAGAAATTTCGACAGGTCGCGGGTCATTGTTTTTCATCAGAAAATGGATTTTTTGGACTTTAGAAAAAATTGATTCAAAATGTCATTTGGATTGTGCCTCATGTTGAATAACTACTTTTTAAAACCTCAATGTGACCAAAATTGCCATTTTTACAGACTTTTTCTCCTACTAGAAGCTTCTATTTTGACCAATTTCAGGCATTAAAATGACTCTAAACACACTTATTTTAGTTCCAAAAGTGATAATTCACATGCGATAGTCATTTACAGTCAAAAAATTAAACATTAAAAAATTACCATTTCAGACCATCTGGAGAAATTTTGACAGGTCGCGGGTCATCGTTTTTCATCAGAAAATGGATTTTTTGGACTTTAGAAAAAATTGATTCAAAATGTCATTTGGATTGTGCCTCATGTTGAATAACTACTTTTTAAAGCCTCAATGTGACCAAAATTGCCATTTTTACAGACTTTTTCTCCTACTAGAAGCTTCTATTCCGACCAATTTCAGGCATTAAAATGACTCTAAACACACTTATTTTAGTTCCAAAAGTGATAATTCACATGCAATAGTCATTTACAGTCAAAAAATTAAACATTAAAAAATGACCATTTCTGACCATCTGGAGAAAGTTCAACAGGTCACGGGTCATCGTTTTTCATCAGAAAATTGATTTTTGGACTTTAGAAAAATTGATTCAAAATGTCATTTGGATTGTGCCTCATGTTGAATAACTACTTATTAAAGCCTCAATGTGACCAAAATTGCCATTTTTACAGACTTTTTCTCCTACTAGAAGCTTCTATTTCGACCAACTTCAGGCATTAAAATGACTCTAAACACACTTATTTTAGTTCCACAAGTGATAATTCACTTGCAATAGTCATTTACAGTCAAAAAATTAAACATTAAAAAATTTCCATTTCTGACCATCTGGAGAAATTTCGACAGGTCACGGGTTATCGTTTTTCATCAGAAAATGGATTTTTTGGACTTTAGAAAAATTGATTCAAAATATCATTTGGATTGTGCCTCATTTTGAATAACTACTTTTTAAAGCCTCAATGTGACCAAAATTGCCATTTGTACAGACTTTTTCTCCTACTAGAAGCTTCTATTTCGAACATTTGCAGGCATTAAAATGACCCTAAACACACTTATTTTAGTTCCAAAAGTGATAATTCACATGCAATAGTCATTTACAGTCAAAAAATAAAACATTGAAAAATTACCATTTCTGACCATCTGGAGAAATTTCGACAGGTCGCGGGTCATCGTTTTTCATCAGAAAATGGATTTTTTGGACTTTAGAAAAAATTGATTCAAAATGTCATTTGGATTGTGCCTCATGTTGAATAACTACTTTTTAAAATCTCAATGTGACCAAAATTGCCATTTTTACAGACTTTTTCTCCTACTAGAAGCTTCTATTTCGACCAATTTCAGGCATTAAAATGACTCTAAACACACTTATTTTAGTTCCAAAAGTGATAATTCACATGCGATAGTCATTTACAGTCAAAAAATTAAACATTAAAAAATTACCATTTCAGACCATCTGGAGAAATTTCGACAGGTCGCGGGTCATCGTTTTTCATCAGAAAATTGATTTTTTGGACTTTAGAAAAATTGATTCAAAATGTCATTTGGATTGTGCCTCATGTTGAATAACTACTTTTTAAAGCCTCAATGTGACCAAAATTGCCATTTTTACAGACTTTTTCTCCTACTAGAAGCTTCTATTCCGACCAATTTCAGGCATTAAAATGACTCTAAACACACTTATTTTAGTTCCAAAAGTGATAATTCACATGCAATAGTCATTTACAGTCAAAAAATTAAACATTAAAAAATTACCATTTCTGACCATCTGGAGAAAGTTCAACAGGTCACGGGTCATCGTTTTTCATCAGAAAATTGATTTTTGGACTTTAGAAAAATTGATTCAAAATGTCATTTGGATTGTGCCTCATGTTGAATAACTACTTTTTAAAGCCTCAATGTGACCAAAATTGCCATATTTACAGACTTTTTCTCCTACTAGAAGCTTCTATTTCGACCAACTTCAGGCATTAAAATGACTCTAAACACACTTATTTTAGTTCCACAAGTGATAATTCACTTGCAATAGTCATTTACAGTCAAAAAATTAAACATTAAAAAATTTCCATTTCTGACCATCTGGAGAAATTTCGACAGGTCGCGGGTCATCGTTTTTCATCAGAAAATGGATTTTTTGGACTTTAGAAAAATTGATTAAAAATGTCATTTGGATTGTTCCTCATGTTGAATAACTACTTTTTAAAGCCTCAATGTGACCAAAATTGCCATTTTTACAGACTTTTTCTCCTACTAGAAGCTTTTTTTTCCGACCAATTTCAGGCATTAAAATGACTCTAAACACACTTATTTTAGTTCCAAAAGTGATAATTCACATGCGATAGTCATTTACAGTCAAAAAATTCAACAATAAAAAATTACCATTTCTGACCATCTGGAGAAAGTTCAACAGGTCACGGGTCATCGTTTTTCATCAGAAAATTGATTTTTTCGGCTTTATAAAAATTGATTCAAAATGTCATTTGAATTGTGCCTCATGTTGAATAACTACTTTTTAAAGCCTCGATGTGACCAAAATTGCCATTTTTACAGACTTTTTCTCCTACTAGAAGCTTCTATTTCGACCAACTTCAGGCATTAAAATGACTCTAAACACACTTATTTTAGTTCCACAAGTGATAATTCACTTGCAATAGTCATATACAGTCAAAAAATTAAACATTAAAAAATTTCCATTTCTGACCATCTGGAGAAATTTCGACAGGTCACGGATTATCGTTTTTCATCAGAAAATGGATTTTTTGGACTTTAGAAAAATTGATTCAAAATATCATTTGGATTGTGCCTCATGTTGAATAACTACTTTTTAAAGCCTCAATGTGACCAAAATTGCCATTTGTACAGACTTTTTCTCCTACTAGAAGCTTCTATTTCGAACAATTGCAGGCATTAAAATGATTCTAAACACACTTATTTTAGTTCCAAAAGTGATAATTCACATGCAATAGTCATTTACAGTCAAAAAATTAAACATTAAAAAATTACCATTTCTGACCATCTGGAGAAAGTTCAACAGGTCACGGGTCATCGTTTTTCATCAGAAAATTGATTTTTGGACTTTAGAAAAATTGATTCAAAATGTCATTTGGATTGTGCCTCATGTTGAATAACTACTTATTAAAGCCTCAATGTGACCAAAATTGCCATTTTACAGACTTTTTCTCCTACTAGAAGCTTCTATTTCGACCAACTTCAGGCATTAAAATGACTCTAAACACACTTATTTTAGTTCCACAAGTGATAATTCACTTGCAATAGTCATTTACAGTAAAAAAATTAAACATTAAAAAATTTCCATTTCTGACCATCTGGAGAAATTTCGACAGGTCACGGGTTATCGTTTTTCATCAGAAAATTGATTTTTTGGACTTTAGAAAAATTGATTCAAAATATCATTTGGATTGTGCCTCATGTTGAATAACTACTTTTTAAAGCCTCAATGTGACCAAAATTGCCATTTTTACAGACTTTTTCTCCTACTAGAAGCTTCTATTTCGAACAATTTCAGGCATTAAAATGACTCTAAACACACTTATTTTAGTTCCAAAAGTGATAATTCACATGCAATAGTCATTTACAGTCAAAAAATAAAACATTCAAAAATTACCATTTCTGACCATCTGGAGAAATTTCGACAGGTCGCGGGTCATCGTTTTTCATCAGAAAATGGATTTTTTGGACTTTAGAAAAATTGATTCAAAATGTCATTTGGATTGTGCCTCATGTTGAATAACTACTTTTTAAAGCCTCAATGTGACCAAAATTGCCATTTTTACAGACTTTTTCTCCTACTAGAAGCTTCTATTTCGACCAATTTCAGGCATTAAAATGACTCTAAACACACTTATTTTAGTTCCAAAAGTGATAATTCACATGCAATAGTCATTTACAGTCAAAAAATAAAACATTGAAAAATTACCATTTCTGACCATCTGGAGAAATTTCAACAGGTCGCGGGTCATCGTTTTTCATCAGAAAATGGATTTCTTGGACTTTAGAAAAAATTGATTCAAAATGTCATTTGGATTGTGCCTCATGTTGAATAACTACTTTTTAAAACCTCAATGTGACCAAAATTGCCATTTTTACAGACTTTTTCTCCTACTAGAAGCTTCTATTTCGACCAATTTCAGGCATTAAAATGACTCTAAACACACTTATTTTAGTTCCAAAAGTGATAATTCACATGCGATAGTCATTTACAGTCAAAAAATTAAACATTAAAAAATTACCATTTCAGACCATCTGGAGAAATTTCGACAGGTCGCGGGTCATCGTTTTTCATCAGAAAATGGATTTTTTGGACTTTAGAAAAAATTGATTCAAAATGTCATTTGGATTGTGCCTCATGTTGAATAACTACTTTTTAAAGCCTCAATATGACCAAAATTGCCATTTTTACAGACTTTTTCTCCTACTAGAAGCTTCTATTTCGACCAACTTCAGGCATTAAAATGACTCTAAACACACTTATTTTAGTTCCACAAGTGATAATTCACTTGCAATAGTCATTTACAGTCAAAAAATTAAACATTAAAAAATTTCCATTTCTGACCATCTGGAGAAATTTCGACAGGTCACGGGTTATCGTTTTTCATCAGAAAATGGATTTTTTGGACTTTAGAAAAATTGATTCAAAATATCATTTGGATTGTGCCTCATGTTGAATAACTACTTTTTAAAGCCTCAATGTGACCAAAATTGCCATTTGTACAGACTTTTTCTCCTACTAGAAGCTTCTATTTCGAACATTTGCAGGCATTAAAATGACCCTAAACACACTTATTTTAGTTCCAAAAGTGATAATTCACATGCAATAGACATTTACAGTCAAAAAAAAAAACATTAAAAAATTACCATTTCTGACCATCTGGAGAAATTTTGACAGGTCGCGGGTCATCGTTTTTCATCAGAAAATGGATTTTTTGGACTTTAGAAAAATTGATTCAAAATGTCATTTGGATTGTGCCTCATGTTGAATAACTACTTTTTAAAGCCTCAATGTGACCAAAATTGCCATTTTTACAGACTTTTTCTCCTACTAGAAGCTTCTATTTCGACCAATTTCAGGCATTAAAATGACTCTAAACACACTTATTTTAGTTCCAAAAGTGATAATTCACATGCAATAGTCATTTACAGTCAAAAAATTAAACATTAAAAAAATTACCATTTCAGACCATCTGGAGAAATTTCGACAGGTCGCGGGTCATCGTTTTTCATCAGAAAATGGATTTTTTGGACTTTAGAAAAAATTGATTCAAAATGTCATTTGGATTGTGCCTCATGTTGAATAACTACTTTTTAAAGCCTCAATGTGACCAAAATTGCAATTTTTACAGACTTTTTCTCCTACTAGAAGCTTCTATTTCGACCAATTTCAGGCATTAAAATGACTCTAAACACACTTATTTTAGTTCCAAAAGTGATAATTCACATGCGATAGTCATTTACAGTCAAAAAATTAAACATTAAAAAATTACCATTTCTGACCATCTGGAGAAAGTTCAACAGGTCACGGGTCATCGTTTTTCATCAGAAAATTGATTTTTTCGGCTTTATAAAAATTGATTCAAAATGTCATTTGAATTGTGCCTCATGTTGAATAACTACTTTTTAAAGCCTCGATGTGACCAAAATTGCAATTTTTACAGACTTTTTCTCCTACTAGAAGCTTCTATTTCGACCAACTTCAGGCATTAAAATGACTCTAACACACTTATTTTAGTTCCACAAGTGATAATTCACTTGCAATAGTCATTTACAGTCAAAAAATTAAACATTAAAAAATTTCCATTTCTGACCATCTGGAGAAATTTCGACAGGTCACAGATTATCGTTTTTCATCAGAAAATGGATTTTTTGGACTTTAGAAAAATTGATTCAAAATATCATTTGGATTGTGCCTCATGTTGAATAACTACTTTTTAAAGCCTCAATGTGACCAAAATTGCCATTTTTACAGACTTTTTCTCCTACTAGAAGCTTCTATTTCGAACAATTTCAGGCATTAAAATGACTCTAAACACACTTATTTTAGTTCCAAAAGTGATAATTCACATGCAATAGTCATTTACAGTCAAAAAATAAAACATTAAAAAATTACCATTTCTGACCATCTGGAGAAATTTCGACAGGTCACGGGTCATCGTTTTTCATCAGAAAATTGATTTTTTGGACTTTAGAAAAATTGATTCAAAATATCATTTGGATTGTGCCTCATGTTGAATAACTACTTTTTAAAGCCTCAATGTGACCAAAATTGCCATTTTTACAGACTTTTTCTCCTACTAGAATCTTCTATTTCGAACAATTTCAGGCATTAAAATGACTCTAAACACACTTATTTTAGTTCCAAAAGTGATAATTCACATGCAATAGTCATTTACAGTCAAAAAATAAAACATTCAAAAATTACCATTTCTGACCATCTGGAGAAATTTCGACAGGTTGCGGGTCATCGTTTTTCATCAGAAAATGGATTTTTTGGACTTTAGAAAAATTGATTCAAAATGTCATTTGGATTGTGCCTCATGTTGAATAACTACTTTTTAAAGCCTCAATGTGACCAAAATTGCCATTTTTACAGACTTTTTCTCCTACTAGAAGCTTCTATTTCGACCAACTTCAGGCATTAAAATGACTCTAAACACACTTATTTTAGTTCCACAAGTGATAATTCACTTGCAATAGTCATTTACAGTCAAAAAATTAAACATTAAAAAATTTCCATTTCTGACCATCTGGAGAAATTTCGACAGGTCACGGGTTATCGTTTTTCATCAGAAAATGGATTTTTTGGACTTTAGAAAAATTGATTCAAAATATCATTTGGATTGTGCCTCATGTTGAATAACTACTTTTTAAAGCCTCAATGTGACCAAAATTGCCATTTGTACAGACTTTTTCTCCTACTAGAAGCTTCTATTTCGAACAATTGCAGGCATTAAAATGACCCTAAACACACTTATTTTAGTTCCAAAAGTGATAATTCACATGCAATAGTCATTTACAGTCAAAAAATAAAACATTAAAAAATTACCATTTCTGACCATCTGGAGAAATTTCGAGAGGTCGCGGGTCATCGTTTTTCATCAGAAAATGGATTTTTTGGACTTTAGAAAAATTGATTCAAAATGTCATTTGGATTGTGCCTCATGTTGAATAACTACTTTTTAAAGCCTCAATGTGACCAAAATTGCCATTTTTACTGACTTTTTCTCCTACTAGAAGCTTCTATTTCGACCAATTTCAGGCATTAAAATGACTCTAAACGCACTTATTTTAGTTCCAAAAGTGATAATTCACATGCAATAGTCATTTACAGTCAAAAAATAAAACATTGAAAAATTACCATTTCTGACCATCTGGAGAAATTTCGACAGGTCGCGGGTCATCGTTTTTTATCAGAAAATGGATTTTTTGGACTTTAGAAAAAATTGATTCAAAATGTCATTTGGATTGTTCCTCATGTTGAATAACTACTTTTTAAAGCCTCAATGTGACCAAAATTGCCATTTTTACACACTTTTTCTCCTACTAGAAGCTTCTATCTCGACCAATTTCAGGCATTAAAATGACTCTAAACACACTTCTTTTAGTTCCAAAAGTGATAATTCATATGCAATAGTCATTTACAGTCAAAAAATTAAACATTAAAAAATTTCCATTTCTGACCATCTGGAGAAATTTCGACAGGTCACGGGTCATCGTTTTTCATCAGAAAATGGATTTTTTGGACTTTAGAAAAATTAATTCAAAATATCATTTGGATTGTGCCTCATGTTGAATAACTACTTTTTAAAGCCTCAATGTGACCAAAATTGCCATTTGTACAGACTTTTTCTCCTACTAGAAGCTTCTATTTCGAACAATTTCAGGCATTAAAATGACTCTAAACACACTTATTTTAGTTCCAAAAGTGATAATTCACATGCAATAGTCATTTACAGTCAAAAAATAAAACATTAAAAAATTACCATTTCTGACCATCTGGAGAAATTTTGACAGGTCACGGGTCATCGTTTTTCATCAGAAAATTGATTTTTTGGACTTTAGAAAAATTGATTCAAAATGTCATTTGGATTGTGCCTCATGTTGAATAACTACTTTTTAAAGCCTCAATGTGACCAAAATTGCCATTTTTACAGACTTTTTCTCCTACCAGAAGCTTCTATTTCGACCAATTTCAGGCATTAAAATGACTCTAAACACACTTATTTTAGTTCCAAAAGTGATAATTCACATGCGATAGTCATTTACAATCAAAAAATTAAACATAAAAAAATTACCATTTCTGACCATCTGGAGAATTTTTGACAGGTCGCGGGTCATCGTTTTTCATCAGAAAATGGATGTTTTGGACTTTAGAAAAATTGATTCAAAATGTCATTTGGATTGTGCCTCATGTTGAATAACTACTTTTTAAAGCCTCAATGTGACCAAAATTGCCATTTTTACAGACTTTTTCTCCTACTAGAAGCTTCTATTTCGACCAATTTCAGGCATTAAATGACTCTAAACACACTTATTTTAGTTCCAAAAGTGATAATTCACATGCGATAGTCATTTACAGTCAAAAAATTAAACATTAAAAAATTACCATTTCTGACCATCTGGAGAATTTTCGACAGGTCGCGGGTTATCGTTTTTCATCAGAAAATTGATTTTTGGACTTTAGAAAAATTGATTCAAAATGTCATTTGGATTGTGCCTCATGTTGAATAACTACTTATTAAAGCCTCAATGTGACCAAAATTGCCATTTTTACAGACTTTTTCTCCTACTAGAAGCTTCTATTTCGACCAACTTCAGGCATTAAAATGACTCTAAACACACTTATTTTAGTTCCACAAGTGATAATTCACTTGCAATAGTCATTTACAGTCAAAAAATTAAACATTAAAAAATTTCCATTTCTGACCATCTGGAGAAATTTCGACAGGTCACGGGTTATCGTTTTTCATCAGAAAATGGATTTTTTGGACTTTAGAAAAATTGATTCAAAATATCATTTGGATTGTGCCTCATGTTGAATAACTACTTTTTAAAGCCTCAATGTGACCAAAATTGCCATTTGTACAGACTTTTTCTCCTACTAGAAGCTTCTATTTCGAACATTTGCAGGCATTAAAATGACCCTAAACACACTTATTTTAGTTCCAAAAGTGATAATTCACATGCAATAGTCATTTACAGTCAAAAAATAAAACATTAAAAAATTACCATTTCTGACCATCTGGAGAAATTTTGACAGGTCACGGGTCATCGTTTTTCATCAGAAAATTGATTTTTTGGACTTTAGAAAAATTGATTCAAAATATCATTTGGATTGTGCCTCATGTTGAATAACTACTTTTTAAAGCCTCAATGTGACCAAAATTGCCATTTTTACAGACTTTTTCTCCTACTAGAAGCTTCTATTTCGAACAATTTCAGGCATTAAAATGACTCTAAACACACTTATTTTAGTTCCAAAAGTGATAATTCACATGCAATAGTCATTTACAGTCAAAAAATAAAACATTCAAAAATTACCATTTCTGACCATCTGGAGAAATTTCGACAGGTCGCGGGTCATCGTTTTTCATCAGAAAATGGATTTTTTGGACTTTAGAAAAATTGATTCAAAATGTCATTTGGATTGTGCCTCATGTTGAATAACTACTTTTTAAAGCCTCAATGTGACCAAAATTGCCATTTTTACAGACTTTTTCTCCTACTAGAAGCTTCTATTTCGACCAATTTCAGGCATTAAAATGACTCTAAACACTCTTATTTTAGTTCCAAAAGTGATAATTCACATGCAATAGTCATTTACAGTCAAAAAATAAAACATTGAAAAATTACCATTTCTGACCATCTGGAGAAATTTCGACAGGTCGCGGGTCATCGTTTTTCATCAGAAAATGGATTTTTTGGACTTTAGAAAAAATTGATTCAAAATGTCATTTGGATTGTGCCTCATGTTGAATAACTACTTTTTAAAACCTCAATGTGACCAAAATTGCCATTTTTACAGACTTTTTCTCCTACTAGAAGCTTCTATTTTGACCAATTTCAGGCATTAAAATGACTCTAAACACACTTATTTTAGTTCCAAAAGTGATAATTCACATGCGATAGTCATTTACAGTCAAAAAATTAAACATTAAAAAATTACCATTTCAGACCATCTGGAGAAATTTTGACAGGTCGCGGGTCATCGTTTTTCATCAGAAAATGGATTTTTTGGACTTTAGAAAAAATTGATTCAAAATGTCATTTGGATTGTGCCTCATGTTGAATAACTACTTTTTAAAGCCTCAATGTGACCAAAATTGCCATTTTTACAGACTTTTTCTCCTACTAGAAGCTTCTATTCCGACCAATTTCAGGCATTAAAATGACTCTAAACACACTTATTTTAGTTCCAAAAGTGATAATTCACATGCAATAGTCATTTACAGTCAAAAAATTAAACATTAAAAAATGACCATTTCTGACCATCTGGAGAAAGTTCAACAGGTCACGGGTCATCGTTTTTCATCAGAAAATTGATTTTTGGACTTTAGAAAAATTGATTCAAAATGTCATTTGGATTGTGCCTCATGTTGAATAACTACTTTTTAAAGCCTCAATGTGACCAAAATTGCCATTTGTACAGACTTTTTCTCCTACTAGAAGCTTCTATTTCGAACAATTGCAGGCATTAAAATGATTCTAAACACACTTATTTTAGTTCCAAAAGTGATAATTCACATGCAATAGTCATTTACAGTCAAAAAATTAAACATTAAAAAATTACCATTTCTGACCATCTGGAGAAAGTTCAACAGGTCACGGGTCATCGTTTTTCATCAGAAAATTGATTTTTGGACTTTAGAAAAATTGATTCAAAATGTCATTTGGATTGTGCCTCATGTTGAATAACTACTTATTAAAGCCTCAATGTGACCAAAATTGCCATTTTACAGACTTTTTCTCCTACTAGAAGCTTCTATTTCGACCAACTTCAGGCATTAAAATGACTCTAAACACACTTATTTTAGTTCCACAAGTGATAATTCACTTGCAATAGTCATTTACAGTCAAAAAATTAAACATTAAAAAATTTCCATTTCTGACCATCTGGAGAAATTTCGACAGGTCACGGGTTATCGTTTTTCATCAGAAAATTGATTTTTTGGACTTTAGAAAAATTGATTCAAAATATCATTTGGATTGTGCCTCATGTTGAATAACTACTTTTTAAAGCCTCAATGTGACCAAAATTGCCATTTTTACAGACTTTTTCTCCTACTAGAAGCTTCTATTTCGAACAATTTCAGGCATTAAAATGACTCTAAACACACTTATTTTAGTTCCAAAAGTGATAATTCACATGCGATAGTCATTTACAGTCAAAAAATTAAACATTAAAAAATTACCATTTCAGACCATCTGGAGAAATTTCGACAGGTCGCGGGTCATCGTTTTTCATCAGAAAATTGATTTTTTGGACTTTAGAAAAATTGATTCAAAATATCATTTGGATTGTGCCTCATGTTGAATAACTACTTTTTAAAGCCTCAATGTGACCAAAATTGCCATTTTTACAGACTTTTTCTCCTACTAGAAGCTTCTATTTCGAACAATTTCAGGCATTAAAATGACTCTAAACACACTTATTTTAGTTCCAAAAGTGATAATTCACATGCAATAGTCATTTACAGTCAAAAAATAAAACATTCAAAAATTACCATTTCTGACCATCTGGAGAAATTTCGACAGGTCGCGGGTCATCGTTTTTCATCAGAAAATGGATTTTTTGGACTTTAGAAAAATTGATTCAAAATGTCATTTGGATTGTGCCTCATGTTGAATAACTACTTTTTAAAGCCTCAATGTGACCAAAATTGCCATTTTCACAGACTTTTTCTCCTACTAGAAGCTTCTATTTCGACCAACTTCAGGCATTAAAATGACTCTAAACACACTTATTTTAGTTCCACAAGTGATAATTCACTTGCAATAGTCATTTACAGTCAAAAAATTAAACATTAAAAAATTTCCATTTCTGACCATCTGGAGAAATTTCGACAGGTCACGGGATATCGTTTTTCATCAGAAAATGGATTTTTTGGACTTTAGAAAAATTGATTCAAAATATCATTTGGATTGTGCCTCATGTTGAATAACTACTTTTTAAAGCCTCAATGTGACCAAAATTGCCATTTGTACAGACTTTTTCTCCTACTAGAAGCTTCTATTTCGAACAATTGCAGGCATTAAAATGACCCTAAACACACTTATTTTAGTTCCAAAAGTGATAATTCACATGCAATAGTCATTTACAGTCAAAAAATAAAACATTAAAAAATTACCATTTCTGGTCATCTGGAGAAATTTCGACAGGTCACGGGTCATCGTTTTTCATCAGAAAATTGATTTTTTGGACTTTAGAAAAATTTATTCAAAATATCATTTTGATTGTGCCTCATGTTGAATAACTACTTTTTAAAGCCTCAATGTGACCAAAATTGCCATTTTTACAGACTTTTTCTCCTACTAGAAGCTTCTATTTCGAACAATTTCAGGCATTAAAATGACTCTAAACACACTTATTTTAGTTCCAAAAGTGATAATTCACATGCAATAGTCATTTACAGTCAAAAAATTAAACATTAAAAAATTACCATTTCTGACGATCTGGAGAAAGTTCAACAGGTCACGGGTCATCGTTTTTCATCAGAAAATTGATTTTTTCGACTTTAGAAAAGTTGTTTCAAAATGTCATTGGGATTGTGCCTCATGTTGAATAACTACTTTTTAAAGCCTCAATGTGACCAAAATTGCCATTTTTACAGACTTTTTCTCCTACTAGAAGCTTCTATTTCGACCAATTTCAGGCATTAAAATGACTCTAAACACACTTATTTTAGTTCCAAAAGTGATAATTCACATGCAATAGTCATTTACAGTCAAAAAATAAAACATTCAAAAATTACCATTTCTGACCATCTGGAGAAATTTCGACAGGTCACGGGTTATCGTTTTTCATCAGAAAATGGATTTTTTGGACTTTAGAAAAATTGATTCAAAATATCATTTGGATTGTGCCTCATGTTGAATAACTACTTTTTAAAGCCTCAATGTGACCAAAATTGCCATTTTCACAGACTTTTTCTCCTACTAGAAGCTTCTATTTCGACCAACTTCAGGCATTAAAATGACTCTAAACACACTTATTTTAGTTCCACAAGTGATAATTCACTTGCAATAGTCATTTACAGTCAAAAAATTAAACATTAAAAAATTTCCATTTCTGACCATCTGGAGAAATTTCGACAGGTCACGGGTTATCGTTTTTCATCAGAAAATGGATTTTTTGGACTTTAGAAAAATTGATTCAAAATATCATTTGGATTGTGCCTCATGTTGAATAACTACTTTTTAAAGCCTCAATGTGACCAAAATTGCCATTTGTACAGACTTTTTCTCCTACTAGAAGCTTCTACTTCGACCAACTTCAGGCATTAAAATGACTCTAAACACACTTATTTTAGTTCCACAAGTGATAATTCACGTGCAATAGTTATTTACAGTCAAAAAATTAAACATTAAAAAATTTCCATTTCTGACCATCTGGAGAAATTTCGACAGGTCACGGGATATCGTTTTTCATCAGAAAATGGATTTTTTGGACTTTAGAAAAATTGATTCAAAATATCATTTGGATTGTGCCTCATGTTGAATAACTACTTTTTAAAGCCTCAATGTGACCAAAATTGCCATTTGTACAGACTTTTTCTCCTACTAGAAGCTTCTATTTCGAACAATTGCAGGCATTAAAATGACCCTAAACACACTTATTTTAGTTCCAAAAGTGATAATTCACATGCAATAGTCATTTACAGTCAAAAAATAAAACATTAAAAAATTACCATTTCTGACCATCTGGAGAAATTTCGACAGGTCACGGGTCATCGTTTTTCATCAGAAAATTGATTTTTTGGACTTTAGAAAAATTGATTCAAAATATCATTTTGATTGTGCCTCATGTTGAATAACTACTTTTTAAAGCCTCAATGTGACCAAAATTGCCATTTTTACAGACTTTTTCTCCTACTAGAAGCTTCTATTTCGAACAATTTCAGGCATTAAAATGACTCTAAACACACTTATTTTAGTTCCAAAAGTGATAATTCACATGCAATAGTCATTTACAGTCAAAAAATTAAACATTAAAAAATTACCATTTCTGACCATCTGGAGAAAGTTCAACAGGTCACGGGTCATCGTTTTTCATCAAAAAATGTATTTTTTTGACTTTAGAAAAATTGATTAAAAATGTCATTTGGATTGTTCCTCATGTTTAATAACTACTTTTTAAAGCCTCAATGTGACCAAAATTGCCATTTTTACACAATTTTTCTCCTACTAGAAGCTTCTATCTCGACCAATTTCAGGCATTAAAATGACTCTAAACACACTTCTTTTAGTTCCAAAAGTGATAATTCATATGCAATAGTCATTTACAGTCAAAAAAATTAAACATTAAAAAAATACCATTTCTGACCATCTGGAGAAAGTTCAACAGGTCACGGGTCATCGTTTTTCATCAGAAAATTGATTTTTGGACTTTAGAAAAATTGATTCAAAATGTCATTTGAATTGTGCCTCATGTTGAATCACTACTTTTTAAAGCCTCGATGTGACCAAAATTGCCATTTTTACAGACTTTTTCTCCTACTAGAAGCTTCTATTTCGACCAACTTCAGGCATTAAAATGACTCTAAACACACTTATTTTAGTTCCACAAGTGATAATTCACTTGCAATAGTCATTCACAGTCAAAAAAATTAAACATTAAAAAATTTCCATTTCTGACCATCTGGAGAAATTTCGACAGGTCACGGGTCATCGTTTTTCATCAGAAAATGGATTTTTTGGACTTTAGAAAAATTGATTCAAAATATCATTTGGATTGTGCCTCATGTTGAATAACTACTTTTTAAAGCCTCAATGTGACCAAAATTGCCATTTGTACAGACTTTTTCTCCTACTAGAAGCTTCTATTTCGAACAATTTCAGGCATTAAAATGACTCTAAACACAATTATTTTAGTTCCAAAAGTGATAATTCACATGCAATAGTCATTTACAGTCAAAAAATAAAACATTAAAAAATTACCATTTCTGACCATCTGGAGAAATTTTGACAGGTCACGGGTCATCGTTTTTCATCAGAAAATGGATTTTTTGGACTTTAGAAAAATTGATTCAAAATGTCATTTGGATTGTGCCTCATGTTGAATAACTACTTTTTAAAGCCTCAATGTGACCAAAATTGCCATTTTTACAGACTTTTTCTCCTACTAGAAGCTTCTATTTCGACCAATTTCAGGCATTAAAATGACTCTAAACACACTTATTTTAGTTCCAAAAGTGATAATTCACATGCAATAGTCATTTACAGTCAAAAAATTAAACATTAAAAAATTACCATTTCTGACCATCTGGAGAAAGTTCAACAGGTCACGGGTCATCGTTTTTCATCAGAAAATTGATTTTTTCGGCTTTATAAAAATTGATTCAAAATGTCATTTGGATTGTGCCTCATGTTGAATAACTACTTATTAAAGCCTCAATGTGACCAAAATTGCCATTTTTACAGACTTTTTCTCCTTCTCAGAAGCTTCTATTATGACTAATTTCAGGCATTAAGACGACTCTAAACACACTTATTTTAGTTCCACAAGTGATAATTCACATGCGATAGTCATTTACAGTCAAAAAATTAAACATTAAAAAATTACCATTTCTGACCATCTGGAGAAATTTCGACAGGTCGCGGGTCATCGTTTTTCATCAGAAAATGGATTTTTTGGACTTTAGAAAAATTGATTCAAAATATCATTTGGATTGTTCCTCATGTTGAATAACTACTTTTTAAAGCCTCAATGTGACCAAAATTGCCATTTTTACACACTTTTTCTCCTACTAGAAGCTTCTATTTCGACCAATTTCAGGCATTAAAATGACTCTAAACACACTTCTTTTAGTTCCAAAAGTGATAATTCATATGCAATAGTCATTTACAGTCAAAAAAATTAAACATTCAAAAATTACCATTTCTGACCATCTGGAGAAAGTTAAACAGGTCACGGGTCATCGTTTTTCATCAGAAAATTGATTTTTGGACTTTAGAAAAATTGATTCAAAATGTCATTTGAATTGTGCCTCATGTTGAATAACTACTTTTTAAAGCCTCGACGTGACCAAAATTGCCATTTTTACAGACTTTTTCTCCTACTGGAAGCTTCTATTTCGACCAACTTCAGGCATTAAAATGACTCTAAACACACTTATTTTAGTTCCACAAGTTATAATTCACTTGCAATAGTCATTTACAGTCAAAAAATTAAACATTAAAAAATTTCCATTTCTGACCATCTGGAGAAATTTCGACAGATCACGGGTTATCGTTTTTCATCAGAAAATTTATTTTTTGGACTTTAGAAAAATTGATTCAAAATATCATTTGGATTGTGCCTCATGTTGAATAACTACTTTATAAAGCCTCAATGTGACCAAAATTGCCATTTGTACAGACTTTTTCTCCTACTAGAAGCTTCTATTTCAAACAATTGCAGGCATTGAAATGACCCTAAACACACTTATTTTAGTTCCAAAAGTGATAATTCACATGCAATAGTCATTTACAGTCAAAAAATAAAACATTAAAAAATTACCATTTCTGACCATCTGGAGAAATTTCGACAGGTCACGGGTCATCGTTTTTCATCAGAAAATTGATTTTTTGGACTTTAGAAAAATTGATTCAAAATATCATTTGGATTGTGCCTCATGTTGAATAACTACTTTTTAAAGCCTCAATGTGACCAAAATTGCCATTTTTACAGACTTTTTCTCCTACTTGAAGCTTCTATTTCGAACAATTTCAGGCATTAAAATGACTCTAAACACACTTATTTTAGTTCCAAAAGTGATAATTCACATGCAATAGTCATTTACAGTCAAAAAATTAAACATTAAAAAATTACCATTTCTGACCATCTGGAGAAAGTTCAACAGGTCACGGGTCATCGTTTTTCATCAAAAAATGTATTTTTTTGACTTTAGAAAAATTGATTAAAAATGTCATTTGGATTGTTCCTCATGTTTAATAACTACTTTTTAAAGCCTCAATGTGACCAAAATTGCCATTTTTACACAATTTTTCTCCTACTAGAAGCTTCTATCTCGACCAATTTCAGGCATTAAAATGACTCTAAACACACTTCTTTTAGTTCCAAAAGTGATAATTCATATGCAATAGTCATTTACAGTCAAAAAAATTAAACATTAAAAAAATACCATTTCTGACCATCTGGAGAAAGTTCAACAGGTCACGGGTCATCGTTTTTCATCAGAAAATTGATTTTTGGACTTTAGAAAAATTGATTCAAAATGTCATTTGAATTGTGCCTCATGTTGAATCACTACTTTTTAAAGCCTCGATGTGACCAAAATTGCCATTTTTACAGACTTTTTCTCCTACTAGAAGCTTCTATTTCGACCAACTTCAGGCATTAAAATGACTCTAAACACACTTATTTTAGTTCCACAAGTGATAATTCACTTGCAATAGTCATTCACAGTCAAAAAAATTAAACATTAAAAAATTTCCATTTCTGACCATCTGGAGAAATTTCGACAGGTCACGGGTCATCGTTTTTCATCAGAAAATGGATTTTTTGGACTTTAGAAAAATTGATTCAAAATATCATTTGGATTGTGCCTCATGTTGAATAACTACTTTTTAAAGCCTTAATGTGACCAAAATTGCCATTTGTACAGACTTTTTCTCCTACTAGAAGCTTCTATTTCGAACAATTTCAGGCATTAAAATGACTCTAAACACAATTATTTTAGTTCCAAAAGTGATAATTCACATGCAATAGTCATTTACAGTCAAAAAAAAAAACATTAAAAAATTACCATTTCTGACCATCTGGAGAAATTTTGACAGGTCACGGGTCATCGTTTTTCATCAGAAAATGGATTTTTTGGACTTTAGAAAAATTGATTCAAAATGTCATTTGGATTGTGCCTCATGTTGAATAACTACTTTTTAAAGCCTCAATGTGACCAAAATTGCCATTTTTACAGACTTTTTCTCCTACTAGAAGCTTCTATTTCGACCAATTTCAGGCATTAAAATGACTCTAAACACACTTATTTTAGTTCCAAAAGTGATAATTCACATGCAATAGTCATTTACAGTCAAAAAATTAAACATTAAAAAATTACCATTTCTGACCATCTGGAGAAAGTTCAACAGGTCACGGGTCATCGTTTTTCATCAGAAAATTGATTTTTTCGGCTTTATAAAAATTGATTCAAAATGTCATTTGGATTGTGCCTCATGTTGAATAACTACTTATTAAAGCCTCAATGTGACCAAAATTGCCATTTTTACAGACTTTTTCTCCTTCTCAGAAGCTTCTATTATGACTAATTTCAGGCATTAAGACGACTCTAAACACACTTATTTTAGTTCCACAAGTGATAATTCACATGCGATAGTCATTTACAGTCAAAAAATTAAACATTAAAAAATTACCATTTCTGACCATCTGGAGAAATTTCGACAGGTCGCGGGTCATCGTTTTTCATCAGAAAATGGATTTTTTGGACTTTAGAAAAATTGATTCAAAATATCATTTGGATTGTTCCTCATGTTGAATAACTACTTTTTAAAGCCTCAATGTGACCAAAATTGCCATTTTTACAGACTTTTTCTCCTACTGGAAGCTTCTATTTCGACCAACTTCAGGCATTAAAATGACTCTAAACACACTTATTTTAGTTCCACAAGTTATAATTCACTTGCAATAGTCATTTACAGTCAAAAAATTAAACATTAAAAAATTTCCATTTCTGACCATCTGGAGAAATTTCGACAGATCACGGGTTATCGTTTTTCATCAGAAAATTTATTTTTTGGACTTTAGAAAAATTGATTCAAAATATCATTTGGATTGTGCCTCATGTTGAATAACTACTTTATAAAGCCTCAATGTGACCAAAATTGCCATTTGTACAGACTTTTTCTCCTACTAGAAGCTTCTATTTCAAACAATTGCAGGCATTGAAATGACCCTAAACACACTTATTTTAGTTCCAAAAGTGATAATTCACATGCAATAGTCATTTACAGTCAAAAAATAAAACATTAAAAAATTACCATTTCTGACCATCTGGAGAAATTTCGACAGGTCACGGGTCATCGTTTTTCATCAGAAAATTGATTTTTTGGACTTTAGAAAAATTGATTCAAAATATCATTTGGATTGTGCCTCATGTTGAATAACTACTTTTTAAAGCCTCAATGTGACCAAAATTGCCATTTTTACAGACTTTTTCTCCTACTAGAAGCTTCTATTTCGAACAATTTCAGGCATTAAAATGACTCTAAACACACTTATTTTAGTTCCAAAAGTGATAATTCACATGCAATAGTCATTTACAGTCAAAAAAATAAAACATTAAAAAATTACCATTTCTGACCATCTGGAGAAATTTCGACAGGTCGCGGGTCATCGTTTTTCATCAGAAAATTGATTTTTGGACTTTAGAAAAATTGATTCAAAATGTCATTTGAATTGTGCCTCATGTTGAATAACTACTTTTTAAAGCCTCCATGTGACCAAAATTGCCATTTTTACAGACTTTTTCTCCTACTAGAAGCTTCTATTTCGACCAACTTCAGGCATTAAAATGACTCTAAACACACTTATTTTAGTTCCAAAAGTGATAATTCACATGCAATAGTCATTTACAGTCAAAAAATAAAACATTAAAAAATTACCATTTCTGACCATCTGGAGAAATTTCAACAGGTCACGGGTCATCGTTTTTCATCAGAAAATTGATTTTTTGGACTTTAGAAAAATTGATTCAAAATATCATTTGGATTGTGCCTCATGTTGAATAACTACTTTTTAAAGCCTCAATGTGACCAAAATTGCCATTTTTACAGACTTTTTCTCCTACTAGAAGCTTCTATTTCGAACAATTTAAGGCATTTAAATGACTCTAAACACACTTATTTTAGTTCCAAAAGTGATAATTCACATGCAATAGTCATTTACAGTCAAAAAATAAAACATTAAAAAATTACCATTTCTGACCATCTGGAGAAATTTCGACAGGTCGCGGGTCATCGTTTTTCATCAGAAAATGGATTTTTTGGACTTTAGAAAAAATTGATTCAAAATGTCATTTGGATTGTGCCTCATGTTGAATAACTACTTTTTAAAACCTCAATGTGACCAAAATTGCCATTTTTACAGACTTTTTCTCCTACTAGAAGCTTCTATTTCGACCAATTTCAGGCATTAAAATGACTCTAAACACACTTATTTTAGTTCCAAAAGTGATAATTCACATGCGATAGTCATTTACAGTCAAAAAATTAAACATTAAAAAATTACCATTTCTGACCATCTGGAGAAATTTCGACAGGTCGCGGGTCATCGTTTTTCATCAGAAAATGGATTTTTTGGACTTTAGAAAAATTGATTAAAAATGTCATTTGGATTGTTCCTCATGTTGAATAACTACTTTTTAAAGCCTCAATGTCACCAAAATTGCCATTTTTACACACTTTTTCTCCTACTAGAAGCTTCTATCTTGACCAATTTCAGGCATTAAAATGACTCTAAACACACTTCTTTTAGTTCCAAAAGTGATAATTCATATGCAATAGTCATTTACAGTCAAAAAAATTAAACATTAAAAAAATACCATTTCTGACCATCTGGAGAAAGTTCAACAGGTCACGGGTCATCGTTTTTCATCAGAAAATTGATTTTTGGACTTTAGAAAAATTGATTCAAAATGTCATTTGAATTGTGCCTCATGTTGAATAACTACTTTTTAAAGCCTCAATGTGACCAAAATTGCCATTTGTACAGACTTTTTCTCCTACTAGAAGCTTCTATTTCAAACAATTGCAGGCATTGAAATGACCCTAAACACACTTATTTTAGTTCCAAAAGTGATAATTCACATGCAATAGTCATTTACAGTCAAAAAATAAAACATTAAAAAATTACCATTTCTGACCATCTGGAGAAATTTCGACAGGTCACGGGTCATCGTTTTTCATCAGAAAATTGATTTTTTGGACTTTAGAAAAATTGATTCAAAATATCATTTGGATTGTGCCTCATGTTGAATAACTACTTTTTAAAGCCTCAATGTGACCAAAATTGCCATTTTTACAGACTTTTTCTCCTACTAGAAGCTTCTATTTCGAACAATTTCAGGCATTAAAATGACTCTAAACACACTTATTTTAGTTCCAAAAGTGATAATTCACATGCAATAGTCATTTACAGTCAAAAAAATAAAACATTAAAAAATTACCATTTCTGACCATCTGGAGAAATTTCGACAGGTCGCGGGTCATCGTTTTTCATCAGAAAATGGATTTTTTGGACTTTAGAAAAATTGATTCAAAATGTCATTTGGATTGTGCCTCATGTTGAATAACTACTTTTTAAAGCCTCAATGTGACCAAAATTGCCATTTTTACAGACTTTTTCTCCTACTAGAAGCTTCTATTTCGAACAATTTCAGGCATTAAAATGACTCTAAACACACTTATTTTAGTTCCAAAAGTGATAATTCACATGCAATAGTCATTTACAGTCAAAAAATAAAACATTAAAAAATTACCATTTCTGACCATCTGGAGAAATTTCGACAGGTCGCGGGTCATCGTTTTTCATCAGAAAATGGATTTTTTGGACTTTAGAAAAAATTGATTCAAAATGTCATTTGGATTGTGCCTCATGTTGAATAACTACTTTTTAAAACCTCAATGTGACCAAAATTGCCATTTTTACAGACTTTTTCTCCTACTAGAAGCTTCTATTTCGACCAATTTCAGGCATTAAAATGACTCTAAACACACTTATTTTAGTTCCAAAAGTGATAATTCACATGCGATAGTCATTTACAGTCAAAAAATTAAACATTAAAAAATTACCATTTCTGACCATCTGGAGAAATTTCGACAGGTCGCGGGTCATCGTTTTTCATCAGAAAATGGATTTTTTGGACTTTAGAAAAATTGATTAAAAATGTCATTTGGATTGTTCCTCATGTTGAATAACTACTTTTTAAAGCCTCAATGTCACCAAAATTGCCATTTTTACACACTTTTTCTCCTACTAGAAGCTTCTATTTCGACCAACTTCAGGCATTAAAATGACTCTAAACACACTTATTTTAGTTCCAAAAGTGATAATTCACATGCAATAGTCATTTACAGTCAAAAAATAAAACATTAAAAAATTACCATTTCTGACCATCTGGAGAAATTTCAACAGGTCCCGGGTCATCGTTTTTCATCAGAAAATGGATTTTTTGGACTTTAGAAAAATTGATTCAAAATGTCATTTGGATTGTGCCTCATGTTGAATAACTACTTTTTAAAGCCTCAATGTGACCAAAATTGCCATTTTCACAGACTTTTTCTCCTACTAGAAGCTTCTATTTCGACCAACTTCAGGCATTAAAATGACTCTAAACACACTTATTTTAGTTCCACAAGTGATAATTCACTTGCAATAGTCATTTACAGTCAAAAAATTAAACATTAAAAAATTTCCATTTCTGACCATCTGGAGAAATTTCGACAGGTCACGGGTTATCGTTTTTCATCAGAAAATGGATTTTTTGGACTTTAGAAAAATTGATTCAAAATATCATTTGGATTGTGCCTCATGTTGAATAACTACTTTTTAAAGCCTCAATGTGACCAAAATTGCCATTTGTACAGACTTTTTCTCCTACTAGAAGCTTCTATTTCGAACAATTTCAGGCATTAAAATGACTCTAAACACACTTATTTTAGTTCCAAAAGTGATAATTCACATGCAATAGTCATTTACAGTCAAAAAATAAAACATTAAAAAATTACCATTTCTGACCATCTGGAGAAATTTTGACAGGTCACGGGTCATCGTTTTTCATCAGAAAATTGATTTTTTGGACTTTAGAAAAATTGATTCAAAATGTCATTTGGATTGTGCCTCATGTTGAATAACTACTTTTTAAAGCCTCAATGTGACCAAAATTGCCATTTTTACAGACTTTTTCTCCTACTAGAAGCTTCTATTTCGACCAATTTCAGGCATTAAAATGACTCTAAACACACTTATTTTAGTTCCAAAAGTGATAATTCACATGCGATAGTCATTTACAGTCAAAAAATTAAACATTAAAAAATTACCATTTCTGACCATCTGGAGAATTTTCGACAGGTCGCGGGTCATCGTTTTTCATCAGAAAATGGATTTTTTGGACTTTAGAAAAATTAATTCAAAATGTCATTTGGATAGTGCCTCATGTTGAATAACTACTTTTTAAAGCCTCAATGTGACCAAAATTGCCATTTTTACAGACTTTTTCTCCTACTAGAAGCTTCTATTTCGACCAATTTCAGGCATTAAAATGACTCTAAACACACTTATTTTAGTTCCAAAAGTGATAATTCACATGCAATAGTCATTTACAGTCAAAAAATTAAACATTAAAAAATTACCATTTCTGACCATCTGGAGAAAGTTCAACAGGTCACGGGTCATCGTTTTTCATCAGAAAATTGATTTTTTCGGCTTTATAAAAATTGATTCAAAATATCATTTGGATTGTGCCTCATGTTGAATAACTACTTTTTAAAGCCTCAATGTGACCAAAATTGCCATTTTTACAGACTTTTTCTCCTACTAGAAGCTTCTATTTCGAACAATTTCAGGCATTAAAATGACTCTAAACACACTTATTTTAGTTCCAAAAGTGATAATTCACATGCAATAGTCATTTACAGTCAAAAAATAAAACATTCAAAAATTACCATTTCTGACCATCTGGAGAAATTTCGACAGGTCGCGGGTCATCGTTTTTCATCAGAAAATGGATTTTTTGGACTTTAGAAAAATTGATTCAAAATGTCATTTGGATTGTGCCTCATGTTGAATAACTACTTTTTAAAGCCTCAATGTGACCAAAATTGCCATTTTTACAGACTTTTTCTCCTACTAGAAGCTTCTATTTCGACCAATTTCAGGCATTAAAATGACTCTAAACACACTTATTTTAGTTCCAAAAGTGATAATTCACATGCAATAGTCATTTACAGTCAAAAAATAAAACATTAAAAAATTACCATTTCTGACCATCTGGAGAAATTTCGACAGGTCACGGGTCATCGTTTTTCATCAGAAAATTGATTTTTTGGACTTTAGAAAAATTGATTCAAAATATCATTTGCATTGTGCCTCATGTTGAATAACTACTTTTTAAAGCCTCAATGTGACCAAAATTGCCATTTTTACAGACTTTTTCTCCTACTAGAAGCTTCTATTTCGAAAACAATTTCAGGCATTTAAATTAGGGGTGGGCGGAATTTGCGGAATTAACCTTCGCAAATTATCGCGAGAATGTTTAAAATTATCGCAAACAAGCAGAAATATCGCGAAGATGCGAAAGTTTTTTTCCGGCATGTTCGCGAGATTTTCTGCATGGTTGCGGGTCGCCAACTTACCCATGTGGTTGCTTGCGGGCGCGGCCATCTTGTTTTGAGTTGTTCTCGCGGTGCATGATCGCGAGAAGAAAGACGTTATCGCGCGACGCATGACGTCACTGCGGGCGCGAACTGTCGCGAGACAGCGCAAATGGCTAAAAACAATACAACATCTCATGGAGAACGCGACCGGATCAAGAAAACTTGTCGGCGAACGCAGGGATTCAGGTAAGGCGATCGCGCGCGCGCAAGAATGTATCATTTTACAGCGCGAGCAAGAAACAAATTATCGCCAAGCTGCGGAAACCGGAATTTTTGACATTTTCGCGCTCTCCGCGGAACGCAAAAATGTCAAATTATCGCAATTTCCGCGAACGGAACGAAATTTTTGCCCAGGCCTAATTTAAATGACTCTAAACACACTTATTTTAGTTCCAAAAGTGATAATTCACATGCAATAGTCATTTACAGTCAAAAAATAAAACATTCAAAAATTACCATTTCTGACCATCTGGAGAAATTTCGACAGGTCGCGGGTCATCGTTTTTCATCAGAAAATGGATTTTTTGGACTTTAGAAAAATTGGTTCAAAATGTCATTTGGATTGTGCCTCATGTTGAATAACTACTTTTTAAAGCCTCAATGTGACCAAAATTGCCATTTTTACAGACTTTTTCTCCTACTAGAAGCTTCTATTTCGACCAATGTCAGGCATTAAAATGACTCTAAACACACTTATTTTAGTTCCAAAAGTGATAATTCATATGCAATAGTCATTTACAGTCCAAAAAATTAAACATTAAAAAATTACCATTTCCGACCATCTGGAGAAAGTTCAACAGGTCACGGGTCATCGTTTTTCATCAGAAAATTGATTTTTGGACTTTAGAAAAAATGATTCAAAATGTCATTTGAATTGTGCCTCATGTTGAATAACTACTTTTTAAAGCCTCGATGTGACCAAAATTGCCATTTTTACAGACTTTTTCTCCTACTAGAAGCTTCTATTTCGACCAACTTCAGGCATTAAAATGACTCTAAACACACTTATTTTAGTTCCACAAGTGATCATTCACTTGCAATAGTCATTTACAGTCAAAAAATTAAACATTAAAAAATTTCCATTTCTGACCATCTGGAGAAATTTCGACAGGTCACGGGTCATCGTTTTTCATCAGAAAATGGATTTTTTGGACTTTAGAAAAACTGATTCAAAATGTCATTTGGATTGTGCCTCATGTTGAATAACTACTTTTTAAAGCCTCAATGTGACCAAAATTGCCATTTTTACAGACTTTTTCTCCTACTAGAAGCTTCTATTTCGACCAATTTCAGGCATTAAAATGACTCTAAACACACTTATTTTAGTTCCAAAAGTGATAATTCACATGCGATAGTCATTTACAGTCAAAAAATTAAACATTAAAAAATTACCATTTCTGACCATCTGGAGAAATTTCGACAGGTCGCGGGTCATCGTTTTTCATCAGAAAATGGATTTTTTGGACTTTAGAAAAATTGATTAAAAATGTCATTTGGATTGTTCCTCATGTTTAATAACTACTTTTTAAAGCCTCAATGTGACCAAAATTGCCATTTTTACACACTTTTTCTCCTACTAGAAGCTTCTATCTCGACCAATTTCAGGCATTAAAATGACTCTAAACACACTTCTTTTAGTTCCAAAAGTGATAATTCATATGCAATAGTCATTTACAGTCAAAAAAATTAAACATTAAAAAAATACCATTTCTGACCATCTGGAGAAAGTTCAACAGGTCACGGGTCATCGTTTTTCATCAGAAAATTGATTTTTGGACTTTAGAAAAATTGATTCAAAATGTCATTTGAATTGTGCCTCATGTTGAATCACTACTTTTTAAAGCCTCGATGTGACCAAAATTGCCATTTTTACAGACTTTTTCTCCTACTAGAAGCTTCTATTTCGACCAACTTCAGGCATTAAAATGACTCTAAACACACTTATTTTAGTTCCACAAGTGATAATTCACTTGCAATAGTCATTTACAGTCAAAAAAATTAAACATTAAAACATTTCCATTTCTGACCATCTGGAGAAATTTCGACAGGTCACGGGTCATCGTTTTTCATCAGAAAATGGATTTTTTGGACTTTAGAAAAATTGATTCAAAATATCATTTGGATTGTGCCTCATGTTGAATAACTACTTTTTAAAGCCTCAATGTGACCAAAATTGCCATTTGTACAGACTTTTTCTCCTACTAGAAGCTTCTATTTCGAACAATTTCAGGCATTAAAATGACTCTAAACACAATTATTTTAGTTCCAAAAGTGATAATTCACATGCAATAGTCATTTACAGTCAAAAAATAAAACATTAAAAAATTACCATTTCTGACCATCTGGAGAAATTTTGACAGGTCACGGGTCATCGTTTTTCATCAGAAAATGGATTTTTTGGACTTTAGAAAAATTGATTCAAAATGTCATTTGGATTGTGCCTCATGTTGAATAACTACTTTTTAAAGCCTCAATGTGACCAAAATTGCCATTTTTACAGACTTTTTCTCCTACTAGAAGCTTCTATTTCGACCAATTTCAGGCATTAAAATGACTCTAAACACACTTATTTTAGTTCCAAAAGTGATAATTCACATGCAATAGTCATTTACAGTCAAAAAATAAAACATTAAAAAATTACCATTTCTGACCATCTGGAGAAATTTCGACAGGTCGCGGGTCATCATTTTTCATCAGAAAATGGATTTTTTGGACTTTAGAATAAATTGATTCAAAATGTCATTTGGATTGTGCCTCATGTTGAATAACTACTTTTTAAAGCCTCAATGTGACCAAAATTGCCATTTTTACAGACTTTTTCTCCTACTAGAAGCTTCTATTTCGACCAATTTCAGGCATTAAAATGACTCTAAACACACTTATTTTAGTTCCAAAAGTGATAATTCACATGCGATAGTCATTTACAGTCAAAAAATTAAACATTAAAAAATTACCATTTCTGACCATCTGGAGAATTTTCGACAGGTCGCGGGTCATCGTTTTTCATCAGAAAATGGATTTTTTGGACTTTAGAAAAATTGATTCAAAATGTCATTTGGATTGTGCCTCATGTTGAATAACTACTTTTTAAAGCCTCAATGTGACCAAAATTGCCATTTTTACAGACTTTTTCTCCTACTAGAAGCTTCTATTTCGACCAATTTCAGGCATTAAAATGACTCTAAACACACTTATTTTAGTTCCAAAAGTGATAATTCACATGCAATAGTCATTTACAGTCAAAAAATTAAACATTAAAAAATTACCATTTCTGACCATCTGGAGAAAGTTCAACAGGTCACGGGTCATCGTTTTTCATCAGAAAATTGATTTTTTCGGCTTTATAAAAATTGATTCAAAATGTCATTTGGATTGTGCCTCATGTTGAATAACTACTTATTAAAGCCTCAATGTGACCAAAATTGCCATTTTTACAGACTTTTTCTCCTTCTCAGAAGCTTCTATTATGACTAATTTCAGGCATTAAGACGACTCTAAACACACTTATTTTAGTTCCACAAGTGATAATTCACATGCGATAGTCATTTACAGTCAAAAAATTAAACATTAAAAAATTACCATTTCTGACCATCTGGAGAAATTTCGACAGGTCGCGGGTCATCGTTTTTCATCAGAAAATGGATTTTTTGGACTTTAGAAAAATTGATTCAAAATATCATTTGGATTGTTCCTCATGTTGAATAACTACTTTTTAAAGCCTCAATGTGACCAAAATTGCCATTTTTACACACTTTTTCTCCTACTAGAAGCTTCTATTTCGACCAATTTCAGGCATTAAAATGACTCTAAACACACTTCTTTTAGTTCCAAAAGTGATAATTCATATGCAATAGTCATTTACAGTCAAAAAAATTAAACATTCAAAAATTACCATTTCTGACCATCTGGAGAAAGTTAAACAGGTCACGGGTCATCGTTTTTCATCAGAAAATTGATTTTTGGACTTTAGAAAAATTGATTCAAAATGTCATTTGAATTGTGCCTCATGTTGAATAACTACTTTTTAAAGCCTCGACGTGACCAAAATTGCCATTTTTACAGACTTTTTCTCCTACTGGAAGCTTCTATTTCGACCAACTTCAGGCATTAAAATGACTCTAAACACACTTATTTTAGTTCCACAAGTGATAATTCACTTGCAATAGTCATTTACAGTCAAAAAATTAAACATTAAAAAATTTCCATTTCTGACCATCTGGAGAAATTTCGACAGATCACGGGTTATCGTTTTTCATCAGAAAATTGATTTTTTGGACTTTAGAAAAATTGATTCAAAATATCATTTGGATTGTGCCTCATGTTGAATAACTACTTTTTAAAGCCTCAATGTGACCAAAATTGCCATTTGTACAGACTTTTTCTCCTACTAGAAGCTTCTATTTCAAACAATTTCAGGCATTAAAATGACTCTAAACACACTTCTTTTAGTTCCAAAAGTGATAATTCATATGCAATAGTCATTTACAGTCAAAAAAATTAAACATTCAAAAATTACCATTTCTGACCATCTGGAGAAAGTTAAACAGGTCACGGGTCATCGTTTTTCATCAGAAAATTGATTTTTGGACTTTAGAAAAATTGATTCAAAATGTCATTTGAATTGTGCCTCATGTTGAATAACTACTTTTTAAAGCCTCGACGTGACCAAAATTGCCATTTTTACAGACTTTTTCTCCTACTGGAAGCTTCTATTTCGACCAACTTCAGGCATTAAAATGACTCTAAACACACTTATTTTAGTTCCACAAGTGATAATTCACTTGCAATAGTCATTTACAGTCAAAAAATTAAACATTAAAAAATTTCCATTTCTGACCATCTGGAGAAATTTCGACAGATCACGGGTTATCGTTTTTCATCAGAAAATTGATTTTTTGGACTTTAGAAAAATTGATTCAAAATATCATTTGGATTGTGCCTCATGTTGAATAACTACTTTTTAAAGCCTCAATGTGACCAAAATTGCCATTTGTACAGACTTTTTCTCCTACTAGAAGCTTCTATTTCAAACAATTGCAGGCATTGAAATGACCCTAAACACACTTATTTTAGTTCCAAAAGTGATAATTCACATGCAATAGTCATTTACAGTCAAAAAATAAAACATTAAAAAATTACATTTCTGACCATCTGGAGAAATTTCGACAGGTCACGGGTCATCGTTTTTCATCAGAAAATAGATTTTTTGGACTTTAGAAAAATTGATTCAAAATATCATTTGGATTGTGCCTCATGTTGAATAACTACTTTTTAAAGCCTCAATGTGACCAAAATTGCCATTTTTACAGACTTTTTCTCCTACTAGAAGCTTCTATTTCGAACAATTTCAGGCATTAAAATGACTCTAAACACACTTATTTTAGTTCCAAAAGTGATAATTCACATGCAATAGTCATTTACAGTCAAAAAAATAAAACATTCAAAAATTACCATTTCTGACCATCTGGAGAAATTTCGACAGGTCGCGGGTCATCGTTTTTCATCAGAAAATGGATTTTTTGGACTTTAGAAAAATTGATTCAAAATGTCATTTGGATTGTGCCTCATGTTGAATAACTACTTTTTAAAGCATCAATGTGACCAAAATTGCCATTTTTACAGACTTTTTCTCCTACTAGAAGCTTCTATTTCGACCAATTTCAGGCATTAAAATGACTCTAAACACACTTATTTTAGTTCCAAAAGTGATAATTCACATGCAATAGTCATTTACAGTCAAAAAATAAAACATTAAAAAATTACCATTTCTGACCATCTGGAGAAATTTCGACAGGTCGCGGGTCATCGTTTTTCATCAGAAAATGGATTTTTTGGACTTTAGAAAAAATTGATTCAAAATGTCATTTGGATTGTGCCTCATGTTGAATAACTACTTTTTAAAACCTCAATGTGACCAAAATTGCCATTTTTACAGACTTTTTCTCCTACTAGAAGCTTCTATTTCGACCAATTTCAGGCATTAAAATGACCCTAAAAACACTTATTTTAGTTCCAAAAGTGATAATTCACATGCGATAGTCATTTACAGTCAAAAAATTAAACATTAAAAAATTACCATTTCTGACCATCTGGAGAAATTTCGACAGGTCGCGGGTCATCGTTTTTCATCAGAAAATGGATTTTTTGGACTTTAGAAAAATTGATTAAAAATGTCATTTGGATTGTTCCTCATGTTGAATAACTACTTTTTAAAGCCTCAATGTCACCAAAATTGCCATTTTTACACACTTTTTCTCCTACTAGAAGCTTCTATCTTGACCAATTTCAGGCATTAAAATGACTCTAAACACACTTCTTTTAGTTCCAAAAGTGATAATTCATATGCAATAGTCATTTACAGTCAAAAAAATTAAACATTAAAAAAATACCATTTCTGACCATCTGGAGAAAGTTCAACAGGTCACGGGTCATCGTTTTTCATCAGAAAATTGATTTTTGGACTTTAGAAAAATTGATTCAAAATGTCATTTGAATTGTGCCTCATGTTGAATAACTACTTTTTAAAGCCTCCATGTGACCAAAATTGCCATTTTTACAGACTTTTTCTCCTACTAGAAGCTTCTATTTCGACCAACTTCAGGCATTAAAATGACTCTAAACACACTTATTTTAGTTCCAAAAGTGATAATTCACATGCAATAGTCATTTACAGTCAAAAAATAAAACATTAAAAAATTACCATTTCTGACCATCTGGAGAAATTTCAACAGGTCACGGGTCATCGTTTTTCATCAGAAAATTGATTTTTTGGACTTTAGAAAAATTGATTCAAAATATCATTTGGATTGTGCCTCATGTTGAATAACTACTTTTTAAAGCCTCAATGTGACCAAAATTGCCATTTTTACAGACTTTTTCTCCTACTAGAAGCTTCTATTTCGAACAATTTCAGGCATTTAAATGACTCTAAACACACTTATTTTAGTTCCAAAAGTGATAATTCACATGCAATAGTCATTTACAGTCAAAAAATAAAACATTCAAAAATTACCATTTCTGACCATCTGGAGAAATTTCGACAGTTCGCGGGTCATCGTTTTTCATCAGAAAATGGATTTTTTAGACTTTAGAAAAATTGATTCAAAATATCATTTGGATTGTGCCTCATGTTGAATAACTACTTTTTAAAGCCTCAATGTGACCAAAATTGCCATTTGTACAGACTTTTTCTCCTACTAGAAGCTTCTATTTCGAACAATTGCAGGCATTAAAATGACCCTAAACACACTTATTTTAGTTCCAAAAGTGATAATTCACATGCAATAGTCATTTACAGTCAAAAAATAAAACATTAAAAAATTACCATTTCTGACCATCTGGAGAAATTTCGACAGGTCACGGGTCATCGTTTTTCATCAGAAAATTGATTTTTTTGGACTTTAGAAAAATTGATTCAAAATATCATTTGGATTGTGCCTCATGTTGAATAACTACTTTTTAAAGCCTCAATGTGACCAAAATTGCCATTTTTACAGACTTTTTCTCCTACTAGAAGCTTCTATTTCGAACAATTTCAGGCATTAAAATGACTCTAAACACACTTATTTTAGTTCCAAAAGTGATAATTCACATGCAATAGTCATTTACAGTCAAAAAATAAAACATTCAAAAATTACCATTTCTGACCATCTGGAGAAATTTCGACAGGTCGCGGGTCATCGTTTTTCATCAGAAAATGGATTTTTTGGACTTTAGAAAAATTGATTCAAAATGTCATTTGGATTGTGCCTCATGTTGAATAACTACTTTTTAAAGCCTCAATGTGACCAAAATTGCCATTTTCACAGACTTTTTCTCCTACTAGAAGCTTCTATTTCGACCAACTTCAGGCATTAAAATGACTCTAAACACACTTATTTTAGTTCCACAAGTGATAATTCACTTGCAATAGTCATTTACAGTCAAAAAATTAAACATTAAAAAATTTCCATTTCTGACCATCTGGAGAAATTTCGACAGGTCACGGGATATCGTTTTTCATCAGAAAATGGATTTTTTGGACTTTAGAAAAATTGATTCAAAATATCATTTGGATTGTGCCTCATGTTGAATAACTACTTTTTAAAGCCTCAATGTGACCAAAATTGCCATTTGTACAGACTTTTTCTCCTACTAGAAGCTTCTATTTCGAACAATTGCAGGCATTAAAATGACCCTAAACACACTTATTTTAGTTCCAAAAGTGATAATTCACATGCAATAGTCATTTACAGTCAAAAAATAAAACATTAAAAAATTACCATTTCTGGTCATCTGGAGAAATTTCGACAGGTCACGGGTCATCGTTTTTCATCAGAAAATTGATTTTTTGGACTTTAGAAAAATTTATTCAAAATATCATTTTGATTGTGCCTCATGTTGAATAACTACTTTTTAAAGCCTCAATGTGACCAAAATTGCCATTTTTACAAACTTTTTCTCCTACTAGAAGCTTCTATTTCGAACAATTTCAGGCATTAAAATGACTCTAAACACACTTATTTTAGTTCCAAAAGTGATAATTCACATGCAATAGTCATTTACAGTCAAAAAATTAAACATTAAAAAATTACCATTTCTGACGATCTGGAGAAAGTTCAACAGGTCACGGGTCATCGTTTTTCATCAGAAAATTGATTTTTTCGACTTTAGAAAAGTTGTTTCAAAATGTCATTGGGATTGTGCCTCATGTTGAATAACTACTTTTTAAAGCCTCAATGTGACCAAAATTGCCATTTTTACAGACTTTTTCTCCTACTAGAAGCTTCTATTTCGACCAATTTCAGGCATTAAAATGACTCTAAACACACTTATTTTAGTTCCAAAAGTGATAATTCACATGCAATAGTCATTTACAGTCAAAAAATAAAACATTCAAAAATTACCATTTCTGACCATCTGGAGAAATTTCGACAGGTCACGGGTTATCGTTTTTCATCAGAAAATGGATTTTTTGGACTTTAGAAAAATTGATTCAAAATATCATTTGGATTGTGCCTCATGTTGAATAACTACTTTTTAAAGCCTCAATGTGACCAAAATTGCCATTTTCACAGACTTTTTCTCCTACTAGAAGCTTCTATTTCGACCAACTTCAGGCATTAAAATGACTCTAAACACACTTATTTTAGTTCCACAAGTGATAATTCACTTGCAATAGTCATTTACAGTCAAAAAATTAAACATTAAAAAATTTCCATTTCTGACCATCTGGAGAAATTTCGACAGGTCACGGGTTATCGTTTTTCATCAGAAAATGGATTTTTTGGACTTTAGAAAAATTGATTCAAAATATCATTTGGATTGTGCCTCATGTTGAATAACTACTTTTTAAAGCCTCAATGTGACCAAAATTGCCATTTGTACAGACTTTTTCTCCTACTAGAAGCTTCTACTTCGACCAACTTCAGGCATTAAAATGACTCTAAACACACTTATTTTAGTTCCACAAGTGATAATTCACGTGCAATAGTTATTTACAGTCAAAAAATTAAACATTAAAAAATTTCCATTTCTGACCATCTGGAGAAATTTCGACAGGTCACGGGATATCGTTTTTCATCAGAAAATGGATTTTTTGGACTTTAGAAAAATTGATTCAAAATATCATTTGGATTGTGCCTCATGTTGAATAACTACTTTTTAAAGCCTCAATGTGACCAAAATTGCCATTTGTACAGACTTTTTCTCCTACTAGAAGCTTCTATTTCGAACAATTGCAGGCATTAAAGTGACCCTAAACACACTTATTTTAGTTCCAAAAGTGATAATTCACATGCAATAGTCATTTACAGTCAAAAAATAAAACATTAAAAAATTACCATTTCTGACCATCTGGAGAAATTTCGACAGGTCACGGGTCATCGTTTTTCATCAGAAAATTGATTTTTTGGACTTTAGAAAAATTGATTCAAAATATCATTTTGATTGTGCCTCATGTTGAATAACTACTTTTTAAAGCCTCAATGTGACCAAAATTGCCATTTTTACAGACTTTTTCTCCTACTAGAAGCTTCTATTTCGAACAATTTCAGGCATTAAAATGACTCTAAACACACTTATTTTAGTTCCAAAAGTGATAATTCACATGCAATAGTCATTTACAGTCAAAAAATTAAACATTAAAAAATTACCATTTCTGACCATCTGGAGAAAGTTCAACAGGTCACGGGTCATCGTTTTTCATCAAAAAATGTATTTTTTTGACTTTAGAAAAATTGATTAAAAATGTCATTTGGATTGTTCCTCATGTTTAATAACTACTTTTTAAAGCCTCAATGTGACCAAAATTGCCATTTTTACACAATTTTTCTCCTACTAGAAGCTTCTATCTCGACCAATTTCAGGCATTAAAATGACTCTAAACACACTTCTTTTAGTTCCAAAAGTGATAATTCATATGCAATAGTCATTTACAGTCAAAAAAATTAAACATTAAAAAAATACCATTTCTGACCATCTGGAGAAAGTTCAACAGGTCACGGGTCATCGTTTTTCATCAGAAAATTGATTTTTGGACTTTAGAAAAATTGATTCAAAATGTCATTTGAATTGTGCCTCATGTTGAATCACTACTTTTTAAAGCCTCGATGTGACCAAAATTGCCATTTTTACAGACTTTTTCTCCTACTAGAAGCTTCTATTTCGACCAACTTCAGGCATTAAAATGACTCTAAACACACTTATTTTAGTTCCACAAGTGATAATTCACTTGCAATAGTCATTCACAGTCAAAAAAATTAAACATTAAAAAATTTCCATTTCTGACCATCTGGAGAAATTTCGACAGGTCACGGGTCATCGTTTTTCATCAGAAAATGGATTTTTTGGACTTTAGAAAAATTGATTCAAAATATCATTTGGATTGTGCCTCATGTTGAATAACTACTTTTTAAAGCCTCAATGTGACCAAAATTGCCATTTGTACAGACTTTTTCTCCTACTAGAAGCTTCTATTTCGAACAATTTCAGGCATTAAAATGACTCTAAACACAATTATTTTAGTTCCAAAAGTGATAATTCACATGCAATAGTCATTTACAGTCAAAAAATAAAACATTAAAAAATTACCATTTCTGACCATCTGGAGAAATTTTGACAGGTCACGGGTCATCGTTTTTCATCAGAAAATGGATTTTTTGGACTTTAGAAAAATTGATTCAAAATGTCATTTGGATTGTGCCTCATGTTGAATAACTACTTTTTAAAGCCTCAATGTGACCAAAATTGCCATTTTTACAGACTTTTTCTCCTACTAGAAGCTTCTATTTCGACCAATTTCAGGCATTAAAATGACTCTAAACACACTTATTTTAGTTCCAAAAGTGATAATTCACATGCAATAGTCATTTACAGTCAAAAAATTAAACATTAAAAAATTACCATTTCTGACCATCTGGAGAAAGTTCAACAGGTCACGGGTCATCGTTTTTCATCAGAAAATTGATTTTTTCGGCTTTATAAAAATTGATTCAAAATGTCATTTGGATTGTGCCTCATGTTGAATAACTACTTATTAAAGCCTCAATGTGACCAAAATTGCCATTTTTACAGACTTTTTCTCCTTCTCAGAAGCTTCTATTATGACTAATTTCAGGCATTAAGACGACTCTAAACACACTTATTTTAGTTCCACAAGTGATAATTCACATGCAATAGTCATTTACAGTCAAAAAATTAAACATTAAAAAATTACCATTTCTGACCATCTGGAGAAATTTCGACAGGTCGCGGGTCATCGTTTTTCATCAGAAAATGGATTTTTTGGACTTTAGAAAAATTGATTCAAAATATCATTTGGATTGTTCCTCATGTTGAATAACTACTTTTTAAAGCCTCAATGTGACCAAAATTGCCATTTTTACACACTTTTTCTCCTACTAGAAGCTTCTATTTCGACCAATTTCAGGCATTAAAATGACTCTAAACACACTTCTTTTAGTTCCAAAAGTGATAATTCATATGCAATAGTCATTTACAGTCAAAAAAATTAAACATTCAAAAATTACCATTTCTGACCATCTGGAGAAAGTTAAACAGGTCACGGGTCATCGTTTTTCATCAGAAAATTGATTTTTGGACTTTAGAAAAATTGATTCAAAATGTCATTTGAATTGTGCCTCATGTTGAATAACTACTTTTTAAAGCCTCGACGTGACCAAAATTGCCATTTTTACAGACTTTTTCTCCTACTGGAAGCTTCTATTTCGACCAACTTCAGGCATTAAAATGACTCTAAACACACTTATTTTAGTTCCACAAGTTATAATTCACTTGCAATAGTCATTTACAGTCAAAAAATTAAACATTAAAAAATTTCCATTTCTGACCATCTGGAGAAATTTCGACAGATCACGGGTTATCGTTTTTCATCAGAAAATTTATTTTTTGGACTTTAGAAAAATTGATTCAAAATATCATTTGGATTGTGCCTTATGTTGAATAACTACTTTATAAAGCCTCAATGTGACCAAAATTGCCATTTGTACAGACTTTTTCTCCTACTAGAAGCTTCTATTTCAAACAATTGCAGGCATTGAAATGACCCTAAACACACTTATTTTAGTTCCAAAAGTGATAATTCACATGCAATAGTCATTTACAGTCAAAAAATAAAACATTAAAAAATTACCATTTCTGACCATCTGGAGAAATTTCGACAGGTCACGGGTCATCGTTTTTCATCAGAAAATGGATTTTTTGGACTTTAGAAAAATTGATTCAAAATATCATTTGGATTGTGCCTCATGTTGAATAACTACTTTTTAAAGCCTCAATGTGACCAAAATTGCCATTTGTACAGACTTTTTCTCCTACTAGAAGCTTCTATTTCGAACAATTGCAGGCATTAAAGTGACCCTAAACACACTTATTTTAGTTCCAAAAGTGATAATTCACATGCAATAGTCATTTACAGTCAAAAAATAAAACATTAAAAAATTACCATTTCTGACCATCTGGAGAAATTTCGACAGGTCACGGGTCATCGTTTTTCATCAGAAAATTGATTTTTTGGACTTTAGAAAAATTGATTCAAAATATCATTTTGATTGTGCCTCATGTTGAATAACTACTTTTTAAAGCCTCAATGTGACCAAAATTGCCATTTTTACAGACTTTTTCTCCTACTAGAAGCTTCTATTTCGAACAATTTCAGGCATTAAAATGACTCTAAACACACTTATTTTAGTTCCAAAAGTGATAATTCACATGCAATAGTCATTTACAGTCAAAAAATTAAACATTAAAAAATTACCATTTCTGACCATCTGGAGAAAGTTCAACAGGTCACGGGTCATCGTTTTTCATCAAAAAATGTATTTTTTTGACTTTAGAAAAATTGATTAAAAATGTCATTTGGATTGTTCCTCATGTTTAATAACTACTTTTTAAAGCCTCAATGTGACCAAAATTGCCATTTTTACACAATTTTTCTCCTACTAGAAGCTTCTATCTCGACCAATTTCAGGCATTAAAATGACTCTAAACACACTTCTTTTAGTTCCAAAAGTGATAATTCATATGCAATAGTCATTTACAGTCAAAAAAATTAAACATTAAAAAAATACCATTTCTGACCATCTGGAGAAAGTTCAACAGGTCACGGGTCATCGTTTTTCATCAGAAAATTGATTTTTGGACTTTAGAAAAATTGATTCAAAATGTCATTTGAATTGTGCCTCATGTTGAATCACTACTTTTTAAAGCCTCGATGTGACCAAAATTGCCATTTTTACAGACTTTTTCTCCTACTAGAAGCTTCTATTTCGACCAACTTCAGGCATTAAAATGACTCTAAACACACTTATTTTAGTTCCACAAGTGATAATTCACTTGCAATAGTCATTCACAGTCAAAAAAATTAAACATTAAAAAATTTCCATTTCTGACCATCTGGAGAAATTTCGACAGGTCACGGGTCATCGTTTTTCATCAGAAAATGGATTTTTTGGACTTTAGAAAAATTGATTCAAAATATCATTTGGATTGTGCCTCATGTTGAATAACTACTTTTTAAAGCCTCAATGTGACCAAAATTGCCATTTGTACAGACTTTTTCTCCTACTAGAAGCTTCTATTTCGAACAATTTCAGGCATTAAAATGACTCTAAACACAATTATTTTAGTTCCAAAAGTGATAATTCACATGCAATAGTCATTTACAGTCAAAAAATAAAACATTAAAAAATTACCATTTCTGACCATCTGGAGAAATTTTGACAGGTCACGGGTCATCGTTTTTCATCAGAAAATGGATTTTTTGGACTTTAGAAAAATTGATTCAAAATGTCATTTGGATTGTGCCTCATGTTGAATAACTACTTTTTAAAGCCTCAATGTGACCAAAATTGCCATTTTTACAGACTTTTTCTCCTACTAGAAGCTTCTATTTCGACCAATTTCAGGCATTAAAATGACTCTAAACACACTTATTTTAGTTCCAAAAGTGATAATTCACATGCAATAGTCATTTACAGTCAAAAAATTAAACATTAAAAAATTACCATTTCTGACCATCTGGAGAAAGTTCAACAGGTCACGGGTCATCGTTTTTCATCAGAAAATTGATTTTTTCGGCTTTATAAAAATTGATTCAAAATGTCATTTGGATTGTGCCTCATGTTGAATAACTACTTATTAAAGCCTCAATGTGACCAAAATTGCCATTTTTACAGACTTTTTCTCCTTCTCAGAAGCTTCTATTATGACTAATTTCAGGCATTAAGACGACTCTAAACACACTTATTTTAGTTCCACAAGTGATAATTCACATGCAATAGTCATTTACAGTCAAAAAATTAAACATTAAAAAATTACCATTTCTGACCATCTGGAGAAATTTCGACAGGTCGCGGGTCATCGTTTTTCATCAGAAAATGGATTTTTTGGACTTTAGAAAAATTGATTCAAAATATCATTTGGATTGTTCCTCATGTTGAATAACTACTTTTTAAAGCCTCAATGTGACCAAAATTGCCATTTTTACACACTTTTTCTCCTACTAGAAGCTTCTATTTCGACCAATTTCAGGCATTAAAATGACTCTAAACACACTTCTTTTAGTTCCAAAAGTGATAATTCATATGCAATAGTCATTTACAGTCAAAAAAATTAAACATTCAAAAATTACCATTTCTGACCATCTGGAGAAAGTTAAACAGGTCACGGGTCATCGTTTTTCATCAGAAAATTGATTTTTGGACTTTAGAAAAATTGATTCAAAATGTCATTTGAATTGTGCCTCATGTTGAATAACTACTTTTTAAAGCCTCGACGTGACCAAAATTGCCATTTTTACAGACTTTTTCTCCTACTGGAAGCTTCTATTTCGACCAACTTCAGGCATTAAAATGACTCTAAACACACTTATTTTAGTTCCACAAGTTATAATTCACTTGCAATAGTCATTTACAGTCAAAAAATTAAACATTAAAAAATTTCCATTTCTGACCATCTGGAGAAATTTCGACAGATCACGGGTTATCGTTTTTCATCAGAAAATTTATTTTTTGGACTTTAGAAAAATTGATTCAAAATATCATTTGGATTGTGCCTTATGTTGAATAACTACTTTATAAAGCCTCAATGTGACCAAAATTGCCATTTGTACAGACTTTTTCTCCTACTAGAAGCTTCTATTTCAAACAATTGCAGGCATTGAAATGACCCTAAACACACTTATTTTAGTTCCAAAAGTGATAATTCACATGCAATAGTCATTTACAGTCAAAAAATAAAACATTAAAAAATTACCATTTCTGACCATCTGGAGAAATTTCGACAGGTCACGGGTCATCGTTTTTCATCAGAAAATTGATTTTTTGGACTTTAGAAAAATTGATTCAAAATATCATTTGGATTGTGCCTCATGTTGAATAACTACTTTTTAAAGCCTCAATGTGACCAAAATTGCCATTTTTACAGACTTTTTCTCCTACTTGAAGCTTCTATTTCGAACAATTTCAGGCATTAAAATGACTCTAAACACACTTATTTTAGTTCCAAAAGTGATAATTCACATGCAATAGTCATTTACAGTCAAAAAATTAAACATTAAAAAATTACCATTTCTGACCATCTGGAGAAAGTTCAACAGGTCACGGGTCATCGTTTTTCATCAAAAAATGTATTTTTTTGACTTTAGAAAAATTGATTAAAAATGTCATTTGGATTGTTCCTCATGTTTAATAACTACTTTTTAAAGCCTCAATGTGACCAAAATTGCCATTTTTACACAATTTTTCTCCTACTAGAAGCTTCTATCTCGACCAATTTCAGGCATTAAAATGACTCTAAACACACTTCTTTTAGTTCCAAAAGTGATAATTCATATGCAATAGTCATTTACAGTCAAAAAAATTAAACATTAAAAAAATACCATTTCTGACCATCTGGAGAAAGTTCAACAGGTCACGGGTCATCGTTTTTCATCAGAAAATTGATTTTTGGACTTTAGAAAAATTGATTCAAAATGTCATTTGAATTGTGCCTCATGTTGAATCACTACTTTTTAAAGCCTCGATGTGACCAAAATTGCCATTTTTACAGACTTTTTCTCCTACTAGAAGCTTCTATTTCGACCAACTTCAGGCATTAAAATGACTCTAAACACACTTATTTTAGTTCCACAAGTGATAATTCACTTGCAATAGTCATTCACAGTCAAAAAAATTAAACATTAAAAAATTTCCATTTCTGACCATCTGGAGAAATTTCGACAGGTCACGGGTCATCGTTTTTCATCAGAAAATGGATTTTTTGGACTTTAGAAAAATTGATTCAAAATATCATTTGGATTGTGCCTCATGTTGAATAACTACTTTTTAAAGCCTTAATGTGACCAAAATTGCCATTTGTACAGACTTTTTCTCCTACTAGAAGCTTCTATTTCGAACAATTTAAGGCATTAAAATGACTCTAAACACAATTATTTTAGTTCCAAAAGTGATAATTCACATGCAATAGTCATTTACAGTCAAAAAAAAAAACATTAAAAAATTACCATTTCTGACCATCTGGAGAAATTTTGACAGGTCACGGGTCATCGTTTTTCATCAGAAAATGGATTTTTTGGACTTTAGAAAAATTGATTCAAAATGTCATTTGGATTGTGCCTCATGTTGAATAACTACTTTTTAAAGCCTCAATGTGACCAAAATTGCCATTTTTACAGACTTTTTCTCCTACTAGAAGCTTCTATTTCGACCAATTTCAGGCATTAAAATGACTCTAAACACACTTATTTTAGTTCCAAAAGTGATAATTCACATGCAATAGTCATTTACAGTCAAAAAATTAAACATTAAAAAATTACCATTTCTGACCATCTGGAGAAAGTTCAACAGGTCACGGGTCATCGTTTTTCATCAGAAAATTGATTTTTTCGGCTTTATAAAAATTGATTCAAAATGTCATTTGGATTGTGCCTCATGTTGAATAACTACTTATTAAAGCCTCAATGTGACCAAAATTGCCATTTTTACAGACTTTTTCTCCTTCTCAGAAGCTTCTATTATGACTAATTTCAGGCATTAAGACGACTCTAAACACACTTATTTTAGTTCCACAAGTGATAATTCACATGCGATAGTCATTTACAGTCAAAAAATTAAACATTAAAAAATTACCATTTCTGACCATCTGGAGAAATTTCGACAGGTCGCGGGTCATCGTTTTTCATCAGAAAATGGATTTTTTGGACTTTAGAAAAATTGATTCAAAATATCATTTGGATTGTTCCTCATGTTGAATAACTACTTTTTAAAGCCTCAATGTGACCAAAATTGCCATTTTTACAGACTTTTTCTCCTACTGGAAGCTTCTATTTCGACCAACTTCAGGCATTAAAATGACTCTAAACACACTTATTTTAGTTCCACAAGTTATAATTCACTTGCAATAGTCATTTACAGTCAAAAAATTAAACATTAAAAAATTTCCATTTCTGACCATCTGGAGAAATTTCGACAGATCACGGGTTATCGTTTTTCATCAGAAAATTTATTTTTTGGACTTTAGAAAAATTGATTCAAAATATCATTTGGATTGTGCCTCATGTTGAATAACTACTTTATAAAGCCTCAATGTGACCAAAATTGCCATTTGTACAGACTTTTTCTCCTACTAGAAGCTTCTATTTCAAACAATTGCAGGCATTGAAATGACCCTAAACACACTTATTTTAGTTCCAAAAGTGATAATTCACATGCAATAGTCATTTACAGTCAAAAAATAAAACATTAAAAAATTACCATTTCTGACCATCTGGAGAAATTTCGACAGGTCACGGGTCATCGTTTTTCATCAGAAAATTGATTTTTTGGACTTTAGAAAAATTGATTCAAAATATCATTTGGATTGTGCCTCATGTTGAATAACTACTTTTTAAAGCCTCAATGTGACCAAAATTGCCATTTTTACAGACTTTTTCTCCTACTAGAAGCTTCTATTTCGAACAATTTCAGGCATTAAAATGACTCTAAACACACTTATTTTAGTTCCAAAAGTGATAATTCACATGCAATAGTCATTTACAGTCAAAAAAATAAAACATTAAAAAATTACCATTTCTGACCATCTGGAGAAATTTCGACAGGTCGCGGGTCATCGTTTTTCATCAGAAAATGGATTTTTTGGACTTTAGAAAAATTGATTCAAAATGTCATTTGGATTGTGCCTCATGTTGAATAACTACTTTTTAAAGCCTCAATGTGACCAAAATTGCCATTTTTACAGACTTTTTCTCCTACTAGAAGCTTCTATTTCGACCAATTTCAGGCATTAAAATGACTCTAAACACACTTATTTTAGTTCCAAAAGTGATAATTCACATGCAATAGTCATTTACAGTCAAAAAATAAAACATTAAAAAATTACCATTTCTGACCATCTGGAGAAATTTCGACAGGTCGCGGGTCATCGTTTTTCATCAGAAAATGGATTTTTTGGACTTTAGAAAAAATTGATTCAAAATGTCATTTGGATTGTGCCTCATGTTGAATAACTACTTTTTAAAACCTCAATGTGACCAAAATTGCCATTTTTACAGACTTTTTCTCCTACTAGAAGCTTCTATTTCGACCAATTTCAGGCATTAAAATGACTCTAAACACACTTATTTTAGTTCCAAAAGTGATAATTCACATGCGATAGTCATTTACAGTCAAAAAATTAAACATTAAAAAATTACCATTTCTGACCATCTGGAGAAGTTTCGACAGGTCGCGGGTCATCGTTTTTCATCAGAAAATGGATTTTTTGGACTTTAGAAAAATTGATTAAAAATGTCATTTGGATTGTTCCTCATGTTGAATAACTACTTTTTAAAGCCTCAATGTCACCAAAATTGCCATTTTTACACACTTTTTCTCCTACTAGAAGCTTCTATCTTGACCAATTTCAGGCATTAAAATGACTCTAAACACACTTCTTTTAGTTCCAAAAGTGATAATTCATATGCAATAGTCATTTACAGTCAAAAAAATTAAACATTAAAAAAATACCATTTCTGACCATCTGGAGAAAGTTCAACAGGTCACGGGTCATCGTTTTTCATCAGAAAATTGATTTTTGGACTTTAGAAAAATTGATTCAAAATGTCATTTGAATTGTGCCTCATGTTGAATAACTACTTTTTAAAGCCTCAATGTGACCAAAATTGCCATTTGTACAGACTTTTTCTCCTACTAGAAGCTTCTATTTCAAACAATTGCAGGCATTGAAATGACCCTAAACACACTTATTTTAGTTCCAAAAGTGATAATTCACATGCAATAGTCATTTACAGTCAAAAAATAAAACATTAAAAAATTACCATTTCTGACCATCTGGAGAAATTTCGACAGGTCACGGGTCATCGTTTTTCATCAGAAAATTGATTTTTTGGACTTTAGAAAAATTGATTCAAAATATCATTTGGATTGTGCCTCATGTTGAATAACTACTTTTTAAAGCCTCAATGTGACCAAAATTGCCATTTTTACAGACTTTTTCTCCTACTAGAAGCTTCTATTTCGAACAATTTCAGGCATTAAAATGACTCTAAACACACTTATTTTAGTTCCAAAAGTGATAATTCACATGCAATAGTCATTTACAGTCAAAAAAATAAAACATTAAAAAATTACCATTTCTGACCATCTGGAGAAATTTCGACAGGTCGCGGGTCATCGTTTTTCATCAGAAAATGGATTTTTTGGACTTTAGAAAAATTGATTCAAAATGTCATTTGGATTGTGCCTCATGTTGAATAACTACTTTTTAAAGCCTCAATGTGACCAAAATTGCCATTTTTACAGACTTTTTCTCCTACTAGAAGCTTCTATTTCGACCAATTTCAGGCATTAAAATGACTCTAAACACACTTATTTTAGTTCCAAAAGTGATAATTCACATGCAATAGTCATTTACAGTCAAAAAATAAAACATTAAAAAATTACCATTTCTGACCATCTGGAGAAATTTCGACAGGTCGCGGGTCATCGTTTTTCATCAGAAAATGGATTTTTTGGACTTTAGAAAAATTGATTAAAAATGTCATTTGGATTGTTCCTCATGTTGAATAACTACTTTTTAAAGCCTCAATGTCACCAAAATTGCCATTTTTACACACTTTTTCTCCTACTAGAAGCTTCTATCTTGACCAATTTCAGGCATTAAAATGACTCTAAACACACTTCTTTTAGTTCCAAAAGTGATAATTCATATGCAATAGTCATTTACAGTCAAAAAAATTAAACATTAAAAAAATACCATTTCTGACCATCTGGAGAAAGTTCAACAGGTCACGGGTCATCGTTTTTCATCAGAAAATTGATTTTTGGACTTTAGAAAAATGTATTCAAAATGTCATTTGAATTGTGCCTCATGTTGAATAACTACTTTTTAAAGCCTCCATGTGACCAAAATTGCCATTTTTACAGACTTTTTCTCCTACTAGAAGCTTCTATTTCGACCAACTTCAGGCATTAAAATGACTCTAAACACACTTATTTTAGTTCCAAAAGTGATAATTCACATGCAATAGTCATTTACAGTCAAAAAATAAAACATTAAAAAATTACCATTTCTGACCATCTGGAGAAATTTCAACAGGTCACGGGTCATCGTTTTTCATCAGAAAATTGATTTTTTGGACTTTAGAAAAATTGATTCAAAATATCATTTGGATTGTGCCTCATGTTGAATAACTACTTTTTAAAGCCTCAATGTGACCAAAATTGCCATTTTTACAGACTTTTTCTCCTACTAGAAGCTTCTATTTCGAACAATTTCAGGCATTTAAATGACTCTAAACACACTTATTTTAGTTCCAAAAGTGATAATTCACATGCAATAGTCATTTACAGTCAAAAAATAAAACATTCAAAAATTACCATTTCTGACCATCTGGAGAAATTTCGACAGTTCGCGGGTCATCGTTTTTCATCAGAAAATGGATTTTTTGGACTTTAGAAAAATTGATTCAAAATATCATTTGGATTGTGCCTCATGTTGAATAACTACTTTTTAAAGCCTCAATGTGACCAAAATTGCCATTTGTACAGACTTTTTCTCCTACTAGAAGCTTCTATTTCGAACAATTGCAGGCATTAAAATGACCCTAAACACACTTATTTTAGTTCCAAAAGTGATAATTCACATGCAATAGTCATTTACAGTCAAAAAATAAAACATTAAAAAATTACCATTTCTGACCATCTGGAGAAATTTCGACAGGTCACGGGTCATCGTTTTTCATCAGAAAATTGATTTTTTTGGACTTTAGAAAAATTGATTCAAAATATCATTTGGATTGTGCCTCATGTTGAATAACTACTTTTTAAAGCCTCAATGTGACCAAAATTGCCATTTTTACAGACTTTTTCTCCTACTAGAAGCTTCTATTTCGAACAATTTCAGGCATTAAAATGACTCTAAACACACTTATTTTAGTTCCAAAAGTGATAATTCACATGCAATAGTCATTTACAGTCAAAAAATAAAACATTAAAAAATTACCATTTCTGACCATCTGGAGAAATTTCGACAGGTCGCGGGTCATCGTTTTTCATCAGAAAATGGATTTTTTGGACTTTAGAAAAATTGATTCAAAATGTCATTTGGATTGTGCCTCATGTTGAATAACTACTTTTTAAAGCCTCAATGTGACCAAAATTGCCATTTTCACAGACTTTTTCTCCTACTAGAAGCTTCTATTTCGACCAACTTCAGGCATTAAAATGACTCTAAACACTCTTATTTTAGTTCCACAAGTGATAATTCACTTGCAATAGTCATTTACAGTCAAAAAATTCAACATTAAAAAATTTCCATTTCTGACCATCTGGAGAAATTTCGACAGGTCACGGGTTATCGTTTTTCATCAGAAAATGGATTTTTTGGACTTTAGAAAAATTGATTCAAAATATCATTTGGATTGTGCCTCATGTTGAATAACTACTTTTTAAAGCCTCAATGTGACCAAAATTGCCATTTGTACAGACTTTTTCTCCTACTAGAAGCTTCTATTTCGACCAACTTCAGGCATTAAAATGACTCTAAACACACTTATTTTAGTTCCACAAGTGATAATTCACTTGCAATAGTTATTTACAGTCAAAAAATTAAACATTAAAAAATTTCCATTTCTGACCATCTGGAGAAATTTCGACAGGTCACGGGATATCGTTTTTCATCAGAAAATGGATTTTTTGGACTTTAGAAAAATTGATTCAAAATATCATTTGGATTGTGCCTCATGTTGAATAACTACTTTTTAAAGCCTCAATGTGACCAAAATTGCCATTTGTACAGACTTTTTCTGCTACTAGAAGCTTCTATTTCGAACAATTGCAGGCATTAAAATGACCCTAAACACACTTATTTGAGTTCCAAAAGTGATAATTCACATGCAATAGTCATTTACAGTCAAAAAATAAAACATTAAAAAATTACCATTTCTGACCATCTGGAGAAATTTCGACAGGTCACGGGTCATCGTTTTTCATCAGAAAATTGATTTTTTGGACTTTAGAAAAATTGATTCAAAATATCATTTTGATTGTGCCTCATGTTGAATAACTACTTTTTAAAGCCTCAATGTGACCAAAATTGCCATTTTTACAGACTTTTTCTCCTACTAGAAGCTTCTATTTCGACCAATTTCAGGCATTAAAATGACTCTAAACACACTTCTTTTAGTTCCAAAAGTGATAATTCATATGCAATAGTCATTTACAGTCAAAAAAATTAAACATTCAAAAATTACCATTTCTGACCATCTGGAGAAAGTTCAACAGGTCACGGGTCATCGTTTTTCATCAGAAAATTGATTTTTGGACTTTAGAAAAATTGATTCAAAATGTCATTTGAATTGTGCCTCATGTTGAATAACTACTTTTTAAAGCCTCGATGTGACCAAAATTGCCATTTTTACAGACTTTTTCTCCTACTAGAAGCTTCTATTTCGACCAACTTCAGGCATTAAAATGACTCTAAACACACTTATTTTAGTTCCACAAGTGATAATTCACTTGCAATAGTCATTTACAGTCAAAAAATAAAACATTAAAAAATTACCATTTCTGACCATCTGGAGAAATTTCGACAGGTCGCGGGTCATCGTTTTTCATCAGAAAATGGATTTTTTGGACTTTAGAAAAATTGATTCAAAATGTCATTTGGATTGTGCCTCATGTTGAATAACTACTTTTTAAAGCCTCAATGTGACCAAAATTGCCATTTTTACAGACTTTTTCTCCTACTAGAAGCTTCTATTTCGACCAACTTCAGGCATTAAAATGACTCTAAACACACTTATTTTAGTTCCAAAAGTGATAATTCAAATGCAATAGTCATTTACAGTCAAAAAATAAAACATTAAAAAATTACCATTTCTGACCATCTGGAGAAATTTCGACAGGTCGCGGGTCATCGTTTTTCATCAGAAAATGGATTTTTTGGACTTTAGAAAAAATTGATTCAAAATGTCATTTGGATTGTGCCTCATGTTGAATAACTACTTTTTAAAACCTCAATGTGACCAAAATTGCCATTTTTACAGACTTTTTCTCCTACTAGAAGCTTCTATTTCGACCAATTTCAGGCATTAAAATGACTCTAAACACACTTATTTTAGTTCCAAAAGTGATAATTCACATGCGATAGTCATTTACAGTCAAAAAATTAAACATTACAAAATTACCATTTCTGACCATCTGGAGAAATTTCGACAGGTCGCGGGTCATCGTTTTTCATCAGAAAATGGATTTTTTGGACTTTAGAAAAATTGATTAAAAATGTAATTTGGATTGTTCCTCATGTTGAATAACTACTTTTTAAAGCCTCAATGTGACCAAAATTGCCATTTTTACAAACTTTTTCTCCTACTAGAAGCTTCTATTTCGACCAACTTCAGGCATTAAAATGACTCTAAACACACTTATTTTAGTTCCAAAAGTGATAATTCACATGCAATAGTCATTTACAGTCAAAAAATTAAACATTAAAAAATTACCATTTCTGACCATCTGGAGAAAGTTCAACAGGTCACGGGTCATCGTTTTTCATCAAAAAATTTATTTTTGGACTTTAGAAAAGTTGTTTCAAAATGTCATTGGGATTGTGCCTCATGTTGAATAACTACTTTTTAAAGCCTCAATGTGACCAAAATTGCCATTTTTACAGACTTTTTCTCCTACTAGAAGCTTCTATTTCGACCAACTTCAGGCATTAAAATGACTCTAAACACACTTATTTTAGTTCCACAAGTGATAATTCACTTGCAATAGTCATTTACAGTCAAAAAATAAAACATTAAAAAATTTCCATTTCTGACGATCTGGAGAAATTTCGACAGGTCGAGGGTCATCGTTTTTCATCAGAAAATGGATTTTTTGGACTTTAGAAAAATTGATTCAAAATGTCATTTGGATTGTGCCTCATGTTGAATAACTACTTTTTAAAGCCTCAATGTGACCAAAATTGCCATTTTCACAGACTTTTTCTCCTACTAGAAGCTTCTATTTCGACCAACTTCAGGCATTAAAATGACTCTAAACACACTTATTTTAGTTCCAAAAGTGATAATTCACTTGCAATAGTCATTTACAGTCAAAAAATAAAACATTAAAAAATTTCCATTTCTGACCATCTGGAGAAATTTCGACAGGTCACGGGTTATCGTTTTTCATCAGAAAATGGATTTTTTGGACTTTAGAAAAATTGATTCAAAATATCATTTGGATTGTGCCTCATGTTGAATAACTACTTTTTAAAGCCTCAATGTGACCAAAATTGCCATTTGTACAGACTTTTTCTCCTACTAGAAGCTTCTATCTTGACCAACTTCAGGCATTAAAATGACTCTAAACACACTTATTTTAGTTCCACAAGTGATAATTCACGTGCAATAGTTATTTACAGTCAAAAAATTAAACATTAAAAAATTTCCATTTCTGACCATCTGGAGAAATTTCGACAGGTCACGGGATATCGTTTTTCATCAGAAAATGGATTTTTTGGACTTTAGAAAAATTGATTCAAAATATCATTTGGATTGTGCCTCATGTTGAATAACTACTTTTTAAAGCCTCAATGTGACCAAAATTGCCATTTGTACAGACTTTTTCTCCTACTAGAAGCTTCTATTTCGACCAACTTCAGGCATTAAAATGACCCTAAACACACTTATTTTAGTTCCAAAAGTGATAATTCACATGCAATAGTCATTTACAGTCAAAAAATAAAACATTAAAAAATTACCATTTCTGACCATTTGGAGAAATTTCGACAGGTCACGGGTCATCGTTTTTCATCAGAAAATTGATTTTTTGGACTTTAGAAAAATTGATTCAAAATATCATTTTGATTGTGCCTCATGTTGAATAACTACTTTTTAAAGCCTCAATGTGACCAAAATTGCCATTTTTACAGACTTTTTCTCCTACTAGAAGCTTCTATTTCGAACAATTTCAGGCATTAAAATGACTCTAAACACACTTATTTTAGTTCCAAAAGTGATAATTCACATGCAATAGTCATTTACAGTCAAAAAATAAAACATTCAAAAATTACCATTTCTGACCATCTGGAGAAATTTCGACAGGTCACGGGTCATCGTTTTTCATCAGAAAATTGATTTTTTGGACTATAGAAAAATTGATTCAAAATATCATTTGGATTGTGCCTCATGTTGAATAACTACTTTTTAAAGCCTCAATGTGACCAAAATTGCCATTTTTACAGACTTTTTCTCCTACTAGAAGCTTCTATTTCGAACAATTTCAGGCATTAAAATGACTCTAAACACACTTATTTTAGTTCCAAAAGTGATAATTCACATGCAATAGTCATTTACAGTCAAAAAATAAAACATTCAAAAATTACCATTTCTGACCATCTGGAGAAATTTCGACAGGTCGCGGGTCATCGTTTTTCATCAGAAAATGGATTTTTTGGACTTTAGAAAAATTGGTTCAAAATGTCATTTGGATTGTGCCTCATGTTGAATACCTACTTTTTAAAGCCTCAATGTGACCAAAATTGCCATTTTTACAGACTTTTTCTCCTACTAGAAGCTTCTATTTCGACCAATTTCAGGCATTAAAAATGACTCTAAACACACTTATTTTAGTTCCAAAAGTGATAATTCATATGCAATAGTCATTTACAGTCAAAAAAATTAAACATTAAAAAATTACCATTTCTGACCATCTGGAGAAAGTTCAACAGGTCACGGGTCATCGTTTTTCATCAGAAAATTGATTTTTGGACTTTAGAAAAAATGATTCAAAATGTCATTTGAATTGTGCCTCATGTTGAATAACTACTTTTTAAAGCCTCGATGTGACCAAAATTGCCATTTTTACAGACTTTTTCTCCTACTAGAAGCTTCTATTTCGACCAACTTCAGGCATTAAAATGACTCTAAACACACTTATTTTAGTTCCACAAGTGATAATTCACTTGCAATAGTCATTTACAGTCAAAAAATTAAACATTAAAAAATTTCCATTTCTGACCATCTGGAGAAATTTCGACAGGTCACGGGTTATCGTTTTTCATCAGAAAATGGATTTTTTGGACTTTAGAAAAACTGATTCAAAATGTCATTTGGATTGTGCCTCATGTTGCATAACTACTTTTTAAAGCCTCAATGTGACCAAAATTGCCTTTTTTACAGACTTTTTCTCCTACTAGAAGCTTCTATTTCGACCAATTTCAGGCATTAAAATGACTCTAAACACACTTATTTTAGTTCCAAAAGTGATAATTCACATGCAATAGTCATTTACAGTCAAAAAATAAAACATTAAAAAATTACCATTTCTGACCATCTGGAGAAATTTCGACAGGTCGCAGGTCATCGTTTTTCATCAGAAAATGGATTTTTTGGACTTTAGAAAAAATGATTAAAAATGTCATTTGGATTGTTCCTCATGTTGAATAACTACTTTTTAAAGCCTCAATGTGACCAAAATTGCCATTTTTACACACTTTTTCTCCTACTAGAAGCTTCTATCTTGACCAATTTCAGGCATTAAAATGACTCTAAACACACTTCTTTTAGTTCCAAAAGTGATAATTCATATGCAATAGTCATTTACAGTCAAAAAAATTAAACATTAAAAAAATACCATTTCTGACCATCTGGAGAAAGTTCAACAGGCCACGGGTCATCGTTTTTCATCAGAAAATTGATTTTTGGACTTTAGAAAAATTGATTCAAAATGTCATTTGAATTGTGCCTCATGTTGAATAACTACTTTTTAAAGCCTCGATGTGACCAAAATTGCCATTTTTACAGACTTTTTCTCCTACTAGAAGCTTCTATTTCGACCAACTTCAGGCATTAAAATGACTCTAAACACACTTATTTTAGTTCCAAAAGTGATAATTCACATGCAATAGTCATTTACAGTCAAAAAATAAAACATTAAAAAATTACCATTTCTGACCATCTGGAGAAATTTCATCAGGTCACGGGTCATCGTTTTTCATCAGAAAATTGATTTTTTGGACTTTAGAAAAATTGATTCAAAATATCATTTGGATTGTGCCTCATGTTGAATAACTACTTTTTAAAGCCTCAATGTGACCAAAATTGCCATTTTTACAGACTTTTTCTCCTACTAGAAGCTTCTATTTCGAACAATTTCAGGCATTTAAATGACTCTAAACACACTTATTTTAGTTCCAAAAGTGATAATTCACATGCAATAGTCATTTACAGTCAAAAAATAAAACATTCAAAAATTACCATTTCTGACCATCTGGAGAAATTTCGACAGGTCGCGGGTCATCGTTTTTCATCAGAAAATGGATTTTTTGGACTTTAGAAAAATTGATTCAAAATATTATTTGGATTGTGCCTCATGTTGAATAACTACTTTTTAAAGCCTCAATGTGACCAAAATTGCCATTTGTACAGACTTTTTCTCCTACTAGAAGCTTCTATTTCGAACAATTGCAGGCATTAAAATGACCCTAAACACACTTATTTTAGTTCCAAAAGTGATAATTCACATGCAATAGTCATTTACAGTCAAAAAATAAAACATTAAAAAATTACCATTTCTGACCATCGGGAGAAATTTCGACAGGTCACGGGTCATCGTTTTTCATCAGAAAATTGATTTTTTGGACTTTAGAAAAATTGATTCAAAATATCATTTGGATTGTGCCTTATGTTGAATAACTACTTTTTAAAGCCTCAATGTGACCAAAATTGCCATTTTTACAGACTTTTTCTCCTACTAGAAGCTTCTATTTCGAACAATTTCAGGCATTAAAATGACTCTAAACACACTTATTTTAGTTCCAAAAGTGATAATTCACATGCAATAGTCATTTACAGTCAAAAAATAAAACATTAAAAAATTACCATTTCTGACCATCTGGAGAAATTTCGACAGGTCGCGGGTCATCGTTTTTCATCAGAAAATGGATTTTTTGGACTTTAGAAAAATTGATTCAAAATGTCATTTGGATTGTGCCTCATGTTGAATAACTACTTTTTAAAGCCTCAATGTGACCAAAATTGCCATTTTTACAGACTTTTTCTCCTACTAGAAGCTTCTATTTCGACCAACTTCAGGCATTAAAATGACTCTAAACACACTTATTTTAGTTCCACAAGTGATAATTCATATGCAATAGTCATTTACAGTCAAAAAAATTAAACATTCAAAAATTACCATTTCTGACCATCTGGAGAAAGTTCAACAGGTCACGGGTCATCGTTTTTCATCAGAAAATTGATTTTTGGACTTTAGGAAAATTGATTCAAAATGTCATTTGAATTGTGCCTCATGTTGAATAACTACTTTTTAAAGCCTCGATGTGACCAAAATTGCCATTTTTACAGACTTTTTCTCCTACTAGAAGCTTCTATTTCGACCAACTTCAGGCATTAAAATGACTCTAAACACACTTATTTTAGTTCCACAAGTGATAATTCACTTGCAATAGTCATTTACAGTCAAAAAATTAAACATTAAAAAATTTCCATTTCTGACCATCTGGAGAAATTTCGACAGGTCACGGGTTATCGTTTTTCATCAGAAAATGGATTTTTTGGACTTTAGAAAAACTGATTCAAAATGTCATTTGGATTGTGCCTCATGTTGCATAACTACTTTTTAAAGCCTCAATGTGACCAAAATTGCCTTTTTTACAGACTTTTTCTCCTACTAGAAGCTTCTATTTCGACCAATTTCAGGCATTAAAATGACTCTAAACACACTTATTTTAGTTCCAAAAGTGATAATTCACATGCAATAGTCATTTACAGTCAAAAAATAAAACATTAAAAAATTACCATTTCTGACCATCTGGAGAAATTTCGACAGGTCGCGGGTCATCGTTTTTCATCAGAAAATGGATTTTTTGGACTTTAGAAAAAATGATTAAAAATGTCATTTGGATTGTTCCTCATGTTGAATAACTACTTTTTAAAGCCTCAATGTGACCAAAATTGCCATTTTTACACACTTTTTCTCCTACTAGAAGCTTCTATCTTGACCAATTTCAGGCATTAAAATGACTCTAAACACACTTCTTTTAGTTCCAAAAGTGATAATTCATATGCAATAGTCATTTACAGTCAAAAAAATTAAACATTAAAAAAATACCATTTCTGACCATCTGGAGAAAGTTCAACAGGTCACGGGTCATCGTTTTTCATCAGAAAATTGATTTTTGGACTTTAGAAAAATTGATTCAAAATGTCATTTGAATTGTGCCTCATGTTGAATAACTACTTTTTAAAGCCTCGATGTGACCAAAATTGCCATTTTTACAGACTTTTTCTCCTACTAGAAGCTTCTATTTCGACCAACTTCAGGCATTAAAATGACTCTAAACACACTTATTTTAGTTCCAAAAGTGATAATTCACATGCAATAGTCATTTACAGTCAAAAAATAAAACATTAAAAAATTACCATTTCTGACCATCTGGAGAAATTTCATCAGGTCACGGGTCATCGTTTTTCATCAGAAAATTGATTTTTTGGACTTTAGAAAAATTGATTCAAAATATCATTTGGATTGTGCCTCATGTTGAATAACTACTTTTTAAAGCCTCAATGTGACCAAAATTGCCATTTTTACAGACTTTTTCTCCTACTAGAAGCTTCTATTTCGAACAATTTCAGGCATTTAAATGACTCTAAACACACTTATTTTAGTTCCAAAAGTGATAATTCACATGCAATAGTCATTTACAGTCAAAAAATAAAACATTCAAAAATTACCATTTCTGACCATCTGGAGAAATTTCGACAGGTCGCGGGTCATCGTTTTTCATCAGAAAATGGATTTTTTGGACTTTAGAAAAATTGATTCAAAATATCATTTGGATTGTGCCTCATGTTGAATAACTACTTTTTAAAGCCTCAATGTGACCAAAATTGCCATTTGTACAGACTTTTTCTCCTACTAGAAGCTTCTATTTCGAACAATTGCAGGCATTAAAATGACCCTAAACACACTTATTTTAGTTCCAAAAGTGATAATTCACATGCAATAGTCATTTACAGTCAAAAAATAAAACATTAAAAAATTACCATTTTTGACCATCTGGAGAAATTTCGACAGGTCACGGGTCATCGTTTTTCATCAGAAAATTGATTTTTGGGACTTTAGAAAAATTGATTCAAAATATCATTTGGATTGTGCCTCATGTTGAATAACTACTTTTTAAAGCCTCAATGTGACCAAAATTGCCATTTTTACAGACTTTTTCTCCTACTAGAAGCTTCTATTTCGAACAATTTCAGGCATTAAAATGACTCTAAACACACTTATTTTAGTTCCAAAAGTGATAATTCACATGCAATAGTCATTTACAGTCAAAAAATAAAACATTAAAAAATTACCATTTCTGACCATCTGGAGAAATTTCGACAGGTCGCGGGTCATCGTTTTTCATCAGAAAATGGTTTTTTTGTACTTTAGAAAAAATTGATTCAAAATGTCATTTGGATTGTGCCTCATGTTGAATAACTACTTTTTAAAACCTCAATGTGACCAAAATTGCCATTTTTACAGACTTTTTCTCCTACTAGAAGCTTCTATTTCGACCAATTTCAGGCATTAAAATGACTCTAAACACACTTATTTTAGTTCCAAAAGTGATAATTCACATGCGATAGTCATTTACAGTCAAAAAATTAAACATTAAAAAATTACCATTTCTGACCATCTGGAGAAATTTCGACAGGTCGCGGGTCATCGTTTTTCATCAGAAAATGGATTTTTTGGACTTTAGAAAAATTGATTAAAAATGTCATTTGGATTGTTCCTCATGTTGAATAACTACTTTTTAAAGCCTCAATGTGACCAAAATTGCCATTTTTACAGCCTTTTTCTCCTACTAGAAGCTTCTATTTCGACCAACTTCAGGCATTAAAATGACTCTAAACACACTTATTTTAGTTCCACAAGTGATAATTCATATGCAATAGTCATTTACAGTCAAAAAAATTAAACATTCAAAAATTACCATTTCTGACCATCTGGAGAAAGTTCAACAGGTCACGGGTCATCGTTTTTCATCAGAAAATTGATTTTTGGACTTTAGGAAAATTGATTCAAAATGTCATTTGAATTGTGCCTCATGTTGAATAACTACTTTTTAAAGCCTCGATGTGACCAAAATTGCCATTTTTACAGACTTTTTCTCCTACTAGAAGCTTCTATTTCGACCAACTTCAGGCATTAAAATGACTCTAAACACACTTATTTTAGTTCCACAAGTGATAATTCACTTGCAATAGTCATTTACAGTCAAAAAATTAAACATTAAAAAATTTCCATTTCTGACCATCTGGAGAAATTTCGACAGGTCACGGGTTATCGTTTTTCATCAGAAAATGGATTTTTTGGACTTTAGAAAAACTGATTCAAAATGTCATTTGGATTGTGCCTCATGTTGCATAACTACTTTTTAAAGCCTCAATGTGACCAAAATTGCCTTTTTTACAGACTTTTTCTCCTACTAGAAGCTTCTATTTCGACCAATTTCAGGCATTAAAATGACTCTAAACACACTTATTTTAGTTCCAAAAGTGATAATTCACATGCAATAGTCATTTACAGTCAAAAAATAAAACATTAAAAAATTACCATTTCTGACCATCTGGAGAAATTTCGACAGGTCGCGGGTCATCGTTTTTCATCAGAAAATGGATTTTTTGGACTTTAGAAAAAATGATTAAAAATGTCATTTGGATTGTTCCTCATGTTGAATAACTACTTTTTAAAGCCTCAATGTGACCAAAATTGCCATTTTTACACACTTTTTCTCCTACTAGAAGCTTCTATCTTGACCAATTTCAGGCATTAAAATGACTCTAAACACACTTCTTTTAGTTCCAAAAGTGATAATTCATATGCAATAGTCATTTACAGTCAAAAAAATTAAACATTAAAAAAATACCATTTCTGACCATCTGGAGAAAGTTCAACAGGTCACGGGTCATCGTTTTTCATCAGAAAATTGATTTTTGGACTTTAGAAAAATTGATTCAAAATGTCATTTGAATTGTGCCTCATGTTGAATAACTACTTTTTAAAGCCTCGATGTGACCAAAATTGCCATTTTTACAGACTTTTTCTCCTACTAGAAGCTTCTATTTCGACCAACTTCAGGCATTAAAATGACTCTAAACACACTTATTTTAGTTCCAAAAGTGATAATTCACATGCAATAGTCATTTACAGTCAAAAAATAAAACATTAAAAAATTACCATTTCTGACCATCTGGAGAAATTTCATCAGGTCACGGGTCATCGTTTTTCATCAGAAAATTGATTTTTTGGACTTTAGAAAAATTGATTCAAAATATCATTTGGATTGTGCCTCATGTTGAATAACTACTTTTTAAAGCCTCAATGTGACCAAAATTGCCATTTTTACAGACTTTTTCTCCTACTAGAAGCTTCTATTTCGAACAATTTCAGGCATTTAAATGACTCTAAACACACTTATTTTAGTTCCAAAAGTGATAATTCACATGCAATAGTCATTTACAGTCAAAAAATAAAACATTCAAAAATTACCATTTCTGACCATCTGGAGAAATTTCGACAGGTCGCGGGTCATCGTTTTTCATCAGAAAATGGATTTTTTGGACTTTAGAAAAATTGATTCAAAATATCATTTGGATTGTGCCTCATGTTGAATAACTACTTTTTAAAGCCTCAATGTGACCAAAATTGCCATTTGTACAGACTTTTTCTCCTACTAGAAGCTTCTATTTCGAACAATTGCAGGCATTAAAATGACCCTAAACACACTTATTTTAGTTCCAAAAGTGATAATTCACATGCAATAGTCATTTACAGTCAAAAAATAAAACATTAAAAAATTACCATTTTTGACCATCTGGAGAAATTTCGACAGGTCACGGGTCATCGTTTTTCATCAGAAAATTGATTTTTGGGACTTTAGAAAAATTGATTCAAAATATCATTTGGATTGTGCCTCATGTTGAATAACTACTTTTTAAAGCCTCAATGTGACCAAAATTGCCATTTTTACAGACTTTTTCTCCTACTAGAAGCTTCTATTTCGAACAATTTCAGGCATTAAAATGACTCTAAACACACTTATTTTAGTTCCAAAAGTGATAATTCACATGCAATAGTCATTTACAGTCAAAAAATAAAACATTAAAAAATTACCATTTCTGACCATCTGGAGAAATTTCGACAGGTCGCGGGTCATCGTTTTTCATCAGAAAATGGTTTTTTTGTACTTTAGAAAAAATTGATTCAAAATGTCATTTGGATTGTGCCTCATGTTGAATAACTACTTTTTAAAACCTCAATGTGACCAAAATTGCCATTTTTACAGACTTTTTCTCCTACTAGAAGCTTCTATTTCGACCAATTTCAGGCATTAAAATGACTCTAAACACACTTATTTTAGTTCCAAAAGTGATAATTCACATGCGATAGTCATTTACAGTCAAAAAATTAAACATTAAAAAATTACCATTTCTGACCATCTGGAGAAATTACGACAGGTCGCGGGTCATCGTTTTTCATCAGAAAATGGATTTTTTGGACTTTAGAAAAATTGATTAAAAATGTCATTTGGATTGTTCCTCATGTTGAATAACTACTTTTTAAAGCCTCAATGTGACCAAAATTGCCATTTTTACAGCCTTTTTCTCCTACTAGAAGCTTCTATTTCGACCAACTTCAGGCATTAAAATGACTCTAAACACACTTATTTTAGTTCCACAAGTGATAATTCACTTGCAATAGTCATTTACAGTCAAAAAATTAAACATTAAAAAATTTCCATTTCTGACCATCTGGAGAAATTTCGACAGGTCACGGGTTATCGTTTTTCATCAGAAAATGGATTTTTTGGACTTTAGAAAAATTGATTCAAAATATCATTTGGATTGTGCCTCATGTTGAATAACTACTTTTTAAAGCCTCAATGTGACCAAAATTGCCATTTTTACACACTTTTTCTCCTACTAGAAGCTTCTATTTCGACCAACTTCAGGCATTAAAATGACTCTAAACACACTTATTTTAGTTCCAAAAGTGATAATTCACATGCAATAGTCATGTACAGTCAAAAAATAAAACATAAAAAAATTACCATTTCTGACCATCTGGAGAAATTTCAACAGGTCACGGGTCATCGTTTTTCATCAGAAAATTGATTTTTTGGACTTTAGAAAAATTGATTCAAAATATCATTTGGATTGTGCCTCATGTTGAATAACTACTTTTTAAAGCCTCAATGTGACCAAAATTGCCATTTTTACAGACTTTTTCTCCTACTAGAAGCTTCTATTTCGAACAATTTCAGGCATTTAAATGACTCTAAACACACTTATTTTAGTTCCAAAAGTGATAATTCACATGCAATAGTCATTTACAGTCAAAAAATAAAACATTCAAAAATTACCATTTCTGACCATCTGGAGAAATTTCGACAGGTCGCGGGTCATCGTTTTTCATCAGAAAATGGATTTTTTGGACTTTAGAAAAATTGATTCAAAATATTATTTGGATTGTGCCTCATGTTGAATAACTACTTTTTAAAGCCTCAATGTGACCAAAATTGCCATTTGTACAGACTTTTTCTCCTACTAGAAGCTTCTATTTCGAACAATTTCAGGCATTAAAATGACTCTAAACACACTTATTTTAGTTCCAAAAGTGATAATTCACATGCAATAGTCATTTACAGTCAAAAAATAAAACATTAAAAAATTACCATTTCTGACCATCTGGAGAAATTTCGACAGGTCGCGGGTCATCGTTTTTCATCAGAAAATGGATTTTTTGGACTTTAGAAAAATTGATTCAAAATGTCATTTGGATTGTGCCTCATGTTGAATAACTACTTTTTAAAGCCTCAATGTGACCAAAATTGCCATTTTTACAGACTTTTTCTCCTACTAGAAGCTTCTATTTCGACCAACTTCAGGCATTAAAATGACTCTAAACACACTTATTTTAGTTCCACAAGTGATAATTCATATGCAATAGTCATTTACAGTCAAAAAAATTAAACATTCAAAAATTACCATTTCTGACCATCTGGAGAAAGTTCAACAGGTCACGGGTCATCGTTTTTCATCAGAAAATTGATTTTTGGACTTTAGGAAAATTGATTCAAAATGTCATTTGAATTGTGCCTCATGTTGAATAACTACTTTTTAAAGCCTCGATGTGACCAAAATTGCCATTTTTACAGACTTTTTCTCCTACTAGAAGCTTCTATTTCGACCAACTTCAGGCATTAAAATGACTCTAAACACACTTATTTTAGTTCCACAAGTGATAATTCACTTGCAATAGTCATTAACAGTCAAAAAATTAAACATTAAAAAATTTCCATTTCTGACCATCTGGAGAAATTTCGACAGGTCACGGGTTATCGTTTTTCATCAGAAAATGGATTTTTTGGACTTTAGAAAAATTGATTCAAAATGTCATTTGGATTGTGCCTCATGTTGAATAACTACTTTTTAAAGCCTCAATGTGACCAAAATTGCCATTTTTACAGACTTTTTCTCCTACTAGAAGCTTCTATTTCGACCAATTTCAGGCATTAAAATGACTCTAAACACACTTATTTTAGTTCCAAAAGTGATAATTCACATGCAATAGTCATTTACTGTCAAAAAATAAAACATTAAAAAATTACCATTTCTGACCATCTGGAGAAATTTCGACAGGTCGCGGGTCATCGTTTTTCATCAGAAAATGGATTTTTTGGACTTTAGAAAAATTGATTAAAAATGTCATTTGGATTGTTCCTCATGTTGAATAACTACTTTTTAAAGCCTCATGTGACCAAAATTGCCATTTTTACACACTTTTTCTCCTACTAGAAGCTTCTATCTTGACCAATTTCAGGCATTAAAATGACTCTAAACACACTTCTTTTAGTTCCAAAAGTGATAATTCATATGCAATAGTCATTTACAGTCAAAAAAATTAAACATTAAAAAAATACCATTTCTGACCATCTGGAGAAAGTTCAACAGGTCACGGGTCATCGTTTTTCATCAGAAAATTGATTTTTGGACTTTAGAAAAATTGATTCAAAATGTCATTTGAATTGTGCCTCATGTTGAATAACTACTTTTTAAAGCCTCGATGTGACCAAAATTGCCATTTTTACAGACTTTTTCTCCTACTAGAAGCTTCTATTTCGACCAACTTCAGGCATTAAAATGACTCTAAACACACTTATTTTAGTTCCAAAAGTGATAATTCACATGCAATAGTCATTTACAGTCAAAAAATAAAACATTAAAAAATTACCATTTCTGACCATCTGGAGAAATTTCATCAGGTCACGGGTCATCGTTTTTCATCAGAAAATTGATTTTTTGGACTTTAGAAAAATTGATTCAAAATATCATTTGGATTGTGCCTCATGTTGAATAACTACTTTTTAAAGCCTCAATGTGACCAAAATTGCCATTTTTACAGACTTTTTCTCCTACTAGAAGCTTCTATTTCGAACAATTTCAGGCATTTAAATGACTCTAAACACACTTATTTTAGTTCCAAAAGTGATAATTCACATGCAATAGTCATTTACAGTCAAAAAATAAAACATTCAAAAATTACCATTTCTGACCATCTGGAGAAATTTCGACAGGTCGCGGGTCATCGTTTTTCATCAGAAAATGGATTTTTTGGACTTTAGAAAAATTGATTCAAAATATCATTTGGATTGTGCCTCATGTTGAATAACTACTTTTTAAAGCCTCAATGTGACCAAAATTGCCATTTGTACAGACTTTTTCTCCTACTAGAAGCTTCTATTTCGAACAATTGCAGGCATTAAAATGACCCTAAACACACTTATTTTAGTTCCAAAAGTGATAATTCACATGCAATAGTCATTTACAGTCAAAAAATAAAACATTAAAAAATTACCATTTTTGACCATCTGGAGAAATTTCGACAGGTCACGGGTCATCGTTTTTCATCAGAAAATTGATTTTTTGGACTTTAGAAAAATTGATTCAAAATATCATTTGGATTGTGCCTCATGTTGAATAACTACTTTTTAAAGCCTCAATGTGACCAAAATTGCCATTTTTACAGACTTTTTCTCCTACTAGAAGCTTCTATTTCGAACAATTTCAGGCATTAAAATGACTGTAAACACACTTATTTTAGTTCCAAAAGTGATAATTCACATGCAATAGTCATTTACAGTCAAAAAATAAAACATTAAAAAATTACCATTTCTGACCATCTGGAGAAATTTCGACAGGTCGCGGGTCATCGTTTTTCATCAGAAAATGGTTTTTTTGTACTTTAGAAAAAATTGATTCAAAATGTCATTTGGATTGTGCCTCATGTTGAATAACTACTTTTTAAAACCTCAATGTGACCAAAATTGCCATTTTTACAGACTTTTTCTCCTACTAGAAGCTTCTATTTCGACCAATTTCAGGCATTAAAATGACTCTAAACACACTTATTTTAGTTCCAAAAGTGATAATTCACATGCGATAGGCATTTACAGTCAAAAAATTCAACATTAAAAAATTACCATTTCTGACCATCTGGAGAAATTTCGACAGGTCGCGGGTCATCGTTTTTCATCAGAAAATGGATTTTTTGGACTTTAGAAAAATTGATTAAAAATGTCATTTGGATTGTTCCTCATGTTGAATAACTACTTTTTAAAGCCTCAATGTGACCAAAATTGCCATTTTTACAGCCTTTTTCTCCTACTCTTTCTCCATCTTGCTGGCTTCACCGCTGCCTCTCGTAAGGTGGCATGTGGAGTTCCCCAAGGCTCCTCCCTCTCCCCTCTTTTGTTTAATTTATACATTTACCCCCTCATTTTTATGTTACAGCAGCTCGAGGTCACGGTGTTCAATTACGCCGATGACCTCCAGCTAATTTTTGACCTTTCCCACTCCACTTCCTCTGCTTCAAATGTCCAATCCGTCATGCTGTTCATCCAGGACTGGATGAACTGCAACCACCTCAAACTCAACCCGTACAAGACGGAATTAGTCCTGACCAGAGGTGGGTGCAGTCCCTGGTCCCCCTCCCATTGGCCAACCTCACTTGGTGTTCCCCCGCTCCCAGTTCCTAAGGTCAAGACCCTTGGCATCCTCCTGGATCCCTCACTTTCTGTTCACTCTCAGGTCAATTTAGTTGTTTCCTCCTGTTTTTTTTCCCTTCGAATCATTAGGAAGATTTCTCGTTTTTTTTCTTTACCTGCCCTAAAAATTATAGTGATGGCCATGGTGCTTTCGCGCCTCGATTATGGGAACATCATCTATAATGGCGCTCCAGCCTACGCCACTCGCCGTTTGCAGCTAGAGCAGAATCAGGCTGCCCGCCTGATCCACGGCCTGCCCAAATACCATAGAGCTACTCCCCTACTGCAGGCCTTGCACTGGCTGCCGGTGAAAGAGCGTGCTCTGTTCAAGCTTGGCTGCACTACTTTCCAGGCCAAAACAGGCACTGCCCCGGAATTTATCTGTTCTGCCATCACCCCCTACACACCTGGACGAGAGCTTAGGTCTACTCATCAGGCTTTGTTAACCATTCCCCGCTTCAGCAAAAAAAAGACTGGCGGTACGAAATTCGCAGTGCTTGCTCCCGCATTTTGGAACTCCCTCCCCCCGGAACTCCGTATGTCATCTTCCTACATTGAGTTCCGGAAGGGTCTTAAAACTTTTCTTTTTTCTCGTGCTTACAATGCTTAAATTCCCCTTTGCTCCTGCTTGCTTCTCGCAATCCAACAGCGCCAAGAAACCGCTTGGTAAAAGTGCGCTATAGAAATGTTTTTAAATTCAAATTCAAATACTAGAAGCTTCTATTTCGACCAACTTCAGGCATTAAAATGACTCTAAACACACTTATTTTAGTTCCACAAGTGATAATTCACTTGCAATAGTCATTTACAGTCAAAAAATTAAACATTAAAAAATTTCCATTTCTGACCATCTGGAGAAATTTCGACAGGTCACGGGTTATCGTTTTTCATCAGAAAATGGATTTTTTGGACTTTAGAAAAATTGATTCAAAATATCATTTGGATTGTGCCTCATGTTGAATAACTACTTTTTAAAGCCTCAATGTGACCAAAATTGCCATTTTTACACACTTTTTCTCCTACTAGAAGCTTTTTTTTCCGACCAATTTCAGGCATTAAAATGACTCTAAACACACTTCTTTTAGTTCCAAAAGTGATAATTCATATGCAATAGTCATTTACAGTCATAAAATAAAACATTAAAAAATTACCATTTCTGACCATTTGGAGACATTTCATCAGGTCACGGGTCATCGTTTTTCATCAGAAAATTGATTTTTTGGACTTTAGAAAAATTGATTCAAAATATCATTTGGATTGTGCCTCATGTTGAATAACTACTTTTTAAAGCCTCAATGTGACCAAAATTGCCATTTTTACAGACTTTTTCTCCTACTAGAAGCTTCTATTTCGAACAATTTCAGGCATTTAAATGACTCTAAACACACTTATTTTAGTTCCAAAAGTGATAATTCACATGCAATAGTCATTTACAGTCAAGAAATAAAACATTCAAAAATTACCATTTCTGACCATCTGGAGAAATTTCGACAGGTCGCGGGTCATCGTTTTTCATCAGAAAATGGATTTTTTGGACTTTAGAAAAATTGATTCAAAATATCATTTGGATTGTGCCTCATGTTGAATAACTACTTTTTAAAGCCTCAATGTGACCAAAATTGCCATTTGTACAGACTTTTTCTCCTAATAGAAGCTTCTATTTCGAACAATTGCAGGCATTAAAATGACCCTAAACACACTTATTTTAGTTCCAAAAGTGATAATTCACATGCAATAGTCATTTACAGTCAAAAAATAAAACATTAAAAAATTACCATTTTTGACCATCTGGAGAAATTTCGACAGGTCACGAGTCATCGTTTTTCATCAGAAAATTGATTTTTTGGACTTTAGAAAAATTGATTCAAAATATCATTTGGATTGTGCCTCATGTTGAATAACTACTTTTTAAAGCCTCAATGTGACCAAAATTGCCATTTTTACAGACTTTTTCTCCTACTAGAAGCTTCTATTTCGAACAATTTCAGGCATTAAAATGACTCTAAACACACTTATTTTAGTTCCAAAAGTGATAATTCACATGCAATAGTCATTTACAGTCAAAAAATAAAACATTAAAAAATTACCATTTCTGACCATCTGGAGAAATTTCGACAGGTCGCGGGTCATCGTTTTTCATCAGAAAATGGTTTTTTTGTACTTTAGAAAAAATTGATTCAAAATGTCATTTGGATTGTGCCTCATGTTGAATAACTACTTTTTAAAACCTCAATGTGACCAAAATTGCCATTTTTACAGACTTTTTCTCCTACTAGAAGCTTCTATTTCGACCAATTTCAGGCATTAAAATGACTCTAAACACACTTATTTTAGTTCCACAAGTGATTCACTTGCAATAGTCATTTACAGTCAAAAAATTAAACATTAAAAAATTACCATTTCTGACCATCTGGAGAAATTTCGACAGGTCGCGGGTCATCGTTTTTCATCAGAAAATGGATTTTTTGGACTTTAGAAAAATTGATTAAAAATGTCATTTGGATTGTTCCTCATGTTGAATAACTACTTTTTAAAGCCTCAATGTGACCAAAATTGCCATTTTTACAGACTTTTTCTCCTACTAGAAGCTTCTATTTCGACCAACTTCAGGCATTAAAATGACTCTAAACACACTTATTTTAGTTCCAAAAGTGATAATTCACATGCAATAGTCATGTACAGTCAAAAAATAAAACATAAAAAAATTACCATTTCTGACCATCTGGAGAAATTTCAACAGGTCACGGGTCATCGTTTTTCATCAGAAAATTGATTTTTTGGACTTTAGAAAAATTGATTCAAAATATCATTTGGATTGTGCCTCATGTTGAATAACTACTTTTTAAAGCCTCAATGTGACCAAAATTGCCATTTTTACAGACTTTTTCTCCTACTAGAAGCTTCTATTTCGAACAATTTCAGGCATTTAAATGACTCTAAACACACTTATTTTAGTTCCAAAAGTGATAATTCACATGCAATAGTCATTTACAGTCAAAAAATAAAACATTCAAAAATTACCATTTCTGACCATCTGGAGAAATTTCGACAGTTCGCGGGTCATCGTTTTTCATCAGAAAATGGATTTTTTGGACTTTAGAAAAATTGATTCAAAATATCATTTGGATTGTGCCTCATGTTGAATAACTACTTTTTAAAGCCTCAATGTGACCAAAATTGCCATTTGTACAGACTTTTTCTCCTACTAGAAGCTTCTATTTCGAACAATTGCAGGCATTAAAATGACCCTAAACACACTTATTTTAGTTCCAAAAGTGATAATTCACATGCAATAGTCATTTACAGTAAAAAAATAAAACATTAAAAAATTACCATTTCTGACCATCTGGAGAAATTTCGACAGGTCACGGGTCATCGTTTTTCATCAGAAAATTGATTTTTTTGGACTTTAGAAAAATTGATTCAAAATATCATTTGGATTGTGCCTCATGTTGAATAACTACTTTTTAAAGCCTCAATGTGACCAAAATTGCCATTTTTACAGACTTTTTCTCCTACTAGAAGCTTCTATTTCGAACAATTTCAGGCATTAAAATGACTCTAAACACACTTATTTTAGTTCCAAAAGTGATAATTCACATGCAATAGTCATTTACAGTCAAAAAATAAAACATTCAAAAATTACCATTTCTGACCATCTGGAGAAATTTCGACAGGTCGCGGGTCATCGTTTTTCATCAGAAAATGGATTTTTTGGACTTTAGAAAAATTGATTCAAAATGTCATTTGGATTGTGCCTCATGTTGAATAACTACTTTTTAAAGCCTCAATGTGACCAAAATTGCCATTTTCACAGACTTTTTCTCCTACTAGAAGCTTCTATTTCGACCAACTTCAGGCATTAAAATGACTCTAAACACTCTTATTTTAGTTCCACAAGTGATAATTCACTTGCAATAGTCATTTACAGTCAAAAAATTAAACATTAAAAAATTTCCATTTCTGACCATCTGGAGAAATTTCGACAGGTCACGGGTTATCGTTTTTCATCAGAAAATGGATTTTTTGGACTTTAGAAAAATTGATTCAAAATATCATTTGGATTGTGCCTCATGTTGAATAACTACTTTTTAAAGCCTCAATGTGACCAAAATTGCCATTTGTACAGACTTTTTCTCCTACTAGAAGCTTCTATTTCGACCAACTTCAGGCATTAAAATGACTCTAAACACACTTATTTTAGTTCCACAAGTGATAATTCACTTGCAATAGTTATTTACAGTCAAAAAATTAAACATTAAAAAATTTCCATTTCTGACCATCTGGAGAAATTTCGACAGGTCACGGGATATCGTTTTTCATCAGAAAATGGATTTTTTGGACTTTAGAAAAATTGATTCAAAATATCATTTGGATTGTGTCTCATGTTGAATAACTACTTTTTAAAGCCTCAATGTGACCAAAATTGCCATTTGTACAGACTTTTTCTGCTACTAGAAGCTTCTATTTCGAACAATTGCAGGCATTAAAATGACCCTAAACACACTTATTTTAGTTCCAAAAGTGATAATTCACATGCAATAGTCATTTACAGTCAAAAAATAAAACATTAAAAAATTACCATTTCTGACCATCTGGAGAAATTTCGACAGGTCACGGGTCATCGTTTTTCATCAGAAAATTGATTTTTTGGACTTTAGAAAAATTGATTCAAAATATCATTTTGATTGTGCCTCATGTTGAATAACTACTTTTTAAAGCCTCAATGTGACCAAAATTGCCATTTTCACAGACTTTTTCTCCTACTAGAAGCTTCTATTTCGACCAACTTCAGGCATTAAAATGACTCTAAACACACTTATTTTAGTTCCACAAGTGATAATTCACTTGCAATAGTCATTTACAGTCAAAAAATTAAACATTAAAAAATTTCCATTTCTGACCATCTGGAGAAATTTCGACAGGTCACGGGTTATCGTTTTTCATCAGAAAATGGATTTTTTGGACTTTAGAAAAATTGATTCAAAATATCATTTGGATTGTGCCTCATGTTGAATAACTACTTTTTAAAGCCTCAATGTGACCAAAATTGCCATTTGTACAGACTTTTTCTCCTACTAGAAGCTTCTATTTCGACCAACTTCAGGCATTAAAATGACTCTAAACACACTTATTTTAGTTCCACAAGTGATAATTCACGTGCAATAGTTATTTACAGTCAAAAAATTAAACATTAAAAAATTTCCATTTCTGACCATCTGGAGAAATTTCGACAGGTCACGGGATATCGTTTTTCATCAGAAAATGGATTTTTTGGACTTTAGAAAAATTGATTCAAAATATCATTTGGATTGTGCCTCATGTTGAATAACTACTTTTTAAAGCCTCAATGTGACCAAAATTGCCATTTGTACAGACTTTTTCTCCTACTAGAAGCTTCTATTTCGAACAATTGCAGGCATTAAAATGACCCTAAACACACTTATTTTAGTTCCAAAAGTGATAATTCACATGCAATAGTCATTTACAGTCAAAAAATAAAACATTAAAAAATTACCATTTCTGACCATCTGGAGAAATTTCGACAGGTCACGGGTCATCGTTTTTCATCAGAAAATTGATTTTTTGGACTTTAGAAAAATTGATTCAAAATATCATTTTGATTGTGCCTCATGTTGAATAACTACTTTTTAAAGCCTCAATGTGACCAAAATTGCCATTTTTACAGACTTTTTCTCCTACTAGAAGCTTCTATTTCGAACAATTTCAGGCATTAAAATGACTCTAAACACACTTATTTTAGTTCCAAAAGTGATAATTCACATGCAATAGTCATTTACAGTCAAAAAATTAAACATTAAAAAATTACCATTTCTGACCATCTGGAGAAAGTTCAACAGGTCACGGGTCATCGTTTTTCATCAGAAAATTGATTTTTGGACTTTAGAAAAATTGATTCAAAATGTCATTTGAATTGTGCCTCATGTTGAATAACTACTTTTTAAAGCCTCGATGTGACCAAAATTGCCATTTTTACAGACTTTTTCTCCTACTAGAAGCTTCTATTTCGACCAACTTCAGGCATTAAAATGACTCTAAACACACTTATTTTAGTTCCAAAAGTGATAATTCACATGCAATAGTCATTTACAGTCAAAAAATAAAACATTAAAAAATTACCATTTCTGACCATCTGGAGAAATTTCATCAGGTCCCGGGTCATCGTTTTTCATCAGAAAATTGATTTTTTGGACTTTAGAAAAATTGATTCAAAATATCATTTGGATTGTGCCTCATGTTGAATAACTACTTTTTAAAGCCTCAATGTGACCAAAATTGCCATTTTTACAGACTTTTTCTTCTACTAGAAGCTTCTATTTCGAACAATTTCAGGCATTTAAATGACTCTAAACACACTTATTTTAGTTCCAAAAGTGATAATTCACATGCAATAGTCATTTACAGTCAAAAAATAAAACATTCAAAAATTACCATTTCTGACCATCTGGAGAAATTTCGACAGGTCGCGGGTCATCGTTTTTCATCAGAAAATGGATTTTTTGGACTTTAGAAAAATTGATTCAAAATATTATTTGGATTGTGCCTCATGTTGAATAACTACTTTTTAAAGCCTCAATGTGACCAAAATTGCCATTTGTACAGACTTTTTCTCCTACTAGAAGCTTCTATTTCGAACAATTGCAGGCATTAAAATGACCCTAAACACACTTATTTTAGTTCCAAAAGTGATAATTCACATGCAATAGTCATTTACAGTCAAAAAATAAAACATTAAAAAATTACCATTTCTGACCATCGGGAGAAATTTCGACAGGTCACGGGTCATCGTTTTTCATCAGAAAATTGATTTTTTGGACTTTAGAAAAATTGATTCAAAATATCATTTGGATTGTGCCTCATGTTGAATAACTACTTTTTAAAGCCTCAATGTGACCAAAATTGCCATTTTTACAGACTTTTTCTCCTACTAGAAGCTTCTATTTCGAACAATTTCAGGCATTAAAATGACTCTAAACACACTTATTTTAGTTCCAAAAGTGATAATTCACATGCAATAGTCATTTACAGTCAAAAAATAAAACATTAAAAAATTACCATTTCTGACCATCTGGAGAAATTTCGACAGGTCGCGGGTCATCGTTTTTCATCAGAAAATGGATTTTTTGGACTTTAGAAAAATTGATTCAAAATGTCATTTGGATTGTGCCTCATGTTGAATAACTACTTTTTAAAGCCTCAATGTGACCAAAATTGCCATTTTTACAGACTTTTTCTCCTACTAGAAGCTTCTATTTCGACCAACTTCAGGCATTAAAATGACTCTAAACACACTTATTTTAGTTCCACAAGTGATAATTCATATGCAATAGTCATTTACAGTCAAAAAAATTAAACATTCAAAAATTACCATTTCTGACCATCTGGAGAAAGTTCAACAGGTCACGGGTCATCGTTTTTCATCAGAAAATTGATTTTTGGACTTTAGGAAAATTGATTCAAAATGTCATTTGAATTGTGCCTCATGTTGAATAACTACTTTTTAAAGCCTCGATGTGACCAAAATTGCCATTTTTACAGACTTTTTCTCCTACTAGAAGCTTCTATTTCGACCAACTTCAGGCATTAAAATGACTCTAAACACACTTATTTTAGTTCCACAAGTGATAATTCACTTGCAATAGTCATTTACAGTCAAAAAATTAAACATTAAAAAATTTCCATTTCTGACCATCTGGAGAAATTTCGACAGGTCACGGGTCATCGTTTTTCATCAGAAAATGGATTTTTTGGACTTTAGAAAAATTGATTCAAAATGTCATTTGGATTGTGCCTCATGTTGAATAACTACTTTTTAAAGCCTCAATGTGACCAAAATTGCCATTTTTACAGACTTTTTCTCCTACTAGAAGCTTCTATTTCGACCAATTTCAGGCATTAAAATGACTCTAAACACACTTATTTTAGTTCCAAAAGTGATAATTCACATGCAATAGTCATTTACAGTCAAAAAATAAAACATTAAAAAATTACCATTTCTGACCATCTGGAGAAATTTCGACAGGTCGCGGGTCATCGTTTTTCATCAGAAAATGAATTTTTTGGACTTTAGAAAAATTGATTAAAAATGTCATTTGGATTGTTCCTCATGTTGAATAACTACTTTTTAAAGCCTCAATGTGACCAAAATTGCCATTTTTACACACTTTTTCTCCTACTAGAAGCTTCTATCTTGACCAATTTCAGGCATTAAAATGACTCTAAACACACTTCTTTTAGTTCCAAAAGTGATAATTCATATGCAATAGTCATTTACAGTCAAAAAAATTAAACATTAAAAAAATACCATTTCTGACCATCTGGAGAAAGTTCAACAGGTCACGGGTCATCGTTTTTCATCAGAAAATTGATTTTTGGACTTTAGAAAAATTGATTCAAAATGTCATTTGAATTGTGCCTCATGTTGAATAACTACTTTTTAAAGCCTCGATGTGACCAAAATTGCCATTTTTACAGACTTTTTCTCCTACCAGAAGCTTCTATTTCGACCAACTTCAGGCATTAAAATGACTCTAAACACACTTATTTTAGTTCCAAAAGTGATAATTCACATGCAATAGTCATTTACAGTCAAAAAATAAAACATTAAAAAATTACCATTTCTGACCATCTGGAGAAATTTCATCAGGTCACGGGTCATCGTTTTTCATCAGAAAATTGATTTTTTGGACTTTAGAAAAATTGATTCAAAATATCATTTGGATTGTGCCTCATGTTGAATAACTACTTTTTAAAGCCTCAATGTGACCAAAATTGCCATTTTTACAGACTTTTTCTCCTACTAGAAGCTTCTATTTCGAACAATTTCAGGCATTTAAATGACTCTAAACACACTTATTTTAGTTCCAAAAGTGATAATTCACATGCAATAGTCATTTACAGTCAAAAAATAAAACATTCAAAAATTACCATTTCTGACCATCTGGAGAAATTTCGACAGGTCGCGGGTCATCGTTTTTCATCAGAAAATGGATTTTTTGGACTTTAGAAAAATTGATTCAAAATATCATTTGGATTGTGCCTCATGTTGAATAACTACTTTTTAAAGCCTCAATGTGACCAAAATTGCCATTTGTACAGACTTTTTCTCCTACTAGAAGCTTCTATTTCGAACAATTGCAGGCATTAAAATGACCCTAAACACACTTATTTTAGTTCCAAAAGTGATAATTCACATGCAATAGTCATTTACAGTCAAAAAATAAAACATTAAAAAATTACCATTTTTGACCATCTGGAGAAATTTCGACAGGTCACGGGTCATCGTTTTTCATCAGAAAATTGATTTTTTGGACTTTAGAAAAATTGATTCAAAATATCATTTGGATTGTGCCTCATGTTGAATAACTACTTTTTAAAGCCTCAATGTGACAAAAATTGCCATTTTTACAGACTTTTTCTCCTACTAGAAGCTTCTATTTCGAACAATTTCAGGCATTAAAATGACTCTAAACACACTTATTTTAGTTCCAAAAGTGATAATTCACATGCAATAGTCATTTACAGTCAAAAAATAAAACATTAAAAAATTACCATTTCTGACCATCTGGAGAAATTTCGACAGGTCGCGGGTCATCGTTTTTCATCAGAAAATGGTTTTTTTGTACTTTAGAAAAAATTGATTCAAAATGTCATTTGGATTGTGCCTCATGTTGAATAACTACTTTTTAAAACCTCAATGTGACCAAAATTGCCATTTTTACAGACTTTTTCTCCTACTAGAAGCTTCTATTTCGACCAATTTCAGGCATTAAAATGACTCTAAACACACTTATTTTAGTTCCAAAAGTGATAATTCACATGCGATAGTCATTTACAGTCAAAAAATTAAACATTAAAAAATTACCATTTCTGACCATCTGGAGAAATTTCGACAGGTCGCGGGTCATCGTTTTTCATCAGAAAATGGATTTTTTGGACTTTAGAAAAATTGATTAAAAATGTCATTTGGATTGTTCCTCATGTTGAATAACTACTTTTTAAAGCCTCAATGTGACCAAAATTGCCATTTTTACAGCCTTTTTCTCCTACTAGAAGCTTCTATTTCGACCAACTTCAGGCATTAAAATGACTCTAAACACACTTATTTTAGTTCCACAAGTGATAATTCACTTGCAATAGTCATTTACAGTCAAAAAATTAAACATTAAAAAATTTCCATTTCTGACCATCTGGAGAAATTTCGACAGGTCACGGGTTATCGTTTTTCATCAGAAAATGGATTTTTTGGACTTTAGAAAAATTGATTCAAAATATCATTTGGATTGTGCCTCATGTTGAATAACTACTTTTTAAAGCCTCAATGTGACCAAAATTGCCATTTTTACACACTTTTTCTCCTACTAGAAGCTTTTTTTTCCGACCAATTTCAGGCATTAAAATGACTCTAAACACACTTCTTTTAGTTCCAAAAGTGATAATTCATATGCAATAGTCATTTACAGTCATAAAATAAAACATTAAAAAATTACCATTTCTGACCATCTGGAGAAATTTCATCAGGTCACGGGTCATCGTTTTTCATCAGAAAATTGATTTTTTGGACTTTAGAAAAATTGATTCAAAATATCATTTGGATTGTGCCTCATGTTGAATAACTACTTTTTAAAGCCTCAATGTGACCAAAATTGCCATTTTTACAGACTTTTTCTCCTACTAGAAGCTTCTATTTCGAACAATTTCAGGCATTTAAATGACTCTAAACACACTTATTTTAGTTCCAAAAGTGATAATTCACATGCAATAGTCATTTACAGTCAAAAAATAAAACATTCAAAAATTACCATTTCTGACCATCTGGAGAAATTTCGACAGGTCGCGGGTCATCGTTTTTCATCAGAAAATGGATTTTTTGGACTTTAGAAAAATTGATTCAAAATATCATTTGGATTGTGCCTCATGTTGAATAACTACTTTTTAAAGCCTCAATGTGACCAAAATTGCCATTTGTACAGACTTTTTCTCCTACTAGAAGCTTCTATTTCGAACAATTGCAGGCATTAAAATGACCCTAAACACACTTATTTTAGTTCCAAAAGTGATAATTCACATGCAATAGTCATTTACAGTCAAAAAATAAAACATTAAAAAATTACCATTTTTGACCATCTGGAGAAATTTCGACAGGTCACGAGTCATCGTTTTTCATCAGAAAATTGATTTTTTGGACTTTAGAAAAATTGATTCAAAATATCATTTGGATTGTGCCTCATGTTGAATAACTACTTTTTAAAGCCTCAATGTGACCAAAATTGCCATTTTTACAGACTTTTTCTCCTACTAGAAGCTTCTATTTCGAACAATTTCAGGCATTAAAATTACTCTAAACACACTTATTTTAGTTCCAAAAGTGATAATTCACATGCAATAGTCATTTACAGTCAAAAAATAAAACATTAAAAAATTACCATTTCTGACCATCTGGAGAAATTTCGACAGGTCGCGGGTCATCGTTTTTCATCAGAAAATGGTTTTTTTGTACTTTAGAAAAAATTGATTCAAAATGTCATTTGGATTGTGCCTCATGTTGAATAACTACTTTTTAAAACCTCAATGTGACCAAAATTGCCATTTTTACAGACTTTTTCTCCTACTAGAAGCTTCTATTTCGACCAATTTCAGGCATTAAAATGACTCTAAACACACTTATTTTAGTTCCACAAGTGATAATTCACTTGCAATAGTCATTTACAGTCAAAAAATTAAACATTAAAAAATTACCATTTCTGACCATCTGGAGAAATTTCGACAGGTCGCGGGTCATCGTTTTTCATCAGAAAATGGATTTTTTGGACTTTAGAAAAATTGATTAAAAATGTCATTTGGATTGTTCCTCATGTTGAATAACTACTTTTTAAAGCCTCAATGTGACCAAAATTGCCATTTTTACAGACTTTTTCTCCTACTAGAAGCTTCTATTTCGACCAACTTCAGGCATTAAAATGACTCTAAACACACTTATTTTAGTTCCAAAAGTGATAATTCACATGCAATAGTCATGTACAGTCAAAAAATAAAACATAAAAAAATTACCATTTCTGACCATCTGGAGAAATTTCAACAGGTCACGGGTCATCGTTTTTCATCAGAAAATTGATTTTTTGGACTTTAGAAAAATTGATTCAAAATATCATTTGGATTGTGCCTCATGTTGAATAACTACTTTTTAAAGCCTCAATGTGACCAAAATTGCCATTTTTACAGACTTTTTCTCCTACTAGAAGCTTCTATTTCGAACAATTTCAGGCATTTAAATGACTCTAAACACACTTATTTTAGTTCCAAAAGTGATAATTCACATGCAATAGTCATTTACAGTCAAAAAATAAAACATTCAAAAATTACCATTTCTGACCATCTGGAGAAATTTCGACAGTTCGCGGGTCATCGTTTTTCATCAGAAAATGGATTTTTTGGACTTTAGAAAAATTGATTCAAAATATCATTTGGATTGTGCCTCATGTTGAATAACTACTTTTTAAAGCCTCAATGTGACCAAAATTGCCATTTGTACAGACTTTTTCTCCTACTAGAAGCTTCTATTTCGAACAATTGCAGGCATTAAAATGACCCTAAACACACTTATTTTAGTTCCAAAAGTGATAAGTCACATGCAATAGTCATTTACAGTCAAAAAATAAAACATTAAAAAATTACCATTTCTGACCATCTGGAGAAATTTCGACAGGTCACGGGTCATCGTTTTTCATCAGAAAATTGATTTTTTTGGACTTTAGAAAAATTGATTCAAAATATCATTTGGATTGTGCCTCATGTTGAATAACTACTTTTTAAAGCCTCAATGTGACCAAAATTGCCATTTTTACAGACTTTTTCTCCTACTAGAAGCTTCTATTTCGAACAATTTCAGGCATTAAAATGACTCTAAACACACTTATTTTAGTTCCAAAAGTGATAATTCACATGCAATAGTCATTTACAGTCAAAAAATAAAACATTCAAAAATTACCATTTCTGACCATCTGGAGAAATTTCGACAGGTCGCGGGTCATCGTTTTTCATCAGAAAATGGATTTTTTGGACTTTAGAAAAATTGATTCAAAATGTCATTTGGATTGTGCCTCATGTTGAATAACTACTTTTTAAAGCCTCAATGTGACCAAAATTGCCATTTTAACAGACTTTTTCTCCTACTAGAAGCTTCTATTTCGACCAACTTCAGGCATTAAAATGACTCTAAACACTCTTATTTTAGTTCCACAAGTGATTATTCACTTGCAATAGTCATTTACAGTCAAAAAATTAAACATTAAAAAATTTCCATTTCTGACCATCTGGAGAAATTTCGACAGGTCACGGGTTATCGTTTTTCATCAGAAAATGGATTTTTTGGACTTTAGAAAAATTGATTCAAAATATCATTTGGATTGTGCCTCATGTTGAATAACTACTTTTTAAAGCCTCAATGTGACCAAAATTGCCATTTGTACAGACTTTTTCTCCTACTAGAAGCTTCTATTTCGACCAACTTCAGGCATTAAAATGACTCTAAACACACTTATTTTAGTTCCACAAGTGATAATTCACTTGCAATAGTTATTTACAGTCAAAAAATTAAACATTAAAAAATTTCCATTTCTGACCATCTGGAGAAATTTCGACAGGTCACGGGATATCGTTTTTCATCAGAAAATGGATTTTTTGGACTTTAGAAAAATTGATTCAAAATATCATTTGGATTGTGCCTCATGTTGAATAACTACTTTTTAAAGCCTCAATGTGACCAAAATTGCCATTTGTACAGACTTTTTCTGCTACTAGAAGCTTCTATTTCGAACAATTGCAGGCATTAAAATGACCCTAAACACACTTATTTTAGTTCCAAAAGTGATAATTCACATGCAATAGTCATTTACAGTCAAAAAATAAAACATTAAAAAATTACCATTTCTGACCATCTGGAGAAATTTCGACAGGTCACGGGTCATCGTTTTTCATCAGAAAATTGATTTTTTGGACTTTAGAAAAATTGATTCAAAATATCATTTTGATTGTGCCTCATGTTGAATAACTACTTTTTAAAGCCTCAATGTGACCAAAATTGCCATTTTCACAGACTTTTTCTCCTACTAGAAGCTTCTATTTCGACCAACTTCAGGCATTAAAATGACTCTAAACACACTTATTTTAGTTCCACAAGTGATAATTCACTTGCAATAGTCATTTACAGTCAAAAAATTAAACATTAAAAAATTTCCATTTCTGACCATCTGGAGAAATTTCGACAGGTCACGGGTTATCGTTTTTCATCAGAAAATGGATTTTTTGGACTTTAGAAAAATTGATTCAAAATATCATTTGGATTGTGCCTCATGTTGAATAACTACTTTTTAAAGCCTCAATGTGACCAAAATTGCCATTTGTACAGACTTTTTCTCCTACTAGAAGCTTCTATTTCGACCAACTTCAGGCATTAAAATGACTCTAAACACACTTATTTTAGTTCCACAAGTGATAATTCACGTGCAATAGTTATTTACAGTCAAAAAATTAAACATTAAAAAATTTCCATTTCTGACCATCTGGAGAAATTTCGACAGGTCACGGGATATCGTTTTTCATCAGAAAATGGATTTTTTGGACTTTAGAAAAATTGATTCAAAATATCATTTGGATTGTGCCTCATGTTGAATAACTACTTTTTAAAGCCTCAATGTGACCAAAATTGCCATTTGTACAGACTTTTTCTCCTACTAGAAGCTTCTATTTCGAACAATTGCAGGCATTAAAATGACCCTAAACACACTTATTTTAGTTCCAAAAGTGATAATTCACATGCAATAGTCATTTACAGTCAAAAAATAAAACATTAAAAAATTACCATTTCTGACCATCTGGAGAAATTTCGACAGGTCACGGGTCATCGTTTTTCATCAGAAAATTGATTTTTTGGACTTTAGAAAAATTGATTCAAAATATCATTTTGATTGTGCCTCATGTTGAATAACTACTTTTTAAAGCCTCAATGTGACCAAAATTGCCATTTTTACAGACTTTTTCTCCTACTAGAAGCTTCTATTTCGAACAATTTCAGGCATTAAAATGACTCTAAACACACTTATTTTAGTTCCAAAAGTGATAATTCACATGCAATAGTCATTTACAGTCAAAAAATTAAACATTAAAAAATTACCATTTCTGACCATCTGGAGAAAGTTCAACAGGTCACGGGTCATCGTTTTTCATCAGAAAATTGATTTTTGGACTTTAGAAAAATTGATTCAAAATGTCATTTGAATTGTGCCTCATGTTGAATAACTACTTTTTAAAGCCTCGATGTGACCAAAATTGCCATTTTTACAGACTTTTTCTCCTACTAGAAGCTTCTATTTCGACCAACTTCAGGCATTAAAATGACTCTAAACACACTTATTTTAGTTCCAAAAGTGATAATTCACATGCAATAGTCATTTACAGTCAAAAAATAAAACATTAAAAAATTACCATTTCTGACCATCTGGAGAAATTTCATCAGGTCCCGGGTCATCGTTTTTCATCAGAAATTGATTTTTTGGACTTTAGAAAAATTGATTCAAAATATCATTTGGATTGTGCGTCATGTTGAATAACTACTTTTTAAAGCCTCAATGTGACCAAAATTGCCATTTTTACAGACTTTTTCTCCTACTAGAAGCTTCTATTTCGAACAATTTCAGGCATTTAAATGACTCTAAACACACTTATTTTAGTTCCAAAAGTGATAATTCACATGCAATAGTCATTTACAGTCAAAAAATAAAACATTCAAAAATTACCATTTCTGACCATCTGGAGAAATTTCGACAGGTCGCGGGTCATCGTTTTTCATCAGAAAATGGATTTTTTGGACTTTAGAAAAATTGATTCAAAATATTATTTGGATTGTGCCTCATGTTGAATAACTACTTTTTAAAGCCTCAATGTGACCAAAATTGCCATTTGTACAGACTTTTTCTCCTACTAGAAGCTTCTATTTCGAACAATTGCAGGCATTAAAATGACCCTAAACACACTTATTTTAGTTCCAAAAGTGATAATTCACATGCAATAGTCATTTACAGTCAAAAAATAAAACATTAAAAAATTACCATTTCTGACCATCGGGAGAAATTTCGACAGGTCACGGGTCATCGTTTTTCATCAGAAAATTGATTTTTTGGACTTTAGAAAAATTGATTCAAAATATCATTTGGATTGTGCCTCATGTTGAATAACTACTTTTTAAAGCCTCAATGTGACCAAAATTGCCATTTTTACAGACTTTTTCTCCTACTAGAAGCTTCTATTTCGAACAATTTCAGGCATTAAAATGACTCTAAACACACTTATTTTAGTTCCAAAAGTGATAATTCACATGCAATAGTCATTTACAGTCAAAAAATAAAACATTAAAAAATTACCATTTCTGACCATCTGGAGAAATTTCGACAGGTCGCGGGTCATCGTTTTTCATCAGAAAATGGATTTTTTGGACTTTAGAAAAATTGATTCAAAATGTCATTTGGATTGTGCCTCATGTTGAATAACTACTTTTTAAAGCCTCAATGTGACCAAAATTGCCATTTTTACAGACTTTTTCTCCTACTAGAAGCTTCTATTTCGACCAACTTCAGGCATTAAAATGACTCTAAACACACTTATTTTAGTTCCACAAGTGATAATTCATATGCAATAGTCATTTACAGTCAAAAAAATTAAACATTCAAAAATTACCATTTCTGACCATCTGGAGAAAGTTCAACAGGTCACGGGTCATCGTTTTTCATCAGAAAATTGATTTTTGGACTTTAGGAAAATTGATTCAAAATGTCATTTGAATTGTGCCTCATGTTGAATAACTACTTTTTAAAGCCTCGATGTGACCAAAATTGCCATTTTTACAGACTTTTTCTCCTACTAGAAGCTTCTATTTCGACCAACTTCAGGCATTAAAATGACTCTAAACACACTTATTTTAGTTCCACAAGTGATAATTCACTTGCAATAGTCATTTACAGTCAAAAAATTAAACATTAAAAAATTTCCATTTCTGACCATCTGGAGAAATTTCGACAGGTCACGGGTCATCGTTTTTCATCAGAAAATGGATTTTTTGGACTTTAGAAAAATTGATTCAAAATGTCATTTGGATTGTGCCTCATGTTGAATAACTACTTTTTAAAGCCTCAATGTGACCAAAATTGCCATTTTTACAGACTTTTTCTCCTACTAGAAGCTTCTATTTCGACCAATTTCAGGCATTAAAATGACTCTAAACACACTTATTTTAGTTCCAAAAGTGATAATTCACATGCAATAGTCATTTACAGTCAAAAAATAAAACATTAAAAAATTACCATTTCTGACCATCTGGAGAAATTTCGACAGGTCGCGGGTCATCGTTTTTCATCAGAAAATGAATTTTTTGGACTTTAGAAAAATTGATTAAAAATGTCATTTGGATTGTTCCTCATGTTGAATAACTACTTTTTAAAGCCTCAATGTGACCAAAATTGCCATTTTTACACACTTTTTCTCCTACTAGAAGCTTCTATCTTGACCAATTTCAGGCAATAAAATGACTCTAAACACACTTCTTTTAGTTCCAAAAGTGATAATTCATATGCAATAGTCATTTACAGTCAAAAAAATTAAACATTAAAAAAATACCATTTCTGACCATCTGGAGAAAGTTCAACAGGTCACGGGTCATCGTTTTTCATCAGAAAATTGATTTTTGGACTTTAGAAAAATTGATTCAAAATGTCATTTGAATTGTGCCTCATGTTGAATAACTACTTTTTAAAGCCTCGATGTGACCAAAATTGCCATTTTTACAGACTTTTTCTCCTACCAGAAGCTTCTATTTCGACCAACTTCAGGCATTAAAATGACTCTAAACACACTTATTTTAGTTCCAAAAGTGATAATTCACATGCAATAGTCATTTACAGTCAAAAAATAAAACATTAAAAAATTACCATTTCTGACCATCTGGAGAAATTTCATCAGGTCACGGGTCATCGTTTTTCATCAGAAAATTGATTTTTTGGACTTTAGAAAAATTGATTCAAAATATCATTTGGATTGTGCCTCATGTTGAATAACTACTTTTTAAAGCCTCAATGTGACCAAAATTGCCATTTTTACAGACTTTTTCTCCTACTAGAAGCTTCTATTTCGAACAATTTCAGGCATTTAAATGACTCTAAACACACTTATTTTAGTTCCAAAAGTGATAATTCACATGCAATAGTCATTTACAGTCAAAAAATAAAACATTCAAAAATTACCATTTCTGACCATCTGGAGAAATTTCGACAGGTCGCGGGTCATCGTTTTTCATCAGAAAATGGATTTTTTGGACTTTAGAAAAATTGATTCAAAATATCATTTGGATTGTGCCTCATGTTGAATAACTACTTTTTAAAGCCTCAATGTGACCAAAATTGCCATTTGTACAGACTTTTTCTCCTACTAGAAGCTTCTATTTCGAACAATTGCAGGCATTAAAATGACCCTAAACACACTTATTTTAGTTCCAAAAGTGATAATTCACATGCAATAGTCATTTACAGTCAAAAAATAAAACATTAAAAAATTACCATTTTTGACCATCTGGAGAAATTTCGACAGGTCACGGGTCATCGTTTTTCATCAGAAAATTGATTTTTTGGACTTTAGAAAAATTGATTCAAAATATCATTTGGATTGTGCCTCATGTTGAATAACTACTTTTTAAAGCCTCAATGTGACAAAAATTGCCATTTTTACAGACTTTTTCTCCTACTAGAAGCTTCTATTTCGAACAATTTCAGGCATTAAAATGACTCTAAACACACTTATTTTAGTTCCAAAAGTGATAATTCACATGCAATAGTCATTTACAGTCAAAAAATAAAACATTAAAAAATTACCATTTCTGACCATCTGGAGAAATTTCGACAGGTCGCGGGTCATCGTTTTTCATCAGAAAATGGTTTTTTTGTACTTTAGAAAAAATTGATTCAAAATGTCATTTGGATTGTGCCTCATGTTGAATAACTACTTTTTAAAACCTCAATGTGACCAAAATTGCCATTTTTACAGACTTTTTCTCCTACTAGAAGCTTCTATTTCGACCAATTTCAGGCATTAAAATGACTCTAAACACACTTATTTTAGTTCCAAAAGTGATAATTCACATGCGATAGTCATTTACAGTCAAAAAATTAAACATTAAAAAATTACCATTTCTGACCATCTGGAGAAATTTCGACAGGTCGCGGGTCATCGTTTTTCATCAGAAAATGGATTTTTTGGACTTTAGAAAAATTGATTAAAAATGTCATTTGGATTATTCCTCATGTTGAATAACTACTTTTTAAAGCCTCAATGTGACCAAAATTGCCATTTTTACAGCCTTTTTCTCCTACTAGAAGCTTCTATTTCGACCAACTTCAGGCATTAAAATGACTCTAAACACACTTATTTTAGTTCCACAAGTGATAATTCACTTGCAATAGTCATTTACAGTCAAAAAATTAAACATTAAAAAATTTCCATTTCTGACCATCTGGAGAAATTTCGACAGGTCACGGGTTATCGTTTTTCATCAGAAAATGGATTTTTTGGACTTTAGAAAAATTGATTCAAAATATCATTTGGATTGTGCCTCATGTTGAATAACTACTTTTTAAAGCCTCAATGTGACCAAAATTGCCATTTTTACACACTTTTTCTCCTACTAGAAGCTTTTTTTTCCGACCAATTTCAGGCATTAAAATGACTCTAAACACACTTCTTTTAGTTCCAAAAGTGATAATTCATATGCAATAGTCATTTACAGTCATAAAATAAAACATTAAAAAATTACCATTTCTGACCATCTGGAGAAATTTCATCAGGTCACGGGTCATCGTTTTTCATCAGAAAATTGATTTTTTGGACTTTAGAAAAATTGATTCAAAATATCATTTGGATTGTGCCTCATGTTGAATAACTACTTTTTAAAGCCTCAATGTGACCAAAATTGCCATTTTTACAGACTTTTTCTCCTACTAGAAGCTTCTATTTCGAACAATTTCAGGCATTTAAATGACTCTAAACACACTTATTTTAGTTCCAAAAGTGATAATTCACATGCAATAGTCATTTACAGTCAAAAAATAAAACATTCAAAAATTACCATTTCTGACCATCTGGAGAAATTTCGACAGGTCGCGGGTCATCGTTTTTCATCAGAAAATGGATTTTTTGGACTTTAGAAAAATTGATTCAAAATATCATTTGGATTGTGCCTCATGTTGAATAACTACTTTTTAAAGCCTCAATGTGACCAAAATTGCCATTTGTACAGACTTTTTCTCCTACTAGAAGCTTCTATTTCGAACAATTGCAGGCATTAAAATGACCCTAAACACACTTATTTTAGTTCCAAAAGTGATAATTCACATGCAATAGTCATTTACAGTCAAAAAATAAAACATTAAAAAATTACCATTTTTGACCATCTGGAGAAATTTCGACAGGTCACGAGTCATCGTTTTTCATCAGAAAATTGATTTTTTGGACTTTAGAAAAATTGATTCAAAATATCATTTGGATTGTGCCTCATGTTGAATAACTACTTTTTAAAGCCTCAATGTGACCAAAATTGCCATTTTTACAGACTTTTTCTCCTAATAGAAGCTTCTATTTCGAACAATTTCAGGCATTAAAATGACTCTAAACACACTTATTTTAGTTCCAAAAGTGATAATTCACATGCAATAGTCATTTACAGTCAAAAAATAAAACATTAAAAAATTACCATTTCTGACCATCTGGAGAAATTTCGACAGGTCGCGGGTCATCGTTTTTCATCAGAAAATGGTTTTTTTGTACTTTAGAAAAAATTGATTCAAAATGTCATTTGGATTGTGCCTCATGTTGAATAACTACTTTTTAAAACCTCAATGTGACCAAAATTGCCATTTTTACAGACTTTTTCTCCTACTAGAAGCTTCTATTTCGACCAATTTCAGGCATTAAAATGACTCTAAACACACTTATTTTAGTTCCAAAAGTGATAATTCACATGCGATAGTCATTTACAGTCAAAAAATTAAACATTAAAAAATTACCATTTCTGACCATCTGGAGAAATTTCGACAGGTCGCGGGTCATCGTTTTTCATCAGAAAATGGATTTTTTGGACTTTAGAAAAATTGATTAAAAATGTCATTTGGATTGTTCCTCATGTTGAATAACTACTTTTTAAAGCCTCAATGTGACCAAAATTGCCATTTTTACAGACTTTTTCTCCTACTAGAAGCTTCTATTTCGACCAACTTCAGGCATTAAAATGACTCTAAACACACTTATTTTAGTTCCACAAGTGATAATTCACTTGCAATAGTCATTTACAGTCAAAAAATTAAACATTAAAAAATTTCCATTTCTGACCATCTGGAGAAATTTCGACAGGTCACGGGTTATCGTTTTTCATCAGAAAATGGATTTTTTGGACTTTAGAAAAATTGATTCAAAATATCATTTGGATTGTGCCTCATGTTGAATAACTACTTTTTAAAGCCTCAATGTGACCAAAATTGCCATTTTTACACACTTTTTCTCCTACTAGAAGCTTTTTTTTCCGACCAATTTCAGGCATTAAAATGACTCTAAACACACTTCTTTTAGTTCCAAAAGTGATAATTCATATGCAATAGTCATTTACAGTCAAAAAAATTAAACATTCAAAAATTACCATTTCGGACCATCTGGAGAAAGTTCAACAGGTCACGGGTCATCGTTTTTCATCAGAAAATTGATTTTTGGACTTTAGAAAAATTGATTCAAAATGTCATTTGAATTGTGCCTCATGTTGAATAACTACTTTTTAAAGCCTCGATGTGACCAAAATTGCCATTTTTACAGACTTTTTCTCCTACTAGAAGCTTCTATTTCGACCAACTTCAGGCATTAAAATGACTCTAAACACACTTATTTTAGTTCCAAAAGTGATAATTCACATGCAATAGTCATTTACAGTCATAAAATAAAACATTAAAAAATTACCATTTCTGACCATCTGGAGAAATTTCATCAGGTCACGGGTCATCGTTTTTCATCAGAAAATTGATTTTTTGGACTTTAGAAAAATTGATTCAAAATATCATTTGGATTGTGCCTCATGTTGAATAACTACTTTTTAAAGCCTCAATGTGACCAAAATTGCCATTTTTACAGACTTTTTCTCCTACTAGAAGCTTCTATTTCGAACAATTTCAGGCATTTAAATGACTCTAAACACACTTATTTTAGTTCCAAAAGTGATAATTCACATGCAATAGTCATTTACAGTCAAAAAATAAAACATTCAAAAATTACCATTTCTGACCATCTGGAGAAATTTCGACAGGTCGCGGGTCATCGTTTTTCATCAGAAAATGGATTTTTTGGACTTTAGAAAAATTGATTCAAAATATCATTTGGATTGTGCCTCATGTTGAATAACTACTTTTTAAAGCCTCAATGTGACCAAAATTGCCATTTGTACAGACTTTTTCTCCTACTAGAAGCTTCTATTTCGAACAATTGCAGGCATTAAAATGACCCTAAACACACTTATTTTAGTTCCAAAAGTGATAATTCACATGCAATAGTCATTTACAGTCAAAAAATAAAACATTAAAAAATTACCATTTTTGACCATCTGGAGAAATTTCGACAGGTCACGAGTCATCGTTTTTCATCAGAAAATTGATTTTTTGGACTTTAGAAAAATTGATTCAAAATATCATTTGGATTGTGCCTCATGTTGAATAACTACTTTTTAAAGCCTCAATGTGACCAAAATTGCCATTTTTACAGACTTTTTCTCCTACTAGAAGCTTCTATTTCGAACAATTTCAGGCATTAAAATGACTCTAAACACACTTATTTTAGTTCCAAAAGTGATAATTCACATGCAATAGTCATTTACAGTCAAAAAATAAAACATTAAAAAATTACCATTTCTGACCATCTGGAGAAATTTCGACAGGTCGCGGGTCATCGTTTTTCATCAGAAAATGGGTTTTTTGTACTTTAGAAAAAATTGATTCAAAATGTCATTTGGATTGTGCCTCATGTTGAATAACTACTTTTTAAAACCTCAATGTGACCAAAATTGCCATTTCTACAGACTTTTTCTCCTACTAGAAGCTTCTATTTCGACCAATTTCAGGCATTAAAATGACTCTAAACACACTTATTTTAGTTCCAAAAGTGATAATTCACATGCGATAGTCATTTACAGTCAAAAAATTAAACATTAAAAAATTACCATTTCTGACCATCTGGAGAAATTTCGACAGGTCGCGGGTCATCGTTTTTCATCAGAAAATGGATTTTTTGGACTTTAGAAAAATTGATTAAAAATGTCATTTGGATTGTTCCTCATGTTGAATAACTACTTTTTAAAGCCTCAATGTGACCAAAATTGCCATTTTTACAGACTTTTTCTCCTACTAGAAGCTTCTATTTCGACCAACTTCAGGCATTAAAATGACTCTAAACACACTTATTTTAGTTCCACAAGTGATAATTCACTTGCAATAGTCATTTACAGTCAAAAAATTAAACATTAAAAAATTTCCATTTCTGACCATCTGGAGAAATTTCGACAGGTCACGGGCTATCGTTTTTCATCAGAAAATGGATTTTTTGGACTTTAGAAAAATTGATTCAAAATATCATTTGGATTGTGCCTCATGTTGAATAACTACTTTTTAAAGCCTCAATGTGACCAAAATTGCCATTTTTACACACTTTTTCTCCTACTAGAAGCTTTTTTTTCCGACCAATTTCAGGCATTAAAATGACTCTAAACACACTTCTTTTAGTTCCAAAAGTGATAATTCATATGCAATAGTCATTTACAGTCAAAAAAATTAAACATTCAAAAATTACCATTTCGGACCATCTGGAGAAAGTTCAACAGGTCACGGGTCATCGTTTTTCATCAGAAAATTGATTTTTGGACTTTAGAAAAATTGATTCAAAATGTCATTTGAATTGTGCCTCATGTTGAATAACTACTTTTTAAAGCCTCGATGTGACCAAAATTGCCATTTTTACAGACTTTTTCTCCTACTAGAAGCTTCTATTTCGACCAACTTCAGGCATTAAAATGACTCTAAACACACTTATTTTAGTTCCACAAGTGATAATTCACTTGCAATAGTCATTTACAATCAAAAAATTAAACATTAAAAAATTTCCATCTCTGACCATCTGGAGAAATTTCGACAGGTCACGGGTTATCGTTTTTCATCAGAAAATGGATTTTTTGGACTTTAGAAAAATTGATTCAAAATGTCATTTGGATTGTCCTCATGTTGAATAACTACTTTTTAAAGCCTCAATTTGACCAAAATTGCCATTTTTACAGACTTTTTCTCCTACTAGAAGCTTCTATTTCGACCAATTTCAGGCATTAAAATGACTCTAAACACACTTATTTTAGTTCCAAAAGTGATAATTCACATGCAATAGTCATTTACAGTCAAAAAATAAAACATTAAAAAATTACCATTTCTGACCATCTGGAGAAATTTCGACAGGTCGCGGGTCATCGTTTTTCATCAGAAAATGGATTTTTTGGACTTTAGAAAAATTGATTAAAAATGTCATTTGGATTGTTCCTCATGTTGAATAACTACTTTTTAAAGCCTCAATGTGACCAAAATTGCCATTTTTACACACTTTTTCTCCTACTAGAAGCTTCTATCTTGACCAATTTCAGGCATTAAAATGACTCTAAACACACTTCTTTTAGTTCCAAAAGTGATAATTCATATGCAATAGTCATTTACAGTCAAAAAAATTAAACATTAAAAAAATACCATTTCTGACCATCTGGAGAAAGTTCAACAGGTCACGGGTCATCGTTTTTCATCAGAAAATTGATTTTTGGACTTTAGAAAAATTGATTCAAAATGTCATTTGAATTGTGCCTCATGTTGAATAACTACTTTTTAAAGCCTCGATGTGACCAAAATTGCCATTTTTACAGACTTTTTCTCCTACTAGAAGCTTCTATTTCGACCAACTTCAGGCATTAAAATGACTCTAAACACACTTATTTTAGTTCCAAAAGTGATAATTCACATGCAATAGTCATTTACAGTCAAAAAATAAAACATTAAAAAATTACCATTTCTGACCATCTGGAGAAATTTCGACAGGTCGCGGGTCATCGTTTTTCATCAGAAAATGGATTTTTTGGACTTTAGAAAAATTGATTCAAAATATCATTTGGATTGTGCCTCATGTTGAATAACTACTTTTTAAAGCCTCAATGTGACCAAAATTGCCATTTGTACAGACTTTTTCTCCTACTAGAAGCTTCTATTTCGAACAATTGCAGGCATTAAAATGACCCTAAACACACTTATTTTAGTTCCAAAAGTGATAATTCACATGCAATAGTCATTTACAGTCAAAAAATAAAACATTAAAAAATTACCATTTTTGACCATCTGGAGAAATTTCGACAGGTCACGAGTCATCGTTTTTCATCAGAAAATTGATTTTTTGGACTTTAGAAAAATTGATTCAAAATATCATTTGGATTGTGCCTCATGTTGAATAACTACTTTTTAAAGCCTCAATGTGACCAAAATTGCCATTTTTACAGACTTTTTCTCCTACTAGAAGCTTCTATTTCGACCAATTTCAGGCATTAAAATGACTCTAAACACACTTATTTTAGTTCCAAAAGTGATAATTCACATGCGATAGTCATTTACAGTCAAAAAATTAAACATTAAAAAATTACCATTTCTGACCATCTGGAGAAATTTCGACAGGTCGCGGGTCATCGTTTTTCATCAGAAAATGGATTTTTTGGACTTTAGAAAAATTGATTAAAAATGTCATTTGGATTGTTCCTCATGTTGAATAACTACTTTTTAAAGCCTCAATGTGACCAAAATTGCCATTTTTACAGACTTTTTCTCCTACTAGAAGCTTCTATTTCGACCAACTTCAGGCATTAAAATGACTCTAAACACACTTATTTTAGTTCCACAAGTGATAATTCACTTGCAATAGTCATTTACAGTCAAAAAATTAAACATTAAAAAATTTCCATTTCTGACTATCTGGAGAAATTTCGACAGGTCACGGGTTATCGTTTTTCATCAGAAAATGGATTTTTTGGACTTTAGAAAAATTGATTCAAAATATCATTTGGATTGTGCCTCATGTTGAATAACTACTTTTTAAAGCCTCAATGTGACCAAAATTGCCATTTTTACACACTTTTTCTCCTACTAGAAGCTTTTTTTTCCGACCAATTTCAGGCATTAAAATGACTCTAAACACACTTCTTTTAGTTCCAAAAGTGATAATTCATATGCAATAGTCATTTACAGTCAAAAAAATTAAACATTCAAAAATTACCATTTCGGACCATCTGGAGAAAGTTCAACAGGTCACGGGTCATCGTTTTTCATCAGAAAATTGATTTTTGGACTTTAGAAAAATTGATTCAAAATGTCATTTGAATTGTGCCTCATGTTGAATAACTACTTTTTAAAGCCTCGATGTGACCAAAATTGCCATTTTTACAGACTTTTTCTCCTACTAGAAGCTTCTATTTCGACCAACTTCAGGCATTAAAATGACTCTAAACACACTTATTTTAGTTCCAAAAGTGATAATTCACATGCAATAGTCATTTACAGTCATAAAATAAAACATTAAAAAATTACCATTTCTGACCATCTGGAGAAATTTCATCAGGTCACGGGTCATCGTTTTTCATCAGAAAATTGATTTTTTGGACTTTAGAAAAATTGATTCAAAATATCATTTGGATTGTGCCTCATGTTGAATAACTACTTTTTAAAGCCTCAATGTGACCAAAATTGCCATTTTTACAGACTTTTTCTCCTACTAGAAGCTTCTATTTCGAACAATTTCAGGCATTTAAATGACTCTAAACACACTTATTTTAGTTCCAAAAGTGATAATTCACATGCAATAGTCATTTACAGTCAAAAAATAAAACATTCAAAAATTACCATTTCTGACCATCTGGAGAAATTTCGACAGGTCGCGGGTCATCGTTTTTCATCAGAAAATGGATTTTTTGGACTTTAGAAAAATTGATTCAAAATATCATTTGGATTGTGCCTCATGTTGAATAACTACTTTTTAAAGCCTCAATGTGACCAAAATTGCCATTTGTACAGACTTTTTCTCCTACTAGAAGCTTCTATTTCGAACAATTGCAGGCATTAAAATGACCCTAAACACACTTATTTTAGTTCCAAAAGTGATAATTCACATGCAATAGTCATTTACAGTCAAAAAATAAAACATTAAAAAATTACCATTTTTGACCATCTGGAGAAATTTCGACAGGTCACGAGTCATCGTTTTTCATCAGAAAATTGATTTTTTGGACTTTAGAAAAATTGATTCAAAATATCATTTGGATTGTGCCTCATGTTGAATAACTACTTTTTAAAGCCTCAATGTGACCAAAATTGCCATTTTTACAGACTTTTTCTCCTACTAGAAGCTTCTATTTCGAACAATTTCAGGCATTAAAATGACTCTAAACACACTTATTTTAGTTCCAAAAGTGATAATTCACATGCAATAGTCATTTACAGTCAAAAAATAAAACATTAAAAAATTACCATTTCTGACCATCTGGAGAAATTTCGACAGGTCGCGGGTCATCGTTTTTCATCAGAAAATGGTTTTTTTGTACTTTAGAAAAAATTGATTCAAAATGTCATTTGGATTGTGCCTCATGTTGAATAACTACTTTTTAAAACCTCAATGTGACCAAAATTGCCATTTTTACAGACTTTTTCTCCTACTAGAAGCTTCTATTTCGACCAATTTCAGGCATTAAAATGACTCTAAACACACTTATTTTAGTTCCAAAAGTGATAATTCACATGCGATAGTCATTTACAGTCAAAAAATTAAACATTAAAAAATTACCATTTCTGACCATCTGGAGAAATTTCGACAGGTCGCGGGTCATCGTTTTTCATCAGAAAATGGATTTTTTGGACTTTAGAAAAATTGATTAAAAATGTCATTTGGATTGTTCCTCATGTTGAATAACTACTTTTTAAAGCCTCAATGTGACCAAAATTGCCATTTTTACAGACTTTTTCTCCTACTAGAAGCTTCTATTTCGACCAACTTCAGGCATTAAAATGACTCTAAACACACTTATTTTAGTTCCACAAGTGATAATTCACTTGCAATAGTCATTTACAGTCAAAAAAATTAAACATTCAAAAATTACCATTTCGGACCATCTGGAGAAAGTTCAACAGGTCACGGGTCATCGTTTTTCATCAGAAAATTGATTTTTGGACTTTAGAAAAATTGATTCAAAATGTCATTTGAATTGTGCCTCATGTTGAATAACTACTTTTTAAAGCCTCGATGTGACCAAAATTGCCATTTTTACAGACTTTTTCTCCTACTAGAAGCTTCTATTTCGACCAACTTCAGGCATTAAAATGACTCTAAACACACTTATTTTAGTTCCACAAGTGATAATTCACTTGCAATAGTCATTTACAATCAAAAAATTAAACATTAAAAAATTTCCATTTCTGACCATCTGGAGAAATTTCGACAGGTCACGGGTTATCGTTTTTCATCAGAAAATGGATTTTTTGGACTTTAGAAAAATTGATTCAAAATGTCATTTGGATTGTCCTCATGTTGAATAACTACTTTTTAAAGCCTCAATGTGACCAAAATTGCCATTTTTACAGACTTTTTCTCCTACTAGAAGCTTCTATTTCGACCAATTTCAGGCATTAAAATGACTCTAAACACACTTATTTTAGTTCCAAAAGTGATAATTCACATGCAATAGTCATTTACAGTCAAAAAATAAAACATTAAAAAATTACCATTTCTGACCATCTGGAGAAATTTCGACAGGTCGCGGGTCATCGTTTTTCATCAGAAAATGGATTTTTTGGACTTTAGAAAAATTGATTAAAAATGTCATTTGGATTGTTCCTCATGTTGAATAACTACTTTTTAAAGCCTCAATGTGACCAAAATTGCCATTTTTACACACTTTTTCTCCTACTAGAAGCTTCTATCTTGACCAATTTCAGGCATTAAAATGACTCTAAACACACTTCTTTTAGTTCCAAAAGTGATAATTCATATGCAATAGTCATTTACAGTCAAAAAAATTAAACATTAAAAAAATACCATTTCTGACCATCTGGAGAAAGTTCAACAGGTCACGGGTCATCGTTTTTCATCAGAAAATTGATTTTTGGACTTTAGAAAAATTGATTCAAAATGTCATTTGAATTGTGCCTCATGTTGAATAACTACTTTTTAAAGCCTCGATGTGACCAAAATTGCCATTTTTACAGACTTTTTCTCCTACTAGAAGCTTCTATTTCGACCAACTTCAGGCATTAAAATGACTCTAAACACACTTATTTTAGTTCCAAAAGTGATAATTCACATGCAATAGTCATTTACAGTCAAAAAATAAAACATTAAAAAATTACCATTTCTGACCATCTGGAGAAATTTCAACAGGTCACGGGTCATCGTTTTTCATCACAAAATTGATTTTTTGGACTTTAGAAAAATTGATTCAAAATATCATTTGGATTGTGCCTCATGTTGAATAACTACTTTTTAAAGCCTCAATGTGACCAAAATTGCCATTTGTACAGACTTTTTCTCCTACTAGAAGCTTCTATTTCGAACAATTGCATTCATTAAAATGACCCTAAACACACTTATTTTAGTTCCAAAAGTGATAATTCACATGCAATAGTCATTTACAGTCAAAAAATAAAACATTAAAAAATTACCATTTTTGACCATCTGGAGAAATTTCGACAGGTCACGGGTCATCGTTTTTCATCAGAAAATGGTTTTTTTGTACTTTAGAAAAAATTGATTCAAAATGTCATTTGGATTGTGCCTCTTGTTGAATAACTACTTTTTAAAACCTCAATGTGACCAAAATTGCCATTTTTACAGACTTTTTCTCCTACTAGAAGCTTCTATTTCGACCAATTTCAGGCATTAAAATGACTCTAAACACACTTATTTTAGTTCCAAAAGTGATAATTCACATGCGATAGTCATTTACAGTCAAAAAATTAAACATTAAAAAATTACCATTTCTGACCATCTGGAGAAATTTCGACAGGTCGCGGGTCATCGTTTTTCATCAGAAAATGGATTTTTTGGACTTTAGAAAAATTGATTAAAAATGTCATTTGGATTGTTCCTCATGTTGAATAACTACTTTTTAAAGCCTCAATGTGACCAAAATTGCCATTTTTACAGACTTTTTCTCCTACTAGAAGCTTTTTTTTCCGACCAATTTCAGGCATTAAAATGACTCTAAACACACTTATTTTAGTTCCAAAAGTGATAATTCACATGCAATAGTCATTTACAGTCAAAAAATAAAACATTCAAAAATTACCATTTCTGACCATCTGGAGAAATTTCGACAGGTCGCGGGTCATCGTTTTTCATCAGAAAATGGATTTTTTGGACTTTAGAAAAATTGATTCAAAATGTCATTTGGATTGTGCCTCATGTTGAATAACTACTTTTTAAAGCCTCAATGTGACCAAAATTGCCATTTTCACAGACTTTTTCTCCTACTAGAAGCTTCTATTTCGACCAACTTCAGGCATTAAAATGACTCTAAACACACTTATTTTAGTTCCACAAGTGATAATTCACTTGCAATAGTCATTTACAGTCAAAAAATTAAACATTAAAAAATTTCCATTTCTGACCATCTGGAGAAATTTCGACAGGTCACGGGTTATCGTTTTTCATCAGAAAATGGATTTTTTGGACTTTAGAAAAATTGATTCAAAATATCATTTGGATTGTGCCTCATGTTGAATAACTACTTTTTAAAGCCTCAATGTGACCAAAATTGCCATTTGTACAGACTTTTTCTCCTACTAGAAGCTTCTACTTCGACCAACTTCAGGCATTAAAATGACTCTAAACACACTTATTTTAGTTCCACAAGTGATAATTCACGTGCAATAGTTATTTACAGTCAAAAAATTAAACATTAAAAAATTTCCATTTCTGACCATCTGGAGAAATTTCGACAGGTCACGGGATATCGTTTTTCATCAGAAAATGGATTTTTTGGACTTTAGAAAAATTGATTCAAAATATCATTTGGATTGTGCCTCATGTTGAATAACTACTTTTTAAAGCCTCAATGTGACCAAAATTGCCATTTGTACAGACTTTTTCTCCTACTAGAAGCTTCTATTTCGAACAATTGCAGGCATTAAAATGACCCTAAACACACTTATTTTAGTTCCAAAAGTGATAATTCACATGCAATAGTCATTTACAGTCAAAAAATAAAACATTAAAAAATTACCATTTCTGACCATCTGGAGAAATTTCGACAGGTCACGGGTCATCGTTTTTCATCAGAAAATTGATTTTTTGGACTTTAGAAAAATTGATTCAAAATATCATTTTGATTGTGCCTCATGTTGAATAACTACTTTTTAAAGCCTCAATGTGACCAAAATTGCCATTTTTACAGACTTTTTCTCCTACTAGAAGCTTCTATTTCGAACAATTTCAGGCATTAAAATGACTCTAAACACACTTATTTTAGTTCCAAAAGTGATAATTCACATGCAATAGTCATTTACAGTCAAAAAATTAAACATTAAAAAATTACCATTTCTGACCATCTGGAGAAAGTTCAACAGGTCACGGGTCATCGTTTTTCATCAAAAAATGTATTTTTTTGACTTTAGAAAAATTGATTAAAAATGTCATTTGGATTGTTCCTCATGTTTAATAACTACTTTTTAAAGCCTCAATGTGACCAAAATTGCCATTTTTACACACTTTTTCTCCTACTAGAAGCTTCTATCTCGACCAATTTCAGGCATTAAAATGACTCTAAACACACGTCTTTTAGTTCCAAAAGTGATAATTCATATGCAATAGTCATTTACAGTCAAAAAAATTAAACATTAAAAAAATACCATTTCTGACCATCTGGAGAAAGTTCAACAGGTCACGGGTCATCGTTTTTCATCAGAAAATTGATTTTTGGACTTTAGAAAAATTGATTCAAAATGTCATTTGAATTGTGCCTCATGTTGAATCACTACTTTTTAAAGCCTCGATGTGACCAAAATTGCCATTTTTACAGACTTTTTCTCCTACTAGAAGCTTCTATTTCGACCAACTTCAGGCATTAAAATGACTCTAAACACACTTATTTTAGTTCCACAAGTGATAATTCACTTGCAATAGTCATTTACAGTCAAAAAAATTAAACATTAAAAAATTTCCATTTCTGACCATCTGGAGAAATTTCGACAGGTCACGGGTCATCGTTTTTCATCAGAAAATGGATTTTTTGGACTTTAGAAAAATTGATTCAAAATATCATTTGGATTGTGCCTCATGTTGAATAACTACTTTTTAAAGCCTCAATGTGACCAAAATTGCCATTTGTACAGACTTTTTCTCCTACTAGAAGCTTCTATTTCGAACAATTTCAGGCATTAAAATGACTCTAAACACAATTATTTTAGTTCCAAAAGTGATAATTCACATGCAATAGTCATTTACAGTCAAAAAATAAAACATTAAAAAATTACCATTTCTGACCATCTGGAGAAATTTTGACAGGTCACGGGTCATAGTTTTTCATCAGAAAATGGATTTTTTGGACTTTCGAAAAATTGATTCAAAATGTCATTTGGATTGTGCCTCATGTTGAATAACTACTTTTTAAAGCCTCAATGTGACCAAAATTGCCATTTTTACAGACTTTTTCTCCTACTAGAAGCTTCTATTTCGACCAATTTCAGGCATTAAAATGACTCTAAACACACTTATTTTAGTTCCAAAAGTGATAATTCACATGCAATAGTCATTTACAGTCAAAAAATAAAACATTAAAAAATTACCATTTCTGACCATCTGGAGAAATTTCGACAGGTCGCGGGTCATCGTTTTTCATCAGAAAATGGATTTTTTGGACTTTAGAATAAATTGATTAAAAATGTCATTTGGATTGTGCCTCATGTTGAATAACTACTTTTTAAAGCCTCAATGTGACCAAAATTGCCATTTTCACAGACTTTTTCTCCTACTAGAAGCTTCTATTTCGACCAACTTCAGGCATTAAAATGACTCTAAACACACTTATTTTAGTTCCACAAGTGATAATTCACTTGCAATAGTCATTTACAGTCAAAAAATTAAACATTAAAAAATTTCCATTTCTGACCATCTGGAGAAATTTCGACAGGTCACGGGTTATCGTTTTTCATCAGAAAATGGATTTTTTGGACTTTAGAAAAATTGATTCAAAATATCATTTGGATTGTGCCTCATGTTGAATAACTACTTTTTAAAGCCTCAATGTGACCAAAATTGCCATTTGTACAGACTTTTTCTCCTACTAGAAGCTTCTATTTCGACCAACTTCAGGCATTAAAATGACTCTAAACACACTTATTTTAGTTCCACAAGTGATAATTCACGTGCAATAGTTATTTACAGTCAAAAAATTAAACATTAAAAAATTTCCATTTCTGACCATCTGGAGAAATTTCGACAGGTCACGGGATATCGTTTTTCATCAGAAAATGGATTTTTTGGACTTTAGAAAAATTGATTCAAAATATCATTTGGATTGTGCCTCATGTTGAATAACTACTTTTTAAAGCCTCAATGTGACCAAAATTGCCATTTGTACAGACTTTTTCTCCTACTAGAAGCTTCTATTTCGAACAATTGCAGGCATTAAAATGACCCTAAACACACTTATTTTAGTTCCAAAAGTGATAATTCACATGCAATAGTCATTTACAGTCAAAAAATAAAACATTAAAAAATTACCATTTCTGACCATCTGGAGAAATTTCGACAGGTCACGGGTCATCGTTTTTCATCAGAAAATTGATTTTTTGGACTTTAGAAAAATTGATTCAAAATATCATTTTGATTGTGCCTCATGTTGAATAACTACTTTTTAAAGCCTCAATGTGACCAAAATTGCCATTTTTACAGACTTTTTCTCCTACTAGAAGCTTCTATTTCGAACAATTTCAGGCATTAAAATGACTCTAAACACACTTATTTTAGTTCCAAAAGTGATAATTCACATGCAATAGTCATTTACAGTCAAAAAATTAAACATTAAAAAATTACCATTTCTGACCATCTGGAGAAAGTTCAACAGGTCACGGGTCATCGTTTTTCATCAGAAAATTGATTTTTGGACTTTAGAAAAATTGATTCAAAATGTCATTTGAATTGTGCCTCATGTTGAATAACTACTTTTTAAAGCCTCGATGTGACCAAAATTGCCATTTTTACAGACTTTTTCTCCTACTAGAAGCTTCTATTTCGACCAACTTCAGGCATTAAAATGACTCTAAACACACTTATTTTAGTTCCAAAAGTGATAATTCACATGCAATAGTCATTTACAGTCAAAAAATAAAACATTAAAAAATTACCATTTCTGACCATCTGGAGAAATTTCATCAGGTCCCGGGTCATCATTTTTCATCAGAAAATTGATTTTTTGGACTTTAGAAAAATTGATTCAAAATATCATTTGGATTGTGCCTCATGTTGAATAACTACTTTTTAAAGCCTCAATGTGACCAAAATTGCCATTTTTACAGACTTTTTCTCCTACTAGAAGCTTCTATTTCGAACAATTTCAGGCATTTAAATGACTCTAAACACACTTATTTTAGTTCCAAAAGTGATAATTCACATGCAATAGTCATTTACAGTCAAAAAATAAAACATTCAAAAATTACCATTTCTGACCATCTGGAGAAATTTCGACAGGTCGCGGGTCATCGTTTTTCATCAGAAAATGGATTTTTTGGACTTTAGAAAAATTGATTCAAAATATTATTTGGATTGTGCCTCATGTTGAATAACTACTTTTTAAAGCCTCAATGTGACCAAAATTGCCATTTGTACAGACTTTTTCTCCTACTAGAAGCTTCTATTTCGAACAATTGCAGGCATTAAAATGACCCTAAACACACTTATTTTAGTTCCAAAAGTGATAATTCACATGCAATAGTCATTTACAGTCAAAAAATAAAACATTAAAAAATTACCATTTCTGACCATCGGGAGAAATTTCGACAGGTCACGGGTCATCGTTTTTCATCAGAAAATTGATTTTTTGGACTTTAGAAAAATTGATTCAAAATATCATTTGGATTGTGCCTCATGTTGAATAACTACTTTTTAAAGCCTCAATGTGACCAAAATTGCCATTTTTACAGACTTTTTCTCCTACTAGAAGCTTCTATTTCGAACAATTTCAGGCATTAAAATGACTCTAAACACACTTATTTTAGTTCCAAAAGTGATAATTCACATGCAATAGTCATTTACAGTCAAAAAATAAAACATTAAAAAATTACCATTTCTGACCATCTGGAGAAATTTCGACAGGTCGCGGGTCATCGTTTTTCATCAGAAAATGGATTTTTTGGACTTTAGAAAAATTGATTCAAAATGTCATTTGGATTGTGCCTCATGTTGAATAACTACTTTTTAAAGCCTCAATGTGACCAAAATTGCCATTTTTACAGACTTTTTCTCCTACTAGAAGCTTCTATTTCGACCAACTTCAGGCATTAAAATGACTCTAAACACACTTATTTTAGTTCCACAAGTGATAATTCATATGCAATAGTCATTTACAGTCAAAAAAATTAAACATTCAAAAATTACCATTTCTGACCATCTGGAGAAAGTTCAACAGGTCACGGGTCATCGTTTTTCATCAGAAAATTGATTTTTGGACTTTAGGAAAATTGATTCAAAATGTCATTTGAATTGTGCCTCATGTTGAATAACTACTTTTTAAAGCCTCGATGTGACCAAAATTGCCATTTTTACAGACTTTTTCTCCTACTAGAAGCTTCTATTTCGACCAAGTTCAGGCATTAAAATGACTCTAAACACACTTATTTTAGTTCCACAAGTGATAATTCACTTGCAATAGTCATTTACAGTCAAAAAATTAAACATTAAAAAATTTCCATTTCTGACCATCTGGAGAAATTTCGACAGGTCACGGGTCATCGTTTTTCATCAGAAAATGGATTTTTTGGACTTTAGAAAAATTGATTCAAAATGTCATTTGGATTGTGCCTCATGTTGAATAACTACTTTTTAAAGCCTCAATGTGACCAAAATTGCCATTTTTACAGACTTTTTCTCCTACTAGAAGCTTCTATTTCGACCAATTTCAGGCATTAAAATGACTCTAAACACACTTATTTTAGTTCCAAAAGTGATAATTCACATGCAATAGTCATTTACAGTCAAAAAATAAAACATTAAAAAATTACCATTTCTGACCATCTGGAGAAATTTCGACAGGTCACGGGTCATCGTTTTTCATCAGAAAATGAATTTTTTGGACTTTAGAAAAATTGATTAAAAATGTCATTTGGATTGTTCCTCATGTTGAATAACTACTTTTTAAAGCCTCAATGTGACCAAAATTGCCATTTTTACACACTTTTTCTCCTACTAGAAGCTTCTATCTTGACCAATTTCAGGCATTAAAATGACTCTAAACACACTTCTTTTAGTTCCAAAAGTGATAATTCATATGCAATAGTCATTTACAGTCAAAAAAATTAAACATTAAAAAAATACCATTTCTGACCATCTGGAGAAAGTTCAACAGGTCACGGGTCATCGTTTTTCATCAGAAAATTGATTTTTGGACTTTAGAAAAATTGATTCAAAATGTCATTTGAATTGTGCCTCATGTTGAATAACTACTTTTTAAAGCCTCGATGTGACCAAAATTGCCATTTTTACAGACTTTTTCTCCTACCAGAAGCTTCTATTTCGACCAACTTCAGGCATTAAAATGACTCTAAACACACTTATTTTAGTTCCAAAAGTGATAATTCACATGCAATAGTCATTTACAGTCAAAAAATAAAACATTAAAAAATTACCATTTCTGACCATCTGGAGAAATTTCATCAGGTCACGGGTCATCGTTTTTCATCAGAAAATTGATTTTTTGGACTTTAGAAAAATTGATTCAAAATATCATTTGGATTGTGCCTCATGTTGAATAACTACTTTTTAAAGCCTCAATGTGACCAAAATTGCCATTTTTACAGACTTTTTCTCCTACTAGAAGCTTCTATTTCGAACAATTTCAGGCATTTAAATGACTCTAAACACACTTATTTTAGTTCCAAAAGTGATAATTCACATGCAATAGTCATTTACAGTCAAAAAATAAAACATTCAAAAATTACCATTTCTGACCATCTGGAGAAATTTCGACAGGTCGCGGGTCATCGTTTTTCATCAGAAAATGGATTTTTTGGACTTTAGAAAAATTGATTCAAAATATCATTTGGATTGTGCCTCATGTTGAATAACTACTTTTTAAAGCCTCAATGTGACCAAAATTGCCATTTGTACAGACTTTTTCTCCTACTAGAAGCTTCTATTTCGAACAATTGCAGGCATTAAAATGACCCTAAACACACTTATTTTAGTTCCAAAAGTGATAATTCACATGCAATAGTCATTTACAGTCAAAAAATAAAACATTAAAAAATTACCATTTTTGACCATCTGGAGAAATTTCGACAGGTCACGGGTCATCGTTTTTCATCAGAAAATTGATTTTTTGGACTTTAGAAAAATTGATTCAAAATATCATTTGGATTGTGCCTCATGTTGAATAACTACTTTTTAAAGCCTCAATGTGACAAAAATTGCCATTTTTACAGACTTTTTCTCCTACTAGAAGCTTCTATTTCGAACAATTTCAGGCATTAAAATGACTCTAAACACACTTATTTTAGTTCCAAAAGTGATAATTCACATGCAATAGTCATTTACAGTCAAAAAATAAAACATTAAAAAATTACCATTTCTGACCATCTGGAGAAATTTCGACAGGTCGCGGGTCATCGTTTTTCATCAGAAAATGGTTTTTTTGTACTTTAGAAAAAATTGATTCAAAATGTCATTTGGATTGTGCCTCATGTTGAATAACTACTTTTTAAAACCTCAATGTGACCAAAATTGCCATTTTTACAGACTTTTTCTCCTACTAGAAGCTTCTATTTCGACCAATTTCAGGCATTAAAATGACTCTAAACACACTTATTTTAGTTCCAAAAGTGATAATTCACATGCGATAGTCATTTACAGTCAAAAAATTAAACATTAAAAAATTACCATTTCTGACCATCTGGAGAAATTTCGACAGGTCACGGGTCATCGTTTTTCATCAGAAAATGGATTTTTTGGACTTTAGAAAAATTGATTCAAAATATCATTTGGATTGTGCCTCATGTTGAATAACTACTTTTTAAAGCCTCAATGTGACCAAAATTGCCATTTGTACAGACTTTTTCTCCTACTAGAAGCTTCTATTTCGAACAATTTCAGGCATTAAAATGACTCTAAACACAATTATTTTAGTTCCAAAAGTGATAATTCACATGCAATAGTCATTTACAGTCAAAAAATAAAACATTAAAAAATTACCATTTCTGACCATCTGGAGAAATTTTGACAGGTCACGGGTCATAGTTTTTCATCAGAAAATGGATTTTTTGGACTTTCGAAAAATTGATTCAAAATGTCATTTGGATTGTGCCTCATGTTGAATAACTACTTTTTAAAGCCTCAATGTGACCAAAATTGCCATTTTTACAGACTTTTTCTCCTACTAGAAGCTTCTATTTCGACCAATTTCAGGCATTAAAATGACTCTAAACACACTTATTTTAGTTCCAAAAGTGATAATTCACATGCAATAGTCATTTACAGTCAAAAAATAAAACATTAAAAAATTACCATTTCTGACCATCTGGAGAAATTTCGACAGGTCGCGGGTCATCGTTTTTCATCAGAAAATGGATTTTTTGGACTTTAGAATAAATTGATTAAAAATGTCATTTGGATTGTGCCTCATGTTGAATAACTACTTTTTAAAGCCTCAATGTGACCAAAATTGCCATTTTCACAGACTTTTTCTCCTACTAGAAGCTTCTATTTCGACCAACTTCAGGCATTAAAATGACTCTAAACACACTTATTTTAGTTCCACAAGTGATAATTCACTTGCAATAGTCATTTACAGTCAAAAAATTAAACATTAAAAAATTTCCATTTCTGACCATCTGGAGAAATTTCGACAGGTCACGGGTTATCGTTTTTCATCAGAAAATGGATTTTTTGGACTTTAGAAAAATTGATTCAAAATATCATTTGGATTGTGCCTCATGTTGAATAACTACTTTTTAAAGCCTCAATGTGACCAAAATTGCCATTTGTACAGACTTTTTCTCCTACTAGAAGCTTCTATTTCGACCAACTTCAGGCATTAAAATGACTCTAAACACACTTATTTTAGTTCCACAAGTGATAATTCACGTGCAATAGTTATTTACAGTCAAAAAATTAAACATTAAAAAATTTCCATTTCTGACCATCTGGAGAAATTTCGACAGGTCACGGGATATCGTTTTTCATCAGAAAATGGATTTTTTGGACTTTAGAAAAATTGATTCAAAATATCATTTGGATTGTGCCTCATGTTGAATAACTACTTTTTAAAGCCTCAATGTGACCAAAATTGCCATTTGTACAGACTTTTTCTCCTACTAGAAGCTTCTATTTCGAACAATTGCAGGCATTAAAATGACCCTAAACACACTTATTTTAGTTCCAAAAGTGATAATTCACATGCAATAGTCATTTACAGTCAAAAAATAAAACATTAAAAAATTACCATTTCTGACCATCTGGAGAAATTTCGACAGGTCACGGGTCATCGTTTTTCATCAGAAAATTGATTTTTTGGACTTTAGAAAAATTGATTCAAAATATCATTTTGATTGTGCCTCATGTTGAATAACTACTTTTTAAAGCCTCAATGTGACCAAAATTGCCATTTTTACAGACTTTTTCTCCTACTAGAAGCTTCTATTTCGAACAATTTCAGGCATTAAAATGACTCTAAACACACTTATTTTAGTTCCAAAAGTGATAATTCACATGCAATAGTCATTTACAGTCAAAAAATTAAACATTAAAAAATTACCATTTCTGACCATCTGGAGAAAGTTCAACAGGTCACGGGTCATCGTTTTTCATCAGAAAATTGATTTTTGGACTTTAGAAAAATTGATTCAAAATGTCATTTGAATTGTGCCTCATGTTGAATAACTACTTTTTAAAGCCTCGATGTGACCAAAATTGCCATTTTTACAGACTTTTTCTCCTACTAGAAGCTTCTATTTCGACCAACTTCAGGCATTAAAATGACTCTAAACACACTTATTTTAGTTCCAAAAGTGATAATTCACATGCAATAGTCATTTACAGTCAAAAAATAAAACATTAAAAAATTACCATTTCTGACCATCTGGAGAAATTTCATCAGGTCCCGGGTCATCATTTTTCATCAGAAAATTGATTTTTTGGACTTTAGAAAAATTGATTCAAAATATCATTTGGATTGTGCCTCATGTTGAATAACTACTTTTTAAAGCCTCAATGTGACCAAAATTGCCATTTTTACAGACTTTTTCTCCTACTAGAAGCTTCTATTTCGAACAATTTCAGGCATTTAAATGACTCTAAACACACTTATTTTAGTTCCAAAAGTGATAATTCACATGCAATAGTCATTTACAGTCAAAAAATAAAACATTCAAAAATTACCATTTCTGACCATCTGGAGAAATTTCGACAGGTCGCGGGTCATCGTTTTTCATCAGAAAATGGATTTTTTGGACTTTAGAAAAATTGATTCAAAATATTATTTGGATTGTGCCTCATGTTGAATAACTACTTTTTAAAGCCTCAATGTGACCAAAATTGCCATTTGTACAGACTTTTTCTCCTACTAGAAGCTTCTATTTCGAACAATTGCAGGCATTAAAATGACCCTAAACACACTTATTTTAGTTCCAAAAGTGATAATTCACATGCAATAGTCATTTACAGTCAAAAAATAAAACATTAAAAAATTACCATTTCTGACCATCGGGAGAAATTTCGACAGGTCACGGGTCATCGTTTTTCATCAGAAAATTGATTTTTTGGACTTTAGAAAAATTGATTCAAAATATCATTTGGATTGTGCCTCATGTTGAATAACTACTTTTTAAAGCCTCAATGTGACCAAAATTGCCATTTTTACAGACTTTTTCTCCTACTAGAAGCTTCTATTTCGAACAATTTCAGGCATTAAAATGACTCTAAACACACTTATTTTAGTTCCAAAAGTGATAATTCACATGCAATAGTCATTTACAGTCAAAAAATAAAACATTAAAAAATTACCATTTCTGACCATCTGGAGAAATTTCGACAGGTCGCGGGTCATCGTTTTTCATCAGAAAATGGATTTTTTGGACTTTAGAAAAATTGATTCAAAATGTCATTTGGATTGTGCCTCATGTTGAATAACTACTTTTTAAAGCCTCAATGTGACCAAAATTGCCATTTTTACAGACTTTTTCTCCTACTAGAAGCTTCTATTTCGACCAACTTCAGGCATTAAAATGACTCTAAACACACTTATTTTAGTTCCACAAGTGATAATTCATATGCAATAGTCATTTACAGTCAAAAAAATTAAACATTCAAAAATTACCATTTCTGACCATCTGGAGAAAGTTCAACAGGTCACGGGTCATCGTTTTTCATCAGAAAATTGATTTTTGGACTTTAGGAAAATTGATTCAAAATGTCATTTGAATTGTGCCTCATGTTGAATAACTACTTTTTAAAGCCTCGATGTGACCAAAATTGCCATTTTTACAGACTTTTTCTCCTACTAGAAGCTTCTATTTCGACCAAGTTCAGGCATTAAAATGACTCTAAACACACTTATTTTAGTTCCACAAGTGATAATTCACTTGCAATAGTCATTTACAGTCAAAAAATTAAACATTAAAAAATTTCCATTTCTGACCATCTGGAGAAATTTCGACAGGTCACGGGTCATCGTTTTTCATCAGAAAATGGATTTTTTGGACTTTAGAAAAATTGATTCAAAATGTCATTTGGATTGTGCCTCATGTTGAATAACTACTTTTTAAAGCCTCAATGTGACCAAAATTGCCATTTTTACAGACTTTTTCTCCTACTAGAAGCTTCTATTTCGACCAATTTCAGGCATTAAAATGACTCTAAACACACTTATTTTAGTTCCAAAAGTGATAATTCACATGCAATAGTCATTTACAGTCAAAAAATAAAACATTAAAAAATTACCATTTCTGACCATCTGGAGAAATTTCGACAGGTCACGGGTCATCGTTTTTCATCAGAAAATGAATTTTTTGGACTTTAGAAAAATTGATTAAAAATGTCATTTGGATTGTTCCTCATGTTGAATAACTACTTTTTAAAGCCTCAATGTGACCAAAATTGCCATTTTTACACACTTTTTCTCCTACTAGAAGCTTCTATCTTGACCAATTTCAGGCATTAAAATGACTCTAAACACACTTCTTTTAGTTCCAAAAGTGATAATTCATATGCAATAGTCATTTACAGTCAAAAAAATTAAACATTAAAAAAATACCATTTCTGACCATCTGGAGAAAGTTCAACAGGTCACGGGTCATCGTTTTTCATCAGAAAATTGATTTTTGGACTTTAGAAAAATTGATTCAAAATGTCATTTGAATTGTGCCTCATGTTGAATAACTACTTTTTAAAGCCTCGATGTGACCAAAATTGCCATTTTTACAGACTTTTTCTCCTACCAGAAGCTTCTATTTCGACCAACTTCAGGCATTAAAATGACTCTAAACACACTTATTTTAGTTCCAAAAGTGATAATTCACATGCAATAGTCATTTACAGTCAAAAAATAAAACATTAAAAAATTACCATTTCTGACCATCTGGAGAAATTTCATCAGGTCACGGGTCATCGTTTTTCATCAGAAAATTGATTTTTTGGACTTTAGAAAAATTGATTCAAAATATCATTTGGATTGTGCCTCATGTTGAATAACTACTTTTTAAAGCCTCAATGTGACCAAAATTGCCATTTTTACAGACTTTTTCTCCTACTAGAAGCTTCTATTTCGAACAATTTCAGGCATTTAAATGACTCTAAACACACTTATTTTAGTTCCAAAAGTGATAATTCACATGCAATAGTCATTTACAGTCAAAAAATAAAACATTCAAAAATTACCATTTCTGACCATCTGGAGAAATTTCGACAGGTCGCGGGTCATCGTTTTTCATCAGAAAATGGATTTTTTGGACTTTAGAAAAATTGATTCAAAATATCATTTGGATTGTGCCTCATGTTGAATAACTACTTTTTAAAGCCTCAATGTGACCAAAATTGCCATTTGTACAGACTTTTTCTCCTACTAGAAGCTTCTATTTCGAACAATTGCAGGCATTAAAATGACCCTAAACACACTTATTTTAGTTCCAAAAGTGATAATTCACATGCAATAGTCATTTACAGTCAAAAAATAAAACATTAAAAAATTACCATTTTTGACCATCTGGAGAAATTTCGACAGGTCACGGGTCATCGTTTTTCATCAGAAAATTGATTTTTTGGACTTTAGAAAAATTGATTCAAAATATCATTTGGATTGTGCCTCATGTTGAATAACTACTTTTTAAAGCCTCAATGTGACAAAAATTGCCATTTTTACAGACTTTTTCTCCTACTAGAAGCTTCTATTTCGAACAATTTCAGGCATTAAAATGACTCTAAACACACTTATTTTAGTTCCAAAAGTGATAATTCACATGCAATAGTCATTTACAGTCAAAAAATAAAACATTAAAAAATTACCATTTCTGACCATCTGGAGAAATTTCGACAGGTCGCGGGTCATCGTTTTTCATCAGAAAATGGTTTTTTTGTACTTTAGAAAAAATTGATTCAAAATGTCATTTGGATTGTGCCTCATGTTGAATAACTACTTTTTAAAACCTCAATGTGACCAAAATTGCCATTTTTACAGACTTTTTCTCCTACTAGAAGCTTCTATTTCGACCAATTTCAGGCATTAAAATGACTCTAAACACACTTATTTTAGTTCCAAAAGTGATAATTCACATGCGATAGTCATTTACAGTCAAAAAATTAAACATTAAAAAATTACCATTTCTGACCATCTGGAGAAATTTCGACAGGTCGCGGGTCATCGTTTTTCATCAGAAAATGGATTTTTTGGACTTTAGAAAAATTGATTAAAAATGTCATTTGGATTGTTCCTCATGTTGAATAACTACTTTTTAAAGCCTCAATGTGACCAAAATTGCCATTTTTACAGCCTTTTTCTCCTACTAGAAGCTTCTATTTCGACCAACTTCAGGCATTAAAATGACTCTAAACACACTTATTTTAGTTCCACAAGTGATAATTCACTTGCAATAGTCATTTACAGTCAAAAAATTAAACATTAAAAAATTTCCATTTCTGACCATCTGGAGAAATTTCGACAGGTCACGGGTTATCGTTTTTCATCAGAAAATGGATTTTTTGGACTTTAGAAAAATTGATTCAAAATATCATTTGGATTGTGCCTCATGTTGAATAACTACTTTTTAAAGCCTCAATGTGACCAAAATTGCCATTTTTACACACTTTTTCTCCTACTAGAAGCTTTTTTTTCCGACCAATTTCAGGCATTAAAATGACTCTAAACACACTTCTTTTAGTTCCAAAAGTGATAATTCATATGCAATAGTCATTTACAGTCATAAAATAAAACATTAAAAAATTACCATTTCTGACCATCTGGAGAAATTTCATCAGGTCACGGGTCATCGTTTTTCATCAGAAAATTGATTTTTTGGACTTTAGAAAAATTGATTCAAAATATCATTTGGATTGTGCCTCATGTTGAATAACTACTTTTTAAAGCCTCAATGTGACCAAAATTGCCATTTTTACAGACTTTTTCTCCTACTAGAAGCTTCTATTTCGAACAATTTCAGGCATTTAAATGACTCTAAACACACTTATTTTAGTTCCAAAAGTGATAATTCACATGCAATAGTCATTTACAGTCAAAAAATAAAACATTCAAAAATTACCATTTCTGACCATCTGGAGAAATTTCGACAGGTCGCGGGTCATCGTTTTTCATCAGAAAATGGATTTTTTGGACTTTAGAAAAATTGATTCAAAATATCATTTGGATTGTGCCTCATGTTGAATAACTACTTTTTAAAGCCTCAATGTGACCAAAATTGCCATTTGTACAGACTTTTTCTCCTACTAGAAGCTTCTATTTCGAACAATTGCAGGCATTAAAATGACCCTAAACACACTTATTTTAGTTCCAAAAGTGATAATTCACATGCAATAGTCATTTACAGTCAAAAAATAAAACATTAAAAAATTACCATTTTTGACCATCTGGAGAAATTTCGACAGGTCACGAGTCATCGTTTTTCATCAGAAAATTGATTTTTTGGACTTTAGAAAAATTGATTCAAAATATCATTTGGATTGTGCCTCATGTTGAATAACTACTTTTTAAAGCCTCAATGTGACCAAAATTGCCATTTTTACAGACTTTTTCTCCTAATAGAAGCTTCTATTTCGAACAATTTCAGGCATTAAAATGACTCTAAACACACTTATTTTAGTTCCAAAAGTGATAATTCACATGCAATAGTCATTTACAGTCAAAAAATAAAACATTAAAAAATTACCATTTCTGACCATCTGGAGAAATTTCGACAGGTCGCGGGTCATCGTTTTTCATCAGAAAATGGTTTTTTTGTACTTTAGAAAAAATTGATTCAAAATGTCATTTGGATTGTGCCTCATGTTGAATAACTACTTTTTAAAACCTCAATGTGACCAAAATTGCCATTTTTACAGACTTTTTCTCCTACTAGAAGCTTCTATTTCGACCAATTTCAGGCATTAAAATGACTCTAAACACACTTATTTTAGTTCCAAAAGTGATAATTCACATGCGATAGTCATTTACAGTCAAAAAATTAAACATTAAAAAATTACCATTTCTGACCATCTGGAGAAATTTCGACAGGTCGCGGGTCATCGTTTTTCATCAGAAAATGGATTTTTTGGACTTTAGAAAAATTGATTAAAAATGTCATTTGGATTGTTCCTCATGTTGAATAACTACTTTTTAAAGCCTCAATGTGACCAAAATTGCCATTTTTACAGCCTTTTTCTCCTACTAGAAGCTTCTATTTCGACCAACTTCAGGCATTAAAATGACTCTAAACACACTTATTTTAGTTCCACAAGTGATAATTCACTTGCAATAGTCATTTACAGTCAAAAAATTAAACATTAAAAAATTTCCATTTCTGACCATCTGGAGAAATTTCGACAGGTCACGGGTTATCGTTTTTCATCAGAAAATGGATTTTTTGGACTTTAGAAAAATTGATTCAAAATATCATTTGGATTGTGCCTCATGTTGAATAACTACTTTTTAAAGCCTCAATGTGACCAAAATTGCCATTTTTACACACTTTTTCTCCTACTAGAAGCTTTTTTTTCCGACCAATTTCAGGCATTAAAATGACTCTAAACACACTTCTTTTAGTTCCAAAAGTGATAATTCATATGCAATAGTCATTTACAGTCATAAAATAAAACATTAAAAAATTACCATTTCTGACCATCTGGAGAAATTTCATCAGGTCACGGGTCATCGTTTTTCATCAGAAAATTGATTTTTTGGACTTTAGAAAAATTGATTCAAAATATCATTTGGATTGTGCCTCATGTTGAATAACTACTTTTTAAAGCCTCAATGTGACCAAAATTGCCATTTTTACAGACTTTTTCTCCTACTAGAAGCTTCTATTTCGAACAATTTCAGGCATTTAAATGACTCTAAACACACTTATTTTAGTTCCAAAAGTGATAATTCACATGCAATAGTCATTTACAGTCAAAAAATAAAACATTCAAAAATTACCATTTCTGACCATCTGGAGAAATTTCGACAGGTCGCGGGTCATCGTTTTTCATCAGAAAATGGATTTTTTGGACTTTAGAAAAATTGATTCAAAATATCATTTGGATTGTGCCTCATGTTGAATAACTACTTTTTAAAGCCTCAATGTGACCAAAATTGCCATTTGTACAGACTTTTTCTCCTACTAGAAGCTTCTATTTCGAACAATTGCAGGCATTAAAATGACCCTAAACACACTTATTTTAGTTCCAAAAGTGATAATTCACATGCAATAGTCATTTACAGTCAAAAAATAAAACATTAAAAAATTACCATTTTTGACCATCTGGAGAAATTTCGACAGGTCACGAGTCATCGTTTTTCATCAGAAAATTGATTTTTTGGACTTTAGAAAAATTGATTCAAAATATCATTTGGATTGTGCCTCATGTTGAATAACTACTTTTTAAAGCCTCAATGTGACCAAAATTGCCATTTTTACAGACTTTTTCTCCTAATAGAAGCTTCTATTTCGAACAATTTCAGGCATTAAAATGACTCTAAACACACTTATTTTAGTTCCAAAAGTGATAATTCACATGCAATAGTCATTTACAGTCAAAAAATAAAACATTAAAAAATTACCATTTCTGACCATCTGGAGAAATTTCGACAGGTCGCGGGTCATCGTTTTTCATCAGAAAATGGTTTTTTTGTACTTTAGAAAAAATTGATTCAAAATGTCATTTGGATTGTGCCTCATGTTGAATAACTACTTTTTAAAACCTCAATGTGACCAAAATTGCCATTTTTACAGACTTTTTCTCCTACTAGAAGCTTCTATTTCGACCAATTTCAGGCATTAAAATGACTCTAAACACACTTATTTTAGTTCCAAAAGTGATAATTCACATGCGATAGTCATTTACAGTCAAAAAATTAAACATTAAAAAATTACCATTTCTGACCATCTGGAGAAATTTCGACAGGTCGCGGGTCATCGTTTTTCATCAGAAAATGGATTTTTTGGACTTTAGAAAAATTGATTAAAAATGTCATTTGGATTGTTCCTCATGTTGAATAACTACTTTTTAAAGCCTCAATGTGACCAAAATTGCCATTTTTACAGACTTTTTCTCCTACTAGAAGCTTCTATTTCGACCAACTTCAGGCATTAAAATGACTCTAAACACACTTATTTTAGTTCCACAAGTGATAATTCACTTGCAATAGTCATTTACAGTCAAAAAATTAAACATTAAAAAATTTCCATTTCTGACCATCTGGAGAAATTTCGACAGGTCACGGGTTATCGTTTTTCATCAGAAAATGGATTTTTTGGACTTTAGAAAAATTGATTCAAAATATCATTTGGATTGTGCCTCATGTTGAATAACTACTTTTTAAAGCCTCAATGTGACCAAAATTGCCATTTTTACACACTTTTTCTCCTACTAGAAGCTTTTTTTTCCGACCAATTTCAGGCATTAAAATGACTCTAAACACACTTCTTTTAGTTCCAAAAGTGATAATTCATATGCAATAGTCATTTACAGTCAAAAAAATTAAACATTCAAAAATTACCATTTCGGACCATCTGGAGAAAGTTCAACAGGTCACGGGTCATCGTTTTTCATCAGAAAATTGATTTTTGGACTTTAGAAAAATTGATTCAAAATGTCATTTGAATTGTGCCTCATGTTGAATAACTACTTTTTAAAGCCTCGATGTGACCAAAATTGCCATTTTTACAGACTTTTTCTCCTACTAGAAGCTTCTATTTCGACCAACTTCAGGCATTAAAATGACTCTAAACACACTTATTTTAGTTCCAAAAGTGATAATTCACATGCAATAGTCATTTACAGTCATAAAATAAAACATTAAAAAATTACCATTTCTGACCATCTGGAGAAATTTCATCAGGTCACGGGTCATCGTTTTTCATCAGAAAATTGATTTTTTGGACTTTAGAAAAATTGATTCAAAATATCATTTGGATTGTGCCTCATGTTGAATAACTACTTTTTAAAGCCTCAATGTGACCAAAATTGCCATTTTTACAGACTTTTTCTCCTACTAGAAGCTTCTATTTCGAACAATTTCAGGCATTTAAATGACTCTAAACACACTTATTTTAGTTCCAAAAGTGATAATTCACATGCAATAGTCATTTACAGTCAAAAAATAAAACATTCAAAAATTACCATTTCTGACCATCTGGAGAAATTTCGACAGGTCGCGGGTCATCGTTTTTCATCAGAAAATGGATTTTTTGGACTTTAGAAAAATTGATTCAAAATATCATTTGGATTGTGCCTCATGTTGAATAACTACTTTTTAAAGCCTCAATGTGACCAAAATTGCCATTTGTACAGACTTTTTCTCCTACTAGAAGCTTCTATTTCGAACAATTGCAGGCATTAAAATGACCCTAAACACACTTATTTTAGTTCCAAAAGTGATAATTCACATGCAATAGTCATTTACAGTCAAAAAATAAAACATTAAAAAATTACCATTTTTGACCATCTGGAGAAATTTCGACAGGTCACGAGTCATCGTTTTTCATCAGAAAATTGATTTTTTGGACTTTAGAAAAATTGATTCAAAATATCATTTGGATTGTGCCTCATGTTGAATAACTACTTTTTAAAGCCTCAATGTGACCAAAATTGCCATTTTTACAGACTTTTTCTCCTACTAGAAGCTTCTATTTCGAACAATTTCAGGCATTAAAATGACTCTAAACACACTTATTTTAGTTCCAAAAGTGATAATTCACATGCAATAGTCATTTACAGTCAAAAAATAAAACATTAAAAAATTACCATTTCTGACCATCTGGAGAAATTTCGACAGGTCGCGGGTCATCGTTTTTCATCAGAAAATGGTTTTTTTGTACTTTAGAAAAAATTGATTCAAAATGTCATTTGGATTGTGCCTCATGTTGAATAACTACTTTTTAAAACCTCAATGTGACCAAAATTGCCATTTTTACAGACTTTTTCTCCTACTAGAAGCTTCTATTTCGACCAATTTCAGGCATTAAAATGACTCTAAACACACTTATTTTAGTTCCAAAAGTGATAATTCACATGCGATAGTCATTTACAGTCAAAAAATTAAACATTAAAAAATTACCATTTCTGACCATCTGGAGAAATTTCGACAGGTCGCGGGTCATCGTTTTTCATCAGAAAATGGATTTTTTGGACTTTAGAAAAATTGATTAAAAATGTCATTTGGATTGTTCCTCATGTTGAATAACTACTTTTTAAAGCCTCAATGTGACCAAAATTGCCATTTTTACAGACTTTTTCTCCTACTAGAAGCTTCTATTTCGACCAACTTCAGGCATTAAAATGACTCTAAACACACTTATTTTAGTTCCACAAGTGATAATTCACTTGCAATAGTCATTTACAGTCAAAAAATTAAACATTAAAAAATTTCCATTTCTGACCATCTGGAGAAATTTCGACAGGTCACGGGCTATCGTTTTTCATCAGAAAATGGATTTTTTGGACTTTAGAAAAATTGATTCAAAATATCATTTGGATTGTGCCTCATGTTGAATAACTACTTTTTAAAGCCTCAATGTGACCAAAATTGCCATTTTTACACACTTTTTCTCCTACTAGAAGCTTTTTTTTCCGACCAATTTCAGGCATTAAAATGACTCTAAACACACTTCTTTTAGTTCCAAAAGTGATAATTCATATGCAATAGTCATTTACAGTCAAAAAAATTAAACATTCAAAAATTACCATTTCGGACCATCTGGAGAAAGTTCAACAGGTCACGGGTCATCGTTTTTCATCAGAAAATTGATTTTTGGACTTTAGAAAAATTGATTCAAAATGTCATTTGAATTGTGCCTCATGTTGAATAACTACTTTTTAAAGCCTCGATGTGACCAAAATTGCCATTTTTACAGACTTTTTCTCCTACTAGAAGCTTCTATTTCGACCAACTTCAGGCATTAAAATGACTCTAAACACACTTATTTTAGTTCCACAAGTGATAATTCACTTGCAATAGTCATTTACAATCAAAAAATTAAACATTAAAAAATTTCCATCTCTGACCATCTGGAGAAATTTCGACAGGTCACGGGTTATCGTTTTTCATCAGAAAATGGATTTTTTGGACTTTAGAAAAATTGATTCAAAATGTCATTTGGATTGTCCTCATGTTGAATAACTACTTTTTAAAGCCTCAATTTGACCAAAATTGCCATTTTTACAGACTTTTTCTCCTACTAGAAGCTTCTATTTCGACCAATTTCAGGCATTAAAATGACTCTAAACACACTTATTTTAGTTCCAAAAGTGATAATTCACATGCAATAGTCATTTACAGTCAAAAAATAAAACATTAAAAAATTACCATTTCTGACCATCTGGAGAAATTTCGACAGGTCGCGGGTCATCGTTTTTCATCAGAAAATGGATTTTTTGGACTTTAGAAAAATTGATTCAAAATATCATTTGGATTGTGCCTCATGTTGAATAACTACTTTTTAAAGCCTCAATGTGACCAAAATTGCCATTTTTACAGACTTTTTCTCCTACTAGAAGCTTCTATTTCGAACAATTTCAGGCATTTAAATGACTCTAAACACACTTATTTTAGTTCCAAAAGTGATAATTCACATGCAATAGTCATTTACAGTCAAAAAATAAAACATTCAAAAAATACCATTTCTGACCATCTGGAGAAAGTTCAACAGGTCACGGGTCATCGTTTTTCATCAGAAAATTGATTTTTGGACTTTAGAAAAATTGATTCAAAATGTCATTTGAATTGTGCCTCATGTTGAATAACTACTTTTTAAAGCCTCGATGTGACCAAAATTGCCATTTTTACAGACTTTTTCTCCTACTAGAAGCTTCTATTTCGACCAACTTCAGGCATTAAAATGACTCTAAACACACTTATTTTAGTTCCAAAAGTGATAATTCACATGCAATAGTCATTTACAGTCAAAAAATAAAACATTAAAAAATTACCATTTCTGACCATCTGGAGAAATTTCGACAGGTCGCGGGTCATCGTTTTTCATCAGAAAATGGATTTTTTGGACTTTAGAAAAATTGATTCAAAATATCATTTGGATTGTGCCTCATGTTGAATAACTACTTTTTAAAGCCTCAATGTGACCAAAATTGCCATTTGTACAGACTTTTTCTCCTACTAGAAGCTTCTATTTCGAACAATTGCAGGCATTAAAATGACCCTAAACACACTTATTTTAGTTCCAAAAGTGATAATTCACATGCAATAGTCATTTACAGTCAAAAAATAAAACATTAAAAAATTACCATTTTTGACCATCTGGAGAAATTTCGACAGGTCACGAGTCATCGTTTTTCATCAGAAAATTGATTTTTTAGACTTTAGAAAAATTGATTCAAAATATCATTTGGATTGTGCCTCATGTTGAATAACTACTTTTTAAAGCCTCAATGTGACCAAAATTGCCATTTTTACAGACTTTTTCTCCTACTAGAAGCTTCTATTTCGAACAATTTCAGGCATTAAAATGACTCTAAACACACTTATTTTAGTTCCAAAAGTGATAATTCACATGCAATAGTCATTTACAGTCAAAAAATAAAACATTAAAAAATTACCATTTCTGACCATCTGGAGAAATTTCGACAGGTCGCGGGTCATCGTTTTTCATCAGAAAATGGTTTTTTTGTACTTTAGAAAAAATTGATTCAAAATGTCATTTGGATTGTGCCTCATGTTGAATAACTACTTTTTAAAACCTCAATGTGACCAAAATTGCCATTTTTACAGACTTTTTCTCCTACTAGAAGCTTCTATTTCGACCAATTTCAGGCATTAAAATGACTCTAAACACACTTATTTTAGTTCCAAAAGTGATAATTCACATGCGATAGTCATTTACAGTCAAAAAATTAAACATTAAAAAATTACCATTTCTGACCATCTGGAGAAATTTCGACAGGTCGCGGGTCATCGTTTTTCATCAGAAAATGGATTTTTTGGACTTTAGAAAAATTGATTAAAAATGTCATTTGGATTGTTCCTCATGTTGAATAACTACTTTTTAAAGCCTCAATGTGACCAAAATTGCCATTTTTACAGACTTTTTCTCCTACTAGAAGCTTCTATTTCGACCAACTTCAGGCATTAAAATGACTCTAAACACACTTATTTTAGTTCCACAAGTGATAATTCACTTGCAATAGTCATTTACAGTCAAAAAATTAAACATTAAAAAATTTCCATTTCTGACTATCTGGAGAAATTTCGACAGGTCACGGGTTATCGTTTTTCATCAGAAAATGGATTTTTTGGACTTTAGAAAAATTGATTCAAAATATCATTTGGATTGTGCCTCATGTTGAATAACTACTTTTTAAAGCCTCAATGTGACCAAAATTGCCATTTTTACACACTTTTTCTCCTACTAGAAGCTTTTTTTTCCGACCAATTTCAGGCATTAAAATGACTCTAAACACACTTCTTTTAGTTCCAAAAGTGATAATTCATATGCAATAGTCATTTACAGTCAAAAAAATTAAACATTCAAAAATTACCATTTCGGACCATCTGGAGAAAGTTCAACAGGTCACGGGTCATCGTTTTTCATCAGAAAATTGATTTTTGGACTTTAGAAAAATTGATTCAAAATGTCATTTGAATTGTGCCTCATGTTGAATAACTACTTTTTAAAGCCTCGATGTGACCAAAATTGCCATTTTTACAGACTTTTTCTCCTACTAGAAGCTTCTATTTCGACCAACTTCAGGCATTAAAATGACTCTAAACACACTTATTTTAGTTCCAAAAGTGATAATTCACATGCAATAGTCATTTACAGTCATAAAATAAAACATTAAAAAATTACCATTTCTGACCATCTGGAGAAATTTCATCAGGTCACGGGTCATCGTTTTTCATCAGAAAATTGATTTTTTGGACTTTAGAAAAATTGATTCAAAATATCATTTGGATTGTGCCTCATGTTGAATAACTACTTTTTAAAGCCTCAATGTGACCAAAATTGCCATTTGTACAGACTTTTTCTCCTACTAGAAGCTTCTATTTCGAACAATTTCAGGCATTTAAATGACTCTAAACACACTTATTTTAGTTCCAAAAGTGATAATTCACATGCGATAGTCATTTACAGTCAAAAAATTAAACATTAAAAAATTACCATTTCTGACCATCTGGAGAAATTTCGACAGGTCGCGGGTCATCGTTTTTCATCAGAAAATGGATTTTTTGGACTTTAGAAAAATTGATTAAAAATGTCATTTGGATTGTTCCTCATGTTGAATAACTACTTTTTAAAGCCTCAATGTGACCAAAATTGCCATTTTTACAGACTTTTTCTCCTACTAGAAGCTTCTATTTCGACCAACTTCAGGCATTAAAATGACTCTAAACACACTTATTTTAGTTCCACAAGTGATAATTCACTTGCAATAGTCATTTACAGTCAAAAAATTAAACATTAAAAAATTTCCATTTCTGACTATCTGGAGAAATTTCGACAGGTCACGGGTTATCGTTTTTCATCAGAAAATGGATTTTTTGGACTTTAGAAAAATTGATTCAAAATATCATTTGGATTGTGCCTCATGTTGAATAACTACTTTTTAAAGCCTCAATGTGACCAAAATTGCCATTTTTACACACTTTTTCTCCTACTAGAAGCTTTTTTTTCCGACCAATTTCAGGCATTAAAATGACTCTAAACACACTTCTTTTAGTTCCAAAAGTGATAATTCATATGCAATAGTCATTTACAGTCAAAAAAATTAAACATTCAAAAATTACCATTTCGGACCATCTGGAGAAAGTTCAACAGGTCACGGGTCATCGTTTTTCATCAGAAAATTGATTTTTGGACTTTAGAAAAATTGATTCAAAATGTCATTTGAATTGTGCCTCATGTTGAATAACTACTTTTTAAAGCCTCGATGTGACCAAAATTGCCATTTTTACAGACTTTTTCTCCTACTAGAAGCTTCTATTTCGACCAACTTCAGGCATTAAAATGACTCTAAACACACTTATTTTAGTTCCAAAAGTGATAATTCACATGCAATAGTCATTTACAGTCATAAAATAAAACATTAAAAAATTACCATTTCTGACCATCTGGAGAAATTTCATCAGGTCACGGGTCATCGTTTTTCATCAGAAAATTGATTTTTTGGACTTTAGAAAAATTGATTCAAAATATCATTTGGATTGTGCCTCATGTTGAATAACTACTTTTTAAAGCCTCAATGTGACCAAAATTGCCATTTGTACAGACTTTTTCTCCTACTAGAAGCTTCTATTTCGAACAATTTCAGGCATTTAAATGACTCTAAACACACTTATTTTAGTTCCAAAAGTGATAATTCACATGCAATAGTCATTTACAGTCAAAAAATAAAACATTCAAAAATTACCATTTCTGACCATCTGGAGAAATTTCGACAGGTCGCGGGTCATCGTTTTTCATCAGAAAATGGATTTTTTGGACTTTAGAAAAATTGATTCAAAATATCATTTGGATTGTGCCTCATGTTGAATAACTACTTTTTAAAGCCTCAATGTGACCAAAATTGCCATTTGTACAGACTTTTTCTCCTACTAGAAGCTTCTATTTCGAACAATTGCAGGCATTAAAATGACCCTAAACACACTTATTTTAGTTCCAAAAGTGATAATTCACATGCAATAGTCATTTACAGTCAAAAAATAAAACATTAAAAAATTACCATTTTTGACCATCTGGAGAAATTTCGACAGGTCACGAGTCATCGTTTTTCATCAGAAAATTGATTTTTTGGACTTTAGAAAAATTGATTCAAAATATCATTTGGATTGTGCCTCATGTTGAATAACTACTTTTTAAAGCCTCAATGTGACCAAAATTGCCATTTTTACAGACTTTTTCTCCTACTAGAAGCTTCTATTTCGAACAATTTCAGGCATTAAAATGACTCTAAACACACTTATTTTAGTTCCAAAAGTGATAATTCACATGCAATAGTCATTTACAGTCAAAAAATAAAACATTAAAAAATTACCATTTCTGACCATCTGGAGAAATTTCGACAGGTCGCGGGTCATCGTTTTTCATCAGAAAATGGTTTTTTTGTACTTTAGAAAAAATTGATTCAAAATGTCATTTGGATTGTGCCTCATGTTGAATAACTACTTTTTAAAACCTCAATGTGACCAAAATTGCCATTTTTACAGACTTTTTCTCCTACTAGAAGCTTCTATTTCGACCAATTTCAGGCATTAAAATGACTCTAAACACACTTATTTTAGTTCCAAAAGTGATAATTCACATGCGATAGTCATTTACAGTCAAAAAATTAAACATTAAAAAATTACCATTTCTGACCATCTGGAGAAATTTCGACAGGTCGCGGGTCATCGTTTTTCATCAGAAAATGGATTTTTTGGACTTTAGAAAAATTGATTAAAAATGTCATTTGGATTGTTCCTCATGTTGAATAACTACTTTTTAAAGCCTCAAAGTGACCAAAATTGCCATTTTTACAGACTTTTTCTCCTACTAGAAGCTTCTATTTCGACCAACTTCAGGCATTAAAATGACTCTAAACACACTTATTTTAGTTCCACAAGTGATAATTCACTTGCAATAGTCATTTACAGTCAAAAAAATTAAACATTCAAAAATTACCATTTCGGACCATCTGGAGAAAGTTCAACAGGTCACGGGTCATCGTTTTTCATCAGAAAATTGATTTTTGGACTTTAGAAAAATTGATTCAAAATGTCATTTGAATTGTGCCTCATGTTGAATAACTACTTTTTAAAGCCTCGATGTGACCAAAATTGCCATTTTTACAGACTTTTTCTCCTACTAGAAGCTTCTATTTCGACCAACTTCAGGCATTAAAATGACTCTAAACACACTTATTTTAGTTCCACAAGTGATAATTCACTTGCAATAGTCATTTACAATCAAAAAATTAAACATTAAAAAATTTCCATTTCTGACCATCTGGAGAAATTTCGACAGGTCACGGGTTATCGTTTTTCATCAGAAAATGGATTTTTTGGACTTTAGAAAAATTGATTCAAAATGTCATTTGGATTGTCCTCATGTTGAATAACTACTTTTTAAAGCCTCAATGTGACCAAAATTGCCATTTTTACAGACTTTTTCTCCTACTAGAAGCTTCTATTTCGACCAATTTCAGGCATTAAAATGACTCTAAACACACTTATTTTAGTTCCAAAAGTGATAATTCACATGCAATAGTCATTTACAGTCAAAAAATAAAACATTAAAAAATTACCATTTCTGACCATCTGGAGAAATTTCGACAGGTCGCGGGTCATCGTTTTTCATCAGAAAATGGATTTTTTGGACTTTAGAAAAATTGATTAAAAATGTCATTTGGATTGTTCCTCATGTTGAATAACTACTTTTTAAAGCCTCAATGTGACCAAAATTGCCATTTTTACACACTTTTTCTCCTACTAGAAGCTTCTATCTTGACCAATTTCAGGCATTAAAATGACTCTAAACAAACTTCTTTTAGTTCCAAAAGTGATAATTCATATGCAATAGTCATTTACAGTCAAAAAAATTAAACATTAAAAAAATACCATTTCTGACCATCTGGAGAAAGTTCAACAGGTCACGGGTCATCGTTTTTCATCAGAAAATTGATTTTTGGACTTTAGAAAAATTGATTCAAAATGTCATTTGAATTGTGCCTCATGTTGAATAACTACTTTTTAAAGCCTCGATGTGACCAAAATTGCCATTTTTACAGACTTTTTCTCCTACTAGAAGCTTCTATTTCGACCAACTTCAGGCATTAAAATGACTCTAAACACACTTATTTTAGTTCCAAAAGTGATAATTCACATGCAATAGTCATTTACAGTCAAAAAATAAAACATTAAAAAATTACCATTTCTGACCATCTGGAGAAATTTCAACAGGTCACGGGTCATCGTTTTTCATCACAAAATTGATTTTTTGGACTTTAGAAAAATTGATTCAAAATATCATTTGGATTGTGCCTCATGTTGAATAACTACTTTTTAAAGCCTCAATGTGACCAAAATTGCCATTTGTAAAGACTTTTTCTCCTACTAGAAGCTTCTATTTCGAACAATTGCATTCATTAAAATGACCCTAAACACACTTATTTTAGTTCCAAAAGTGATAATTCACATGCAATAGTCATTTACAGTCAAAAAATAAAACATTAAAAAATTACCATTTTTGACCATCTGGAGAAATTTCGACAGGTCACGGGTCATCGTTTTTCATCAGAAAATGGTTTTTTTGTACTTTAGAAAAAATTGATTCAAAATGTCATTTGGATTGTGCCTCTTGTTGAATAACTACTTTTTAAAACCTCAATGTGACCAAAATTGCCATTTTTACAGACTTTTTCTCCTACTAGAAGCTTCTATTTCGACCAATTTCAGGCATTAAAATGACTCTAAACACACTTATTTTAGTTCCAAAAGTGATAATTCACATGCGATAGTCATTTACAGTCAAAAAATTAAACATTAAAAAATTACCATTTCTGACCATCTGGAGAAATTTCGACAGGTCGCGGGTCATCGTTTTTCATCAGAAAATGGATTTTTTGGACTTTAGAAAAATTGATTAAAAATGTCATTTGGATTGTTCCTCATGTTGAATAACTACTTTTTAAAGCTTCAATGTGACCAAAATTGCCATTTTTACAGACTTTTTCTCCTACTAGAAGCTTTTTTTTCCGACCAATTTCAGGCATTAAAATGACTCTAAACACACTTATTTTAGTTCCAAAAGTGATAATTCACATGCAATAGTCATTTACAGTCAAAAAATAAAACATTCAAAAATTACCATTTCTGACCATCTGGAGAAATTTCGACAGGTCGCGGGTCATCGTTTTTCATCAGAAAATGGATTTTTTGGACTTTAGAAAAATTGATTCAAAATGTCATTTGGATTGTGCCTCATGTTGAATAACTACTTTTTAAAGCCTCAATGTGACCAAAATTGCCATTTTCACAGACTTTTTCTCCTACTAGAAGCTTCTATTTCGACCAACTTCAGGCATTAAAATGACTCTAAACACACTTATTTTAGTTCCACAAGTGATAATTCACTTGCAATAGTCATTTACAGTCAAAAAATTAAACATTAAAAAATTTCCATTTCTGACCATCTGGAGAAATTTCGACAGGTCACGGGTTATCGTTTTTCATCAGAAAATGGATTTTTTGGACTTTAGAAAAATTGATTCAAAATATCATTTGGATTGTGCCTCATGTTGAATAACTACTTTTTAAAGCCTCAATGTGACCAAAATTGCCATTTGTACAGACTTTTTCTCCTACTAGAAGCTTCTACTTCGACCAACTTCAGGCATTAAAATGACTCTAAACACACTTATTTTAGTTCCACAAGTGATAATTCACGTGCAATAGTTATTTACAGTCAAAAAATTAAACATTAAAAAATTTCCATTTCTGACCATCTGGAGAAATTTCGACAGGTCACGGGATATCGTTTTTCATCAGAAAATGGATTTTTTGGACTTTAGAAAAATTGATTCAAAATATCATTTGGATTGTGCCTCATGTTGAATAACTACTTTTTAAAGCCTCAATGTGACCAAAATTGCCATTTGTACAGACTTTTTCTCCTACTAGAAGCTTCTATTTCGAACAATTGCAGGCATTAAAATGACCCTAAACACACTTATTTTAGTTCCAAAAGTGATAATTCACATGCAATAGTCATTTACAGTCAAAAAATAAAACATTAAAAAATTACCATTTCTGACCATCTGGAGAAATTTCGACAGGTCACGGGTCATCGTTTTTCATCAGAAAATTGATTTTTTGGACTTTAGAAAAATTGATTCAAAATATCATTTTGATTGTGCCTCATGTTGAATAACTACTTTTTAAAGCCTCAATGTGACCAAAATTGCCATTTTTACAGACTTTTTCTCCTACTAGAAGCTTCTATTTCGAACAATTTCAGGCATTAAAATGACTCTAAACACACTTATTTTAGTTCCAAAAGTGATAATTCACATGCAATAGTCATTTACAGTCAAAAAATTAAACATTAAAAAATTACCATTTCTGACCATCTGGAGAAAGTTCAACAGGTCACGGGTCATCGTTTTTCATCAAAAAATGTATTTTTTTGACTTTAGAAAAATTGATTAAAAATGTCATTTGGATTGTTCCTCATGTTTAATAACTACTTTTTAAAGCCTCAATGTGACCAAAATTGCCATTTTTACACACTTTTTCTCCTACTAGAAGCTTCTATCTCGACCAATTTCAGGCATTAAAATGACTCTAAACACACTTCTTTTAGTTCCAAAAGTGATAATTCATATGCAATAGTCATTTACAGTCAAAAAAATTAAACATTAAAAAAATACCATTTCTGACCATCTGGAGAAAGTTCAACAGGTCACGGGTCATCGTTTTTCATCAGAAAATTGATTTTTGGACTTTAGAAAAATTGATTCAAAATGTCATTTGAATTGTGCCTCATGTTGAATCACTACTTTTTAAAGCCTCGATGTGACCAAAATTGCCATTTTTACAGACTTTTTCTCCTACTAGAAGCTTCTATTTCGACCAACTTCAGGCATTAAAATGACTCTAAACACACTTATTTTAGTTCCACAAGTGATAATTCACTTGCAATAGTCATTTACAGTCAAAAAAATTAAACATTAAAAAATTTCCATTTCTGACCATCTGGAGAAATTTCGACAGGTCACGGGTCATCGTTTTTCATCAGAAAATGGATTTTTTGGACTTTAGAAAAATTGATTCAAAATATCATTTGGATTGTGCCTCATGTTGAATAACTACTTTTTAAAGCCTCAATGTGACCAAAATTGCCATTTGTACAGACTTTTTCTCCTACTAGAAGCTTCTATTTCGAACAATTTCAGGCATTAAAATGACTCTAAACACAATTATTTTAGTTCCAAAAGTGATAATTCACATGCAATAGTCATTTACAGTCAAAAAATAAAACATTAAAAAATTACCATTTCTGACCATCTGGAGAAATTTTGACAGGTCACGGGTCATAGTTTTTCATCAGAAAATGGATTTTTTGGACTTTCGAAAAATTGATTCAAAATGTCATTTGGATTGTGCCTCATGTTGAATAACTACTTTTTAAAGCCTCAATGTGACCAAAATTGCCATTTTTACAGACTTTTTCTCCTACTAGAAGCTTCTATTTCGACCAATTTCAGGCATTAAAATGACTCTAAACACACTTATTTTAGTTCCAAAAGTGATAATTCACATGCAATAGTCATTTACAGTCAAAAAATAAAACATTAAAAAATTACCATTTCTGACCATCTGGAGAAATTTCGACAGGTCGCGCGTTTTTCATCAGAAAATGGATTTTTTGGACTTTAGAATAAATTGATTCAAAATGTCATTTGGATTGTGCCTCATGTTGAATAACTACTTTTTAAAGCCTCAATGTGACCAAAATTGCCATTTTTACAGACTTTTTCTCCTACTAGAAGCTTCTATTTCGACCAATTTCAGGCATTAAAATGACTCTAAACACACTTATTTTAGTTCCAAAAGTGATAATTCACATGCGATAGTCATTTACAGTCAAAAAATTAAACATTAAAAAATTACCATTTCTGACCATCTGGAGAATTTTCGACAGGTCGCGGGTCATCGTTTTTCATCAGAAAATGGATTTTTTGGACTTTAGAAAAATTGATTCAAAATGTCATTTGGATTGTGCCTCATGTTGAATAACTACTTTTTAAAGCCTCAATGTGACCAAAATTGCCATTTTTACAGACTTTTTCTCCTACTAGAAGCTTCTATTTCGACCAATTTCAGGCATTAAAATGACTCTAAACACACTTATTTTAGTTCCAAAAGTGATAATTCACATGCAATAGTCATTTACAGTCAAAAAATTAAACATTAAAAAATTACCATTTCTGACCATCTGGAGAAAGTTCAACAGGTCACGGGTCATCGTTTTTCATCAGAAAATTGATTTTTTCGGCTTTATAAAAATTGATTCAAAATGTCATTTGGATTGTGCCTCATGTTGAATAACTACTTATTAAAGCCTCAATGTGACCAAAATTGCCATTTTTACAGACTTTTTCTCCTTCTCAGAAGCTTCTATTATGACTAATTTCAGGCATTAAGACGACTCTAAACACACTTATTTTAGTTCCACAAGTGATAATTCACATGCGATAGTCATTTACAGTCAAAAAATTAAACATTAAAAAATTACCATTTCTGACCATCTGGAGAAATTTCGACAGGTCGCGGGTCATCGTTTTTCATCAGAAAATGGATTTTTTGGACTTTAGAAAAATTGATTCAAAATATCATTTGGATTGTTCCTCATGTTGAATAACTACTTTTTAAAGCCTCAATGTGACCAAAATTGCCATTTTCACAGACTTTTTCTCCTACTAGAAGCTTCTATTTCGACCAATTTCAGGCATTAAAATGACTCTAAACACACTTCTTTTAGTTCCAAAAGTGATAATTCATATGCAATAGTCATTTACAGTCAAAAAAATTAAACATTCAAAAATTACCATTTCTGACCATCTGGAGAAAGTTAAACAGGTCACGGGTCATCGTTTTTCATCAGAAAATTGATTTTTGGACTTTAGAAAAATTGATTCAAAATGTCATTTGAATTGTGCCTCATGTTGAATAACTACTTTTTAAAGCCTCGACGTGACCAAAATTGCCATTTTTACAAACTTTGTCTCCTACTGGAAGCTTCTATTTCGACCAACTTCAGGCATTAAAATGACTCTAAACACACTTATTTTAGTTCCACAAGTTATAATTCACTTGCAATAGTCATTTACAGTCAAAAAATTAAACATTAAAAAATTTCCATTTCTGACCATCTGGAGAAATTTCGACAGATCACGGGTTATCGTTTTTCATCAGAAAATTTATTTTTTGGACTTTAGAAAAATTGATTCAAAATATCATTTGGATTGTGCCTCATGTTGAATAACTACTTTATAAAGCCTCAATGTGACCAAAATTGCCATTTGTACAGACTTTTTCTCCTACTAGAAGCTTCTATTTCAAACAATTGCAGGCATTGAAATGACCCTAAACACACTTATTTTAGTTCCAAAAGTGATAATTCACATGCAATAGTCATTTACAGTCAAAAAATAAAACATTCAAAAATTACCATTTCTGACCATCTGGAGAAATTTCGACAGGTCACGGGTCATCGTTTTTCATCAGAAAATTGATTTTTTGGACTTTAGAAAAATTGATTCAAAATATCATTTGGATTGTGCCTCATGTTGAATAACTACTTTTTAAAGCCTTAATGTGACCAAAATTGCCATTTTTACAGACTTTTTCTCCTACTAGAAGCTTCTATTTCGAACAATTTCAGGCATTAAAATGACTCTAAACACACTTATTTTAGTTCCAAAAGTGATAATTCACATGCAATAGTCATTTACAGTCAAAAAAATAAAACATTCAAAAATTACCATTTCTGACCATCTGGAGAAATTTCGACAGGTCGCGGGTCATCGTTTTTCATCAGAAAATGGATTTTTTGGACTTTAGAAAAATTGATTCAAAATGTCATTTGGATTGTGCCTCATGTTGAATAACTACTTTTTAAAGCCTCAATGTGACCAAAATTGCCATTTTTACAGACTTTTTCTCCTACTAGAAGCTTCTATTTCGACCAATTTCAGGCATTAAAATGACTCTAAACACACTTATTTTAGTTCCAAAAGTGATAATTCACATGCAATAGTCATTTACAGTCAAAAAATAAAACATTAAAAAATTACCATTTCTGACCATCTGGAGAAATTTCGACAGGTCGCGGGTCATCGTTTTTCATCAGAAAATGGATTTTTTGGACTTTAGAAAAAATTGATTCAAAATGTCATTTGGATTGTGCCTCATGTTGAATAACTACTTTTTAAAACCTCAATGTGACCAAAATTGCCATTTTTACAGACTTTTTCTCCTACTAGAAGCTTCTATTTCGACCAATTTCAGGCATTAAAATGACTCTAAACACACTTATTTTAGTTCCAAAAGTGATAATTCACATGCGATAGTCATTTACAGTCAAAAAATTAAACATTAAAAAATTACCATTTCTGACCATCTGGAGAAATTTCGACAGGTCGCAGGTCATCGTTTTTCATCAGAAAATGGATTTTTTGGACTTTAGAAAAATTGATTAAAAATGTCATTTGGATTGTTCCTCATGTTGAATAACTACTTTTTAAAGCCTCAATGTCACCAAAATTGCCATTTTTACACACTTTTTCTCCTACTAGAAGCTTCTATCTTGACCAATTTCAGGCATTAAAATGACTCTAAACACACTTCTTTTAGTTCCAAAAGTGATAATTCATATGCAATAGTCATTTACAGTCAAAAAAATTAAACATTAAAAAAATACCATTTCTGACCATCTGGAGAAAGTTCAACAGGTCACGGGTCATCGTTTTTCATCAGAAAATTGATTTTTGGACTTTAGAAAAATTGATTCAAAATGTCATTTGAATTGTGCCTCATGTTGAATAACTACTTTTTAAAGCCTCCATGTGACCAAAATTGCCATTTTTACAGACTTTTTCTCCTACTAGAAGCTTCTATTTCGACCAACTTCAGGCATTAAAATGACTCTAAACACACTTATTTTAGTTCCAAAAGTGATAATTCACATGCAATAGTCATTTACAGTCAAAAAATAAAACATTAAAAAATTACCATTTCTGACCATCTGGAGAAAATTCAACAGGTCACGGGTCATCGTTTTTCATCAGAAAATTGATTTTTTGGACTTTAGAAAAATTGATTCAAAATATCATTTGGATTGTGCCTCATGTTGAATAACTACTTTTTAAAGCCTCAATGTGACCAAAATTGCCATTTTTACAGACTTTTTCTCCTACTAGAAGCTTCTATTTCGAACAATTTCAGGCATTTAAATGACTCTAAACACACTTATTTTAGTTCCAAAAGTGATAATTCACATGCAATAGTCATTTACAGTCAAAAAATAAAACATTCAAAAATTACCATTTCTGACCATCTGGAGAAATTTCGACAGTTCGCGGGTCATCGTTTTTCATCAGAAAATGGATTTTTTGGACTTTAGAAAAATTGATTCAAAATATCATTTGGATTGTGCCTCATGTTGAATAACTACTTTTTAAAGCCTCAATGTGACCAAAATTGCCATTTGTACAGACTTTTTCTCCTACTAGAAGCTTCTATTTCGAACAATTGCAGGCATTAAAATGACCCTAAACACACTTATTTTAGTTCCAAAAGTGATAATTCACATGCAATAGTCATTTACAGTCAAAAAATAAAACATTAAAAAATTACCATTTCTGACCATCTGGAGAAATTTCGACAGGTCACGGGTCATCGTTTTTCATCAGAAAATTGATTTTTTTGGACTTTAGAAAAATTGATTCAAAATATCATTTGGATTGTGCCTCATGTTGAATAACTACTTTTTAAAGCCTCAATGTGACCAAAATTGCCATTTTTACAGACTTTTTCTCCTACTAGAAGCTTCTATTTCGAACAATTTCAGGCATTAAAATGACTCTAAACACACTTATTTTAGTTCCAAAAGTGATAATTCACATGCAATAGTCATTTACAGTCAAAAAATAAAACATTCAAAAATTACCATTTCTGACCATCTGGAGAAATTTCGACAGGTCGCGGGTCATCGTTTTTCATCAGAAAATGGATTTTTTGGACTTTAGAAAAATTGATTCAAAATGTCATTTGGATTGTGCCTCATGTTGAATAACTACTTTTTAAAGCCTCAATGTGACCAAAATTGCCATTTTCACAGACTTTTTCTCCTACTAGAAGCTTCTATTTCGACCAACTTCAGGCATTAAAATGACTCTAAACACACTTATTTTAGTTCCACAAGTGATAATTCACTTGCAATAGTCATTTACAGTCAAAAAATTAAACATTAAAAAATTTCCATTTCTGACCATCTGGAGAAATTTCGACAGGTCACGGGTTATCGTTTTTCATCAGAAAATGGATTTTTTGGACTTTAGAAAAATTGATTCAAAATATCATTTGGATTGTGCCTCATGTTGAATAACTACTTTTTAAAGCCTCAATGTGACCAAAATTGCCATTTGTACAGACTTTTTCTCCTACTAGAAGCTTCTATTTCGACCAACTTCAGGCATTAAAATGACTCTAAACACACTTATTTTAGTTCCACAAGTGATAATTCACTTGCAATAGTTATTTACAGTCAAAAAATTAAACATTAAAAAATTTCCATTTCTGACCATCTGGAGAAATTTCGACAGGTCACGGGATATCGTTTTTCATCAGAAAATGGATTTTTTGGACTTTAGAAAAATTGATTCAAAATATCATTTGGATTGTGCCTCATGTTGAATAACTACTTTTTAAAGCCTCAATGTGACCAAAATTGCCATTTGTACAGACTTTTTCTCCTACTAGAAGCTTCTATTTCGAACAATTGCAGGCATTAAAATGACCCTAAACACACTTATTTTAGTTCCAAAAGTGATAATTCACATGCAATAGTCATTTACAGTCAAAAAATAAAACATTAAAAAATTACCATTTCTGACCATCTGGAGAAATTTCGACAGGTCACGGGTCATCGTTTTTCATCAGAAAATTGATTTTTTGGACTTTAGAAAAATTGATTCAAAATATCATTTTGATTGTGCCTCATGTTGAATAACTACTTTTTAAAGCCTCAATGTGACCAAAATTGCCATTTTTACAGCCTTTTTCTCCTACTAGAAGCTTCTATTTCGAACAATTTCAGGCATTAAAATGACTCTAAACACACTTATTTTAGTTCCAAAAGTGATAATTCACATGCAATAGTCATTTACAGTCAAAAAATTAAACATAAAAAAATTACCATTTCTGACCATCTGGAGAAAGTTCAACAGGTCACGGGTCATCGTTTTTCATCAAAAAATTTATTTTTTCGACTTTAGAAAAGTTGTTTCAAAATGTCATTGGGATTGTGCCTCATGTTGAATAACTACTTTTTAAAGCCTCAATGTGACCAAAATTGCCATTTTTACAGACTTTTTCTCCTACTAGAAGCTTCTATTTCGACCAATTTCAGGCATTAAAATGACTCTAAACACACTTATTTTAGTTCCAAAAGTGATAATTCACATGCAATAGTCATTTACAGTCAAAAAATAAAACATTCAAAAATTACCATTTCTGACCATCTGGAGAAATTTCGACAGGTCGCGGGTCATCGTTTTTCATCAGAAAATGGATTTTTTGGACTTTAGAAAAATTGATTCAAAATGTCATTTGGATTGTGCCTCATGTTGAATAATTACTTTTTAAAGCCTCAATGTGACCAAAATTGCCATTTTCACAGACTTTTTCTCCTACTAGAAGCTTCTATTTCGACCAACTTCAGGCATTAAAATGACTCTAAACACACTTATTTTAGTTCCACAAGTGATAATTCACTTGCAATAGTCATTTACAGTCAAAAAATTAAACATTAAAAAATTTCCATTTCTGACCATCTGGAGAAATTTCGACAGGTCACGGGTTATCGTTTTTCATCAGAAAATGGATTTTTTGGACTTTAGAAAAATTGATTCAAAATATCATTTGGATTGTGCCTCATGTTGAATAACTACTTTTTAAAGCCTCAATGTGACCAAAATTGCCATTTGTACGTACTTTTTCTCCTACTAGAAGCTTCTATTTCGACCAACTTCAGGCATTAAAATGACTCTAAACACACTTATTTTAGTTCCACAAGTGATAATTCACGTGCAATAGTTATTTACAGTCAAAAAATTAAACATTAAAAAATTTCCATTTCTGACCATCTGGAGAAATTTCGACAGGTCACGGGATATCGTTTTTCATCAGAAAATGGATTTTTTGGACTTTAGAAAAATTGATTCAAAATATCATTTGGATTGTGCCTCATGTTGAATAACTACTTTTTAAAGCCTCAATGTGACCAAAATTGCCATTTGTACAGACTTTTTCTCCTACTAGAAGCTTCTATTTCGAACAATTGCAGGCATTAAAATGACCCTAAACACACTTATTTTAGTTCCAAAAGTGATAATTCACATGCAATAGTCATTTACAGTCAAAAAATAAAACATTAAAAAATTACCATTTCTGACCATCTGGAGAAATTTCGACAGGTCACGGGTCATCGTTTTTCATCAGAAAATTGATTTTTTGGACTTTAGAAAAATTGATTCAAAATATCATTTTGATTGTGCCTCATGTTGAATAACTACTTTTTAAAGCCTCAATGTGACCAAAATTGCCATTTTTACAGACTTTTTCTCCTACTAGAAGCTTCTATTTCGAACAATTTCAGGCATTAAAATGACTCTAAACACACTTATTTTAGTTCCAAAAGTGATAATTCACATGCAATAGTCATTTACAGTCAAAAAATTAAACATTAAAAAATTACCATTTCTGACCATCTGGAGAAAGTTCAACAGGTCACGGGTCATCGTTTTTCATCAAAAAATGTATTTTTTTGACTTTAGAAAAGTTGTTTCAAAATGTCATTGGGATTGTGCCTCATGTTGAATAACTACTTTTTAAAGCCTCAATGTGACCAAAATTGCCATTTTTACAGACTTTTTCTCCTACTAGAAGCTTCTATTTCGACCAATTTCAGGCATTAAAATGACTCTAAACACACTTATTTTAGTTCCAAAAGTGATAATTCAAATGCAATAGTCATTTACAGTCAAAAAATAAAACATTAAAAAATTACCATTTCTGACCATCTGGAGAAATTTCGACAGGTCGCGGGTCATCGTTTTTCATCAGAAAATGGATTTTTTGGACTTTAGAAAAAATTGATTCAAAATGTCATTTGGATTGTGCCTCATGTTGAATAACTACTTTTTAAAACCTCAATGTGACCAAAATTGCCATTTTTACAGACTTTTTCTCCTACTAGAAGCTTCTATTTCGACCAATTTCAGGCATTAAAATGACTCTAAACACACTTATTTTAGTTCCAAAAGTGATAATTCACATGCGATAGTCATTTACAGTAAAAAAATTAAACATTAAAAAATTACCATTTCTGACCATCTGGAGAAATTTCGACAGGTCGCGGGTCATCGTTTTTCATCAGAAAATGGATTTTTTGGACTTTAGAAAAATTGATTAAAAATGTAATTTGGATTGTTCCTCATGTTGAATAACTACTTTTTAAAGCCTCAATGTGACCAAAATTGCCATTTTTACAAACTTTTTCTCCTACTAGAAGCTTCTATTTCGACCAACTTCAGGCATTAAAATGACTCTAAACACACTTATTTTAGTTCCACAAGTGATAATTCACTTGCAATAGTCATTTACAGTCAAAAAATTAAACATTAAAAAATTTCCATTTCTGACCATCTGGAGAAATTTCGACAGGTCACGGGTCATCGTTTTTCATCAGAAAATGGATTTTTTGGACTTTAGAAAAATTGATTCAAAATGTCATTTGGATTGTGCCTCATGTTGAATAACTACTTTTTAAAGCCTCAATGTGACCAAAATTGCCATTTTTACAGACTTTTTCTCCTACTAGAAGCTTCTATTTCGACCAATTTCAGGCATTAAAATGACTCTAAACACACTTATTTTAGTTCCAAGAGTGATAATTCACATGCAATAGTCATTTACAGTCAAAAAATAAAACATTAAAAAATTACCATTTCTGACCATCTGGAGAAATTTCGACAGGTCACGGGTCATCGTTTTTCATCAGAAAATTGATTTTTGGACTTTAGAAAAATTGCTTAAAAATATCATTTGGATTGTTCCTCATGTTGAATAACTACTTTTTAAAGCCTCAATGTGACCAAAATTGCCATTTTTACACACTTTTTCTCCTACTAGAAGCTTCTATTTCGACCAATTTCAGGCATTAAAATGACTCTAAACACACTTCTTTTAGTTCCAAAAGTGATAATTCATATGCAATAGTCATTTACAGTCAAAAAAATTAAACATTCAAAAATTACCATTTCTGACCATCTGGAGAAAGTTCAACAGGTCACGGGTCATCGTTTTTCATCAGAAAATTGATTTTTGGACTTTAGAAAAATTGATTCAAAATGTCATTTGAATTGTGCCTCATGTTGAATAACTACTTTTTAAAGCCTCGATGTGACCAAAATTGCCATTTTTACAGACTTTTTCTCCTACTAGAAGCTTTTATTTCGACCAACTTCAGGCATTAAAATGACTCTAAACACACTTATTTTAGTTCCACAAGTGATAATTCACTTGCAATAGTCATTTACAGTCAAAAAATTAAACATTAAAAAATTTCCATTTCTGACGATCTGGAGAAATTTCGACAGGTCACGGGTTATCGTTTTTCATCAGAAAATGGATTTTTTGGACTTTAGAAAAATTGATTCAAGATGTCATTTGGATTGTGCCTCATGTTGAATAACTACTTTTTAAAGCCTCAATGTGACCAAAATTGCCATTTTTACAGACTTTTTCTCCTACTAGAAGCTTCTATTTCGACCAATTTCAGGCATTAAAATGACTCTAAACACACTTATTTTAGTTCCAAAAGTGATAATTCACATGCAATAGTCATTTACAGTCAAAAAATAAAACATTAAAAAATTACCATTTCTGACCATCTGGAGAAATTTCGACAGGTCGCGGGTCATCGTTTTTCATCAGAAAATGGATTTTTTGGACTTTAGAAAAATTGATTAAAAATGTCATTTGGATTGTTCCTCATGTTGAATAACTACTTTTTAAAGCCTCAATGTGACCAAAATTGCCATTTTTACACACTTTTTCTCCTACTAGAAGCTTCTATCTTGACCAATTTCAGGCATTAAAATGACTCTAAACACACTTCTTTTAGTTCCAAAAGTGATAATTCATATGCAATAGTCATTTACAGTCAAAAAAATTAAACATTAAAAAAATACCATTTCTGACCATCTGGAGAAAGTTCAACAGGTCACGGGTCATCGTTTTTCATCAGAAAATTGATTTTTGGACTTTAGAAAAATTGATTCAAAATGTCATTTGAATTGTGCCTCATGTTGAATAACTACTTTTTAAAGCCTCGATGTGACCAAAATTGCCATTTTTACAGACTTTTTCTCCTACTAGAAGCTTCTATTTCGACCAACTTCAGGCATTAAAATGACTCTAAACACACTTATTTTAGTTCCAAAAGTGATAATTCACATGCAATAGTCATTTACAGTCAAAAAATAAAACATTAAAAAATTACCATTTCTGACCATCTGGAGAAATTTCAACAGGTCACGGGTCATCGTTTTTCATCAGAAAATTGATTTTTTGGACTTTAGAAAAATTGATTCAAAATATCATTTGGATTGTGCCTCATGTTGAATAACTACTTTTTAAAGCCTCAATGTGACCAAAATTGCCATTTTTACAGACTTTTTCTCCCACTAGAAGCTTCTATTTCGAACAATTTCAGGCATTTAAATGACTCTAAACACACTTATTTTAGTTCCAAAAGTGATAATTCACATGCAATAGTCATTTACAGTCAAAAAATAAAACATTCAAAAATTACCATTTCGGACCATCTGGAGAAATTTCGACAGGTCACGGGTCATCGTTTTTCATCAGAAAATTGATTTTTTGGACTATAGAAAAATTGATTCAAAATATCATTTGGATTGTGCCTCATGTTGAATAACTACTTTTTAAAGCCTCAATGTGACCAAAATTGCCATTTTTACAGACTTTTTCTCCTACTAGAAGCTTCTATTTCGAACAATTTCAGGCATTAAAATGACTCTAAACACACTTATTTTAGTTCCAAAAGTGATAATTCACATGCAATAGTCATTTACAGTCAAAAAATAAAACATTCAAAAATTACCATTTCTGACCATCTGGAGAAATTTCGACAGGTCGCGGCATCGTTTTTCATCAGAAAATGGATTTTTTGGACTTTAGAAAAAATGATTAAAAATGTCATTTGGATTGTTCCTCATGTTGAATAACTACTTTTTAAAGCCTCAATGTGACCAAAATTGCCATTTTTACACACTTTTTCTCCTACTAGAAGCTTCTATTTCGACCAATTTCAGGCATTAAAATGACTCTAAACACACTTATTTTAGTTCCAAAAGTGATAATTCATATGCAATAGTCATTTACAGTCAAAAAAATTAAACATTAAAAAATTACCATTTCTGACCATCTGGAGAAAGTTCAACAGGTCACGGGTCATCGTTTTTCATCAGAAAATTGATTTTTGGACTTTAGAAAAAATGATTCAAAATGTCATTTGAATTGTGCCTCATGTTGAATAACTACTTTTTAAAGCCTCAATGTGACCAAAATTGCCATTTTTACAGACTTTTTCTCCTACTAGAAGCTTCTATTTCGACCAACTTCAGGCATTAAAATGACTCTAAACACACTTATTTTAGTTCCACAAGTGATAATTCACTTGCAATAGTCATTTACAGTCAAAAAATTAAACATTCAAAAATTTCCATTTCTGACCATCTGGAGAAATTTCGACAGGTCACGGGTCATCGTTTTTCATCAGAAAATGGATTTTTTGGACTTTAGAAAAACTGATTCAAAATGTCATTTGGATTGTGCCTCATGTTGAATAACTACTTTTTAAAGCCTCAATGTGACCAAAATTGCCATTTTTACACACTTTTTCTCCTACTAGAAGCTTCTATTTCGACCAACTTCAGGCATTAAAATGACTCTAAACACACTTATTTTAGTTCCAAAAGTGATAATTCACATGCAATAGTCATTTACAGTCAAAAAATAAAACATTCAAAAATTACCATTTCTGACCATCTGGAGAAATTTCGACAGGTCGCGGGTCATCGTTTTTCATCAGAAAATGGATTTTTTGGACTTTAGAAAAATTGGTTCAAAATGTCATTTGGATTGTGCCTCATGTTGAATACCTACTTTTTAAAGCCTCAATGTGACCAAAATTGCCATTTTTACAGACTTTTTCTCCTACTAGAAGCTTCTATTTCGACCAATTTCAGGCATTAAAATGACTCTAAACACACTTATTTTAGTTCCAAAAGTGATAATTTATATGCAATAGTCATTTACAGTCAAAAAAATTAAACATTAAAAAATTACCATTTCTGACCATCTGGAGAAAGTTCAACAGGTCACGGGTCATCGTTTTTCATCAGAAAATTGATTTTTGGACTTTAGAAAAAATGATTCAAAATGTCATTTGAATTGTGCCTCATGTTGAATAACTACTTTTTAAAGCCTCGATGTGACCAAAATTGCCATTTTTACAGACTTTTTCTCCTACTAGAAGCTTCTATTTCGACCAACTTCAGGCATTAAAATGACTCTAAACACACTTATTTTAGTTCCACAAGTGATAATTCACTTGCAATAGTCATTTACAGTCAAAAAATTAAACATTAAAAAATTTCCATTTCTGACCATCTGGAGAAATTTCGACAGGTCACGGGTCATCGTTTTTCATCAGAAAATGGATTTTTTGGACTTTAGAAAAACTGATTCAAAATGTCATTTGGATTGTGCCTCATGTTGAATAACTACTTTTTAAAGCCTCAATGTGACCAAAATTGCCTTTTTTACAGACTTTTTCTCCTACTAGAAGCTTCTATTTCGACCAATTTCAGGCATTAAAATGACTCTAAACACACTTATTTTAGTTCCAAAAGTGATAATTCACATGCAATAGTCATTTACAGTCAAAAAATAAAACATTAAAAAATTACCATTTCTGACCATCTGGAGAAATTTCGACAGGTCACGGGTCATCGTTTTTCATCAGAAAATTGATTTTTGGACTTTAGAAAAATTGCTTAAAAATATCATTTGGATTGTTCCTCATGTTGAATAACTACTTTTTAAAGCCTCAATGTGACCAAAATTGCCATTTTTACACACTTTTTCTCCTACTAGAAGCTTCTATTTCGACCAATTTCAGGCATTAAAATGACTCTAAACACACTTCTTTTAATTCCAAAAGTGATAATTCATATGCAATAGTCATTTACAGTCAAAAAAATTAAACATTCAAAAATTACCATTTCTGACCATCTGGAGAAAGTTCAACAGGTCACGGGTCATCGTTTTTCATCAGAAAATTGATTTTTGGACTTTAGAAAAATTGATTCAAAATGTCATTTGAATTGTGCCTCATGTTGAATAACTACTTTTTAAAGCCTCGATGTGACCAAAATTGCCATTTTTACAGACTTTTTCTCCTACTAGAAGCTTCTATTTCGACCAACTTCAGGCATTAAAATGACTCTAAACACACTTATTTTAGTTCCACAAGTGATAATTCACTTGCAATAGTCATTTACAGTCAAAAAATTAAACATTAAAAAATTTCCATTTCTGACCATCTGGAGAAATTTCGACAGGTCACGGGTTATCGTTTTTCATCAGAAAATGGATTTTTTGGACTTTAGAAAAATTGATTCAAAATGTCATTTGGATTGTGCCTCATGTTGCATAACTACTTTTTAAAGCCTCAATGTGACCAAAATTGCCATTTTTACAGACTTTTTCTCCTACTAGAAGCTTCTATTTCGACCAATTTCAGGCATTAAAATGACTCTAAACACACTTATTTTAGTTCCAAAAGTGATAATTCACATGCAATAGTCATTTACAGTCAAAAAATAAAAGATTAAAAAATTACCATTTCTGACCATCTGGAGAAATTTCGACAGGTCGCGGGTCATCGTTTTTCATCAGAAAATGGATTTTTTGGACTTTAGAAAAAATTATTAAAAATGTCATTTGGATTGTTCCTCATGTTGAATAACTACTTTTTAAAGCCTCAATGTGACCAAAATTGCCATTTTTACACACTTTTTCTCCTACTAGAAGCTTCTATCTTGACCAATTTCAGGCATTAAAATGACTCTAAACACACTTCTTTTAGTTCCAAAAGTGATAATTCATATGCAATAGTCATTTACAGTCAAAAAAATTAAACATTAAAAAAATACCATTTCTGACCATCTGGAGAAAGTTCAACAGGTCACGGGTCATCGTTTTTCATCAGAAAATTGATTTTTGGACTTTAGAAAAATTGATTCAAAATGTCATTTGAATTGTGCCTCATGTTGAATAACTACTTTTTAAAGCCTCGATGTGACCAAAATTGCCATTTTTACAGACTTTTTCTCCTACTAGAAGCTTCTATTTCGACCAACTTCAGGCATTAAAATGACTCTAAACACACTTATTTTAGTTCCAAAAGTGATAATTCACATGCAATAGTCATTTACAGTCAAAAAATAAAACATTAAAAAATTACCATTTCTGACCATCTGGAGAAATTTCATCAGGTCACGGGTCATCGTTTTTCATCAGAAAATTGATTTTTTGGACTTTAGAAAAATTGATTCAAAATATCATTTGGATTGTGCCTCATGTTGAATAACTACTTTTTAAAGCCTCAATGTGACCAAAATTGCCATTTTTACAGACTTTTTCTCCTACTAGAAGCTTCTATTTCGAACAATTTCAGGCATTTAAATGACTCTAAACACACTTATTTTAGTTCCAAAAGTGATAATTCACATGCAATAGTCATTTACAGTCAAAAAATAAAACATTCAAAAATTACCATTTCTGACCATCTGGAGAAATTTCGACAGGTCGCGGGTCATCGTTTTTCATCAGAAAATGGATTTTTTGGACTTTAGAAAAATTGATTCAAAATATTATTTGGATTGTGCCTCATGTTGAATAACTACTTTTTAAAGCCTCAATGTGACCAAAATTGCCATTTATACAGACTTTTTCTCCTACTAGAAGCTTCTATTTCGAACAATTGCAGGCATTAAAATGACCCTAAACACACTTATTTTAGTTCCAAAAGTGATAATTCACATGCAATAGTCATTTACAGTCAAAAAATAAAACATTAAAAAATTACCATTTCTGACCATCGGGAGAAATTTCGACAGGTCACGGGTCATCGTTTTTCATCAGAAAATTGATTTTTTGGACTTTAGAAAAATTGATTCAAAATATCATTTGGATTGTGCCTCATGTTGAATAACTACTTTTTAAAGCCTCAATGTGACCAAAATTGCCATTTTTACAGACTTTTTCTCCTACTAGAAGCTTCTATTTCGAACAATTTCAGGCATTAAAATGACTCTAAACACACTTATTTTAGTTCCAAAAGTGATAATTCACATGCAATAGTCATTTACAGTCAAAAAATAAAACATTAAAAAATTACCATTTCTGACCATCTGGAGAAATTTCGACAGGTCGCGGGTCATCGTTTTTCATCAGAAAATGGATTTTTTGGACTTTAGAAAAATTGATTCAAAATGTCATTTGGATTGTGCCTCATGTTGAATAACTACTTTTTAAAGCCTCAATGTGACCAAAATTGCCATTTTTACAGACTTTTTCTCCTACTAGAAGCTTCTATTTCGACCAACTTCAGGCATTAAAATGACTCTAAACACACTTATTTTAGTTCCACAAGTGATAATTCATATGCAATAGTCATTTACAGTCAAAAAAATTAAACATTCAAAAATTACCATTTCTGACCATCTGGAGAAAGTTCAACAGGTCACGGGTCATCGTTTTTCATCAGAAAATTGATTTTTGGACTTTAGGAAAATTGATTCAAAATGTCATTTGAATTGTGCCTCATGTTGAATAACTACTTTTTAAAGCCTCGATGTGACCAAAATTGCCATTTTTACAGACTTTTTCTCCTACTAGAAGCTTCTATTTCGACCAACTTCAGGCATTAAAATGACTCTAAACACACTTATTTTAGTTCCACAAGTGATAATTCACTTGCAATAGTCATTTACAGTCAAAAAATTAAACATTAAAAAATTTCCATTTCTGACCATCTGGAGAAATTTCGACAGGTCACGGGTTATCGTTTTTCATCAGAAAATGGATTTTTTGGACTTTAGAAAAATTGATTCAAAATGTCATTTGGATTGTGCCTCATGTTGAATAACTACTTTTTAAAGCCTCAATGTGACCAAAATTGCCATTTTTACACACTTTTTCTCCTACTAGAAGCTTCTATCTTGACCAATTTCAGGCATTAAAATGACTCTAAACACACTTCTTTTAGTTCCAAAAGTGATAATTCATATGCAATAGTCATTTACAGTCAAAAAAATTAAACATTAAAAAAATACCATTTCTGACCATCTGGAGAAAGTTCAACAGGTCACGGGTCATCGTTTTTCATCAGAAAATTGATTTTTGGACTTTAGAAAAATTGATTCAAAATGTCATTTGAATTGTGCCTCATGTTGAATAACTACTTTTTAAAGCCTCGATGTGACCAAAATTGCCATTTTTACAGACTTTTTCTCCTACTAGAAGCTTCTATTTCGACCAACTTCAGGCATTAAAATGACTCTAAACACACTTATTTTAGTTCCAAAAGTGATAATTCACATGCAATAGTCATTTACAGTCAAAAAATAAAACATTAAAAAATTACCATTTCTGACCATCTGGAGAAATTTCATCAGGTCACGGGTCATCGTTTTTCATCAGAAAATTGATTTTTTGGACTTTAGAAAAATTGATTCAAAATATCATTTGGATTGTGCCTCATGTTGAATAACTACTTTTTAAAGCCTCAATGTGACCAAAATTGCCATTTTTACAGACTTTTTCTCCTACTAGAAGCTTCTATTTCGAACAATTTCAGGCATTTAAATGACTCTAAACACACTTATTTTAGTTCCAAAAGTGATAATTCACATGCAATAGTCATTTACAGTCAAAAAATAAAACATTCAAAAATTACCATTTCTGACCATCTGGAGAAATTTCGACAGGTCGCGGGTCATCGTTTTTCATCAGAAAATGGATTTTTTGGACTTTAGAAAAATTGATTCAAAATATCATTTGGATTGTGCCTCATGTTGAATAACTACTTTTTAAAGCCTCAATGTGACCAAAATTGCCATTTGTACAGACTTTTTCTCCTACTAGAAGCTTCTATTTCGAACAATTGCAGGCATTAAAATGACCCTAAACACACTTATTTTAGTTCCAAAAGTGATAATTCACATGCAATAGTCATTTACAGTCAAAAAATAAAACATTAAAAAATTACCATTTTTGACCATCTGGAGAAACTTCGACAGGTCACGGGTCATCGTTTTTCATCAGAAAATTGATTTTTTGGACTTTAGAAAAATTGATTCAAAATATCATTTGGATTGTGCCTCATGTTGAATAACTACTTTTTAAAGCCTCAATGTGACCAAAATTGCCATTTTTACAGACTTTTTCTCCTACTAGAAGCTTCTATTTCGAACAATTTCAGGCATTAAAATGACTCTAAACACACTTATTTTAGTTCCAAAAGTGATAATTCACATGCAATAGTCATTTACAGTCAAAAAATAAAATATTAAAAAATTACCATTTCTGACCATCTGGAGAAATTTCGACAGGTCGCGGGTCATCGTTTTTCATCAGAAAATGGTTTTTTTGTACTTTAGAAAAAATTGATTCAAAATGTCATTTGGATTGTGCCTCATGTTGAATAACTACTTTTTAAAGCCTCAATGTGACCAAAATTGCCATTTTTACAGACTTTTTCTCCTACTAGAAGCTTCTATTTCGACCAACTTCAGGCATTAAAATGACTCTAAACACACTTATTTTAGTTCCACAAGTGATAATTCACTTGCAATAGTCATTTACAGTCAAAAAATTAAACATTAAAAAATTTCCATTTCTGACCATCTGGAGAAATTTCGACAGGTCACGGGTTATCGTTTTTCATCAGAAAATGGATTTTTTGGACTTTAGAAAAATTGATTCAAAATATCATTTGGATTGTGCCTTTTGTTGAATAACTACTTTTTAAAGCCTCAATGTGACCAAAATTGCCATTTTTACACACTTTTTCTCCTACTAGAAGCTTTTTTTTCCGACCAATTTCAGGCATTAAAATGACTCTAAACACACTTCTTTTAGCTCCAAAAGTGATAATTCATATGCAATAGCCATTTACAGTCAAAAAAATTAAACATTCAAAAATTACCATTTCGGACCATCTGGAGAAAGTTCAACAGGTCACGGGTCATCGTTTTTCATCAGAAAATTGATTTTTGGACTTTAGAAAAATTGATTCAAAATGTCATTTGAATTGTGCCTCATGTTGAATAACTACTTTTTAAAGCCTCGATGTGACCAAAATTGCCATTTTTACAGACTTTTTCTCCTACTAGAAGCTTCTATTTCGACCAACTTCAGGCATTAAAATGACTCTAAACACACTTATTTTAGTTCCACAAGTGATAATTCACTTGCAATAGTCATTTAAAATCAAAAAATTAAACATTAAAAAATTTCCATTTCTGACCATCTGGAGAAATTTCGACAGGTCACGGGTTATCGTTTTTCATCAGAAAATGGATTTTTTGGACTTTAGAAAAATTGATTCAAAATGTCATTTGGATTGTCCTCATGTTGAATAACTACTTTTTAAAGCCTCAATGTGACCAAAATTGCCATTTTTACAGACTTTTTCTCCTACTAGAAGCTTCTATTTCGACCAATTTCAGGCATTAAAATGACTCTAAACACACTTATTTTAGTTCCAAAAGTGATAATTCACATGCAATAGTCATTTACAGTCAAAAAATAAAACATTAAAAAATTACCATTTCTGACCATCTGGAGAAATTTCGACAGGTCGCGGGTCATCGTTTTTCATCAGAAAATGGATTTTTTGGACTTTAGAAAAATTGATTAAAAATGTCATTTGGATTGTTCCTCATGTTGAATAACTACTTTTTAAAGCCTCAATGTGACCAAAATTGCCATTTTTACACACTTTTTCTCCTACTAGAAGCTTCTATCTTGACCAATTTCAGGCATTAAAATGACTCTAAACACACTTCTTTTAGTTCCAAAAGTGATAATTCATATGCAATAGTCATTTACAGTCAAAAAAATTAAACATTAAAAAAATACCATTTCTGACCATCTGGAGAAAGTTCAACAGGTCACGGGTCATCGTTTTTATCAGAAAATTGATTTTTGGACTTTAGAAAAATTGATTCAAAATGTCATTTGAATTGTGCCTCATGTTGAATAACTACTTTTTAAAGCCTCGATGTGACCAAAATTGCCATTTTTACAGACTTTTTCTCCTACTAGAAACTTCTATTTCGACCAACTTCAGGCATTAAAATGACTCTAAACACACTTATTTTAGTTCCAAAAGTGATAATTCACATGCAATAGTCATTTACAGTCAAAAAATAAAACATTAAAAAATTACCATTTCTGACCATCTGGAGAAATTTCAACAGGTCACGGGTCATCGTTTTTCATCACAAAATTGATTTTTTGGACTTTAGAAAAATTGATTCAAAATATCATTTGGATTGTGCCTCATGTTGAATAACTACTTTTTAAAGCCTCAATGTGACCAAAATTGCCATTTGTACAGACTTTTTCTCCTACTAGAAGCTTCTATTTCGAACAATTGCATTCATTAAAATGACCCTAAACACACTTATTTTAGTTCCAAAAGTGATAATTCACATGCAATAGTCATTTACAGTCAAAAAATAAAACATTAAAAAATTACCATTTTTGACCATCTGGAGAAATTTCGACAGGTCACGGGTCATCGTTTTTCATCAGAAAATTGATTTTTTGGACTTTAGAAAAATTGATTCAAAATATCATTTGGATTGTGCCTCATGTTGAATAACTACTTTTTAAAGCCTCAATGTGACCAAAATTGCCATTTTTACAGACTTTTTCTCCTACTAGAAGCTTCTATTTCGAACAATTTCAGGCATTAAAATGACTCTAAACACACTTATTTTAGTTCCAAAAGTGATAATTCACATGCAATAGTCATTTACAGTCAAAAAATAAAACATTAAAAAATTACCATTTCTGACCATCTGGAGAAATTTCGACAGGTCGCGGGTCATCGTTTTTCATCAGAAAATGGTTTTTTTGTACTTTAGAAAAAATTGATTCAAAATGTCATTTTGGATTGTGCCTCATGTTGAATAACTACTTTTTAAAACCTCAATGTGACCAAAATTGCCATTTTTACAGACTTTTTCTCCTACTAGAAGCTTCTATTTCGACCAATTTCAGGCATTAAAATGACTGTAAACACACTTATTTTAGTTCCAAAAGTGATAATTCACATGCGATAGTCATTTACAGTCAAAAAATTAAACATTAAAAAATTACCATTTCTGACCATCTGGAGAAATTTCGACAGGTCGCGGGTCATCGTTTTTCATCAGAAAATGGATTTTTTGGACTTTAGAAAAATTGATTAAAAATGTCATTTGGATTGTTCCTCATGTTGAATAACTACTTTTTAAAGCCTCAATGTGATCAAAATTGCCATTTTTACAGACTTTTTCTCCTACTAGAAGCTTCTATTTCGACCAACTTCAGGCATTAAAATGACTCTAAACACACTTATTTTAGTTCCACAAGTGATAATTCACTTGCAATAGTCATTTACAGTCAAAAAATTAAACATTAAAAAATTTCCATTTCTGACCATCTGGAGAAATTTCGACAGGTCACGGGTTATCGTTTTTCATCAGAAAATGGATTTTTTGGACTTTAGAAAAATTGATTCAAAATATCATTTGGATTGTGCCTCATGTTGAATAACTACTTTTTAAAGCCTCAATGTGACCAAAATTGCCATTTTTACAGACTTTTTCTCCTACTAGAAGCTTCTATTTCGACCAATTTCAGGCATTAAAATGACTCTAAACACACTTATTTTAGTTCCAAAAGTGATAATTCACATGCAATAGTCATTTACAGTCAAAAAATAAAACATTAAAAAATTACCATTTCTGACCATCTGGAGAAATTTCCACAGGTCGCGGGTCATCGTTTTTCATCAGAAAATGGATTTTTTGGACTTTAGAAAAATGTATTAAAAATGTCATTTGGATTGTTCCTCATGTTGAATAACTACTTTTTAAAGCCTCAATGTGACCAAAATTGCCATTTTTACAGACTTTTTCTCCTACTAGAAGCTTCTATTTCGAACAATTTCAGGCATTTAAATGACTCTAAACACACTTATTTTAGTTCCAAAAGTGATAATTCACATGCAATAGTCATTTACAGTCAAAAAATAAAACATTCAAAAATTACCATTTCTGACCATCTGGAGAAATTTCGACAGGTCGCGGGTCATCGTTTTTCATCAGAAAATAGATTTTTTGGACTTTAGAAAAATTGATTCAAAATATTATTTGGATTGTGCCTCATGTTGAATAACTACTTTTTAAAGCCTCAATGTGACCAAAATTGCCATTTGTACAGACTTTTTCTCCTACTAGAAGCTTCTATTTCGAACAATTGCAGGCATTAAAATGACCCTAAACACACTTATTTTAGTTCCAAAAGTGATAATTCACATGCAATAGTCATTTATAGTCAAAAAATAAAACATTAAAAAATTACCATTTCTGACCATCGGGAGAAATTTCGACAGGTCACGGGTCATCGTTTTTCATCAGAAAATTGATTTTTTGGACTTTAGAAAAATTGATTCAAAATATCATTTGGATTGTGCCTCATGTTGAATAACTACTTTTTAAAGCCTCAATGTGACCAAAATTGCCATTTTTACAGACTTTTTCTCCTACTAGAAGCTTCTATTTCGAACAATTTCAGGCATTAAAATGACTCTAAACACACTTATTTTAGTTCCAAAAGTGATAATTCACATGCAATAGTCATTTACAGTCAAAAAATAAAACATTAAAAAATTACCATTTCTGACCATCTGGAGAAATTTCGACAGGTCGCGGGTCATCGTTTTTCATCAGAAAATGGATTTTTTGGACTTTAGAAAAATTGATTCAAAATGTCATTTGGATTGTGCCTCATGTTGAATAACTACTTTTTAAAGCCTCAATGTGACCAAAATTGCCATTTTTACAGACTTTTTCTCCTACTAGAAGCTTCTATTTCGACCAACTTCAGGCATTAAAATGACTCTAAACACACTTATTTTAGTTCCACAAGTGATAATTCATATGCAATAGTCATTTACAGTCAAAAAAATTAAACATTCAAAAATTACCATTTCTGACCATCTGGAGAAAGTTCAACAGGTCACGGGTCATCGTTTTTCATCAGAAAATTGATTTTTGGACTTTAGGAAAATTGATTCAAAATGTCATTTGAATTGTGCCTCATGTTGAATAACTGCTTTTTAAAGCCTCGATGTGACCAAAATTGCCATTTTTACAGACTTTTTCTCCTACTAGAAGCTTCTATTTCGACCAACTTCAGGCATTAAAATGACTCTAAACACACTTATTTTAGTTCCACAAGTGATAATTCACTTGCAATAGTCATTTACAGTCAAAAAATTAAACATTAAAAAATTTCCATTTCTGACCATCTGGAGAAATTTCGACAGGTCACGGGTTATCGTTTTTCATCAGAAAATGGATTTTTTGGACTTTAGAAAAATTGATTCAAAATGTCATTTGGATTGTGCCTCATGTTGAATAACTACTTTTTAAAGCCTCAATGTGACCAAAATTGCCATTTTTACAGACTTTTTCTCCTACTAGAAGCTTCTATTTCGACCAATTTCAGGCATTAAAATGACTCTAAACACACTTATTTTAGTTCCAAAAGTGATAATTCACATGCAATAGTCATTTACAGTCAAAAAATAAAACATTAAAAAATTACCATTTCTGACCATCTGGAGAAATTTCGACAGGTCGCGGGTCATCGTTTTTCATCAGAAAATGGATTTTTTGGACTTTAGAAAAATTGATTAAAAATGTCATTTGGATTGTTCCTCATGTTGAATAACTACTTTTTAAAGCCTCAATGTGACCAAAATTGCCATTTTTACACACTTTTTCTCCTACTAGAAGCTTCTATCTTGACCAATTTCAGGCATTAAAATGACTCTAAACACACTTCTTTTAGTTCCAAAAGTGATAATTCATATGCAATAGTCATTTACAGTCAAAAAAATTAAACATTAAAAAAATACCATTTCTGACCATCTGGAGAAAGTTCAACAGGTCACGGGTCATCGTTTTTCATCAGAAAATTGATTTTTGGACTTTAGAAAAATTGATTCAAAATGTCATTTGAATTGTGCCTCATGTTGAATAACTACTTTTTAAAGCCTCGATGTGACCAAAATTGCCATTTTTACAGACTTTTTCTCCTACTAGAAGCTTCTATTTCGACCAACTTCAGGCATTAAAATGACTCTAAACACACTTATTTTAGTTCCAAAAGTGATAATTCACATGCAATAGTCATTTACAGTCAAAAAATAAAACATTAAAAAATTACCATTTCTGACCATCTGGAGAAATTTCGACAGGTCGCGGGTCATCGTTTTTCATCAGAAAATTGATTTTTTGGACTTTAGAAAAATTGATTCAAAATATCATTTGGATTGTGCCTCATGTTGAATAACTACTTTTTAAAGCCTCAATGTGACCAAAATTGCCATTTGTATAGACTTTTTCTCCTACTAGAAGCTTCTATTTCGAACAATTGCAGGCATTAAAATGACCCTAAACACACTTATTTTAGTTCCAAAAGTGATAATTCACATGCAATAGTCATTTACAGTCAAAAAATAAAACATTAAAAAATTACCATTTTTGACCATCTGGAGAAACTTCGACAGGTCACGGGTCATCGTTTTTCATCAGAAAATTGATTTTTTGGACTTTAGAAAAATTGATTCAAAATATCATTTGGATTGTGCCTCATGTTGAATAACTACTTTTTAAAGCCTCAATGTGACCAAAATTGCCATTTTTACAGACTTTTTCTCCTACTAGAAGCTTCTATTTCGAACAATTTCAGGCATTAAAATGACTCTAAACACACTTATTTTAGTTCCAAAAGTGATAATTCACATGCAATAGTCATTTACAGTCAAAAAATAAAATATTAAAAAATTACCATTTCTGACCATCTGGAGAAATTTCGACAGGTCGCGGGTCATCGTTTTTCATCAGAAAATGGTTTTTTTGTACTTTAGAAAAAATTGATTCAAAATGTCATTTGGATTGTGCCTCATGTTGAATAACTACTTTTTAAAACCTCAATGTGACCAAAATTGCCATTTTTACAGACTTTTTCTCCTACTAGAAGCTTCTATTTCGACCAATTTCAGGCATTAAAATTACTCTAAACACACTTATTTTAGTTCCAAAAGTGATAATTCACATGCGATAGTCATTTACAGTCAAAAAATTAAACATTAAAAAATTACCATTTCTGACCATCTGGAGAAATTTCGACAGGTCGCGGGTCATCGTTTTTCATCAGAAAATGGATTTTTTGGACTTTAGAAAAATTGATTAAAAATGTCATTTGGATTGTTCCTCATGTTGAATAACTACTTTTTAAAGCCTCAATGTGACCAAAATTGCCATTTTTACAGACTTTTCCTCCTACTAGAAGCTTCTATTTCGACCAACTTCAGGCATTAAAATGACTCTAAACACACTTATTTTAGTTCCACAAGTGATAATTCACTTGCAATAGTCATTTACAGTCAAAAAATTAAACATTAAAAAATTTCCATTTCTGACCATCTGGAGAAATTTCGACAGGTCACGGGTTATCGTTTTTCATCAGAAAATGGATTTTTTGGACTTTAGAAAAATTGATTCAAAATATCATTTGGATTGTGCCTCATGTTGAATAACTACTTTTTAAAGCCTCAATGTGACCAAAATTGCCATTTTTACACACTTTTTCTCCTACTAGAAGCTTTTTTTTCCGACCAATTTCAGGCATTAAAATGACTCTAAACACACTTCTTTTAGCTCCAAAAGTGATAATTCATATGCAATAGTCATTTACAGTCAAAAAAATTAAACATTCAAAAATTACCATTTCGGACCATCTGGAGAAAGTTCAACAGGTCACGGGTCATCGTTTTTCATCAGAAAATTGATTTTTGGACTTTAGAAAAATTGATTCAAAATGTCATTTGAATTGTGCCTCATGTTGAATAACTACTTTTTAAAGCCTCGATGTGACCAAAATTGCCATTTTTACAGACTTTTTCTCCTACTAGAAGCTTCTATTTCGACCAACTTCAGGCATTAAAATGACTCTAAACACACTTATTTTAGTTCCACAAGTGATAATTCACTTGCAATAGTCATTTAAAATCAAAAAATTAAACATTAAAAAATTTCCATTTCTGACCATCTGGAGAAATTTCGACAGGTCACGGGTTATCGTTTTTCATCAGAAAATGGATTTTTTGGACTTTAGAAAAATTGATTCAAAATGTCATTTGGATTGTCCTCATGTTGAATAACTACTTTTTAAAGCCTCAATGTGACCAAAATTGCCATTTTTACAGACTTTTTCTCCTACTAGAAGCTTCTATTTCGACCAATTTCAGGCATTAAAATGACTCTAAACACACTTATTTTAGTTCCAAAAGTGATAATTCACATGCAATAGTCATTTACAGTCAAAAAATAAAACATTAAAAAATTACCATTTCTGACCATCTGGAGAAATTTCGACAGGTCGCGGGTCATCGTTTTTCATCAGAAAATGGATTTTTTGGACTTTAGAAAAATTGATTAAAAATGTCATTTGGATTGTTCCTCATGTTGAATAACTACTTTTTAAAGCCTCAATGTGACCAAAATTGCCATTTTTACACACTTTTTCTCCTACTAGAAGCTTCTATCTTGACCAATTTCAGGCATTAAAATGACTCTAAACACACTTCTTTTAGTTCCAAAAGTGATAATTCATATGCAATAGTCATTTACAGTCAAAAAAATTAAACATTAAAAAAATACCATTTCTGACCATCTGGAGAAAGTTCAACAGGTCACGGGTCATCGTTTTTCATCAGAAAATTGATTTTTGGACTTTAGAAAAATTGATTCAAAATGTCATTTGAATTGTGCCTCATGTTGAATAACTACTTTTTAAAGCCTCGATGTGACCAAAATTGCCATTTTTACAGACTTTTTCTCCTACTAGAAACTTCTATTTCGACCAACTTCAGGCATTAAAATGACTCTAAACACACTTATTTTAGTTCCAAAAGTGATAATTCACATGCAATAGTCATTTACAGTCAAAAAATAAAACATTAAAAAATTACCATTTCTGACCATCTGGAGAAATTTCAACAGGTCACGGGTCATCGTTTTTCATCACAAAATTGATTTTTTGGACTTTAGAAAAATTGATTCAAAATATCATTTGGATTGTGCCTCATGTTGAATAACTACTTTTTAAAGCCTCAATGTGACCAAAATTGCCATTTGTACAGACTTTTTCTCCTACTAGAAGCTTCTATTTCGAACAATTGCATTCATTAAAATGACCCTAAACACACTTATTTTAGTTCCAAAAGTGATAATTCACATGCAATAGTCATTTACAGTCAAAAAATAAAACATTAAAAAATTACCATTTTTGACCATCTGGAGAAATTTCGACAGGTCACGGGTCATCGTTTTTCATCAGAAAATTGATTTTTTGGACTTTAGAAAAATTGATTCAAAATATCATTTGGATTGTGCCTCATGTTGAATAACTACTTTTTAAAGCCTCAATGTGACCAAAATTGCCATTTTTACAGACTTTTTCTCCTACTAGAAGCTTCTATTTCGAACAATTTCAGGCATTAAAATGACTCTAAACACACTTATTTTAGTTCCAAAAGTGATAATTCACATGCAATAGTCATTTACAGTCAAAAAATAAAACATTAAAAAATTACCATTTCTGACCATCTGGAGAAATTTCGACAGGTCGCGGGTCATCGTTTTTTATCAGAAAATGGTTTTTTTGTACTTTAGAAAAAATTGATTCAAAATGTCATTTGGATTGTGCCTCATGTTGAATAACTACTTTTTAAAACCTCAATGTGACCAAAATTGCCATTTTTACAGACTTTTTCTCCTACTAGAAGCTTCTATTTCGACCAATTTCAGGCATTAAAATGACTCTAAACACACTTATTTTAGTTCCAAAAGTGATAATTCACATGCGATAGTCATTTACAGTCAAAAAATTAAACATTAAAAAATTACCATTTCTGACCATCTGGAGAAATTTCGACAGGGCGCGGGTCATCGTTTTTCATCAGAAAATGGATTTTTTGGACTTTAGAAAAATTGATTAAAAATGTCATTTGGATTGTTCCTCATGTTGAATAACTACTTTTTAAAGCCTCAATGTGACCAAAATTGCCATTTTTACAGACTTTTTCTCCTACTAGAAGCTTCTATTTCGACCAACTTCAGGCATTAAAATGACTCTAAACACACTTATTTTAGTTCCACAAGTGATAATTCACTTGCAATAGTCATTTACAGTCAAAAAATTAAACATTAAAAAATTTCCATTTCTGACCATCTGGAGAAATTTCGACAGGTCACGGGTTATCGTTTTTCATCAGAAAATGGATTTTTTGGACTTTAGAAAAATTGATTCAAAATATCATTTGGATTGTGCCTCATGTTGAATAACTACTTTTTAAAGCCTCAATGTGACCAAAATTGCCATTTTTACAGACTTTTTCTCCTACTAGAAGCTTCTATTTCGACCAATTTCAGGCATTAAAATGACTCTAAACACACTTATTTTAGTTCCAAAAGTGATAATTCACATGCAATAGTCATTTACAGTCAAAAAATAAAACATTAAAAAATTACCATTTCTGACCATCTGGAGAAATTTCCACAGGTCGCGGGTCATCGTTTTTCATCAGAAAATGGATTTTTTGGACTTTAGAAAAATGTATTAAAAATGTCATTTGGATTGTTCCTCATGTTGAATAACTACTTTTTAAAGCCTCAATGTGACCAAAATTGCCATTTTTACAGACTTTTTCTCCTACTAGAAGCTTCTATTTCGACCAACTTCAGGCATTAAAATGACTCTAAACACACTTATTTTAGTTCCAAAAGTGATAATTCACATGCAATAGTCATTTACAGTCAAAAAATAAAACATTAAAAAATTACCATTTCTGACCATCTGGAGAAATTTCGACAGGTCACGGGGTCATCGTTTTTCATCAGAAAATTTATTTTTTGGACTTTAGAAAAATTGATTCAAAATATCATTTGGATTGTGCCTCATGTTGAATAACTACTTTTTAAAGCCTCAATGTGACCAAAATTGCCATTTTTACAGACTTTTTCTCCTACTAGAAGCTTCTATTTCGACCAATTTCAGGCATTAAAATGACTCTAAACACACTTATTTTAGTTCCAAAAGTGATAATTCACATGCAATAGTCATTTACAGTCAAAAAATAAAACATTCAAAAATTACCATTTCTGACCATCTGGAGAAATTTCGACAGGTCGCGGGTCATCGTTTTTCATCAGAAAATGGATTTTTTGGACTTTAGAAAAATTGATTCAAAATGTCATTTGGATTGTGCCTCATGTTGAATAACTACTTTTTAAAGCCTCAATGTGACCAAAATTGCCATTTTTACAGACTTTTTCTCCTACTAGAAGCTTCTATTTCGACCAACTTCAGGCATTAAAATGACTCTAAACACACTTATTTTAGTTCCACAAGTGATAATTCACTTGCAATAGTCATTTACAGTCAAAAAATTAAACATTAAAACATTTCCATTTCTGACCATCTGGAGAAATTTCGACAGGTCACGGGTTATCGTTTTTCATCAGAAAATGGATTTTTTGGACTTTAGAAAAATTGATTCAAAATATCATTTGGATTGTGCCTCATGTTGAATAACTACTTTTTAAAGCCTCAATGTGACCAAAATTGCCATTTTTACAGACTTTTTCTCCTACTAGAAGCTTCTATTTCGAACAATTTCAGGCATTTAAATGACTCTAAACACACTTATTTTAGTTCCAAAAGTGATAATTCACATGCAATAGTCATTTACAGTCAAAAAATAAAACATTCAAAAATTACCATTTCTGACCATCTGGAGAAATTTCGACAGGTCGCGGGTCATCGTTTTTCATCAGAAAATGGATTTTTTTGGACTTTAGAAAAACTGATTCAAAATGTCATTTGGATTGTGCCTCATGTTGAATAACTACTTTTTAAAGCCTCAATGTGACCAAAATTGCCATTTTTACACACTTTTTCTCCTACTAGAAGCTTCTATTTCGACCAACTTCAGGCATTAAAATGACTCTAAACACACTTATTTTAGTTCCACAAGTGATAATTCACTTGCAATAGTCATTTACAGTCAAAAAATTAAACATTAAAAAATTTCCATTTCTGACCATCTGGAGAAATTTCGACAGGTCACGGGTTATCGTTTTTCATCAGAAAATGGATTTTTTGGACTTTAGAAAAATTGATTCAAAATATCATTTGGATTGTGCCTCATGTTGAATAACTACTTTTTAAAGCCTCAATGTGACCAAAATTGCCATTTTTACACACTTTTTCTCCTACTAGAAGCTTTTTTTTCCGACCAATTTCAGGCATTAAAATGACTCTAAACACACTTCTTTTAGTTCCAAAAGTGATAATTCATATGCAATAGTCATTTACAGTCAAAAAAATTAAACATTCAAAAATTACCATTTCGGACCATCTGGAGAAAGTTCAACAGGTCACGGGTCATCGTTTTTCATCAGAAAATTGATTTTTGGACTTTAGAAAAATTGATTCAAAATGTCATTTGAATTGTGCCTCATGTTGAATAACTACTTTTTAAAGCCTCGATGTGACCAAAATTGCCATTTTTACAGACTTTTTCTCCTACTAGAAGCTTCTATTTCGACCAACTTCAGGCATTAAAATGACTCTAAACACACTTATTTTAGTTCCACAAGTGATAATTCACTTGCAATAGTCATTTACAGTCAAAAAATTAAACATTCAAAAATTACCATTTCGGACCATCTGGAGAAAGTTCAACAGGTCACGGGTCATCGTTTTTCATCAGAAAATTGATTTTTGGACTTTAGAAAAATTGATTCAAAATGTCATTTGAATTGTGCCTCATGTTGAATAACTACTTTTTAAAGCCTCGATGTGACCAAAATTGCCATTTTTACAGACTTTTTCTCCTACTAGAAGCTTCTATTTCGACCAACTTCAGGCATTAAAATGACTCTAAACACACTTATTTTAGTTCCACAAGTGATAATTCACTTGCAATAGTCATTTACAGTCAAAAAATTAAACATTAAAAAATTTCCATTTCTGACCATCTGGAGAAATTTCGAAAGGTCACGGGTTATCGTTTTTCATCAGAAAATGGATTTTTTGGACTTTAGAAAAATTGATTCAAAATGTCATTTGGATTGTCCTCATGTTGAATAACTACTTTTTAAAGCCTCAAAGTTGACCAAAATTGCCATTTTTACACACTTTTTCTCCTACTAGAAGCTTCTATCTTGACCAATTTCAGGCATTAAAATGACTCTAAACACACTTCTTTTAGTTCCAAAAGTGATAATTCATATGCAATAGTCATTTACAGTCAAAAAAATTAAACATTAAAAAAATACCATTTCTGACCATCTGGAGAAAGTTCAACAGGTCACGGGTCATCGTTTTTCATCAGAAAATTGATTTTTGGACTTTAGAAAAATTGATTCAAAATGTCATATGAATTGTGCCTCATGTTGAATAACTACTTTTTAAAGCCTCGATGTGACCAAAATTGCCATTTTTACAGACTTTTTCTCCTACTAGAAGCTTCTATTTCGAACAATTGCAGGCATTAAAATGACCCTAAACACACTTATTTTAGTTCCAAAAGTGATAATTCACATGCAATAGTCATTTACAGTCAAAAAATAAAACATTAAAAAATTACCATTTTTGACCATCTGGAGAAATTTCGACAGGTCACGGGTCATCGTTTTTCATCAGAAAATTGATTTTTTGGACTTTAGAAAAATTGATTCAAAATATCATTTGGATTGTGCCTCATGTTGAATAACTACTTTTTAAAGCCTCAATGTGACCAAAATTGCCATTTTTACAGACTTTTTCTCCTACTAGAAGCTTCTATTTCGAACAATTTCAGGCATTAAAATGACTCTAAACACACTTATTTTAGTTCCAAAAGTGATAATTCACATGCAATAGTCATTTACAGTCAAAAAATAAAACATTAAAAAATTACCATTTCTGACCATCTGGAGAAATTTCGACAGGTCGCGGGTCATCGTTTTTCATCAGAAAATGGTTTTTTTGTACTTTAGAAAAAATTGATTCAAAATGTCATTTGGATTGTGCCTCATGTTGAATAACTACTTTTTAAAACCTCAATGTGACCAAAATTGCCATTTTTACAGACTTTTTCTCCTACTAGAAGCTTCTATTTCGACCAATTTCAGGCATTAAAATGACTCTAAACACACTTATTTGAGTTCCAAAATTGATAATTCACATGCGATAGTCATTTACAGTCAAAAAATTAAACATTAAAAAATTACCATTTCTGACCATCTGGAGAAATTTCGACAGGTCGCGGGTCATCGTTTTTCATCAGAAAATGGATTTTTTGGACTTTAGAAAAATTGATTAAAAATGTCATTTGGATTGTTCCTCATGTTGAATAACTACTTTTTAAAGCCTCAATGTGACCAAAATTGCCATTTTTACAGACTTTTTCTCCTACTAGAAGCTTCTATTTCGACCAACTTCAGGGATTAAAATGACTCTAAACACACTTATTTTAGTTCCACAAGTGATAATTCACTTGCAATAGTCATTTACAGTCAAAAAATTAAACATTAAAAAATTTCCATTTTTGACCATCTGGAGAAATTTCGACAGGTCACGGGTTATCGTTTTTCATCAGAAAATGGATTTTTTGGACTTTAGAAAAATTGATTCAAAATATCATTTGGATTGTGCCTCATGTTGAATAACTACTTTTTAAAGCCTCAATGTGACCAAAATTGCCATTTTTACACACTTTTTCTCCTACTAGAAGCTTTTTTTTCCGACCAATTTCAGGCATTAAAATGACTCTAAACACACTTCTTTTAGTTCCAAAAGTGATAATTCATATGCAATAGTCATTTACAGTCAAAAAAATTAAACATTCAAAAATTACCATTTCGGACCATCTGGAGAAAGTTCAACAGGTCACGGGTCATCGTTTTTCATCAGAAAATTGATTTTTGGACTTTAGAAAAATTGATTCAAAATGTCATTTGAATTGTGCCTCATGTTGAATAACTACTTTTTAAAGCCTCGATGTGACCAAAATTGCCATTTTTACAGACTTTTTCTCCTACTAGAAGCTTCTATTTCGACCAACTTCAGGCATTAAAATGACTCTAAACACACTTATTTTAGTTCCACAAGTGATAATTCACTTGCAATAGTCATTTACAGTCAAAAAATTAAACATTAAAAAATTTCCATTTCTGACCATCTGGAGAAATTTCGACAGGTCACGGGTTATCGTTTTTCATCAGAAAATGGATTTTTTGGACTTTAGAAAAATTGATTCAAAATGTCATTTGGATTGTCCTCATGTTGAATAACTACTTTTTAAAGCCTCAATGTGACCAAAATTGCCATTTTTACAGACTTTTTCTCCTACTAGAAGCTTCTATTTCGAACAATTTCAGGCATTAAAATGACTCGAAACACACTTATTTTAGTTCCAAAAGTGATAATTCACATGCAATAGTCATTTGCAGTCAAAAAATAAAACATTCAAAAATTACCATTTCTGACCATCTGGAGAAATTTCGACAGGTCGCGGGTCATCGTTTTTCATCAGAAAATGGATTTTTTGGACTTTAGAAAAATTGATTCAAAATGTCATTTGGATTGTGCCTCATGTTGAATAACTACTTTTTAAAGCCTCAATGTGACCAAAATTGCAATTTTTACAGACTTTTTCTCCTACTAGAAGCTTCTATTTCGACCAATTTCAGGCATTAAAATGACTCTAAACACACTTATTTTAGTTCCAAAAGTGATAATTCACATGCAATAGTCATTTACAGTCAAAAAATAAAACATTCAAAAATTACCATTTCTGACCATCTGGAGAAATTTCGACAGGTCGCGGGTCATCGTTTTTCATCAGAAAATGGATTTTTTGGACTTTAGAAAAATTGATTCAAAATGTCATTTGGATTGTGCCTCATGTTGAATAACTACTTTTTAAAGCCTCAATGTGACCAAAATTGCCATTTTTACAGACTTTTTCTTCTACTAGAAGCTTCTATTTCGACCAACTTCAGGCATTAAAATGACTCTAAACACACTTATTTTAGTTCCACAAGTGATAATTCACTTGCAATAGTCATTTACAGTCAAAAAATTAAACATTAAAAAATTTCCATTTCTGACCATCTGGAGAAATTTCGACAGGTCACGGGTTATCGTTTTTCATCAGAAAATGGATTTTTTGGACTTTAGAAAAATTGATTCAAAATATCATTTGGATTGTGCCTCATGTTGAATAACTACTTTTTAAAGCCTCAATGTGACCAAAATTGCCATTTTTACAGACTTTTTCTCCTACTAGAAGCTTCTATTTCGACCAATTTCAGGCATTAAAATGACTCTAAACACACTTATTTTAGTTCCACAAGTGATAATTCACTTGCAATAGTCATTTACAGTCAAAAAATTAAACATTAAAAAATTTCCATTTCTGACCATCTGGAGAAATTTCGACAGGTCACGGGTTATCGTTTTTCATCAGAAAATGGATTTTTTGGACTTTAGAAAAATTGATTCAAAATATCATTTGGATTGTGCCTCATGTTGAATAACTACTTTTTAAAGCCTCAATGTGACCAAAATTTCCATTTTTACACACTTTTTCTCCTACTAGAAGCTTTTTTTTCCGACCAATTTCAGGCATTAAAATGACTCTAAACACACTTCTTTTAGTTCCAAAAGTGATAATTCATATGCAATAGTCATTTACAGTCAAAAAAATTAAACATTCAAAAATTACCATTTCGGACCATCTGGAGAAAGTTCAACAGGTCACGGGTCATCGTTTTTCATCAGAAAATTGATTTTTGGACTTTAGAAAAATTGATTCAAAATGTCATTTGAATTGTGCCTCATGTTGAATAACTACTTTTTAAAGCCTCGATGTGACCAAAATTGCCATTTTTACAGACTTTTTCTCCTACTAGAAGCTTCTATTTCGACCAACTTCAGGCATTAAAATGACTCTAAACACACTTATTTTAGTTCCACAAGTGATAATTCACTTGCAATAGTCATTTACAGTCAAAAAATTAAACATTCAAAAATTACCATTTCGGACCATCTGGAGAAAGTTCAACAGGTCACGGGTCATCGTTTTTCATCAGAAAATTGATTTTTGGACTTTAGAAAAATTGATTCAAAATGTCATTTGAATTGTGCCTCATGTTGAATAACTACTTTTTAAAGCCTCGATGTGACCAAAATTGCCATTTTTACAGACTTTTTCTCCTACTAGAAGCTTCTATTTCGACCAACTTCAGGCATTAAAATGACTCTAAACACACTTATTTTAGTTCCACAAGTGATAATTCACTTGCAATAGTCATTTACAGTCAAAAAATTAAACATTAAAAAATTTCCATTTCTGACCATCTGGAGAAATTTCGACAGGTCACGGGTTATCGTTTTTCATCAGAAAATGGATTTTTTGGACTTTAGAAAAATTGATTCAAAATGTCATTTGGATTGTCCTCATGTTGAATAACTACTTTTTAAAGCCTCAATGTGACCAAAATTGCCATTTTTACACACTTTTTCTCCTACTAGAAGCTTCTATCTTGACCAATTTCAGGCATTAAAATGACTCTAAACACACTTCTTTTAGTTCCAAAAGTGATAATTCATATGCAATAGTCATTTACAGTCAAAAAAATTTAACATTAAAAAAATACCATTTCTGACCATCTGGAGAAAGTTCAACAGGTCACGGGTCATCGTTTTTCATCAGAAAATTGATTTTTGGACTTTAGAAAAATTGATTCAAAATGTCATTTGAATTGTGCCTCATGTTGAATAACTACTTTTTAAAGCCTCGATGTGACCAAAATTGCCATTTTTACAGACTTTTTCTCCTACTAGAAGCTTCTATTTCGACCAACTTCAGGCATTAAAATGACTCTAAACACACTTATTTTAGTTCCAAAAGTGATAATTCACATGCAATAGTCATTTACAGTCAAAAAATAAAACATTAAAAAATTACCATTTCTGACCATCTGGAGAAATTTCGACAGGTCACGGGTCATCGTTTTTCATCAGAAAATTTATTTTTTGGACTTTAGAAAAATTGATTCAAAATATCATTTGGATTGTGCCTCATGTTGAATAACTACTTTTTAAAGCCTCAATGTGACCAAAATTGCCATTTTTACAGACTTTTTCTCCTACTAGAAGCTTCTATTTCGAACAATTTCAGGCATTAAAATGACTCGAAACACACTTATTTTAGTTCCAAAAGTGATAATTCACATGCAATAGTCATTTGCAGTCAAAAAATAAAACATTCAAAAATTACCATTTCTGACCATCTGGAGAAATTTCGACAGGTCGCGGGTCATCGTTTTTCATCAGAAAATGGATTTTTTGGACTTTAGAAAAATTGATTCAAAATGTCATTTGGATTGTGCCTCATGTTGAATAACTACTTTTTAAAGCCTCAATGTGACCAAAATTGCCATTTTTACAGACTTTTTCTCCTACTAGAAGCTTCTATTTCGACCAATTTCAGGCATTAAAATGACTCTAAACACACTTATTTTAGTTCCAAAAGTGATAATTCACATGCAATAGTCATTTACAGTCAAAAAATAAAACATTCAAAAATTACCATTTCTGACCATCTGGAGAAATTTCGACAGGTCGCGGGTCATCGTTTTTCATCAGAAAATGGATTTTTTGGACTTTAGAAAAATTGATTCAAAATGTCATTTGGATTGTGCCTCATGTTGAATAACTACTTTTTAAAGCCTCAATGTGACCAAAATTGCCATTTTTACAGACTTTTTCTTCTACTAGAAGCTTCTATTTCGACCAACTTCAGGCATTAAAATGACTCTAAACACACTTATTTTAGTTCCACAAGTGATAATTCACTTGCAATAGTCATTTACAGTCAAAAAATTAAACATTAAAAAATTTCCATTTCTGACCATCTGGAGAAATTTCGACAGGTCACGGGTTATCGTTTTTCATCAGAAAATGGATTTTTTGGACTTTAGAAAAATTGATTCAAAATATCATTTGGATTGTGCCTCATGTTGAATAACTACTTTTTAAAGCCTCAATGTGACCAAAATTGCCATTTTTACAGACTTTTTCTCCTACTAGAAGCTTCTATTTCGACCAATTTCAGGCATTAAAATGACTCTAAACACACTTATTTTAGTTCCACAAGTGATAATTCACTTGCAATAGTCATTTACAGTCAAAAAATTAAACATTAAAAAATTTCCATTTCTGACCATCTGGAGAAATTTCGACAGGTCACGGGTTATCGTTTTTCATCAGAAAATGGATTTTTTGGACTTTAGAAAAATTGATTCAAAATATCATTTGGATTGTGCCTCATGTTGAATAACTACTTTTTAAAGCCTCAATGTGACCAAAATTTCCATTTTTACACACTTTTTCTCCTACTAGAAGCTTTTTTTTCCGACCAATTTCAGGCATTAAAATGACTCTAAACACACTTCTTTTAGTTCCAAAAGTGATAATTCATATGCAATAGTCATTTACAGTCAAAAAAATTAAACATTCAAAAATTACCATTTCGGACCATCTGGAGAAAGTTCAACAGGTCACGGGTCATCGTTTTTCATCAGAAAATTGATTTTTGGACTTTAGAAAAATTGATTCAAAATGTCATTTGAATTGTGCCTCATGTTGAATAACTACTTTTTAAAGCCTCGATGTGACCAAAATTGCCATTTTTACAGACTTTTTCTCCTACTAGAAGCTTCTATTTCGACCAACTTCAGGCATTAAAATGACTCTAAACACACTTATTTTAGTTCCACAAGTGATAATTCACTTGCAATAGTCATTTACAGTCAAAAAATTAAACATTCAAAAATTACCATTTCGGACCATCTGGAGAAAGTTCAACAGGTCACGGGTCATCGTTTTTCATCAGAAAATTGATTTTTGGACTTTAGAAAAATTGATTCAAAATGTCATTTGAATTGTGCCTCATGTTGAATAACTACTTTTTAAAGCCTCGATGTGACCAAAATTGCCATTTTTACAGACTTTTTCTCCTACTAGAAGCTTCTATTTCGACCAACTTCAGGCATTAAAATGACTCTAAACACACTTATTTTAGTTCCACAAGTGATAATTCACTTGCAATAGTCATTTACAGTCAAAAAATTAAACATTAAAAAATTTCCATTTCTGACCATCTGGAGAAATTTCGACAGGTCACGGGTTATCGTTTTTCATCAGAAAATGGATTTTTTGGACTTTAGAAAAATTGATTCAAAATGTCATTTGGATTGTCCTCATGTTGAATAACTACTTTTTAAAGCCTCAATGTGACCAAAATTGCCATTTTTACACACTTTTTCTCCTACTAGAAGCTTCTATCTTGACCAATTTCAGGCATTAAAATGACTCTAAACACACTTCTTTTAGTTCCAAAAGTGATAATTCATATGCAATAGTCATTTACAGTCAAAAAAATTAAACATTAAAAAAATACCATTTCTGACCATCTGGAGAAAGTTCAACAGGTCACGGGTCATCGTTTTTCATCAGAAAATTGATTTTTGGACTTTAGAAAAATTGATTCAAAATATCATTTGGATTGTGCCTCATGTTGAATAACTACTTTTTAAAGCCTCAATGTGACCAAAATTGCCATTTTTACAGACTTTTTCTCCTACTAGAAGCTTCTATTTCGACCAACTTCAGGCATTAAAATGACTCTAAACACACTTATTTTAGTTCCACAAGTGATAATTCATATGCAATAGTCATTTACAGTCAAAAAAATTAAACATTCAAAAATTACCATTTCTGACCATCTGGAGAAAGTTCAACAGGTCACGGGTCATCGTTTTTCATCAGAAAATTGATTTTTGGACTTTAGGAAAATTGATTCAAAATGTCATTTGAATTGTGCCTCATGTTGAATAACTACTTTTTAAAGCCTCGATGTGACCAAAATTGCCATTTTTACAGACTTTTTCTCCTACTAGAAGCTTCTATTTCGACCAACTTCAGGCATTAAAATGACTCTAAACACACTTATTTTAGTTCCACAAGTGATAATTCACTTGCAATAGTCATTTACAGTCAAAAAATTAAACATTAAAAAATTTCCATTTCTGACCATCTGGAGAAATTTCGACAGGTCACGGGTTATCGTTTTTCATCAGAAAATGGATTTTTTGGACTTTAGAAAAATTGATTCAAAATGTCATTTGGATTGTGCCTCATGTTGAATAACTACTTTTTAAAGCCTCAATGTGACCAAAATTGCCATTTTTACAGACTTTTTCTCCTACTAGAAGCTTCTATTTCGAACAATTTCAGGCATTAAAATGACTCTAAACACACTTATTTTAGTTCCAAAAGTGATAATTCACATGCAATAGTCATTTACAGTCAAAAAATAAAACATTAAAAAATTACCATTTCTGACCATCTGGAGAAATTTCGACAGGTCGCGGGTCATCGTTTTTCATCAGAAAATGGATTTTTTGGACTTTAGAAAAATTGATTAAAAATGTCATTTGGATTGTTCCTCATGTTGAATAACTACTTTTTAAAGCCTCAATGTGACCAAAATTGCCATTTTTACACACTTTTTCTCCTACTAGAAGCTTCTATCTAGACCAATTTCAGGCATTAAAATGACTCTAAACACACTTCTTTTAGTTCCAAAAGTGATAATTCATATGCAATAGTCATTTACAGTCAAAAAAATTAAACATTCAAAAAATACCATTTCTGACCATCTGGAGAAAGTTCAACAGGTCACGGGTCATCGTTTTTCATCAGAAAATTGATTTTTGGACTTTAGAAAAATTGATTCAAAATATCATTTGGATTGTGCCTCATGTTGAATAACTACTTTTTAAAGCCTCAATGTGACCAAAATTGCCATTTGTACAGACTTTTTCTCCTACTAGAAGCTTCTATTTCGAACAATTGCATTCATTAAAATGACCCTAAACACACTTATTTTAGTTCCAAAAGTGATAATTCACATGCAATAGTCATTTACAGTCAAAAAATAAAACATTAAAAAATTACCATTTTTGACCATCTGGAGAAATTTCGACAGGTCACGGGTCATCGTTTTTCATCAGAAAATTGATTTTTTGGACTTTAGAAAAATTGATTCAAAATATCATTTGGATTGTGCCTCATGTTGAATAACTACTTTTTAAAGCCTCAATGTGACCAAAATTGCCATTTTTACAGACTTTTTCTCCTACTAGAAGCTTCTATTTCGAACAATTTCAGGCATTAAAATGACTCTAAACACACTTATTTTAGTTCCAAAAGTGATAATTCACATGCAATAGTCATTTACAGTCAAAAAATAAAACATTAAAAAATTACCATTTCTGACCATCTGGAGAAATTTCGACAGGTCGCGGGTCATCGTTTTTCATCAGAAAATGGTTTTTTTGTACTTTAGAAAAATTGATTCAAAATATCATTTGGATTGTGCCTCATGTTGAATAACTACTTTTTAAAGCCTCAATGTGACCAAAATTGCCATTTTTACAGACTTTTTCTCCTACTAGAAGCTTCTATTTCGACCAACTTCAGGCATTAAAATGACTCTAAACACACTTATTTTAGTTCCACAAGTGATAATTCATATGCAATAGTCATTTACAGTCAAAAAAATTAAACATTCAAAAATTACCATTTCTGACCATCTGGAGAAAGTTCAACAGGTCACGGGTCATCGTTTTTCATCAGAAAATTGATTTTTGGACTTTAGGAAAATTGATTCAAAATGTCATTTGAATTGTGCCTCATGTTGAATAACTACTTTTTAAAGCCTCGATGTGACCAAAATTGCCATTTTTACAGACTTTTTCTCCTACTAGAAGCTTCTATTTCGACCAACTTCAGGCATTAAAATGACTCTAAACACACTTATTTTAGTTCCACAAGTGATAATTCACTTGCAATAGTCATTTACAGTCAAAAAATTAAACATTAAAAAATTTCCATTTCTGACCATCTGGAGAAATTTCGACAGGTCACGGGTTATCGTTTTTCATCAGAAAATGGATTTTTTGGACTTTAGAAAAATTGATTCAAAATGTCATTTGGATTGTGCCTCATGTTGAATAACTACTTTTTAAAGCCTCAATGTGACCAAAATTGCCATTTTTACAGACTTTTTCTCCTACTAGAAGCTTCTATTTCGAACAATTTCAGGCATTAAAATGACTCTAAACACACTTATTTTAGTTCCAAAAGTGATAATTCACATGCAATAGTCATTTACAGTCAAAAAATAAAACATTAAAAAATTACCATTTCTGACCATCTGGAGAAATTTCGACAGGTCGCGGGTCATCGTTTTTCATCAGAAAATGGATTTTTTGGACTTTAGAAAAATTGATTAAAAATGTCATTTGGATTGTTCCTCATGTTGAATAACTACTTTTTAAAGCCTCAATGTGACCAAAATTGCCATTTTTACACACTTTTTCTCCTACTAGAAGCTTCTATCTAGACCAATTTCAGGCATTAAAATGACTCTAAACACACTTCTTTTAGTTCCAAAAGTGATAATTCATATGCAATAGTCATTTACAGTCAAAAAAATTAAACATTCAAAAAATACCATTTCTGACCATCTGGAGAAAGTTCAACAGGTCACGGGTCATCGTTTTTCATCAGAAAATTGATTTTTGGACTTTAGAAAAATTGATTCAAAATATCATTTGGATTGTGCCTCATGTTGAATAACTACTTTTTAAAGCCTCAATGTGACCAAAATTGCCATTTGTACAGACTTTTTCTCCTACTAGAAGCTTCTATTTCGAACAATTGCATTCATTAAAATGACCCTAAACACACTTATTTTAGTTCCAAAAGTGATAATTCACATGCAATAGTCATTTACAGTCAAAAAATAAAACATTAAAAAATTACCATTTTTGACCATCTGGAGAAATTTCGACAGGTCACGGGTCATCGTTTTTCATCAGAAAATTGATTTTTTGGACTTTAGAAAAATTGATTCAAAATATCATTTGGATTGTGCCTCATGTTGAATAACTACTTTTTAAAGCCTCAATGTGACCAAAATTGCCATTTTTACAGACTTTTTCTCCTACTAGAAGCTTCTATTTCGAACAATTTCAGGCATTAAAATGACTCTAAACACACTTATTTTAGTTCCAAAAGTGATAATTCACATGCAATAGTCATTTACAGTCAAAAAATAAAACATTAAAAAATTACCATTTCTGACCATCTGGAGAAATTTCGACAGGTCGCGGGTCATCGTTTTTCATCAGAAAATGGTTTTTTTGTACTTTAGAAAAAATTGATTCAAAATGTCATTTGGATTGTGCCTCATGTTGAATAACTACTTTTTAAAACCTCAATGTGACCAAAATTGCCATTTTTACAGACTTTTTCTCCTACTAGAAGCTTCTATTTCGACCAATTTCAGGCATTAAAATGACTCTTAACACACTTATTTTAGTTCCAAAAGTGATAATTCACATGCGATAGTCATTTACAGTCAAAAAATTAAACATTCAAAAATTACCATTTCTGACCATCTGGAGAAATTTCGACAGGTCGCGGGTCATCGTTTTTCATCAGAAAATGGATTTTTTGGACTTTAGAAAAATTGATTCAAAATGTCATTTGGATTGTGCCTCATGTTGAATAACTACTTTTTAAAGCCTCAATGTGACCAAAATTGCCATTTTTACAGACTTTTGTCTCCTACTAGAAGCTTCTATTTCGACCAACTTCAGGCATTAAAATGACTCTAAACACACTTATTTTAGTTCCACAAGTGATAATTCATATGCAATAGTCATTTACAGTCAAAAAAATTAAACATTCAAAAATTACCATTTCTGACCATCTGGAGAAAGTTCAACAGGTCACGGGTCATCGTTTTTCATCAGAAAATTGATTTTTGGACTTTAGAAAAATTGATTCAAAATATCATTTGGATTGTGCCTCATGTTGAATAACTACTTTTTAAAGCCTCAATGTGACCAAAATTGCCATTTTTACAGACTTTTTCTCCTACTAGAAGCTTCTATTTCGACCAATTTCAGGCATTAAAATGACTCTAAACACACTTATTTTAGTTCCAAAAGTGATAATTCACATGCAATAGTCATTTACAGTCAAAAAATAAAACATTCAAAAATTACCATTTCTGACCATCTGGAGAAATTTCGACAGGTCGCGGGTCATCGTTTTTCATCAGAAAATGAATTTTTTGGACTTTAGAAAAATTGATTCAAAATGTCATTTGGATTGTGCCTCATGTTGAATAACTACTTTTTAAAGCCTCAATGTGACCAAAATTGCCATTTTTACAGACTTTTTCTCCTACTAGAAGCTTCTATTTCGACCAACTTCAGGCATTAAAATGACTCTAAACACACTTATTTTAGTTCCAAAAGTGATAATTCATATGCAATAGTCATTTACAGTCAAAAAAATTAAACATTAAAAAATTACCATTTCTGACCATCTGGAGAAAGTTCAACAGGTCACGGGTCATCGTTTTTCATCAGAAAATTGATTTTTGGACTTTAGAAAAAATGATTCAAAATGTCATTTGAATTGTGCCTCATGTTGAATAACTACTTTTTAAAGCCTCGATGTGACCAAAATTGCCATTTTTACAGACTTTTTCTCCTACTAGAAGCTTCTATTTCGACCAACTTCAGGCATTAAAATGACTCTAAACACACTTATTTTAGTTCCACAAGTGATAATTCACTTGCAATAGTCATTTACAGTCAAAAAATTAAACATTAAAAAATTTCCATTTCTGACCATCTGGAGAAATTTCGACAGGTCACGGGTGATCGTTTTTCATCAGAAAATGGATTTTTTTGGACTTTAGAAAAATTGATTCAAAATATCATTTGGATTGTGCCTCATGTTGAATAACTACTTTTTAAAGCCTCAATGTGACCAAAATTGCCATTTTTACACACTTTTTCTCCTACTAGAAGCTTTTTTTTCCGACCAATTTCAGGCATTAAAATGACTCTAAACACACTTCTTTTAGTTCCAAAAGTGATAATTCATATGCAATAGTCATTTACAGTCAAAAAAATTAAACATTCAAAAATTACCATTTCGGACCATCTGGAGAAAGTTCAACAGGTCACGGGTCATCGTTATTCATCAGAAAATTGATTTTTGGACTTTAGAAAAATTGATTCAAAATGTCATTTGAATTGTGCCTCATGTTGAATAACTACTTTTTAAAGCCTCGATGTGACCAAAATTGCCATTTTTACAGACTTTTTCTCCTACTGGAAGCTTCTATTTCGACAAACTTCAGGCATTAAAATGACTCTAAACACACTTATTTTAGTTCCACAAGTGATAATTCACTTGCAATAGTCATTTACAGTCAAAAAATTAAACATTAAAAAATTTCCATTTCTGACCATCTGGAGAAATTTCGACAGGTCGCGGGTCATCGTTTTTCATCAGAAAATGGATTTTTTGGACTTTAGAAAAATTGATTCAAAATGTCATTTGGATTGTGCCTCATGTTGAATAACTACTTTTTAAAGCCTCAATGTGACCAAAATTGCCATTTTTACAGACTTTTTCTCCTACTAGAAGCTTCTATTTCGACCAACTTCAGGCATTAAAATGACTCTAAACACACTTATTTTAGTTCCACAAGTGATAATTCACTTGCAATAGTCATTTACAGTCAAAAAATTAAACATTAAAAAATTTCCATTTCTGACCATCTGGAGAAATTTCGACAGGTCACGGGTTATCGTTTTTCATCAGAAAATGGATTTTTTGGACTTTAGAAAAATTGATTCAAAATGTCATTTGGATTGTGCCTCATGTTGAATAACTACTTTTTAAAGACTCAATGTGACCAAAATTGCCATTTTTACAGACTTTTTCTCCTACTAGAAGCTTCTATTTCGAACAATTTCAGGCATTAAAATGACTCTAAACACACTTATTTTAGTTCCAAAAGTGATAATTCACATGCAATAGTCATTTACAGTCAAAAAATAAAACATTAAAAAATTACCATTTCTGACCATCTGGAGAAATTTCGACAGGTCGCGGGTCATCGTTTTTCATCAGAAAATGGATTTTTTGGACTTTAGAAAAATTGATTAAAAATGTCATTTGGATTGTTCCTCATGTTGAATAACTACTTTTTAAAGCCTCAATGTGACCAAAATTGCCATTTTTACACACTTTTTCTCCTACTAGAAGCTTCTATCTAGACCAATTTCAGGCATTAAAATGACTCTAAACACACTTCTTTTAGTTCCAAAAGTGATAATTCATATGCAATAGTCATTTACAGTCAAAAAAATTAAACATTCAAAAAATACCATTTCTGACCATCTGGAGAAAGTTCAACAGGTCACGGGTCATCGTTTTTCATCAGAAAATTGATTTTTGGACTTTAGAAAAATTGATTCAAAATATCATTTGGATTGTGCCTCATGTTGAATAACTACTTTTTAAAGCCTCAATGTGACCAAAATTGCCATTTGTACAGACTTTTTCTCCTACTAGAAGCTTCTATTTCGAACAATTGCATTCATTAAAATGACCCTAAACACACTTATTTTAGTTCCAAAAGTGATAATTCACATGCAATAGTCATTTACAGTCAAAAAATAAAACATTAAAAAATTACCATTTTTGACCATCTGGAGAAATTTCGACAGGTCACGGGTCATCGTTTTTCATCAGAAAATTGATTTTTTGGACTTTAGAAAAATTGATTCAAAATATCATTTGGATTGTGCCTCATGTTGAATAACTACTTTTTAAAGCCTCAATGTGACCAAAATTGCCATTTTTACAGACTTTTTCTCCTACTAGAAGCTTCTATTTCGAACAATTTCAGGCATTAAAATGACTCTAAACACACTTATTTTAGTTCCAAAAGTGATAATTCACATGCAATAGTCATTTACAGTCAAAAAATAAAACATTAAAAAATTACCATTTCTGACCATCTGGAGAAATTTCGACAGGTCGCGGGTCATCGTTTTTCATCAGAAAATGGTTTTTTTGTACTTTAGAAAAAATTGATTCAAAATGTCATTTGGATTGTGCCTCATGTTGAATAACTACTTTTTAAAACCTCAATGTGACCAAAATTGCCATTTTTACAGACTTTTTCTCCTACTAGAAGCTTCTATTTCGACCAATTTCAGGCATTAAAATGACTCTAAACACACTTATTTTAGTTCCAAAAGTGATAATTCACATGCGATAGTCATTTACAGTCAAAAAATTAAACATTAAAAAATTACCATTTCTGACCATCTGGAGAAATTTCGACAGGTCGCGGGTCATCGTTTTTCATCAGAAAATGGATTTTTTGGACTTTAGAAAAATTGATTAAAAATGTCATTTGGATTGTTCCTCATGTTGAATAACTACTTTTTAAAGCCTCAATGTGACCAAAATTGCCATTTTTACAGACTTTTTCTCCTACTAGAAGCTTCTATTTCGACCAACTTCAGGCATTAAAATGACTCTAAACACACTTATTTTAGTTCCACAAGTGATAATTCACTTGCAATAGTCATTTACAGTCAAAAAATTAAACATTAAAAAATTTCCATTTCTGACCATCTGGAGAAATTTCGACAGGTCACGGGTTATCGTTTTTCATCAGAAAATGGATTTTTTGGACTTTAGAAAAATTGATTCAAAATATCATTTGGATTGTGCCTCATGTTGAATAACTACTTTTTAAAGCCTCAATGTGACCAAAATTGCCATTTTTACAGACTTTTTCTCCTACTAGAAGCTTCTATTTCGACCAATTTCAGGCATTAAAATGACTCTAAACACACTTATTTTAGTTCCAAAAGTGATAATTCACATGCAATAGTCATTTACAGTCAAAAAATAAAACATTAAAAAATTACCATTTCTGACCATCTGGAGAAATTTCCACAGGTCGCGGGTCATCGTTTTTCATCAGAAAATGGATTTTTTGGACTTTAGAAAAATGTATTAAAAATGTCATTTGGATTGTTCCTCATGTTGAATAACTACTTTTTAAAGCCTCAATGTGACCAAAATTGCCATTTTTACAGACTTTTTCTCCTACTAGAAGCTTCTATTTCGACCAACTTCAGGCATTAAAATGACTCTAAACACACTTATTTTAGTTCCAAAAGTGATAATTCACATGCAATAGTCATTTACAGTCAAAAAATAAAACATTAAAAAATTACCATTTCTGACCATCTGGAGAAATTTCGACAGGTCACGGGGTCATCGTTTTTCATCAGAAAATTTATTTTTTGGACTTTAGAAAAATTGATTCAAAATATCATTTGGATTGTGCCTCATGTTGAATAACTACTTTTTAAAGCCTCAATGTGACCAAAATTGCCATTTTTACAGACTTTTTCTCCTACTAGAAGCTTCTATTTCGACCAATTTCAGGCATTAAAATGACTCTAAACACACTTATTTTAGTTCCAAAAGTGATAATTCACATGCAATAGTCATTTACAGTCAAAAAATAAAACATTCAAAAATTACCATTTCTGACCATCTGGAGAAATTTCGACAGGTCGCGGGTCATCGTTTTTCATCAGAAAATGGATTTTTTGGACTTTAGAAAAATTGATTCAAAATGTCATTTGGATTGTGCCTCATGTTGAATAACTACTTTTTAAAGCCTCAATGTGACCAAAATTGCCATTTTTACAGACTTTTTCTCCTACTAGAAGCTTCTATTTCGACCAACTTCAGGCATTAAAATGACTCTAAACACACTTATTTTAGTTCCAAAAGTGATAATTCATATGCAATAGTCATTTACAGTCAAAAAAATTAAACATTAAAAAATTACCATTTCTGACCATCTGGAGAAAGTTCAACAGGTCACGGGTCATCGTTTTTCATCAGAAAATTGATTTTTGGACTTTAGAAAAAATGATTCAAAATGTCATTTGAATTGTGCCTCATGTTGAATAACTACTTTTTAAAGCCTCGATGTGACCAAAATTGCCATTTTTACAGACTTTTTCTCCTACTAGAAGCTTCTATTTCGACCAACTTCAGGCATTAAAATGACTCTAAACACACTTATTTTAGTTCCACAAGTGATAATTCACTTGCAATAGTCATTTACAGTCAAAAAATTAAACATTAAAAAATTTCCATTTCTGACCATCTGGAGAAATTTCGACAGGTCACGGGTGATCGTTTTTCATCAGAAAATGGATTTTTTTGGACTTTAGAAAAATTGATTCAAAATATCATTTGGATTGTGCCTCATGTTGAATAACTACTTTTTAAAGCCTCAATGTGACCAAAATTGCCATTTTTACACACTTTTTCTCCTACTAGAAGCTTTTTTTTCCGACCAATTTCAGGCATTAAAATGACTCTAAACACACTTCTTTTAGTTCCAAAAGTGATAATTCATATGCAATAGTCATTTACAGTCAAAAAAATTAAACATTCAAAAATTACCATTTCGGACCATCTGGAGAAAGTTCAACAGGTCACGGGTCATCGTTATTCATCAGAAAATTGATTTTTGGACTTTAGAAAAATTGATTCAAAATGTCATTTGAATTGTGCCTCATGTTGAATAACTACTTTTTAAAGCCTCGATGTGACCAAAATTGCCATTTTTACAGACTTTTTCTCCTACTGGAAGCTTCTATTTCGACAAACTTCAGGCATTAAAATGACTCTAAACACACTTATTTTAGTTCCACAAGTGATAATTCACTTGCAATAGTCATTTACAGTCAAAAAATTAAACATTAAAAAATTTCCATTTCTGACCATCTGGAGAAATTTCGACAGGTCGCGGGTCATCGTTTTTCATCAGAAAATGGATTTTTTGGACTTTAGAAAAATTGATTCAAAATGTCATTTGGATTGTGCCTCATGTTGAATAACTACTTTTTAAAGCCTCAATGTGACCAAAATTGCCATTTTTACACTTTTTCTCCTACTAGAAGCTTCTATTTCGACCAACTTCAGGCATTAAAATGACTCTAAACACACTTATTTTAGTTCCACAAGTGATAATTCACTTGCAATAGTCATTTACAGTCAAAAAATTAAACATTAAAAAATTTCCATTTCTGACCATCTGGAGAAATTTCGACAGGTCACGGGTTATCGTTTTTCATCAGAAAATGGATTTTTTGGACTTTAGAAAAATTGATTCAAAATATCATTTGGATTGTGCCTCATGTTGAATAACTACTTTTTAAAGCCTCAATGTGACCAAAATTGCCATTTTTACAGACTTTTTCTCCTACTAGAAGCTTCTATTTCGAACAATTTCAGGCATTTAAATGACTCTAAACACACTTATTTTAGTTCCAAAAGTGATAATTCACATGCAATAGTCATTTACAGTCAAAAAATAAAACATTCAAAAATTACCATTTCTGACCATCTGGAGAAATTTCGACAGGTCGCGGGTCATCGTTTTTCATCAGAAAATGGTTTTTTCGGACTTTAGAAAAATTGGTTCAAAATGTCATTTGGATTGTGCCTCATGTTGAATAACTACTTTTTAAAGCCTCAATGTGACCAAAATTGCCATTTTTACAGACTTTTTCTCCTACTAGAAGCTTCTATTTCGAACAATTTCAGGCATTTAAATGACTCTAAACACACTTATTTTAGTTCCAAAAGTGATAATTCACATGCAATAGTCATTTACAGTCAAAAAATAAAACATTCAAAAATTACCATTTCTGACCATCTGGAGAAATTTCGACAGGTCGCGGGTCATCGTTTTTCATCAGAAAATGGTTTTTTCGGACTTTAGAAAAATTGGTTCAAAATGTCATTTGGATTGTGCCTCATGTTGAATAACTACTTTTTAAAGCCTCAATGTGACCAAAATTGCCATTTTTACAGACTTTTTCTCCTACTAGAAGCTTCTATTTCGACCAACTTCAGGCATTAAAATGACTCTAAACACACTTATTTTAGTTCCACAAGTGATAATTCACTTGCAATAGTCATTTACAGTCAAAAAATTAAACATTAAAAAATTTCCATTTCTGACCATCTGGAGAAATTTCGACAGGTCACGGGTCATCGTTTTTCATCAGAAAATGGATTTTTTTGGACTTTAGAAAAACTGATTCAAAATGTCATTTGGATTGTGCCTCATGTTGAATAACTACTTTTTAAAGCCTCAATGTGACCAAAATTGCCATTTTTACACACTTTTTCTCCTACTAGAAGCTTCTATTTCGACCAACTTCAGGCATTAAAATGACTCTAAACACACTTATTTTAGTTCCACAAGTGATAATTCACTTGCAATAGTCATTTACAGTCAAAAAATTAAACATTAAAAAATTTCCATTTCTGACCATCTGGAGAAATTTCGACAGGTCACGGGTTATCGTTTTTCATCAGAAAATGGATTTTTTGGACTTTAGAAAAATTGATTCAAAATATCATTTGGATTGTGCCTCATGTTGAATAACTACTTTTTAAAGCCTCAATGTGACCAAAATTGCCATTTTTACACACTTTTTCTCCTACTAGAAGCTTTTTTTTCCGACCAATTTCAGGCATTAAAATGACTCTAAACACACTTCTTTTAGTTCCAAAAGTGATAATTCATATGCAATAGTCATTTACAGTCAAAAAAATTAAACATTCAAAAATTACCATTTCGGACCATCTGGAGAAAGTTCAACAGGTCACGGGTCATCGTTTTTCATCAGAAAATTGATTTTTGGACTTTAGAAAAATTGATTCAAAATGTCATTTGAATTGTGCCTCATGTTGAATAACTACTTTTTAAAGCCTCGATGTGACCAAAATTGCCATTTTTACAGACTTTTTCTCCTACTGGAAGCTTCTATTTCGACCAACTTCAGGCATTAAAATGACTCTAAACACACTTATTTTAGTTCCACAAGTGATAATTCACTTGCAATAGTCATTTACAGTCAAAAAATTAAACATTAAAAAATTTCCATTTCTGACCATCTGGAGAAATTTCGACAGGTCACGGGTTATCGTTTTTCATCAGAAAATGGATTTTTTGGACTTTAGAAAAATTGATTCAAAATATCATTTGGATTGTGCCTCATGTTGAATAACTACTTTTTAAAGCCTCAATGTGACCAAAATTGCCATTTTTACACACTTTTTCTCCTACTAGAAGCTTTTTTTTCCGACCAATTTCAGGCATTAAAATGACTCTAAACACACTTCTTTTAGTTCCAAAAGTGATAATTCATATGCAATAGTCATTTACAGTCAAAAAAATTAAACATTCAAAAATTACCATTTCGGACCATCTGGAGAAAGTTCAACAGGTCACGGGTCATCGTTTTTCATCAGAAAATTGATTTTTGGACTTTAGAAAAATTGATTCAAAATGTCATTTGAATTGTGCCTCATGTTGAATAACTACTTTTTAAAGCCTCGATGTGACCAAAATTGCCATTTTTACAGACTTTTTCTCCTACTAGAAGCTTCTATTTCGACCAACTTCAGGCATTAAAATGACTCTAAACACACTTATTTTAGTTCCACAAGTGATAATTCACTTGCAATAGTCATTTACAGTCAAAAAATTAAACATTCAAAAATTACCATTTCGGACCATCTGGAGAAATTTCGACAGGTCACGGGTCATCGTTTTTCATCAGAAAATTGATTTTTTGGACTTTAGAAAAATTGATTCAAAATATCATTTGGATTGTGCCTCATGTTGAATAACTACTTTTTAAAGCCTCAATGTGACCAAAATTGCCATTTTTACAGACTTTTTCTCCTACTAGAAGCTTCTATTTCGAACAATTTCAGGCATTAAAATGACTCTAAACACACTTATTTTAGTTCCAAAAGTGATAATTCACATGCAATAGTCATTTACAGTCAAAAAATAAAACATTAAAAAATTACCATTTCTGACCATCTGGAGAAATTTCGACAGGTCGCGGGTCATCGTTTTTCATCAGAAAATGGTTTTTTTGTACTTTAGAAAAAATTGATTCAAAATGTCATTTGGATTGTGCCTCATGTTGAATAACTACTTTTTAAAACCTCAATGTGACCAAAATTGCCATTTTTACAGACTTTTTCTCCTACTAGAAGCTTCTATTTCGACCAATTTCAGGCATTAAAATGACTCTTAACACACTTATTTTAGTTCCAAAAGTGATAATTCACATGCGATAGTCATTTACAGTCAAAAAATTAAACATTCAAAAATTACCATTTCTGACCATCTGGAGAAATTTCGACAGGTCGCGGGTCATCGTTTTTCATCAGAAAATGGATTTTTTGGACTTTAGAAAAATTGATTCAAAATGTCATTTGGATTGTGCCTCATGTTGAATAACTACTTTTTAAAGCCTCAATGTGACCAAAATTGCCATTTTTACAGACTTTTTCTCCTACTAGAAGCTTCTATTTCGACCAACTTCAGGCATTAAAATGACTCTAAACACACTTATTTTAGTTCCACAAGTGATAATTCACTTGCAATAGTAATTTACAGTCAAAAAATTAAACATTAAAAAATTTCCATTTCTGACCATCTGGAGAAATTTCGACAGGTCACGGGTTATCGTTTTTCATCAGAAAATGGATTTTTTGGACTTTAGAAAAATTGATTCAAAATATCATTTGGATTGTGCCTCATGTTGAATAACTACTTTTTAAAGCCTCAATGTGACCAAAATTGCCATTTTTACAGACTTTTTCTCCTACTAGAAGCTTCTATTTCGACCAACTTCAGGCATTAAAATGACTCTAAACACACTTATTTTAGTTCCACAAGTGATAATTCATATGCAATAGTCATTTACAGTCAAAAAAATTAAACATTCAAAAATTACCATTTCTGACCATCTGGAGAAAGTTCAACAGGTCACGGGTCATCGTTTTTCATCAGAAAATTGATTTTTGGACTTTAGGAAAATTGATTCAAAATGTCATTTGAATTGTGCCTCATGTTGAATAACTACTTTTTAAAGCCTCGATGTGACCAAAATTGCCATTTTTACAGACTTTTTCTCCTACTAGAAGCTTCTATTTCGACCAACTTCAGGCATTAAAATGACTCTAAACACACTTATTTTAGTTCCACAAGTGATAATTCACTTGCAATAGTCATTTACAGTCAAAAAATTAAACATTAAAAAATTTCCATTTCTGACCATCTGGAGAAATTTCGACAGGTCACGGGTTATCGTTTTTCATCAGAAAATGGATTTTTTGGACTTTAGAAAAATTGATTCAAAATGTCATTTGGATTGTGCCTCATGTTGAATAACTACTTTTTAAAGACTCAATGTGACCAAAATTGCCATTTTTACAGACTTTTTCTCCTACTAGAAGCTTCTATTTCGAACAATTTCAGGCATTAAAATGACTCTAAACACACTTATTTTAGTTCCAAAAGTGATAATTCACATGCAATAGTCATTTACAGTCAAAAAATAAAACATTAAAAAATTACCATTTCTGACCATCTGGAGAAATTTCGACAGGTCGCGGGTCATCGTTTTTCATCAGAAAATGGATTTTTTGGACTTTAGAAAAATTGATTAAAAATGTCATTTGGATTGTTCCTCATGTTGAATAACTACTTTTTAAAGCCTCAATGTGACCAAAATTGCCATTTTTACACACTTTTTCTCCTACTAGAAGCTTCTATCTAGACCAATTTCAGGCATTAAAATGACTCTAAACACACTTCTTTTAGTTCCAAAAGTGATAATTCATATGCAATAGTCATTTACAGTCAAAAAAATTAAACATTCAAAAAATACCATTTCTGACCATCTGGAGAAAGTTCAACAGGTCACGGGTCATCGTTTTTCATCAGAAAATTGATTTTTGGACTTTAGAAAAATTGATTCAAAATATCATTTGGATTGTGCCTCATGTTGAATAACTACTTTTTAAAGCCTCAATGTGACCAAAATTGCCATTTGTACAGACTTTTTCTCCTACTAGAAGCTTCTATTTCGAACAATTGCATTCATTAAAATGACCCTAAACACACTTATTTTAGTTCCAAAAGTGATAATTCACATGCAATAGTCATTTACAGTCAAAAAATAAAACATTAAAAAATTACCATTTTTGACCATCTGGAGAAATTTCGACAGGTCACGGGTCATCGTTTTTCATCAGAAAATTGATTTTTTGGACTTTAGAAAAATTGATTCAAAATATCATTTGGATTGTGCCTCATGTTGAATAACTACTTTTTAAAGCCTCAATGTGACCAAAATTGCCATTTTTACAGACTTTTTCTCCTACTAGAAGCTTCTATTTCGAACAATTTCAGGCATTAAAATGACTCTAAACACACTTATTTTAGTTCCAAAAGTGATAATTCACATGCAATAGTCATTTACAGTCAAAAAATAAAACATTAAAAAATTACCATTTCTGACCATCTGGAGAAATTTCGACAGGTCGCGGGTCATCGTTTTTCATCAGAAAATGGTTTTTTTGTACTTTAGAAAAAATTGATTCAAAATGTCATTTGGATTGTGCCTCATGTTGAATAACTACTTTTTAAAACCTCAATGTGACCAAAATTGCCATTTTTACAGACTTTTTCTCCTACTAGAAGCTTCTATTTCGACCAATTTCAGGCATTAAAATGACTCTAAACACACTTATTTTAGTTCCAAAAGTGATAATTCACATGCGATAGTCATTTACAGTCAAAAAATTAAACATTAAAAAATTACCATTTCTGACCATCTGGAGAAATTTCGACAGGTCGCGGGTCATCGTTTTTCATCAGAAAATGGATTTTTTGGACTTTAGAAAAATTGATTAAAAATGTCATTTGGATTGTTCCTCATGTTGAATAACTACTTTTTAAAGCCTCAATGTGACCAAAATTGCCATTTTTACAGACTTTTTCTCCTACTAGAAGCTTCTATTTCGACCAACTTCAGGCATTAAAATGACTCTAAACACACTTATTTTAGTTCCACAAGTGATAATTCACTTGCAATAGTCATTTACAGTCAAAAAATTAAACATTAAAAAATTTCCATTTCTGACCATCTGGAGAAATTTCGACAGGTCACGGGTTATCGTTTTTCATCAGAAAATGGATTTTTTGGACTTTAGAAAAATTGATTCAAAATATCATTTGGATTGTGCCTCATGTTGAATAACTACTTTTTAAAGCCTCAATGTGACCAAAATTGCCATTTTTACAGACTTTTTCTCCTACTAGAAGCTTCTATTTCGACCAATTTCAGGCATTAAAATGACTCTAAACACACTTATTTTAGTTCCAAAAGTGATAATTCACATGCAATAGTCATTTACAGTCAAAAAATAAAACATTAAAAAATTACCATTTCTGACCATCTGGAGAAATTTCCACAGGTCGCGGGTCATCGTTTTTCATCAGAAAATGGATTTTTTGGACTTTAGAAAAATGTATTAAAAATGTCATTTGGATTGTTCCTCATGTTGAATAACTACTTTTTAAAGCCTCAATGTGACCAAAATTGCCATTTTTACAGACTTTTTCTCCTACTAGAAGCTTCTATTTCGACCAACTTCAGGCATTAAAATGACTCTAAACACACTTATTTTAGTTCCAAAAGTGATAATTCACATGCAATAGTCATTTACAGTCAAAAAATAAAACATTAAAAAATTACCATTTCTGACCATCTGGAGAAATTTCGACAGGTCACGGGGTCATCGTTTTTCATCAGAAAATTTATTTTTTGGACTTTAGAAAAATTGATTCAAAATATCATTTGGATTGTGCCTCATGTTGAATAACTACTTTTTAAAGCCTCAATGTGACCAAAATTGCCATTTTTACAGACTTTTTCTCCTACTAGAAGCTTCTATTTCGACCAATTTCAGGCATTAAAATGACTCTAAACACACTTATTTTAGTTCCAAAAGTGATAATTCACATGCAATAGTCATTTACAGTCAAAAAATAAAACATTCAAAAATTACCATTTCTGACCATCTGGAGAAATTTCGACAGGTCGCGGGTCATCGTTTTTCATCAGAAAATGGATTTTTTGGACTTTAGAAAAATTGATTCAAAATGTCATTTGGATTGTGCCTCATGTTGAATAACTACTTTTTAAAGCCTCAATGTGACCAAAATTGCCATTTTTACAGACTTTTTCTCCTACTAGAAGCTTCTATTTCGACCAACTTCAGGCATTAAAATGACTCTAAACACACTTATTTTAGTTCCAAAAGTGATAATTCATATGCAATAGTCATTTACAGTCAAAAAAATTAAACATTAAAAAATTACCATTTCTGACCATCTGGAGAAAGTTCAACAGGTCACGGGTCATCGTTTTTCATCAGAAAATTGATTTTTGGACTTTAGAAAAAATGATTCAAAATGTCATTTGAATTGTGCCTCATGTTGAATAACTACTTTTTAAAGCCTCGATGTGACCAAAATTGCCATTTTTACAGACTTTTTCTCCTACTAGAAGCTTCTATTTCGACCAACTTCAGGCATTAAAATGACTCTAAACACACTTATTTTAGTTCCACAAGTGATAATTCACTTGCAATAGTCATTTACAGTCAAAAAATTAAACATTAAAAAATTTCCATTTCTGACCATCTGGAGAAATTTCGACAGGTCACGGGTGATCGTTTTTCATCAGAAAATGGATTTTTTTGGACTTTAGAAAAATTGATTCAAAATATCATTTGGATTGTGCCTCATGTTGAATAACTACTTTTTAAAGCCTCAATGTGACCAAAATTGCCATTTTTACACACTTTTTCTCCTACTAGAAGCTTTTTTTTCCGACCAATTTCAGGCATTAAAATGACTCTAAACACACTTCTTTTAGTTCCAAAAGTGATAATTCATATGCAATAGTCATTTACAGTCAAAAAAATTAAACATTCAAAAATTACCATTTCGGACCATCTGGAGAAAGTTCAACAGGTCACGGGTCATCGTTATTCATCAGAAAATTGATTTTTGGACTTTAGAAAAATTGATTCAAAATGTCATTTGAATTGTGCCTCATGTTGAATAACTACTTTTTAAAGCCTCGATGTGACCAAAATTGCCATTTTTACAGACTTTTTCTCCTACTGGAAGCTTCTATTTCGACAAACTTCAGGCATTAAAATGACTCTAAACACACTTATTTTAGTTCCACAAGTGATAATTCACTTGCAATAGTCATTTACAGTCAAAAAATTAAACATTAAAAAATTTCCATTTCTGACCATCTGGAGAAATTTCGACAGGTCGCGGGTCATCGTTTTTCATCAGAAAATGGATTTTTTGGACTTTAGAAAAATTGATTCAAAATGTCATTTGGATTGTGCCTCATGTTGAATAACTACTTTTTAAAGCCTCAATGTGACCAAAATTGCCATTTTTACAGACTTTTTCTCCTACTAGAAGCTTCTATTTCGACCAACTTCAGGCATTAAAATGACTCTAAACACACTTATTTTAGTTCCACAAGTGATAATTCACTTGCAATAGTCATTTACAGTCAAAAAATTAAACATTAAAAAATTTCCATTTCTGACCATCTGGAGAAATTTCGACAGGTCACGGGTTATCGTTTTTCATCAGAAAATGGATTTTTTGGACTTTAGAAAAATTGATTCAAAATATCATTTGGATTGTGCCTCATGTTGAATAACTACTTTTTAAAGCCTCAATGTGACCAAAATTGCCATTTTTACAGACTTTTTCTCCTACTAGAAGCTTCTATTTCGAACAATTTCAGGCATTTAAATGACTCTAAACACACTTATTTTAGTTCCAAAAGTGATAATTCACATGCAATAGTCATTTACAGTCAAAAAATAAAACATTCAAAAATTACCATTTCTGACCATCTGGAGAAATTTCGACAGGTCGCGGGTCATCGTTTTTCATCAGAAAATGGTTTTTTCGGACTTTAGAAAAATTGGTTCAAAATGTCATTTGGATTGTGCCTCATGTTGAATAACTACTTTTTAAAGCCTCAATGTGACCAAAATTGCCATTTTTACAGACTTTTTCTCCTACTAGAAGCTTCTATTTCGAACAATTTCAGGCATTTAAATGACTCTAAACACACTTATTTTAGTTCCAAAAGTGATAATTCACATGCAATAGTCATTTACAGTCAAAAAATAAAACATTCAAAAATTACCATTTCTGACCATCTGGAGAAATTTCGACAGGTCGCGGGTCATCGTTTTTCATCAGAAAATGGTTTTTTCGGACTTTAGAAAAATTGGTTCAAAATGTCATTTGGATTGTGCCTCATGTTGAATAACTACTTTTTAAAGCCTCAATGTGACCAAAATTGCCATTTTTACAGACTTTTTCTCCTACTAGAAGCTTTTATTTCGACCAATTTCAGGCATTAAAATGACTCTAAACACACTTATTTTAGTTCCAAAAGTGATAATTCATATGCAATAGTCATTTACTGTCAAAAAAATTAAACATTAAAAAATTACCATTTCTGACCATCTGGAGAAAGTTCAACAGGTCACGGGTCATCGTTTTTCATCAGAAAATTGATTTTTGGACTTTAGAAAAAATGATTCAAAATGTCATTTGAATTGTGCCTCATGTTGAATAACTACTTTTTAAAGCCTCGATGTGACCAAAATTGCCATTTTTACAGACTTTTTCTCCTACTAGAAGCTTCTATTTCGACCAACTTCAGGCATTAAAATGACTCTAAACACACTTATTTTAGTTCCACAAGTGATAATTCACTTGCAATAGTCATTTACAGTCAAAAAATTAAACATTAAAAAATTTCCATTTCTGACCATCTGGAGAAATTTCGACAGGTCACGGGTCATCGTTTTTCATCAGAAAATGGATTTTTTTGGACTTTAGAAAAACTGATTCAAAATGTCATTTGGATTGTGCCTCATGTTGAATAACTACTTTTTAAAGCCTCAATGTGACCAAAATTGCCATTTTTACACACTTTTTCTCCTACTAGAAGCTTCTATTTCGACCAACTTCAGGCATTAAAATGACTCTAAACACACTTATTTTAGTTCCACAAGTGATAATTCACTTGCAATAGTCATTTACAGTCAAAAAATTAAACATTAAAAAATTTCCATTTCTGACCATCTGGAGAAATTTCGACAGGTCACGGGTTATCGTTTTTCATCAGAAAATGGATTTTTTGGACTTTAGAAAAATTGATTCAAAATATCATTTGGATTGTGCCTCATGTTGAATAACTACTTTTTAAAGCCTCAATGTGACCAAAATTGCCATTTTTACACACTTTTTCTCCTACTAGAAGCTTTTTTTTCCGACCAATTTCAGGCATTAAAATGACTCTAAACACACTTCTTTTAGTTCCAAAAGTGATAATTCATATGCAATAGTCATTTACAGTCAAAAAAATTAAACATTCAAAAATTACCATTTCGGACCATCTGGAGAAAGTTCAACAGGTCACGGGTCATCGTTTTTCATCAGAAAATTGATTTTTGGACTTTAGAAAAATTGATTCAAAATGTCATTTGAATTGTGCCTCATGTTGAATAACTACTTTTTAAAGCCTCGATGTGACCAAAATTGCCATTTTTACAGACTTTTTCTCCTACTGGAAGCTTCTATTTCGACCAACTTCAGGCATTAAAATGACTCTAAACACACTTATTTTAGTTCCACAAGTGATAATTCACTTGCAATAGTCATTTACAGTCAAAAAATTAAACATTAAAAAATTTCCATTTCTGACCATCTGGAGAAATTTCGACAGGTCACGGGTTATCGTTTTTCATCAGAAAATGGATTTTTTGGACTTTAGAAAAATTGATTCAAAATATCATTTGGATTGTGCCTCATGTTGAATAACTACTTTTTAAAGCCTCAATGTGACCAAAATTGCCATTTTTACACACTTTTTCTCCTACTAGAAGCTTTTTTTTCCGACCAATTTCAGGCATTAAAATGACTCTAAACACACTTCTTTTAGTTCCAAAAGTGATAATTCATATGCAATAGTCATTTACAGTCAAAAAAATTAAACATTCAAAAATTACCATTTCGGACCATCTGGAGAAAGTTCAACAGGTCACGGGTCATCGTTTTTCATCAGAAAATTGATTTTTGGACTTTAGAAAAATTGATTCAAAATGTCATTTGAATTGTGCCTCATGTTGAATAACTACTTTTTAAAGCCTCGATGTGACCAAAATTGCCATTTTTACAGACTTTTTCTCCTACTAGAAGCTTCTATTTCGACCAACTTCAGGCATTAAAATGACTCTAAACACACTTATTTTAGTTCCACAAGTGATAATTCACTTGCAATAGTCATTTACAGTCAAAAAATTAAACATTCAAAAATTACCATTTCGGACCATCTGGAGAAAGTTCAACAGGTCACGGGTCATCGTTTTTCATCAGAAAATTGATTTTTGGACTTTAGAAAAATTGATTCAAAATGTCATTTGAATTGTGCCTCATGTTGAATAACTACTTTTTAAAGCCTCGATGTGACCAAAATTGCCATTTTTACAGACTTTTTCTCCTACTAGAAGCTTCTATTTCGACCAACTTCAGGCATTAAAATGACTCTAAACACACTTATTTTAGTTCCACAAGTGATAATTCACTTGCAATAGTCATTTACAGTCAAAAAATTAAACATTAAAAAATTTCCATTTCTGACCATCTGGAGAAATTTCGACAGGTCACGGGTTATCGTTTTTCATCAGAAAATGGATTTTTTGGACTTTAGAAAAATTGATTCAAAATGTCATTTGGATTGTCCTCATGTTGAATAACTACTTTTTAAAGCCTCAATGTGACCAAAATTGCCATTTTTACACACTTTTTCTCCTACTAGAAGCTTCTATCTTGACCAATTTCAGGCATTAAAATGACTCTAAACACACTTCTTTTAGTTCCAAAAGTGATAATTCATATGCAATAGTCATTTACAGTCAAAAAAATTAAACATTAAAAAAATACCATTTCTGACCATCTGGAGAAAGTTCAACAGGTCACGGGTCATCGTTTTTCATCAGAAAATTGATTTTTGGACTTTAGAAAAATTGATTCAAAATGTCATATGAATTGTGCCTCATGTTGAATAACTACTTTTTAAAGCCTCGATGTGACCAAAATTGCCATTTTTACAGACTTTTTCTCCTACTAGAAGCTTCTATTTCGAACAATTGCAGGCATTAAAATGACCCTAAACACACTTATTTTAGTTCCAAAAGTGATAATTCACATGCAATAGTCATTTACCGTCAAAAAATAAAACATTAAAAAATTACCATTTTTGACCATCTGGAGAAATTTCGACAGGTCACGGGTCATCGTTTTTCATCAGAAAATTGATTTTTTGGACTTTAGAAAAATTGATTCAAAATATCATTTGGATTGTGCCTCATGTTGAATAACTACTTTTTAAAGCCTCAATGTGACCAAAATTGCCATTTTTACAGACTTTTTCTCCTACTAGAAGCTTCTATTTCGAACAATTTCAGGCATTAAAATGACTCTAAACACACTTATTTTAGTTCCAAAAGTGATAATTCACATGCAATAGTCATTTACAGTCAAAAAATAAAACATTAAAAAATTACCATTTCTGACCATCTGGAGAAATTTCGACAGGTCGCGGGTCATCGTTTTTCATCAGAAAATGGTTTTTTTGTACTTTAGAAAAAATTGATTCAAAATGTCATTTGGATTGTGCCTCATGTTGAATAACTACTTTTTAAAACCTCAATGTGACCAAAATTGCCATTTTTACAGACTTTTTCTCCTACTAGAAGCTTCTATTTCGACCAATTTCAGGCATTAAAATGACTCTAAACACACTTATTTGAGTTCCAAAATTGATAATTCACATGCGATAGTCATTTACAGTCAAAAAATTAAACATTAAAAAATTACCATTTCTGACCATCTGGAGAAATTTCGACAGGTCGCGGGTCATCGTTTTTCATCAGAAAATGGATTTTTTGGACTTTAGAAAAATTGATTAAAAATGTCATTTGGATTGTTCCTCATGTTGAATAACTACTTTTTAAAGCCTCAATGTGACCAAAATTGCCATTTTTACAGACTTTTTCTCCTACTAGAAGCTTCTATTTCGACCAACTTCAGGCATTAAAATGACTCTAAACACACTTATTTTAGTTCCACAAGTGATAATTCACTTGCAATAGTCATTTACAGTCAAAAAATTAAACATAAAAAAATTTCCATTTCTGACCATCTGGAGAAATTTCGACAGGTCACGGGTTATCGTTTTTCATCAGAAAATGGATTTTTTGGACTTTAGAAAAATTGATTCAAAATATCATTTGGATTGTGCCTCATGTTGAATAACTACTTTTTAAAGCCTCAATGTGACCAAAATTGCCATTTTTACACACTTTTTCTCCTACTAGAAGCTTTTTTTTCCGACCAATTTCAGGCATTAAAATGACTCTAAACACACTTCTTTTAGTTCCAAAAGTGATAATTCATATGCAATAGTCATTTACAGTCAAAAAAATTAAACATTCAAAAATTACCATTTCGGACCATCTGGAGAAAGTTCAACAGGTCACGGGTCATCGTTTTTCATCAGAAAATTGATTTTTGGACTTTAGAAAAATTTATTCAAAATGTCATTTGAATTGTGCCTCATGTTGAATAACTACTTTTTAAAGCCTCGATGTGACCAAAATTGCCATTTTTACAGACTTTTTCTCCTACTAGAAGCTTCTATTTCGACCAACTTCAGGCATTAAAATGACTCTAAACACACTTATTTTAGTTCCAAAAGTGATAATTCACATGCAATAGTCATTTACAGTCAAAAAATAAAACATTAAAAAATTACCATTTCTGACCATCTGGAGAAATTTCGACAGGTCACGGGTCATCGTTTTTCATCAGAAAATTTATTTTTTGGACTTTAGAAAAATTGATTCAAAATATCATTTGGATTGTGCCTCATGTTGAATAACTACTTTTTAAAGCCTCAATGTGACCAAAATTGCCATTTTTACAGACTTTTTCTCCTACTAGAAGCTTCTATTTCGAACAATTTCAGGCATTAAAATGACTCGAAACACACTTATTTTAGTTCCAAAAGTGATAATTCACATGCAATAGTCATTTGCAGTCAAAAAATAAAACATTCAAAAATTACCATTTCTGACCATCTGGAGAAATTTCGACAGGTCGCGGGTCATCGTTTTTCATCAGAAAATGGATTTTTTGGACTTTAGAAAAATTGATTCAAAATGTCATTTGGATTGTGCCTCATGTTGAATAACTACTTTTTAAAGCCTCAATGTGACCAAAATTGCCATTTTTACAGACTTTTTCTCCTACTAGAAGCTTCTATTTCGACCAATTTCAGGCATTAAAATGACTCTAAACACACTTCTTTTAGTTCCAAAAGTGATAATTCATATGCAATAGTCATTTACAGTCAAAAAAATTAAACATTCAAAAAATACCATTTCTGACCATCTGGAGAAAGTTCAACAGGTCACGGGTCATCGTTTTTCATCAGAAAATTGATTTTTGGACTTTAGAAAAATTGATTCAAAATATCATTTGGATTGTGCCTCATGTTGAATAACTACTTTTTAAAGCCTCAATGTGACCAAAATTGCCATTTGTACAGACTTTTTCTCCTACTAGAAGCTTCTATTTCGAACAATTGCATTCATTAAAATGACCCTAAACACACTTATTTTAGTTCCAAAAGTGATAATTCACATGCAATAGTCATTTACAGTCAAAAAATAAAACATTAAAAAATTACCATTTTTGACCATCTGGAGAAATTTCGACAGGTCACGGGTCATCGTTTTTCATCAGAAAATTGATTTTTTGGACTTTAGAAAAATTGATTCAAAATATCATTTGGATTGTGCCTCATGTTGAATAACTACTTTTTAAAGCCTCAATGTGACCAAAATTGCCATTTTTACAGACTTTTTCTCCTACTAGAAGCTTCTATTTCGAACAATTTCAGGCATTAAAATGACTCTAAACACACTTATTTTAGTTCCAAAAGTGATAATTCACATGCAATAGTCATTTACAGTCAAAAAATAAAACATTAAAAAATTACCATTTCTGACCATCTGGAGAAATTTCGACAGGTCGCGGGTCATCGTTTTTCATCAGAAAATGGTTTTTTTGTACTTTAGAAAAAATTGATTCAAAATGTCATTTGGATTGTGCCTCATGTTGAATAACTACTTTTTAAAACCTCAATGTGACCAAAATTGCCATTTTTACAGACTTTTTCTCCTACTAGAAGCTTCTATTTCGACCAATTTCAGGCATTAAAATGACTCTAAACACACTTATTTTAGTTCCAAAAGTGATAATTCACATGCGATAGTCATTTACAGTCAAAAAATTAAACATTAAAAAATTACCATTTCTGACCATCTGGAGAAATTTCGACAGGTCGCGGGTCATCGTTTTTCATCAGAAAATGGATTTTTTGGACTTTAGAAAAATTGATTAAAAATGTCATTTGGATTGTTCCTCATGTTGAATAACTACTTTTTAAAGCCTCAATGTGACCAAAATTGCCATTTTTACAGACTTTTTCTCCTACTAGAAGCTTCTATTTCGACCAACTTCAGGCATTAAAATGACTCTAAACACACTTATTTTAGTTCCACAAGTGATAATTCACTTGCAATAGTCATTTACAGTCAAAAAATTAAACATTAAAAAATTTCCATTTCTGACCATCTGGAGAAATTTCGACAGGTCACGGGTTATCGTTTTTCATCAGAAAATGGATTTTTTGGACTTTAGAAAAATTGATTCAAAATATCATTTGGATTGTGCCTCATGTTGAATAACTACTTTTTAAAGCCTCAATGTGACCAAAATTGCCATTTTTACAGACTTTTTCTCCTACTAGAAGCTTCTATTTCGACCAATTTCAGGCATTAAAATGACTCTAAACACACTTATTTTAGTTCCAAAAGTGATAATTCACATGCAATAGTCATTTACAGTCAAAAAATAAAACATTAAAAAATTACCATTTCTGACCATCTGGAGAAATTTCCACAGGTCGCGGGTCATCGTTTTTCATCAGAAAATGGATTTTTTGGACTTTAGAAAAATGTATTAAAAATGTCATTTGGATTGTTCCTCATGTTGAATAACTACTTTTTAAAGCCTCAATGTGACCAAAATTGCCATTTTTACAGACTTTTTCTCCTACTAGAAGCTTCTATTTCGACCAACTTCAGGCATTAAAATGACTCTAAACACACTTATTTTAGTTCCAAAAGTGATAATTCACATGCAATAGTCATTTACAGTCAAAAAATAAAACATTAAAAAATTACCATTTCTGACCATCTGGAGAAATTTCGACAGGTCACGGGGTCATCGTTTTTCATCAGAAAATTTATTTTTTGGACTTTAGAAAAATTGATTCAAAATATCATTTGGATTGTGCCTCATGTTGAATAACTACTTTTTAAAGCCTCAATGTGACCAAAATTGCCATTTTTACAGACTTTTTCTCCTACTAGAAGCTTCTATTTCGACCAATTTCAGGCATTAAAATGACTCTAAACACACTTATTTTAGTTCCAAAAGTGATAATTCACATGCAATAGTCATTTACAGTCAAAAAATAAAACATTCAAAAATTACCATTTCTGACCATCTGGAGAAATTTCGACAGGTCGCGGGTCATCGTTTTTCATCAGAAAATGGATTTTTTGGACTTTAGAAAAATTGATTCAAAATGTCATTTGGATTGTGCCTCATGTTGAATAACTACTTTTTAAAGCCTCAATGTGACCAAAATTGCCATTTTTACAGACTTTTTCTCCTACTAGAAGCTTCTATTTCGACCAACTTCAGGCATTAAAATGACTCTAAACACACTTATTTTAGTTCCAAAAGTGATAATTCATATGCAATAGTCATTTACAGTCAAAATAATTAAACATTAAAAAATTACCATTTCTGACCATCTGGAGAAAGTTCAACAGGTCACGGGTCATCGTTTTTCATCAGAAAATTGATTTTTGGACTTTAGAAAAAATGATTCAAAATGTCATTTGAATTGTGCCTCATGTTGAATAACTACTTTTTAAAGCCTCGATGTGACCAAAATTGCCATTTTTACAGACTTTTTCTCCTACTAGAAGCTTCTATTTCGACCAACTTCAGGCATTAAAATGACTCTAAACACACTTATTTTAGTTCCACAAGTGATAATTCACTTGCAATAGTCATTTACAGTCAAAAAATTAAACATTAAAAAATTTCCATTTCTGACCATCTGGAGAAATTTCGACAGGTCACGGGTGATCGTTTTTCATCAGAAAATGGATTTTTTTGGACTTTAGAAAAACTGATTCAAAATGTCATTTGGATTGTGCCTCATGTTGAATAACTACTTTTTAAAGCCTCAATGTGACCAAAATTGCCATTTTTACACACTTTTTCTCCTACTAGAAGCTTCTATTTCGACCAACTTCAGGCATTAAAATGACTCTAAACACACTTATTTTAGTTCCACAAGTGATAATTCACTTGCAATAGTCATTTACAGTCAAAAAATTAAACATTAAAAAATTTCCATTTCTGACCATCTGGAGAAATTTCGACAGGTCACGGGTTATCGTTTTTCATCAGAAAATGGATTTTTTGGACTTTAGAAAAATTGATTCAAAATATCATTTGGATTGTGCCTCATGTTGAATAACTACTTTTTAAAGCCTCAATGTGACCAAAATTGCCATTTTTACACACTTTTTCTCCTACTAGAAGCTTTTTTTTCCGACCAATTTCAGGCATTAAAATGACTCTAAACACACTTCTTTTAGTTCCAAAAGTGATAATTCATATGCAATAGTCATTTACAGTCAAAAAAATTAAACATTCAAAAATTACCATTTCGGACCATCTGGAGAAAGTTCAACAGGTCACGGGTCATCGTTTTTCATCAGAAAATTGATTTTTGGACTTTAGAAAAATTGATTCAAAATGTCATTTGAATTGTGCCTCATGTTGAATAACTACTTTTTAAAGCCTCGATGTGACCAAAATTGCCATTTTTACAGACTTTTTCTCCTACTGGAAGCTTCTATTTCGACCAACTTCAGGCATTAAAATGACTCTAAACACACTTATTTTAGTTCCACAAGTGATAATTCACTTGCAATAGTCATTTACAGTCAAAAAATTAAACATTAAAAAATTTCCATTTCTGACCATCTGGAGAAATTTCGACAGGTCACGGGTTATCGTTTTTCATCAGAAAATGGATTTTTTGGACTTTAGAAAAATTGATTCAAAATGTCATTTGGATTGTCCTCATGTTGAATAACTACTTTTTAAAGCCTCAATGTGACCAAAATTGCCATTTTTACAGACTTTTTCTCCTACTAGAAGCTTCTATTTCGACCAATTTCAGGCATTAAAATGACTCTAAACACACTTATTTTAGTTCCACAAGTGATAATTCACTTGCAATAGTCATTTACAGTCAAAAAATTAAACATTAAAAAATTTCCATTTCTGACCATCTGGAGAAATTTCGACAGGTCACGGGTTATCGTTTTTCATCAGAAAATGGATTTTTTGGACTTTAGAAAAATTGATTCAAAATATCATTTGGATTGTGCCTCATGTTGAATAACTACTTTTTAAAGCCTCAATGTGACCAAAATTGCCATTTTTACACACTTTTTCTCCTACTAGAAGCTTTTTTTTCCGACCAATTTCAGGCATTAAAATGACTCTAAACACACTTCTTTTAGTTCCAAAAGTGATAATTCATATGCAATAGTCATTTACAGTCAAAAAAATTAAACATTCAAAAATTACCATTTCGGACCATCTGGAGAAAGTTCAACAGGTCACGGGTCATCGTTTTTCATCAGAAAATTGATTTTTGGACTTTAGAAAAATTGATTCAAAATGTCATTTGAATTGTGCCTCATGTTGAATAACTACTTTTTAAAGCCTCGATGTGACCAAAATTGCCATTTTTACAGACTTTTTCTCCTACTAGAAGCTTCTATCTTGACCAATTTCAGGCATTAAAATGACTCTAAACACACTTCTTTTAGTTCCAAAAGTGATAATTCATATGCAATAGTCATTTACAGTCAAAAAAATTAAACATTAAAAAAATACCATTTCTGACCATCTGGAGAAAGTTCAACAGGTCACGGGTCATCGTTTTTTATCAGAAAATTGATTTTTGGACTTTAGAAAAATTGATTCAAAATGTCATATGAATTGTGCCTCATGTTGAATAACTACTTTTTAAAGCCTCGATGTGACCAAAATTGCCATTTTTACAGACTTTTTCTCCTACTAGAAGCTTCTATTTCGACCAACTTCAGGCATTAAAATGACTCTAAACACACTTATTTTAGTTCCAAAAGTGATAATTCACATGCAATAGTCATTTACAGTCAAAAAATAAAACATTAAAAAATTACCATTTCTGACCATCTGGAGAAATTTCAACAGGTCACGGGTCATCGTTTTTCATCACAAAATTGATTTTTTGGACTTTAGAAAAATTGATTCAAAATATCATTTGGATTGTGCCTCATGTTGAATAACTACTTTTTAAAGCCTCAATGTGACCAAAATTGCCATTTGTACAGACTTTTTCTCCTACTAGAAGCTTCTATTTCGAACAATTGCAGGCATTAAAATGACCCTAAACACACTTATTTTAGTTCCAAAAGTGATAATTCACATGCAATAGTCATTTACAGTCAAAAAATAAAACATTAAAAAATTACCATTTTTGACCATCTGGAGAAATTTCGACAGGTCACGAGTCATCGTTTTTCATCAGAAAATTGATTTTTTGGACTTTAGAAAAATTGATTCAAAATATCATTTGGATTGTGCCTCATGTTGAATAACTACTTTTTAAAGCCTCAATGTGACCAAAATTGCCATTTTTACAGACTTTTTCTCCTACTAGAAGCTTCTATTTCGAACAATTTCAGGCATTAAAATGACTCTAAACACACTTATTTTAGTTCCAAAAGTGATAATTCACATGCAATAGTCATTTACAGTCAAAAAATAAAACATTAAAAAATTACCATTTCTGACCATCTGGAGAAATTTCGACAGGTCGCGGGTCATCGTTTTTCATCAGAAAATGGTTTTTTTGTACTTTAGAAAAAATTGATTCAAAATGTCATTTGGATTGTGCCTCATGTTGAATAACTACTTTTTAAAACCTCAATGTGACCAAAATTGCCATTTTTACAGACTTTTTCTCCTACTAGAAGCTTCTATTTCGACCAATTTCAGGCATTAAAATGACTCTAAACACACTTATTTTAGTTCCAAAAGTGATAATTCACATGCGATAGTCATTTACAGTCAAAAAATTAAACATTAAAAAATTACCATTTCTGACCATCTGGAGAAATTTCGACAGGTCGCGGGTCATCGTTTTTCATCAGAAAATGGATTTTTTGGACTTTAGAAAAATTGATTAAAAATGTCATTTGGATTGTTCCTCATGTTGAATAACTACTTTTTAAAGCCTCAATGTGACCAAAATTGCCATTTTTACAGACTTTTTCTCCTACTAGAAGCTTCTATTTCGACCAACTTCAGGCATTAAAATGACTCTAAACACACTTATTTTAGTTCCACAAGTGATAATTCACTTGCAATAGTCATTTACAGTCAAAAAATTAAACATTAAAAAATTTCCATTTCTGACCATCTGGAGAAATTTCGACAGGTCACGGGTTATCGTTTTTCATCAGAAAATGGATTTTTTGGACTTTAGAAAAATTGATTCAAAATATCATTTGGATTGTGCCTCATGTTGAATAACTACTTTTTAAAGCCTCAATGTGACCAAAATTGCCATTTTTACACACTTTTTCTCCTACTAGAAGCTTTTTTTTCCGACCAATTTCAGGCATTAAAATGACTCTAAACACACTTCTTTTAGTTCCAAAAGTGATAATTCATATGCAATAGTCATTTACAGTCAAAAAAATTAAACATTCAAAAATTACCATTTCGGACCATCTGGAGAAAGTTCAACAGGTCACGGGTCATCGTTTTTCATCAGAAAATTGATTTTTGGACTTTAGAAAAATTGATTCAAAATGTCATTTGAATTGTGCCTCATGTTGAATAACTACTTTTTAAAGCCTCGATGTGACCAAAATTGCCATTTTTACAGACTTTTTCTCCTACTAGAAGCTTCTATTTCGACCAACTTCAGGCATTAAAATGACTCTAAACACACTTATTTTAGTTCCACAAGTGATAATTCACTTGCAATAGTCATTTACAATCAAAAAATTAAACATTAAAAAATTTCCATTTCTGACCATCTGGAGAAATTTCGACAGGTCACGGGTTATCGTTTTTCATCAGAAAATGGATTTTTTGGACTTTAGAAAAATTGATTCAAAATGTCATTTGGATTGTCCTCATGTTGAATAACTACTTTTTAAAGCCTCAATGTGACCAAAATTGCCATTTTTACAGACTTTTTCTCCTACTAGAAGCTTCTATTTCGACCAATTTCAGGCATTAAAATGACTCTAAACACACTTATTTTAGTTCCAAAAGTGATAATTCACATGCAATAGTCATTTACAGTCAAAAAATAAAACATTAAAAAATTACCATTTCTGACCATCTGGAGAAATTTCGACAGGTCGCGGGTCATCGTTTTTCATCAGAAAATGGATTTTTTGGACTTTAGAAAAATTGATTAAAAATGTCATTTGGATTGTTCCTCATGTTGAATAACTACTTTTTAAAGCCTCAATGTGACCAAAATTGCCATTTTTACACACTTTTTCTCCTACTAGAAGCTTCTATCTTGACCAATTTCAGGCATTAAAATGACTCTAAACACACTTCTTTTAGTTCCAAAAGTGATAATTCATTTGCAATAGTCATTTACAGTCAAAAAAATTAAACATTAACAAAATACCATTTCTGACCATCTGGAGAAAGTTCAACAGGTCACGGGTCATCGTTTTTCATCAGAAAATTGATTTTTGGACTTTAGAAAAATTGATTCAAAATGTCATTTGAATTGTGCCTCATGTTGAATAACTACTTTTTAAAGCCTCGATGTGACCAAAATTGCCATTTTTACAGACTTTTTCTCCTACTAGAAGCTTCTATTTCGACCAACTTCAGGCATTAAAATGACTCTAAACACACTTATTTTAGTTCCAAAAGTGATAATTCACATGCAATAGTCATTTACAGTCAAAAAATAAAACATTAAAAAATTACCATTTCTGACCATCTGGAGAAATTTCAACAGGTCACGGGTCATCGTTTTTCATCACAAAATTGATTTTTTGGACTTTAGAAAAATTGATTCAAAATATCATTTGGATTGTGCCTCATGTTGAATAACTACTTTTTAAAGCCTCAATGTGACCAAAATTGCCATTTGTACAGACTTTTTCTCCTACTAGAAGCTTCTATTTCGAACAATTGCATTCATTAAAATGACCCTAAACACACTTATTTTAGTTCCAAAAGTGATAATTCACATGCAATAGTCATTTACAGTCAAAAAATAAAACATTAAAAAATTACCATTTTTGACCATCTGGAGAAATTTCGACAGGTCACGGGTCATCGTTTTTCATCAGAAAATTGATTTTTTGGACTTTAGAAAAATTGATTCAAAATATCATTTGGATTGTGCCTCATGTTGAATAACTACTTTTTAAAGCCTCAATGTGACCAAAATTGCCATTTTTACAGACTTTTTCTCCTACTAGAAGCTTCTATTTCGAACAATTTCAGGCATTAAAATGACTCTAAACACACTTATTTTAGTTCCAAAAGTGATAATTCACATGCAATAGTCATTTACAGTCAAAAAATAAAACATTACAAAATTACCATTTCTGACCATCTGGAGAAATTTCGACAGGTCGCGGGTCATCGTTTTTCATCAGAAAATGTTTTTTTTGTACTTTAGAAAAAATTGATTCAAAATGTCATTTGGATTGTGCCTCATGTTGAATAACTACTTTTTAAAACCTCAATGTGACCAAAATTGCCATTTTTACAGACTTTTTCTCCTACTAGAAGCTTCTATTTCGACCAATTTCAGGCATTAAAATGACTCTAAACACACTTATTTTAGTTCCACAAGTGATAATTCACTTGCAATAGTCATTTACAGTCAAAAAATTAAACATTAAAAAATTTCCATTTCTGACCATCTGGAGAAATTTCGACAGGTCACGGGTTATCGTTTTTCATCAGAAAATGGATTTTTTGGACTTTAGAAAAATTGATTCAAAATGTCATTTGGATTGTGCCTCATGTTGAATAACTACTTTTTAAAGCCTCAATGTGACCAAAATTGCCATTTTTACACACTTTTTCTCCTACTAGAAGCTTTTTTTTCCGACCAATTTCAGGCATTAAAATGACTCTAAACACACTTCTTTTAGTTCCAAAAGTGATAATTCATATGCAATAGTCATTTACAGTCAAAAAAATTAAACATTCAAAAATTACCATTTTGGACCATCTGGAGAAAGTTCAACAGGTCACGGGTCATCGTTTTTCATCAGAAAATTGATTTTTGGACTTTAGAAAAATTGATTCAAAATGTCATTTGAATTGTGCCTCATGTTGAATAACTACTTTTTAAAGCCTCGATGTGACCAAAATTGCCATTTTTACAGACTTTTTCTCCTACTAGAAGCTTCTATTTCGACCAACTTCAGGCATTAAAATGACTCTAAACACACTTATTTTAGTTCCACAAGTGATAATTCACTTGCAATAGTCATTTACAATCAAAAAATTAAACATTAAAAAATTTCCATTTCTGACCATCTGGAGAAATTTCGACAGGTCACGGGTTATCGTTTTTCATCAGAAAATGGATTTTTTGGACTTTAGAAAAATTGATTCAAAATGTCATTTGGATTGTCCTCATGTTGAATAACTACTTTTTAAAGCCTCAATGTGACCAAAATTGCCATTTTTACAGACTTTTTCTCCTACTAGAAGCTTCTATTTCGACCAATTTCAGGCATTAAAATGACTCTAAACACACTTATTTTAGTTCCAAAAGTGATAATTCACATGCAATAGTCATTTACAGTCAAAAAATAAAACATTAAAAAATTACCATTTCTGACCATCTGGAGAAATTTCGACAGGTCGCGGGTCATCGTTTTTCATCAGAAAATGGATTTTTTGGACTTTAGAAAAATTGATTAAAAATGTCATTTGGATTGTTCCTCATGTTGAATAACTACTTTTTAAAGCCTCAATGTGACCAAAATTGCCATTTTTACACACTTTTTCTCCTACTAGAAGCTTCTATCTTGACCAATTTCAGGCATTAAAATGACTCTAAACACACTTCTTTTAGTTCCAAAAGTGATAATTCATTTGCAATAGTCATTTACAGTCAAAAAAATTAAACATTAACAAAATACCATTTCTGACCATCTGGAGAAAGTTCAACAGGTCACGGGTCATCGTTTTTCATCAGAAAATTGATTTTTGGACTTTAGAAAAATTGATTCAAAATGTCATTTGAATTGTGCCTCATGTTGAATAACTACTTTTTAAAGCCTCGATGTGACCAAAATTGCCATTTTTACAGACTTTTTCTCCTACTAGAAGCTTCTATTTCGACCAACTTCAGGCATTAAAATGACTCTAAACACACTTATTTTAGTTCCAAAAGTGATAATTCACATGCAATAGTCATTTACAGTCAAAAAATAAAACATTAAAAAATTACCATTTCTGACCATCTGGAGAAATTTCAACAGGTCACGGGTCATCGTTTTTCATCACAAAATTGATTTTTTGGACTTTAGAAAAATTGATTCAAAATATCATTTGGATTGTGCCTCATGTTGAATAACTACTTTTTAAAGCCTCAATGTGACCAAAATTGCCATTTGTACAGACTTTTTCTCCTACTAGAAGCTTCTATTTCGAACAATTGCATTCATTAAAATGACCCTAAACACACTTATTTTAGTTCCAAAAGTGATAATTCACATGCAATAGTCATTTACAGTCAAAAAATAAAACATTAAAAAATTACCATTTTTGACCATCTGGAGAAATTTCGACAGGTCACGGGTCATCGTTTTTCATCAGAAAATTGATTTTTTGGACTTTAGAAAAATTGATTCAAAATATCATTTGGATTGTGCCTCATGTTGAATAACTACTTTTTAAAGCCTCAATGTGACCAAAATTGCCATTTTTACAGACTTTTTCTCCTACTAGAAGCTTCTATTTCGAACAATTTCAGGCATTAAAATGACTCTAAACACACTTATTTTAGTTCCAAAACTGATAATTCACATGCAATAGTCATTTACAGTCAAAAAAAAAAACATTACAAAATTACCATTTCTGACCATCTGGAGAAATTTCGACAGGTCGCGGGTCATCGTTTTTCATCAGAAAATGTTTTTTTTGTACTTTAGAAAAAATTGATTCAAAATGTCATTTGGATTGTGCCTCATGTTGAATAACTACTTTTTAAAACCTCAATGTGACCAAAATTGCCATTTTTACAGACTTTTTCTCCTACTAGAAGCTTCTATTTCGACCAATTTCAGGCATTAAAATGACTCTAAACACACTTATTTTAGTTCCACAAGTGATAATTCACTTGCAATAGTCATTTACAGTCAAAAAATTAAACATTAAAAAATTTCCATTTCTGACCATCTGGAGAAATTTCGACAGGTCACGGGTTATCGTTTTTCATCAGAAAATGGATTTTTTGGACTTTAGAAAAATTGATTCAAAATATCATTTGGATTGTGCCTCATGTTGAATAACTACTTTTTAAAGCCTCAATGTGACCAAAATTGCCATTTGTACAGACTTTTTCTCCTACTAGAAGCTTCTACTTCGACCAACTTCAGGCATTAAAATGACTCTAAACACACTTATTTTAGTTCCACAAGTGATAATTCACGTGCAATAGTTATTTACAGTCAAAAAATTAAACATTAAAAAATTTCCATTTCTGACCATCTGGAGAAATTTCGACAGGTCACGGGATATCGTTTTTCATCAGAAAATGGATTTTTTGGACTTTAGAAAAATTGATTCAAAATATCATTTGGATTGTGCCTCATGTTGAATAACTACTTTTTAAAGCCTCAATGTGACCAAAATTGCCATTTGTACAGACTTTTTCTCCTACTAGAAGCTTCTATTTCGAACAATTGCAGGCATTAAAATGACCCTAAACACACTTATTTTAGTTCCAAAAGTGATAATTCACATGCAATAGTCATTTACAGTCAAAAAATAAAACATTAAAAAATTACCATTTCTGACCATCTGGAGAAATTTCGACAGGTCACGGGTCATCGTTTTTCATCAGAAAATTGATTTTTTGGACTTTAGAAAAATTGATTCAAAATATCATTTTGATTGTGCCTCATGTTGAATAACTACTTTTTAAAGCCTCAATGTGACCAAAATTGCCATTTTTACAGACTTTTTCTCCTACTAGAAGCTTCTATTTCGAACAATTTCAGGCATTAAAATGACTCTAAACACACTTATTTTAGTTCCAAAAGTGATAATTCACATGCAATAGTCATTTACAGTCAAAAAATTAAACATTAAAAAATTACCATTTCTGACCATCTGGAGAAAGTTCAACAGGTCACGGGTCATCGTTTTTCATCAAAAAATGTATTTTTTTGACTTTAGAAAAATTGATTAAAAATGTCATTTGGATTGTTCCTCATGTTTAATAACTACTTTTTAAAGCCTCAATGTGACCAAAATTGCCATTTTTACACACTTTTTCTCCTACTAGAAGCTTCTATCTCGACCAATTTCAGGCATTAAAATGACTCTAAACACACTTCTTTTAGTTCCAAAAGTGATAATTCATATGCAATAGTCATTTACAGTCAAAAAAATTAAACATTAAAAAAATACCATTTCTGACCATCTGGAGAAAGTTCAACAGGTCACGGGTCATCGTTTTTCATCAGAAAATTGATTTTTGGACTTTAGAAAAATTGATTCAAAATGTCATTTGAATTGTGCCTCATGTTGAATCACTACTTTTTAAAGCCTCGATGTGACCAAAATTGCCATTTTTACAGACTTTTTCTCCTACTAGAAGCTTCTATTTCGACCAACTTCAGGCATTAAAATGACTCTAAACACACTTATTTTAGTTCCACAAGTGATAATTCACTTGCAATAGTCATTTACAGTCAAAAAAATTAAACATTAAAAAATTTCCATTTCTGACCATCTGGAGAAATTTCGACAGGTCACGGGTCATCGTTTTTCATCAGAAAATGGATTTTTTGGACTTTAGAAAAATTGATTCAAAATATCATTTGGATTGTGCCTCATGTTGAATAACTACTTTTTAAAGCCTCAATGTGACCAAAATTGCCATTTGTACAGACTTTTTCTCCTACTAGAAGCTTCTATTTCGAACAATTTCAGGCATTAAAATGACTCTAAACACAATTATTTTAGTTCCAAAAGTGATAATTCACATGCAATAGTCATTTACAGTAAAAAAATAAAACATTAAAAAATTACCATTTCTGACCATCTGGAGAAATTTTGACAGGTCACGGGTCATCGTTTTTCATCAGAAAATGGATTTTTTGGACTTTAGAAAAATTGATTCAAAATGTCATTTGGATTGTGCCTCATGTTGAATAACTACTTTTTAAAGCCTCAATGTGACCAAAATTGCCATTTTTACAGACTTTTTCTCCTACTAGAAGCTTCTATTTCGACCAATTTCAGGCATTAAAATGACTCTAAACACACTTATTTTAGTTCCAAAAGTGATAATTCACATGCAATAGTCATTTACAGTCAAAAAATAAAACATTAAAAAATTACCATTTCTGACCATCTGGAGAAATTTCGACAGGTCGCGGGTCATCGTTTTTCATCAGAAAATGGATTTTTTGGACTTTAGAATAAATTGATTCAAAATGTCATTTGGATTGTGCCTCATGTTGAATAACTACTTTTTAAAGCCTCAATGTGACCAAAATTGCCATTTTTACAGACTTTTTCTCCTACTAGAAGCTTCTATTTCGACCAATTTCAGGCATTAAAATGACTCTAAACACACTTATTTTAGTTCCAAAAGTGATAATTCACATGCGATAGTCATTTACAGTCAAAAAATTAAACATTAAAAAATTACCATTTCTGACCATCTGGAGAATTTTCGACAGGTCGCGGGTCATCGTTTTTCATCAGAAAATGGATTTTTTGGACTTTAGAAAAATTGATTCAAAATGTCATTTGGATTGTGCCTCATGTTGAATAACTACTTTTTAAAGCCTCAATGTGACCAAAATTGCCATTTTTACAGACTTTTTCTCCTACTAGAAGCTTCTATTTCGACCAATTTCAGGCATTAAAATGACTCTAAACACACTTATTTTAGTTCCAAAAGTGATAATTCACATGCAATAGTCATTTACAGTCAAAAAATTAAACATTAAAAAATTACCATTTCTGACCATCTGGAGAAAGTTCAACAGGTCACGGGTCATCGTTTTTCATCAGAAAATTGATTTTTTCGGCTTTATAAAAATTGATTCAAAATGTCATTTGGATTGTGCCTCATGTTGAATAACTACTTATTAAAGCCTCAATGTGACCAAAATTGCCATTTTTACAGACTTTTTCTCCTTCTCAGAAGCTTCTATTATGACTAATTTCAGGCATTAAGACGACTCTAAACACACTTATTTTAGTTCCACAAGTGATAATTCACATGCGATAGTCATTTACAGTCAAAAAATTAAACATTAAAAAATTACCATTTCTGACCATCTGGAGAAATTTCGACAGGTCGCGGGTCATCGTTTTTCATCAGAAAATGGATTTTTTGGACTTTAGAAAAATTGATTCAAAATATCATTTGGATTGTTCCTCATGTTGAATAACTACTTTTTAAAGCCTCAATGTGACCAAAATTGCCATTTTTACACACTTTTTCTCCTACTAGAAGCTTCTATTTCGACCAATTTCAGGCATTAAAATGACTCTAAACACACTTCTTTTAGTTCCAAAAGTGATAATTCATATGCAATAGTCATTTACAGTCAAAAAAATTAAACATTCAAAAATTACCATTTCTGACCATCTGGAGAAAGTTAAAGAGGTCACGGGTCATCGTTTTTCATCAGAAAATTGATTTTTGGACTTTAGAAAAATTGATTCAAAATGTCATTTGAATTGTGCCTCATGTTGAATAACTACTTTTTAAAGCCTCGACGTGACCAAAATTGCCATTTTTACAGACTTTTTCTCCTACTGGAAGCTTCTATTTCGACCAACTTCAGGCATTAAAATGACTCTAAACACACTTATTTTAGTTCCACAAGTTATAATTCACTTGCAATAGTCATTTACAGTCAAAAAATTAAACATTAAAAAATGTCCATTTCTGACCATCTGGAGAAATTTCGACAGATCACGGGTTATCGTTTTTCATCAGAAAATTTATTTTTTGGACTTTAGAAAAATTGATTCAAAATATCATTTGGATTGTGCCTCATGTTGAATAACTACTTTATAAAGCGTCAATGTGACCAAAATTGCCATTTGTACAGACTTTTTCTCCTACTAGAAGCTTCTATTTCAAACAATTGCAGGCATTGAAATGACCCTAAACACACTTATTTTAGTTCCAAAAGTGATAATTCACATGCAATAGTCATTTACAGTCAACAAATAAAACATTAAAAAATTACCATTTCTGACCATCTGGAGAAATTTCGACAGGTCACGGGTCATCGTTTTTCATCAGAAAATTGATTTTTTGGACTTTAGAAAAATTGATTCAAAATATCATTTGGATTGTGCCTCATGTTGAATAACTACTTTTTAAAGCCTCAATGTGACCAAAATTGCCATTTTTACAGACTTTTTCTCCTACTAGAAGCTTCTATTTCGAACAATTTCAGGCATTAAAATGACTCTAAACACACTTATTTTAGTTCCAAAAGTGATAATTCACATGCAATAGTCATTTACAGTCAAAAAAATAAAACATTCAAAAATTACCATTTCTGACCATCTGGAGAAATTTCGACAGGTCGCGGGTCATCGTTTTTCATCAGAAAATGGATTTTTTGGACTTTAGAAAAATTGATTCAAAATGTCATTTGGATTGTGCCTCATGTGGAATAACTACTTTTTAAAGCCTCAATGTGACCAAAATTGCCATTTTTACAGACTTTTTCTCCTACTAGAAGCTTCTATTTCGACCAATTTCAGGCATTAAAATGACTCTAAACACACTTATTTTAGTTCCAAAAGTGATAATTCACATGCAATAGTCATTTACAGTCAAAAAATAAAACATTAAAAAATTACCATTTCTGACCATCTGGAGAAATTTCGACAGGTCGCGGGTCATCGTTTTTCATCAGAAAATGGATTTTTTGGACTTTAGAAAAAATTGATTCAAAATGTCATTTGGATTGTGCCTCATGTTGAATAACTACTTTTTAAAACCTCAATGTGACCAAAATTGCCATTTTTACAGACTTTTTCTCCTACTAGAAGCTTCTATTTCGACCAATTTCAGGCATTAAAATGACTCTAAACACACTTATTTTAGTTCCAAAAGTGATAATTCACATGCGATAGTCATTTACAGTCAAAAAATTAAACATTAAAAAATTACCATTTCTGACCATCTGGAGAAATTTCGACAGGTCGCGGGTCATCGTTTTTCATCAGAAAATGGATTTTTTGGACTTTAGAAAAATTGATTAAAAATGTCATTTGGATTGTTCCTCATGTTGAATAACTACTTTTTAAAGCCTCAATGTCACCAAAATTGCCATTTTTACACACTTTTTCTCCTACTAGAAGCTTCTATCTTGACCAATTTCAGGCATTAAAATGACTCTAAACACACTTCTTTTAGTTCCAAAAGTGATAATTCATATGCAATAGTCATTTACAGTCAAAAAAATTAAACATTAAAAAAATACCATTTCTGACCATCTGGAGAAAGTTCAACAGGTCACGGGTCATCGTTTTTCATCAGAAAATTGATTTTTGGACTTTAGAAAAATTGATTCAAAATGTCATTTGAATTGTGCCTCATGTTGAATAACTACTTTTTAAAGCCTCCATGTGACCAAAATTGCCATTTTTACAGACTTTTTCTCCTACTAGAAGCTTCTATTTCGACCAACTTCAGGCATTAAAATGACTCTAAACACACTTATTTTAGTTCCAAAAGTGATAATTCACATGCAATAGTCATTTACAGTCAAAAAATAAAACATTAAAAAATTACCATTTCTGACCATCTGGAGAAATTTCAACAGGTCACGGGTCATCGTTTTTCATCAGAAAATTGATTTTTTGGACTTTAGAAAAATTGATTCAAAATATCATTTGGATTGTGCCTCATGTTGAATAACTACTTTTTAAAGCCTCAATGTGACCAAAATTGCCATTTTTACAGACTTTTTCTCCTACTAGAAGCTTCTATTTCGAACAATTTCAGGCATTTAAATGACTCTAAACACACTTATTTTAGTTCCAAAAGTGATAATTCACATGCAATAGTCATTTACAGTCAAAAAATAAAACATTCAAAAATTACCATTTCTGACCATCTGGAGAAATTTCGACAGTTCGCGGGTCATCGTTTTTCATCAGAAAATGGATTTTTTGGACTTTAGAAAAATTGATTCAAAATATCATTTGGATTGTGCCTCATGTTGAATAACTACTTTTTAAAGCCTCAATGTGACCAAAATTGCCATTTGTACAGACTTTTTCTCCTACTAGAAGCTTCTATTTCGAACAATTGCAGGCATTAAAATGACCCTAAACACACTTATTTTAGTTCCAAAAGTGATAATTCACATGCAATAGTCATTTACAGTCAAAAAATAAAACATTAAAAAATTACCATTTCTGACCATCTGGAGAAATTTCGACAGGTCACGGGTCATCGTTTTTCATCAGAAAATTGATTTTTTTGGACTTCAGAAAAATTGATTCAAAATATCATTTGGATTGTGCCTCATGTTGAATAACTACTTTTTAAAGCCTCAATGTGACCAAAATTGCCATTTTTACAGACTTTTTCTCCTACTAGAAGCTTCTATTTCGAACAATTTCAGGCATTAAAATGACTCTAAACACACTTATTTTAGTTCCAAAAGTGATAATTCACATGCAATAGTCATTTACAGTCAAAAAATAAAACATTCAAAAATTACCATTTCTGACCATCTGGAGAAATTTCGACAGGTCGCGGGTCATCGTTTTTCATCAGAAAATGGATTTTTTAGACTTTAGAAAAATTGATTCAAAATGTCATTTGGATTGTGCCTCATGTTGAATAACTACTTTTTAAAGCCTCAATGTGACCAAAATTGCCATTTTCACAGACTTTTTCTCCTACTAGAAGCTTCTATTTCGACCAACTTCAGGCATTAAAATGACTCTAAACACACTTATTTTAGTTCCACAAGTGATAATTCACTTGCAATAGTCATTTACAGTCAAAAAATTAAACATTAAAAAATTTCCATTTCTGACCATCTGGAGAAATTTCGACAGGTCACGGGTTATCGTTTTTCATCAGAAAATGGATTTTTTGGACTTTAGAAAAATTGATTCAAAATATCATTTGGATTGTGCCTCATGTTGAATAACTACTTTTTAAAGCCTCAATGTGACCAAAATTGCCTTTTGTACAGACTTTTTCTCCTACTAGAAGCTTCTATTTCGACCAACTTCAGGCATTAAAATGACTCTAAACACACTTATTTTAGTTCCACAAGTGATAATTCACTTGCAATAGTTATTTACAGTCAAAAAATTAAACATTAAAAAATTTCCATTTCTGACCATCTGGAGAAATTTCGACAGGTCACGGGATATCGTTTTTCATCAGAAAATGGATTTTTTGGACTTTAGAAAAATTGATTCAAAATATCATTTGGATTGTGCCTCATGTTGAATAACTACTTTTTAAAGCCTCAATGTGACCAAAATTGCCATTTGTACAGACTTTTTCTGCTACTAGAAGCTTCTATTTCGAACAATTGCAGGCATTAAAATGACCCTAAACACGCTTATTTTAGTTCCAAAAGTGATAATTCACATGCAATAGTCATTTACAGTCAAAAAATAAAACATTAAAAAATTACCATTTCTGACCATCTGGAGAAATTTCGACAGGTCACGGGTCATCGTTTTTCATCAGAAAATTGATTTTTTGGACTTTAGAAAAATTGATTCAAAATATCATTTGGATTGTGCCTCATGTTGAATAACTACTTTTTAAAGCCTCAATGTGACCAAAATTGCCATTTTTACAGACTTTTTCTCCTACTAGAAGCTTCTATTTCGAACAATTTCAGGCATTAAAATGACTCTAAACACACTTATTTTAGTTCCAAAAGTGATAATTCACATGCAATAGTCATTTACAGTCAAAAAAATAAAACATTCAAAAATTACCATTTCTGACCATCTGGAGAAATTTCGACAGGTCGCGGGTCATCGTTTTTCATCAGAAAATGGATTTTTTGGACTTTAGAAAAATTGATTCAAAATGTCATTTGGATTGTGCCTCATGTGGAATAACTACTTTTTAAAGCCTCAATGTGACCAAAATTGCCATTTTTACAGACTTTTTCTCCTACTAGAAGCTTCTATTTCGACCAATTTCAGGCATTAAAATGACTCTAAACACACTTATTTTAGTTCCAAAAGTGATAATTCACATGCAATAGTCATTTACAGTCAAAAAATAAAACATTAAAAAATTACCATTTCTGACCATCTGGAGAAATTTCGACAGGTCGCGGGTCATCGTTTTTCATCAGAAAATGGATTTTTTGGACTTTAGAAAAAATTGATTCAAAATGTCATTTGGATTGTGCCTCATGTTGAATAACTACTTTTTAAAACCTCAATGTCACCAAAATTGCCATTTTTACACACTTTTTCTCCTACTAGAAGCTTCTATCTTGACCAATTTCAGGCATTAAAATGACTCTAAACACACTTCTTTTAGTTCCAAAAGTGATAATTCATATGCAATAGTCATTTACAGTCAAAAAAATTAAACATTAAAAAAATACCATTTCTGACCATCTGGAGAAAGTTCAACAGGTCACGGGTCATCGTTTTTCATCAGAAAATTGATTTTTGGACTTTAGAAAAATTGATTCAAAATGTCATTTGAATTGTGCCTCATGTTGAATAACTACTTTTTAAAGCCTCCATGTGACCAAAATTGCCATTTTTACAGACTTTTTCTCCTACTAGAAGCTTCTATTTCGACCAACTTCAGGCATTAAAATGACTCTAAACACACTTATTTTAGTTCCAAAAGTGATAATTCACATGCAATAGTCATTTACAGTCAAAAAATAAAACATTAAAAAATTACCATTTCTGACCATCTGGAGAAATTTCAACAGGTCACGGGTCATCGTTTTTCATCAGAAAATTGATTTTTTGGACTTTAGAAAAATTGATTCAAAATATCATTTGGATTGTGCCTCATGTTGAATAACTACTTTTTAAAGCCTCAATGTGACCAAAATTGCCATTTTTACAGACTTTTTCTCCTACTAGAAGCTTCTATTTCGAACAATTTAAGGCATTTAAATGACTCTAAACACACTTATTTTAGTTCCAAAAGTGATAATTCACATGCAATAGTCATTTACAGTCAAAAAATAAAACATTCAAAAATTACCATTTCTGACCATCTGGAGAAATTTCGACAGTTCGCGGGTCATCGTTTTTCATCAGAAAATGGATTTTTTGGACTTTAGAAAAATTGATTCAAAATATCATTTGGATTGTGCCTCATGTTGAATAACTACTTTTTAAAGCCTCAATGTGACCAAAATTGCCATTTGTACAGACTTTTTCTCCTACTAGAAGCTTCTATTTCGAACAATTGCAGGCATTAAAATGACTCTAAACACACTTATTTTAGTTCCAAAAGTGATAATTCACATGCAATAGTCATTTACAGTCAAAAAATAAAACATTCAAAAATTACCATTTCTGACCATCTGGAGAAATTTCGACAGGTCGCGGGTCATCGTTTTTCATCAGAAAATGGATTTTTTAGACTTTAGAAAAATTGATTCAAAATGTCATTTGGATTGTGCCTCATGTTGAATAACTACTTTTTAAAGCCTCAATGTGACCAAAATTGCCATTTTCACAGACTTTTTCTCCTACTAGAAGCTTCTATTTCGACCAACTTCAGGCATTAAAATGACTCTAAACACACTTATTTTAGTTCCACAAGTGATAATTCACTTGCAATAGTCATTTACAGTCAAAAAATTAAACATTAAAAAATTTCCATTTCTGACCATCTGGAGAAATTTCGACAGGTCACGGGTTATTGTTTTTCATCAGAAAATGGATTTTTTGGACTTTAGAAAAATTGATTCAAAATATCATTTGGATTGTGCCTCATGTTGAATAACTACTTTTTAAAGCCTCAATGTGACCAAAATTGCCTTTTGTACAGACTTTTTCTCCTACTAGAAGCTTCTATTTCGACCAACTTCAGGCATTAAAATGACTCTAAACACACTTATTTTAGTTCCACAAGTGATAATTCACTTGCAATAGTTATTTACAGTCAAAAAATTAAACATTAAAAAATTTCCATTTCTGACCATCTGGAGAAATTTCGACAGGTCACGGGATATCGTTTTTCATCAGAAAATGGATTTTTTGGACTTTAGAAAAATTGATTCAAAATATCATTTGGATTGTGCCTCATGTTGAATAACTACTTTTTAAAGCCTCAATGTGACCAAAATTGCCATTTGTACAGACTTTTTCTGCTACTAGAAGCTTCTATTTCGAACAATTGCAGGCATTAAAATGACCCTAAACACGCTTATTTTAGTTCCAAAAGTGATAATTCACATGCAATAGTCATTTACAGTCAAAAAATAAAACATTAAAAAATTACCATTTCTGACCATCTGGAGAAATTTCGACAGGTCACGGGTCATCGTTTTTCATCAGAAAATTGATTTTTTGGACTTTAGAAAAATTGATTCAAAATATCATTTTGATTGTGCCTCATGTTGAATAACTACTTTTTAAAGCCTCAATGTGACCAAAATTGCCATTTTTACAGACTTTTTCTCCTACTAGAAGCTTCTATTTCGAACAATTTCAGGCATTAAAATGACTCTAAACACACTTATTTTAGTTCCAAAAGTGATAATTCACATGCAATAGTCATTTACAGTCAAAAAATTAAACATTAAAAAATTACCATTTCTGACCATCTGGAGAAAGTTCAACAGGTCACGGGTCATCGTTTTTCATCAAAAAATTTATTTTTTCGACTTTAGAAAAGTTGTTTCAAAATGTCATTGGGATTGTGCCTCATGTTGAATAACTACTTTTTAAAGCCTCAATGTGACCAAAATTGCCATTTTTACAGACTTTTTCTCCTACTAGAAGCTTCTATTTCGACCAATTTCAGGCATTAAAATGACTCTAAACACACTTATTTTAGTTCCAAAAGTGATAATTCACATGCAATAGTCATTTACAGTAAAAAAATAAAACATTCAAAAATTACCATTTCTGACCATCTGGAGAAATTTCGACAGGTCGCGGGTCATCGTTTTTCATCAGAAAATGGATTTTTTGGACTTTAGAAAAATTGATTCAAAATGTCATTTGGATTGTGCCTCATGTTGAATAACTACTTTTTAAAGCCTCAATGTGACCAAAATTGCCATTTTCACAGACTTTTTCTCCTACTAGAAGCTTCTATTTCGACCAACTTCAGGCATTAAAATGACTCTAAACACACTTATTTTAGTTCCACAAGTGATAATTCCCTTGCAATAGTCATTTACAGTCAAAAAATTAAACATTAAAAAATTTCCATTTCTGACCATCTGGAGAAATTTCGACAGGTCACGGGTTATCGTTTTTCATCAGAAAATGGATTTTTTGGACTTTAGAAAAATTGATTCAAAATATCATTTGGATTGTGCCTCATGTTGAATAACTACTTTTTAAAGCCTCAATGTGACCAAAATTGCCATTTGTACAGACTTTTTCTCCTACTAGAAGCTTCTATTTCGACCAACTTCAGGCATTAAAATGACTCTAAACACACTTATTTTAGTTCCACAAGTGATAATTCACGTGCAATAGTTATTTACAGTCAAAAAATTAAACATTAAAAAATTTCCATTTCTGACCATCTGGAGAAATTTCGACAGGTCACGGGATATCGTTTTTCATCAGAAAATGGATTTTTTGGACTTTAGAAAAATTGATTCAAAATATCATTTGGATTGTGCCTCATGTTGAATAACTACTTTTTAAAGCCTCAATGTGACCAAAATTGCCATTTGTACAGACTTTTTCTCCTACTAGAAGCTTCTATTTCGAACAATTGCAGGCATTAAAATGACCCTAAACACACTTATTTTAGTTCCAAAAGTGATAATTCACATGCAATAGTCATTTACAGTCAAAAAATAAAACATTAAAAAATTACCGTTTCTGACCATCTGGAGAAATTTCAACAGGTCACGGGTCATCGTTTTTCATCAGAAAATTGATTTTTTGGACTTTAGAAAAATTGATTCAAAATATCATTTTGATTGTGCCTCATGTTGAATAACTACTTTTTAAAGCCTCAATGTGACCAAAATTGCCATTTTTACAGACTTTTTCTCCTACTAGAAGCTTCTATTTCGAACAATTTCAGGCATTAAAATGACTCTAAACACACTTATTTTAGTTCCAAAAGTGATAATTCACATGCAATAGTCATTTACAGTCAAAAAATTAAACATTAAAAAATTACCATTTCTGACCATCTGGAGAAAGTTCAACAGGTCACGGGTCATCGTTTTTCATCAAAAAATGTATTTTTTTGACTTTAGAAAAGTTGTTTCAAAATGTCATTGGGATTGTGCCTCATGTTGAATAACTACTTTTTAAAGCCTCAATGTGACCAAAATTGCCATTTTTACAGACTTTTTCTCCTACTAGAAGCTTCTATTTCGACCAATTTCAGGCATTAAAATGACTCTAAACACACTTATTTTAGTTCCAAAAGTGATAATTCACATGCAATAGTCATTTACAGTCAAAAAATAAAACATTCAAAAATTACCATTTCTGACCATCTGGAGAAATTTCGACAGGTCGCGGGTCATCGTTTTTCATCAGAAAATGGATTTTTTGGACTTTAGAAAAATTGATTCAAAATGTCATTTGGATTGTGCCTCATGTTGAATAACTACTTTTTAAAGCCTCAATGTGACCAAAATTGCCATTTTTACAGACTTTTTCTCCTACTAGAAGCTTCTATTTCGACCAATTTCAGGCATTAAAATGACTCTAAACACACTTATTTTAGTTCCAAAAGTGATAATTCAAATGCAATAGTCATTTACAGTCAAAAAATAAAACATTAAAAAATTACCATTTCTGACCATCTGGAGAAATTTCGACAGGTCGCGGGTCATCGTTTTTCATCAGAAAATGGATTTTTTGGACTTTAGAAAAAATTGATTCAAAATGTCATTTGGATTGTGCCTCATGTTGAATAACTACTTTTTAAAACCTCAATGTGACCAAAATTGCCATTTTTACAGACTTTTTCTCCTACTAGAAGCTTCTATTTCGACCAATTTCAGGCATTAAAATGACTCTAAACACACTTATTTTAGTTCCAAAAGTGATAATTCACATGCGATAGTCATTTACAGTCAAAAAATTAAACATTAAAAAATTACCATTTCTGACCATCTGGAGAAATTTCGACAGGTCGCGGGTCATCGTTTTTCATCAGAAAATGGATTTTTTGGACTTTAGAAAAATTGATTAAAAATGTAATTTGGATTGTTCCTCATGTTGAATAACTACTTTTTAAAGCCTCAATGTGACCAAAATTGCCATTTTTACAAACTTTTTCTCCTACTAGAAGCTTCTATTTCGACCAACTTCAGGCATTAAAATGACTCTAAACACACTTATTTTAGTTCCACAAGTGATAATTCACTTGCAATAGTCATTTACAGTCAAAAAATTAAACATTAAAAAATTTCCATTTCTGACCATCTGGAGAAATTTCGACAGGTCACGGGTCATCGTTTTTCATCAGAAAATGGATTTTTTGGACTTTAGAAAAATTGATTCAAAATGTCATTTGGATTGTGCCTCATGTTGAATAACTACTTTTTAAAGCCTCAATGTGACCAAAATTGCCATTTTTACAGACTTTTTCTCCTACTAGAAGCTTCTATTTCGACCAATTTCAGGCATTAAAATGACTCTAAACACACTTATTTTAGTTCCAAAAGTGATAATTCACATGCAATAGTCATTTACAGTCAAAAAATAAAACATTAAAAAATTACCATTTCTGACCATCTGGAGAAATTTCGACAGGTCGCGGGTCATCGTTTTTCATCAGAAAATGGATTTTTTGGACTTTAGAAAAATTGGTTCAAAATGTCATTTGGATTGTGCCTCATGTTGAATACCTACTTTTTAAAGCCTCAATGTGACCAAAATTGCCATTTTTACAGACTTTTTCTCCTACTAGAAGCTTCTATTTCGACCAACTTCAGGCATTAAAATGACTCTAAACACACTTATTTTAGTTCCACAAGTGATAATTCACTTGCAATAGTCATTTACAGTCAAAAAATTAAACATTAAAAAATTTCCATTTCTGACGATCTGGAGAAATTTCGACAGGTCACGGGTTATCGTTTTTCATCAGAAAATGGATTTTTTGGACTTTAGAAAAATTGATTCAAGATGTCATTTGGATTGTGCCTCATGTTGAATAACTACTTTTTAAAGCCTCAATGTGACCAAAATTGCCATTTTCACAGACTTTTTCTCCTACTAGAAGCTTCTATTTCGACCAACTTCAGGCATTAAAATGACTCTAAACACACTTATTTTAGTTCCACAAGTGATAATTCCCTTGCAATAGTCATTTACAGTCAAAAAATTAAACATTAAAAAATTTCCATTTCTGACCATCTGGAGAAATTTCGACAGGTCACGGGTTATCGTTTTTCATCAGAAAATGGATTTTTTGGACTTTAGAAAAATTGATTCAAAATATCATTTGGATTGTGCCTCATGTTGAATAACTACTTTTTAAAGCCTCAATGTGACCAAAATTGCCATTTGTACAGACTTTTTCTCCTACTAGAAGCTTCTATTTCGACCAACTTCAGGCATTAAAATGACTCTAAACACACTTATTTTAGTTCCACAAGTGATAATTCACGTGCAATAGTTATTTACAGTCAAAAAATTAAACATTAAAAAATTTCCATTTCTGACCATCTGGAGAAATTTCGACAGGTCACGGGATATCGTTTTTCATCAGAAAATGGATTTTTTGGACTTTAGAAAAATTGATTCAAAATATCATTTGGATTGTGCCTCATGTTGAATAACTACTTTTTAAAGCCTCAATGTGACCAAAATTGCCATTTGTACAGACTTTTTCTCCTACTAGAAGCTTCTATTTCGAACAATTGCAGGCATTAAAATGACCCTAAACACACTTATTTTAGTTCCAAAAGTGATAATTCACATGCAATAGTCATTTACAGTCAAAAAATAAAACATTAAAAAATTACCGTTTCTGACCATCTGGAGAAATTTCAACAGGTCACGGGTCATCGTTTTTCATCAGAAAATTGATTTTTTGGACTTTAGAAAAATTGATTCAAAATATCATTTTGATTGTGCCTCATGTTGAATAACTACTTTTTAAAGCCTCAATGTGACCAAAATTGCCATTTTTACAGACTTTTTCTCCTACTAGAAGCTTCTATTTCGAACAATTTCAGGCATTAAAATGACTCTAAACACACTTATTTTAGTTCCAAAAGTGATAATTCACATGCAATAGTCATTTACAGTCAAAAAATTAAACATTAAAAAATTACCATTTCTGACCATCTGGAGAAAGTTCAACAGGTCACGGGTCATCGTTTTTCATCAAAAAATGTATTTTTTTGACTTTAGAAAAGTTGTTTCAAAATGTCATTGGGATTGTGCCTCATGTTGAATAACTACTTTTTAAAGCCTCAATGTGACCAAAATTGCCATTTTTACAGACTTTTTCTCCTACTAGAAGCTTCTATTTCGACCAATTTCAGGCATTAAAATGACTCTAAACACACTTATTTTAGTTCCAAAAGTGATAATTCACATGCAATAGTCATTTACAGTCAAAAAATAAAACATTCAAAAATTACCATTTCTGACCATCTGGAGAAATTTCGACAGGTCGCGGGTCATCGTTTTTCATCAGAAAATGGATTTTTTGGACTTTAGAAAAATTGATTCAAAATGTCATTTGGATTGTGCCTCATGTTGAATAACTACTTTTTAAAGCCTCAATGTGACCAAAATTGCCATTTTTACAGACTTTTTCTCCTACTAGAAGCTTCTATTTCGACCAATTTCAGGCATTAAAATGACTCTAAACACACTTATTTTAGTTCCAAAAGTGATAATTCAAATGCAATAGTCATTTACAGTCAAAAAATAAAACATTAAAAAATTACCATTTCTGACCATCTGGAGAAATTTCGACAGGTCGCGGGTCATCGTTTTTCATCAGAAAATGGATTTTTTGGACTTTAGAAAAAATTGATTCAAAATGTCATTTGGATTGTGCCTCATGTTGAATAACTACTTTTTAAAACCTCAATGTGACCAAAATTGCCATTTTTACAGACTTTTTCTCCTACTAGAAGCTTCTATTTCGACCAATTTCAGGCATTAAAATGACTCTAAACACACTTATTTTAGTTCCAAAAGTGATAATTCACATGCGATAGTCATTTACAGTCAAAAAATTAAACATTAAAAAATTACCATTTCTGACCATCTGGAGAAATTTCGACAGGTCGCGGGTCATCGTTTTTCATCAGAAAATGGATTTTTTGGACTTTAGAAAAATTGATTAAAAATGTAATTTGGATTGTTCCTCATGTTGAATAACTACTTTTTAAAGCCTCAATGTGACCAAAATTGCCATTTTTACAAACTTTTTCTCCTACTAGAAGCTTCTATTTCGACCAACTTCAGGCATTAAAATGACTCTAAACACACTTATTTTAGTTCCACAAGTGATAATTCACTTGCAATAGTCATTTACAGTCAAAAAATTAAACATTAAAAAATTTCCATTTCTGACCATCTGGAGAAATTTCGACAGGTCACGGGTCATCGTTTTTCATCAGAAAATGGATTTTTTGGACTTTAGAAAAATTGATTCAAAATGTCATTTGGATTGTGCCTCATGTTGAATAACTACTTTTTAAAGCCTCAATGTGACCAAAATTGCCATTTTTACAGACTTTTTCTCCTACTAGAAGCTTCTATTTCGACCAATTTCAGGCATTAAAATGACTCTAAACACACTTATTTTAGTTCCAAAAGTGATAATTCACATGCAATAGTCATTTACAGTCAAAAAATAAAACATTAAAAAATTACCATTTCTGACCATCTGGAGAAATTTCGACAGGTCGCGGGTCATCGTTTTTCATCAGAAAATGGATTTTTTGGACTTTAGAAAAATTGGTTCAAAATGTCATTTGGATTGTGCCTCATGTTGAATACCTACTTTTTAAAGCCTCAATGTGACCAAAATTGCCATTTTTACAGACTTTTTCTCCTACTAGAAGCTTCTATTTCGACCAACTTCAGGCATTAAAATGACTCTAAACACACTTATTTTAGTTCCACAAGTGATAATTCACTTGCAATAGTCATTTACAGTCAAAAAATTAAACATTAAAAAATTTCCATTTCTGACGATCTGGAGAAATTTCGACAGGTCACGGGTTATCGTTTTTCATCAGAAAATGGATTTTTTGGACTTTAGAAAAATTGATTCAAGATGTCATTTGGATTGTGCCTCATGTTGAATAACTACTTTTTAAAGCCTCAATGTGACCAAAATTGCCATTTTTACAGACTTTTTCTCCTACTAGAAGCTTCTATTTCGACCAATTTCAGGCATTAAAATGGCTCTAAACACACTTATTTTAGTTCCAAAAGTGATAATTCACATGCAATAGTCATTTACAGTCAAAAAATAAAACATTAAAAAATTACCATTTCTGACCATCTGGAGAAATTTCGACAGGTCGCGGGTCATCGTTTTTCATCAGAAAATGGATTTTTTGGACTTTAGAAAAATTGATTAAAAATGTCATTTGGATTGTTCCTCATGTTGAATAACTACTTTTTAAAGCCTCAATGTGACCAAAATTGCCATTTTTACAAACTTTTTCTCCTACTCGAAGCTTCTATCTTGACCAATTTCAGGCATTAAAATGACTCTAAACACACTTCTTTTAGTTCCAAAAGTGATAATTCATATGCAATAGTCATTTACAGTCAAAAAAATTAAACATTAAAAAAATACCATTTCTGACCATCTGGAGAAAGTTCAACAGGTCACGGGTCATCGTTTTTCATCAGAAAATTGATTTTTGGACTTTAGAAAAATTGATTCAAAATGTCATTTGAATTGTGCCTCATGTTGAATAACTACTTTTTAAAGCCTCGATGTGACCAAAATTGCCATTTTTACAGACTTTTTCTCCTACTAGAAGCTTCTATTTCGACCAACTTCAGGCATTAAAATGACTCTAAACACACTTATTTTAGTTCCAAAAGTGATAATTCACATGCAATAGTCATTTACAGTCAAAAAATAAAACATTAAAAAATTACCATTTCTGACCATCTGGAGAAATTTCAACAGGTCACGGGTCATCGTTTTTCATCAGAAAATTGATTTTTTGGACTTCAGAAAAATTGATTCAAAATATCATTTGGATTGTGCCTCATGTTGAATAACTACTTTTTAAAGCCTGAATGTGACCAAAATTGCCATTTTTACAGACTTTTTCTCCCACTAGAAGCTTCTATTTCGAACAATTTCAGGCATTTAAATGACTCTAAACACACTTATTTTAGTTCCAAAAGTGATAATTCACATGCAATAGTCATTTACAGTCAAAAAATAAAACATTCAAAAATTACCATTTCTGACCATCTGGAGAAATTTCGACAGGTCACGGGTCATCGTTTTTCATCAGAAAATTGATTTTTTGGACTATAGAAAAATTGATTCAAAATATCATTTGGATTGTGCCTCATGTTGAATAACTACTTTTTAAAGCCTCAATGTGACCAAAATTGCCATTTTTACAGACTTTTTCTCCTACTAGAAGCTTCTATTTCGAACAATTTCAGGCATTAAAATGACTCTAAACACACTTATTTTAGTTCCAAAAGTGATAATTCACATGCAATAGTCATTTACAGTCAAAAAATAAAACATTCAAAAATTACCATTTCTGACCATCTGGAGAAATTTCGACAGGTCGCGGCATCGTTTTTCATCAGAAAATGGATTTTTTGGACTTTAGAAAAATTGGTTCAAAATGTCATTTGGATTGTGCCTCATGTTGAATAACTACTTTTTAAAGCCTCAATGTGACCAAAATTGCCATTTTTACAGACTTTTTCTCCTACTAGAAGCTTCTATTTCGACCAATTTCAGGCATTAAAATGACTCTAAACACACTTATTTTAGTTCCAAAAGTGATAATTCATATGCAATAGTCATTTACAGTCAAAAAAATTAAACATTAAAAAATTACCATTTCTGACCATCTGGAGAAAGTTCAACAGGTCACGGGTCATCGTTTTTCATCAGAAAATTGATTTTTGGACTTTAGAAAAAATGATTCAAAATGTCATTTGAATTGTGCCTCATGTTGAATAACTACTTTTTAAAGCCTCAATGTGACCAAAATTGCCATTTTTACAGACTTTTTCTCCTACTAGAAGCTTCTATTTCGACCAACTTCAGGCATTAAAATGACTCTAAACACACTTATTTTAGTTCCACAAGTGATAATTCACTTGCAATAGTCATTTACAGTCAAAAAATTAAACATTAAAAAATTTCCATTTCTGACCATCTGGAGAAATTTCGACAGGTCACGGGTCATCGTTTTTCATCAGAAAATGGATTTTTTGGACTTTAGAAAAACTGATTCAAAATGTCATTTGGATTGTGCCTCATGTTGAATAACTACTTTTTAAAGCCTCAATGTGACCAAAATTGCCATTTTTACAAACTTTTTCTCCTACTAGAAGCTTCTATTTCGACCAACTTCAGGCATTAAAATGACTCTAAACACACTTATTTTAGTTCCAAAAGTGATAATTCACATGCAATAGTCATTTACAGTCAAAAAATAAAACATTCAAAAATTACCATTTCTGACCATCTGGAGAAATTTCGACAGGTCGCGGGTCATCGTTTTTCATCAGAAAATGGATTTTTTGGACTTTAGAAAAATTGGTTCAAAATGTCATTTGGATTGTGCCTCATGTTGAATACCTACTTTTTAAAGCCTCAATGTGACCAAAATTGCCATTTTTACAGACTTTTTCTCCTACTAGAAGCTTCTATTTCGACCAATTTCAGGCATTAAAATGACTCTAAACACACTTATTTTAGTTCCAAAAGTGATAATTTATATGCAATAGTCATTTACAGTCAAAAAAATTAAACATTAAAAAATTACCATTTCTGACCATCTGGAGAAAGTTCAACAGGTCACGGGTCATCGTTTTTCATCAGAAAATTGATTTTTGGACTTTAGAAAAAATGATTCAAAATGTCATTTGAATTGTGCCTCATGTTGAATAACTACTTTTTAAAGCCTCGATGTGACCAAAATTGCCATTTTTACAGACTTTTTCTCCTACTAGAAGCTTCTATTTCGACCAACTTCAGGCATTAAAATGACTCTAAACACACTTATTTTAGTTCCACAAGTGATAATTCACTTGCAATAGTCATTTACAGTCAAAAAATTAAACATTAAAAAATTTCCATTTCTGACCATCTGGAGAAATTTCGACAGGTCACGGGTCATCGTTTTTCATCAGAAAATGGATTTTTTGGACTTTAGAAAAACTGATTCAAAATGTCATTTGGATTGTGCCTCATGTTGAATAACTACTTTTTAAAGCCTCAATGTGACCAAAATTGCCTTTTTTACAGACTTTTTCTCCTACTAGAAGCTTCTATTTCGACCAATTTCAGGCATTAAAATGACTCTAAACACACTTATTTTAGTTCCAAAAGTGATAATTCACATGCAATAGTCATTTACAGTCAAAAAATAAAACATTAAAAAATTACCATTTCTGACCATCTGGAGAAATTTCGACAGGTCACGGGTCATCGTTTTTCATCAGAAAATTGATTTTTGGACTTTAGAAAAATTACTTAAAAATATCATTTGGATTGTTCCTCATGTTGAATAACTACTTTTTAAAGCCTCAATGTGACCAAAATTGCCATTTTTACACACTTTTTCTCCTACTAGAAGCTTCTATTTCGACCAATTGCAGGCATTAAAATGACTCTAAACACACTTCTTTTAATTCCAAAAGTGATAATTCATATGCAATAGTCATTTACAGTCAAAAAAATTAAACATTCAAAAATTACCATTTCTGACCATCTGGAGAAAGTTCAACAGGTCACGGGTCATCGTTTTTCATCAGAAAATTGATTTTTGGACTTTAGAAAAATTGATTCAAAATGTCATTTGAATTGTGCCTCATGTTGAATAACTACTTTTTAAAGCCTCGATGTGACCAAAATTGCCATTTTTACAGACTTTTTCTCCTACTAGAAGCTTCTATTTCGACCAACTTCAGGCATTAAAATGACTCTAAACACACTTATTTTAGTTCCACAAGTGATAATTCACTTGCAATAGTCATTTACAGTCAAAAAATTAAACATTAAAAAATTTCCATTTCTGACCATCTGGAGAAATTTCGACAGGTCACGGGTTATCGTTTTTCATCAGAAAATGGATTTTTTGGACTTTAGAAAAATTGATTCAAAATGTCATTTGGATTGTGCCTCATGTTGCATAACTACTTTTTAAAGCCTCAATGTGACCAAAATTGCCATTTTTACAGACTTTTTCTCCTACTAGAAGCTTCTATTTCGACCAATTTCAGGCATTAAAATGACTCTAAACACACTTATTTTAGTTCCAAAAGTGATAATTCACATGCAATAGTCATTTACAGTCAAAAAATAAAACATTAAAAAATTACCATTTCTGACCATCTGGAGAAATTTCGACAGGTCGCGGGTCATCGTTTTTCATCAGAAAATGGATTTTTTGGACTTTAGAAAAAATGATTAAAAATGTCATTTGGATTGTTCCTCATGTTGAATAACTACTTTTTAAAGCCTCAATGTGACCAAAATTGCCATTTTTACACACTTTTTCTCCTACTAGAAGCTTCTATCTTGACCAATTTCAGGCATTAAAATGACTCTAAACACACTTCTTTTAGTTCCAAAAGTGATAATTCATATGCAATAGTCATTTACAGTCAAAAAAATTAAACATTAAAAAAATACCATTTCTGACCATCTGGAGAAAGTTCAACAGGTCACGGGTCATCGTTTTTCATCAGAAAATTGATTTTTGGACTTTAGAAAAATTGATTCAAAATGTCATTTGAATTGTGCCTCATGTTGAATAACTACTTTTTAAAGCCTCGATGTGACCAAAATTGCCATTTTTACAGACTTTTTCTCCTACTAGAAGCTTCTATTTCGACCAACTTCAGGCATTAAAATGACTCTAAACACACTTATTTTAGTTCCAAAAGTGATAATTCACATGCAATAGTCATTTACAGTCAAAAAATAAAACATTAAAAAATTACCATTTCTGACCATCTGGAGAAATTTCATCAGGTCACGGGTCATCGTTTTTTATCAGAAAATTGATTTTTTGGACTTTAGAAAAATTGATTCAAAATATCATTTGGATTGTGCCTCATGTTGAATAACTACTTTTTGAAGCCTCAATGTGACCAAAATTGCCATTTTTACAGACTTTTTCTCCTACTAGAAGCTTCTATTTCGAACAATTTCAGGCATTTAAATGACTCTAAACACACTTATTTTAGTTCCAAAAGTGATAATTCACATGCAATAGTCATTTACAGTCAAAAAATAAAACATTCAAAAATTACCATTTCTGACCATCTGGAGAAATTTCGACAGGTCGCGGGTCATCGTTTTTCATCAGAAAATGGATTTTTTGGACTTTAGAAAAATTGATTCAAAATATTATTTGGATTGTGCCTCATGTTGAATAACTACTTTTTAAAGCCTCAATGTGACCAAAATTGCCATTTGTACAGACTTTTTCTCCTACTAGAAGCTTCTATTTCGAACAATTGCAGGCATTAAAATGACCCTAAACACACTTATTTTAGTTCCAAAAGTGATAATTCACATGCAATAGTCATTTACAGTCAAAAAATAAAACATTCAAAAATTACCATTTCTGACCATCTGGAGAAATTTCGACAGGTCGCGGCATCGTTTTTCATCAGAAAATGGATTTTTTGGACTTTAGAAAAATTGGTTCAAAATGTCATTTGGATTGTGCCTCATGTTGAATAACTACTTTTTAAAGCCTCAATGTGACCAAAATTGCCATTTTTACAGACTTTTTCTCCTACTAGAAGCTTCTATTTCGACCAATTTCAGGCATTAAAATGACTCTAAACACACTTATTTTAGTTCCAAAAGTGATAATTCATATGCAATAGTCATTTACAGTCAAAAAAATTAAACATTAAAAAATTACCATTTCTGACCATCTGGAGAAAGTTCAACAGGTCACGGGTCATCGTTTTTCATCAGAAAATTGATTTTTGGACTTTAGAAAAAATGATTCAAAATGTCATTTGAATTGTGCCTCATGTTGAATAACTACTTTTTAAAGCCTCAATGTGACCAAAATTGCCATTTTTACAGACTTTTTCTCCTACTAGAAGCTTCTATTTCGACCAACTTCAGGCATTAAAATGACTCTAAACACACTTATTTTAGTTCCACAAGTGATAATTCACTTGCAATAGTCATTTACAGTCAAAAAATTAAACATTAAAAAATTTCCATTTCTGACCATCTGGAGAAATTTCGACAGGTCACGGGTCATCGTTTTTCATCAGAAAATGGATATTTTGGACTTTAGAAAAACTGATTCAAAATGTCATTTGGATTGTGCCTCATGTTGAATAACTACTTTTTAAAGCCTCAATGTGACCAAAATTGCCATTTTTACACACTTTTTCTCCTACTAGAAGCTTCTATTTCGACCAACTTCAGGCATTAAAATGACTCTAAACACACTTATTTTAGTTCCAAAAGTGATAATTCACATGCAATAGTCATTTACAGTCAAAAAATAAAACATTCAAAAATTACCATTTCTGACCATCTGGAGAAATTTCGACAGGTCGCGGGTCATCGTTTTTCATCAGAAAATGGATTTTTTGGACTTTAGAAAAATTGGTTCAAAATGTCATTTGGATTGTGCCTCATGTTGAATACCTACTTTTTAAAGCCTCAATGTGACCAAAATTGCCATTTTTACAGACTTTTTCTCCTACTAGAAGCTTCTATTTCGACCAATTTCAGGCATTAAAATGACTCTAAACACACTTATTTTAGTTCCAAAAGTGATAATTTATATGCAATAGTCATTTACAGTCAAAAAAATTAAACATTAAAAAATTACCATTTCTGACCATCTGGAGAAAGTTCAACAGGTCACGGGTCATCGTTTTTCATCAGAAAATTGATTTTTGGACTTTAGAAAAAATGATTCAAAATGTCATTTGAATTGTGCCTCATGTTGAATAACTACTTTTTAAAGCCTCGATGTGACCAAAATTGCCATTTTTACAGACTTTTTCTCCTACTAGAAGCTTCTATTTCGACCAACTTCAGGCATTAAAATGACTCTAAACACACTTATTTTAGTTCCACAAGTGATAATTCACTTGCAATAGTCATTTACAGTCAAAAAATTAAACATTAAAAAATTTCCATTTCTGACCATCTGGAGAAATTTCGACAGGTCACGGGTCATCGTTTTTCATCAGAAAATGGATTTTTTGGACTTTAGAAAAACTGATTCAAAATGTCATTTGGATTGTGCCTCATGTTGAATAACTACTTTTTAAAGCCTCAATGTGACCAAAATTGCCTTTTTTACAGACTTTTTCTCCTACTAGAAGCTTCTATTTCGACCAATTTCAGGCATTAAAATGACTCTAAACACACTTATTTTAGTTCCAAAAGTGATAATTCACATGCAATAGTCATTTACAGTCAAAAAATAAAACATTAAAAAATTACCATTTCTGACCATCTGGAGAAATTTCGACAGGTCACGGGTCATCGTTTTTCATCAGAAAATTGATTTTTGGACTTTAGAAAAATTGCTTAAAAATATCATTTGGATTGTTCCTCATGTTGAATAACTACTTTTTAAAGCCTCAATGTGACCAAAATTGCCATTTTTACACACTTTTTCTCCTACTAGAAGCTTCTATTTCGACCAATTTCAGGCATTAAAATGACTCTAAACACACTTCTTTTAATTCCAAAAGTGATAATTCATATGCAATAGTCATTTACAGTCAAAAAAATTAAACATTCAAAAATTACCATTTCTGACCATCTGGAGAAAGTTCAACAGGTCACGGGTCATCGTTTTTCATCAGAAAATTGATTTTTGGACTTTAGAAAAATTGATTCAAAATGTCATTTGAATTGTGCCTCATGTTGAATAACTACTTTTTAAAGCCTCGATGTGACCAAAATTGCCATTTTTACAGACTTTTTCTCCTACTAGAAGCTTCTATTTCGACCAACTTCAGGCATTAAAATGACTCTAAACACACTTATTTTAGTTCCACAAGTGATAATTCACTTGCAATAGTCATTTACAGTCAAAAAATTAAACATTAAAAAATTTCCATTTCTGACCATCTGGAGAAATTTCGACAGGTCACGGGTCATCGTTTTTCATCAGAAAATGGATTTTTTGGACTTTAGAAAAACTGATTCAAAATGTCATTTGGATTGTGCCTCATGTTGAATAACTACTTTTTAAAGCCTCAATGTGACCAAAATTGCCATTTTTACACACTTTTTCTCCTACTAGAAGCTTCTATTTCGACCAACTTCAGGCATTAAAATGACTCTAAACACACTTATTTTAGTTCCAAAAGTGATAATTCACATGCAATAGTCATTTACAGTCAAAAAATAAAACATTCAAAAATTACCATTTCTGACCATCTGGAGAAATTTCGACAGGTCGCGGGTCATCGTTTTTCATCAGAAAATGGATTTTTTGGACTTTAGAAAAATTGGTTCAAAATGTCATTTGGATTGTGCCTCATGTTGAATACCTACTTTTTAAAGCCTCAATGTGACCAAAATTGCCATTTTTACAGACTTTTTCTCCTACTAGAAGCTTCTATTTCGACCAATTTCAGGCATTAAAATGACTCTAAACACACTTATTTTAGTTCCAAAAGTGATAATTTATATGCAATAGTCATTTACAGTCAAAAAAATTAAACATTAAAAAATTACCATTTCTGACCATCTGGAGAAAGTTCAACAGGTCACGGGTCATCGTTTTTCATCAGAAAATTGATTTTTGGACTTTAGAAAAAATGATTCAAAATGTCATTTGAATTGTGCCTCATGTTGAATAACTACTTTTTAAAGCCTCGATGTGACCAAAATTGCCATTTTTACAGACTTTTTCTCCTACTAGAAGCTTCTATTTCGACCAACTTCAGGCATTAAAATGACTCTAAACACACTTATTTTAGTTCCACAAGTGATAATTCACTTGCAATAGTCATTTACAGTCAAAAAATTAAACATTAAAAAATTTCCATTTCTGACCATCTGGAGAAATTTCGACAGGTCACGGGTCATCGTTTTTCATCAGAAAATGGATTTTTTGGACTTTAGAAAAACTGATTCAAAATGTCATTTGGATTGTGCCTCATGTTGAATAACTACTTTTTAAAGCCTCAATGTGACCAAAATTGCCTTTTTTACAGACTTTTTCTCCTACTAGAAGCTTCTATTTCGACCAATTTCAGGCATTAAAATGACTCTAAACACACTTATTTTAGTTCCAAAAGTGATAATTCACATGCAATAGTCATTTACAGTCAAAAAATAAAACATTAAAAAATTACCATTTCTGACCATCTGGAGAAATTTCGACAGGTCACGGGTCATCGTTTTTCATCAGAAAATTGATTTTTGGACTTTAGAAAAATTGCTTAAAAATATCATTTGGATTGTTCCTCATGTTGAATAACTACTTTTTAAAGCCTCAATGTGACCAAAATTGCCATTTTTACACACTTTTTCTCCTACTAGAAGCTTCTATTTCGACCAATTTCAGGCATTAAAATGACTCTAAACACACTTCTTTTAATTCCAAAAGTGATAATTCATATGCAATAGTCATTTACAGTCAAAAAAATTAAACATTCAAAAATTACCATTTCTGACCATCTGGAGAAAGTTCAACAGGTCACGGGTCATCGTTTTTCATCAGAAAATTGATTTTTGGACTTTAGAAAAATTGATTCAAAATGTCATTTGAATTGTGCCTCATGTTGAATAACTACTTTTTAAAGCCTCGATGTGACCAAAATTGCCATTTTTACAGACTTTTTCTCCTACTAGAAGCTTCTATTTCGACCAACTTCAGGCATTAAAATGACTCTAAACACACTTATTTTAGTTCCACAAGTGATAATTCACTTGCAATAGTCATTTACAGTCAAAAAATTAAACATTAAAAAATTTCCATTTCTGACCATCTGGAGAAATTTCGACAGGTCACGGGTCATCGTTTTTCATCAGAAAATGGATTTTTTGGACTTTAGAAAAACTGATTCAAAATGTCATTTGGATTGTGCCTCATGTTGAATAACTACTTTTTAAAGCCTCAATGTGACCAAAATTGCCTTTTTTACAGACTTTTTCTCCTACTAGAAGCTTCTATTTCGACCAATTTCAGGCATTAAAATGACTCTAAACACACTTATTTTAGTTCCAAAAGTGATAATTCACATGCAATAGTCATTTACAGTCAAAAAATAAAACATTAAAAAATTACCATTTCTGACCATCTGGAGAAATTTCGACAGGTCACGGGTCATCGTTTTTCATCAGAAAATTGATTTTTGGACTTTAGAAAAATTGCTTAAAAATATCATTTGGATTGTTCCTCATGTTGAATAACTACTTTTTAAAGCCTCAATGTGACCAAAATTGCCATTTTTACACACTTTTTCTCCTACTAGAAGCTTCTATTTCGACCAATTTCAGGCATTAAAATGACTCTAAACACACTTCTTTTAATTCCAAAAGTGATAATTCATATGCAATAGTCATTTACAGTCAAAAAAATTAAACATTCAAAAATTACCATTTCTGACCATCTGGAGAAAGTTCAACAGGTCACGGGTCATCGTTTTTCATCAGAAAATTGATTTTTGGACTTTAGAAAAATTGATTCAAAATGTCATTTGAATTGTGCCTCATGTTGAATAACTACTTTTTAAAGCCTCGATGTGACCAAAATTGCCATTTTTACAGACTTTTTCTCCTACTAGAAGCTTCTATTTCGACCAACTTCAGGCATTAAAATGACTCTAAACACACTTATTTTAGTTCCACAAGTGATAATTCACTTGCAATAGTCATTTACAGTCAAAAAATTAAACATTAAAAAATTTCCATTTCTGACCATCTGGAGAAATTTCGACAGGTCACGGGTTATCGTTTTTCATCAGAAAATGGATTTTTTGGACTTTAGAAAAATTGATTCAAAATGTCATTTGGATTGTGCCTCATGTTGCATAACTACTTTTTAAAGCCTCAATGTGACCAAAATTGCCATTTTTACAGACTTTTTCTCCTACTAGAAGCTTCTATTTCGACCAATTTCAGGCATTAAAATGACTCTAAACACACTTATTTTAGTTCCAAAAGTGATAATTCACATGCAATAGTCATTTACAGTCAAAAAATAAAACATTAAAAAATTACCATTTCTGACCATCTGGAGAAATTTCGACAGGTCGCGGGTCATCGTTTTTCATCAGAAAATGGATTTTTTGGACTTTAGAAAAATTGGTTCAAAATGTCATTTGGATTGTGCCTCATGTTGAATACCTACTTTTTAAAGCCTCAATGTGACCAAAATTGCCATTTTTACAGACTTTTTCTCCTACTAGAAGCTTCTATTTCGACCAATTTCAGGCATTAAAATGACTCTAAACACACTTATTTTAGTTCCAAAAGTGATAATTTATATGCAATAGTCATTTACAGTCAAAAAAATTAAACATTAAAAAATTACCATTTCTGACCATCTGGAGAAAGTTCAACAGGTCACGGGTCATCGTTTTTCATCAGAAAATTGATTTTTGGACTTTAGAAAAAATGATTCAAAATGTCATTTGAATTGTGCCTCATGTTGAATAACTACTTTTTAAAGCCTCGATGTGACCAAAATTGCCATTTTTACAGACTTTTTCTCCTACTAGAAGCTTCTATTTCGACCAACTTCAGGCATTAAAATGACTCTAAACACACTTATTTTAGTTCCACAAGTGATAATTCACTTGCAATAGTCATTTACAGTCAAAAAATTAAACATTAAAAAATTTCCATTTCTGACCATCTGGAGAAATTTCGACAGGTCACGGGTCATCGTTTTTCATCAGAAAATGGATTTTTTGGACTTTAGAAAAACTGATTCAAAATGTCATTTGGATTGTGCCTCATGTTGAATAACTACTTTTTAAAGCCTCAATGTGACCAAAATTGCCTTTTTTACAGACTTTTTCTCCTACTAGAAGCTTCTATTTCGACCAATTTCAGGCATTAAAATGACTCTAAACACACTTATTTTAGTTCCAAAAGTGATAATTCACATGCAATAGTCATTTACAGTCAAAAAATAAAACATTAAAAAATTACCATTTCTGACCATCTGGAGAAATTTCGACAGGTCACGGGTCATCGTTTTTCATCAGAAAATTGATTTTTGGACTTTAGAAAAATTGCTTAAAAATATCATTTGGATTGTTCCTCATGTTGAATAACTACTTTTTAAAGCCTCAATGTGACCAAAATTGCCATTTTTACACACTTTTTCTCCTACTAGAAGCTTCTATTTCGACCAATTTCAGGCATTAAAATGACTCTAAACACACTTCTTTTAATTCCAAAAGTGATAATTCATATGCAATAGTCATTTACAGTCAAAAAAATTAAACATTCAAAAATTACCATTTCTGACCATCTGGAGAAAGTTCAACAGGTCACGGGTCATCGTTTTTCATCAGAAAATTGATTTTTGGACTTTAGAAAAATTGATTCAAAATGTCATTTGAATTGTGCCTCATGTTGAATAACTACTTTTTAAAGCCTCGATGTGACCAAAATTGCCATTTTTACAGACTTTTTCTCCTACTAGAAGCTTCTATTTCGACCAACTTCAGGCATTAAAATGACTCTAAACACACTTATTTTAGTTCCACAAGTGATAATTCACTTGCAATAGTCATTTACAGTCAAAAAATTAAACATTAAAAAATTTCCATTTCTGACCATCTGGAGAAATTTCGACAGGTCACGGGTCATCGTTTTTCATCAGAAAATGGATTTTTTGGACTTTAGAAAAACTGATTCAAAATGTCATTTGGATTGTGCCTCATGTTGAATAACTACTTTTTAAAGCCTCAATGTGACCAAAATTGCCTTTTTTACAGACTTTTTCTCCTACTAGAAGCTTCTATTTCGACCAATTTCAGGCATTAAAATGACTCTAAACACACTTATTTTAGTTCCAAAAGTGATAATTCACATGCAATAGTCATTTACAGTCAAAAAATAAAACATTAAAAAATTACCATTTCTGACCATCTGGAGAAATTTCGACAGGTCACGGGTCATCGTTTTTCATCAGAAAATTGATTTTTGGACTTTAGAAAAATTGCTTAAAAATATCATTTGGATTGTTCCTCATGTTGAATAACTACTTTTTAAAGCCTCAATGTGACCAAAATTGCCATTTTTACACACTTTTTCTCCTACTAGAAGCTTCTATTTCGACCAATTTCAGGCATTAAAATGACTCTAAACACACTTCTTTTAATTCCAAAAGTGATAATTCATATGCAATAGTCATTTACAGTCAAAAAAATTAAACATTCAAAAATTACCATTTCTGACCATCTGGAGAAAGTTCAACAGGTCACGGGTCATCGTTTTTCATCAGAAAATTGATTTTTGGACTTTAGAAAAATTGATTCAAAATGTCATTTGAATTGTGCCTCATGTTGAATAACTACTTTTTAAAGCCTCGATGTGACCAAAATTGCCATTTTTACAGACTTTTTCTCCTACTAGAAGCTTCTATTTCGACCAACTTCAGGCATTAAAATGACTCTAAACACACTTATTTTAGTTCCACAAGTGATAATTCACTTGCAATAGTCATTTACAGTCAAAAAATTAAACATTAAAAAATTTCCATTTCTGACCATCTGGAGAAATTTCGACAGGTCACGGGTTATCGTTTTTCATCAGAAAATGGATTTTTTGGACTTTAGAAAAATTGATTCAAAATGTCATTTGGATTGTGCCTCATGTTGCATAACTACTTTTTAAAGCCTCAATGTGACCAAAATTGCCATTTTTACAGACTTTTTCTCCTACTAGAAGCTTCTATTTCGACCAATTTCAGGCATTAAAATGACTCTAAACACACTTATTTTAGTTCCAAAAGTGATAATTCACATGCAATAGTCATTTACAGTCAAAAAATAAAACATTAAAAAATTACCATTTCTGACCATCTGGAGAAATTTCGACAGGTCGCGGGTCATCGTTTTTCATCAGAAAATGGATTTTTTGGACTTTAGAAAAAATGATTAAAAATGTCATTTGGATTGTTCCTCATGTTGAATAACTACTTTTTAAAGCCTCAATGTGACCAAAATTGCCATTTTTACACACTTTTTCTCCTACTAGAAGCTTCTATCTTGACCAATTTCAGGCATTAAAATGACTCTAAACACACTTCTTTTAGTTCCAAAAGTGATAATTCATATGCAATAGTCATTTACAGTCAAAAAAATTAAACATTAAAAAAATACCATTTCTGACCATCTGGAGAAAGTTCAACAGGTCACGGGTCATCGCTTTTCATCAGAAAATTGATTTTTGGACTTTAGAAAAATTGATTCAAAATGTCATTTGAATTGTGCCTCATGTTGAATAACTACTTTTTAAAGCCTCGATGTGACCAAAATTGCCATTTTTACAGACTTTTTCTCCTACTAGAAGCTTCTATTTCGACCAACTTCAGGCATTAAAATGACTCTAAACACACTTATTTTAGTTCCAAAAGTGATAATTCACATGCAATAGTCATTTACAGTCAAAAAATAAAACATTAAAAAATTACCATTTCTGACCATCTGGAGAAATTTCATCAGGTCACGGGTCATCGTTTTTCATCAGAAAATTGATTTTTTGGACTTTAGAAAAATTGATTCAAAATATCATTTGGATTGTGCCTCATGTTGAATAACTACTTTTTAAAGCCTCAATGTGACCAAAATTGCCATTTTTACAGACTTTTTCTCCTACTAGAAGCTTCTATTTCGAACAATTTCAGGCATTTAAATGACTCTAAACACACTTATTTTAGTTCCAAAAGTGATAATTCACATGCAATAGTCATTTACAGTCAAAAAATAAAACATTCAAAAATTACCATTTCTGACCATCTGGAGAAATTTCGACAGGTCGCGGGTCATCGTTTTTCATCAGAAAATGGATTTTTTGGACTTTAGAAAAATTGATTCAAAATATTATTTGGATTGTGCCTCATGTTGAATAACTACTTTTTAAAGCCTCAATGTGACCAAAATTGCCATTTGTACAGACTTTTTCTCCTACTAGAAGCTTCTATTTCGAACAATTGCAGGCATTAAAATGACCCTAAACACACTTATTTTAGTTCCAAAAGTGATAATTCACATGCAATAGTCATTTACAGTCAAAAAATAAAACATTAAAAAATTACCATTTCTGACCATCGGGAGAAATTTCGACAGGTCACGGGTCATCGTTTTTCATCAGAAAATTGATTTTTTGGACTTTAGAAAAATTGATTCAAAATATCATTTGGATTGTGCCTCATGTTGAATAACTACTTTTTAAAGCCTCAATGTGACCAAAATTGCCATTTTTACAGACTTTTTCTCCTACTAGAAGCTTCTATTTCGAACAATTTCAGGCATTAAAATGACTCTAAACACACTTATTTTAGTTCCAAAAGTGATAATTCACATGCAATAGTCATTTACAGTCAAAAAATAAAACATTAAAAAATTACCATTTCTGACCATCTGGAGAAATTTCGACAGGTCGCGGGTCATCGTTTTTCATCAGAAAATGGATTTTTTGGACTTTAGAAAAAGTGATTCAAAATGTCATTTGGATTGTGCCTCATGTTGAATAACTACTTTTTAAAGCCTCAATGTGACCAAAATTGCCATTTTTACAGACTTTTTCTCCTACTAGAAGCTTCTATTTCGACCAACTTCAGGCATTAAAATGACTCTAAACACACTTATTTTAGTTCCACAAGTGATAATTCATATGCAATAGTCATTTACAGTCAAAAAAATTAAACATTCAAAAATTACCATTTCTGACCATCTGGAGAAAGTTCAACAGGTCACGGGTCATCGTTTTTCATCAGAAAATTGATTTTTGGACTTTAGGAAAATTGATTCAAAATGTCATTTGAATTGTGCCTCATGTTGAATAACTACTTTTTAAAGCCTCGATGTGACCAAAATTGCCATTTTTACAGACTTTTTCTCCTACTAGAAGCTTCTATTTCGACCAACTTCAGGCATTAAAATGACTCTAAACACACTTATTTTAGTTCCACAAGTGATAATTCACTTGCAATAGTCATTTACAGTCAAAAAATTAAACATTAAAAAATTTCCATTTCTGACCATCTGGAGAAATTTCGACAGGTCACGGGTTATCGTTTTTCATCAGAAAATGGATTTTTTGGACTTTAGAAAAATTGATTCAAAATGTCATTTGGATTGTGCCTCATGTTGAATAACTACTTTTTAAAGCCTCAATGTGACCAAAATTGCCATTTTTATAGACTTTTTCTCCTACTAGAAGCTTCTATTTCGACCAATTTCAGGCATTAAAATGACTCTAAACACACTTATTTTAGTTCCAAAAGTGATAATTCACATGCAATAGTCATTTACAGTCAAAAAATAAAACATTAAAAAATTACCATTTCTGACCATCTGGAGAAATTTCGACAGGTCGCGGGTCATCGTTTTTCATCAGAAAATGGATTTTTTGGACTTTAGAAAAATTGATTAAAAATGTCATTTGGATTGTTCCACATGTTGAATAACTACTTTTTAAAGCCTCAATGTGACCAAAATTGCCATTTTTACACACTTTTTCTCCTACTAGAAGCTTCTATCTTGACCAATTTCAGGCATTAAAATGACTCTAAACACACTTCTTTTAGTTCCAAAAGTGATAATTCATATGCAATAGTCATTTACAGTCAAAAAAATTAAACATTAAAAAAATACCATTTCTGACCATCTGGAGAAAGTTCAACAGGTCACGGGTCATCGTTTTTCATCAGAAAATTGATTTTTGGACTTTAGAAAAATTGATTCAAAATGTCATTTGAATTGTGCCTCATGTTGAATAACTACTTTTTAAAGCCTCGATGTGACCAAAATTGCCATTTTTACAGACTTTTTCTCCTACTAGAAGCTTCTATTTCGACCAACTTCAGGCATTAAAATGACTCTAAACACACTTATTTTAGTTCCAAAAGTGATAATTCACATGCAATAGTCATTTACAGTCAAAAAATAAAACATTAAAAAATTACCATTTCTGACCATCTGGAGAAATTTCATCAGGTCACGGGTCATCGTTTTTCATCAGAAAATTGATTTTTTGGACTTTAGAAAAATTGATTCAAAATATCATTTGGATTGTGCCTCATGTTGAATAACTACTTTTTAAAGCCTCAATGTGACCAAAATTGCCATTTTTACAGACTTTTTCTCCTACTAGAAGCTTCTATTTCGAACAATTTCAGGCATTTAAATGACTCTAAACACACTTATTTTAGTTCCAAAAGTGATAATTCACATGCAATAGTCATTTACAGTCAAAAAATAAAACATTCAAAAATTACCATTTCTGACCATCTGGAGAAATTTCGACAGGTCGCGGGTCATCGTTTTTCATCAGAAAATGGATTTTTTGGACTTTAGAAAAATTGATTCAAAATATCATTTGGATTGTGCCTCATGTTGAATAACTACTTTTTAAAGCCTCAATGTGACCAAAATTGCCATTTGTACAGACTTTTTCTCCTACTAGAAGCTTCTATTTCGAACAATTGCAGGCATTAAAATGACCCTAAACACACTTATTTTAGTTCCAAAAGTGATAATTCACATGCAATAGTCATTTACAGTCAAAAAATAAAACATTAAAAAATTACCATTTTTGACCATCTGGAGAAATTTCGACAGGTCACGGGTCATCGTTTTTCATCAGAAAATTGATTTTTTGGACTTTAGAAAAATTGATTCAAAATATCATTTGGATTGTGCCTCATGTTGAATAACTACTTTTTAAAGCCTCAATGTGACCAAAATTGCCATTTTTACAGACTTTTTCTCCTACTAGAAGCTTCTATTTCGAACAATTTCAGGCATTAAAATGACTCTAAACACACTTATTTTAGTTCCAAAAGTGATAATTCACATGCAATAGTCATTTACAGTCAAAAAATAAAACATTAAAAAATTACCATTTCTGACCATCTGGAGAAATTTCGACAGGTCGCGGGTCATCGTTTTTCATCAGAAAATGGTTTTTTTGTACTTTAGAAAAAATTGATTCAAAATGTCATTTGGATTGTGCCTCATGTTGAATAACTACTTTTTAAAACCTCAATGTGACCAAAATTGCCATTTTTACAGACTTTTTCTCCTACTAGAAGCTTCTATTTCGACCAACTTCAGGCATTAAAATGACTCTAAACACACTTATTTTAGTTCCAAAAGTGATAATTCACATGCAATAGTCATTTACAGTCAAAAAATAAAACATTCAAAAATTACCATTTCTGACCATCTGGAGAAATTTCGACAGGTCGCGGGTCATCGTTTTTCATCAGAAAATGGATTTTTTGGACTTTAGAAAAATTGGTTCCAATTGTCATTTGGATTGTGCCTCATGTTGAATACCTACTTTTTAAAGCCTCAATGTGACCAAAATTGCCATTTTTACAGACTTTTTCTCCTACTAGAAGCTTCTATTTCGACCAATTTCAGGCATTAAAATGACTCTAAACACACTTATTTTAGTTCCAAAAGTGATAATTTATATGCAATAGTCATTTACAGTCAAAAAAATTAAACATTAAAAAATTACCATTTCTGACCATCTGGAGAAAGTTCAACAGGTCACGGGTCATCGTTTTTCATCAGAAAATTGATTTTTGGACTTTAGAAAAAATGATTCAAAATGTCATTTGAATTGTGCCTCATGTTGAATAACTACTTTTTAAAGCCTCGATGTGACCAAAATTGCCATTTTTACAGACTTTTTCTCCTACTAGAAGCTTCTATTTCGACCAACTTCAGGCATTAAAATGACTCTAAACACACTTATTTTAGTTCCAAAAGTGATAATTCACATGCAATAGTCATTTACAGTCAAAAAATAAAACATTAAAAAATTACCATTTCTGACCATCTGGAGAAATTTCATCAGGTCACGGGTCATCGTTTTTCATCAGAAAATTGATTTTTTGGACTTTAGAAAAATTGATTCAAAATATCATTTGGATTGTGCCTCATGTTGAATAACTACTTTTTAAAGCCTCAATGTGACCAAAATTGCCATTTTTACAGACTTTTTCTCCTACTAGAAGCTTCTATTTCGAACAATTTCAGGCATTTAAATGACTCTAAACACACTTATTTTAGTTCCAAAAGTGATAATTCACATGCAATAGTCATTTACAGTCAAAAAATAAAACATTCAAAAATTACCATTTCTGACCATCTGGAGAAATTTCGACAGGTCGCGGGTCATCGTTTTTCATCAGAAAATGGATTTTTTGGACTTTAGAAAAATTGATTCAAAATATCATTTGGATTGTGCCTCATGTTGAATAACTACTTTTTAAAGCCTCAATGTGACCAAAATTGCCATTTGTACAGACTTTTTCTCCTACTAGAAGCTTCTATTTCGAACAATTGCAGGCATTAAAATGACCCTAAACACACTTATTTTAGTTCCAAAAGTGATAATTCACATGCAATAGTCATTTACAGTCAAAAAATAAAACATTAAAAAATTACCATTTTTGACCATCTGGAGAAATTTCGACAGGTCACGGGTCATCGTTTTTCATCAGAAAATTGATTTTTTGGACTTTAGAAAAATTGATTCAAAATATCATTTGGATTGTGCCTCATGTTGAATAACTACTTTTTAAAGCCTCAATGTGACCAAAATTGCCATTTTTACAGACTTTTTCTCCTACTAGAAGCTTCTATTTCGAACAATTTCAGGCATTAAAATGACTCTAAACACACTTATTTTAGTTCCAAAAGTGATAATTCACATGCAATAGTCATTTACAGTCAAAAAATAAAACATTAAAAAATTACCATTTCTGACCATCTGGAGAAATTTCGACAGGTCGCGGGTCATCGTTTTTCATCAGAAAATGGTTTTTTTGTACTTTAGAAAAAATTGATTCAAAATGTCATTTGGATTGTGCCTCATGTTGAATAACTACTTTTTAAAACCTCAATGTGACCAAAATTGCCATTTTTACAGACTTTTTCTCCTACTAGAAGCTTCTATTTCGACCAACTTCAGGCATTAAAATGACTCTAAACACACTTATTTTAGTTCCAAAAGTGATAATTCACATGCAATAGTCATTTACAGTCAAAAAATAAAACATTCAAAAATTACCATTTCTGACCATCTGGAGAAATTTCGACAGGTCGCGGGTCATCGTTTTTCATCAGAAAATGGATTTTTTGGACTTTAGAAAAATTGGTTCAAAATGTCATTTGGATTGTGCCTCATGTTGAATAACTACTTTTTAAAGCCTCGATGTGACCAAAATTGCCATTTTTACAGACTTTTTCTCCTACTAGAAGCTTCTATTTCGACCAACTTCAGGCATTAAAATGACTCTAAACACACTTATTTTAGTTCCACAAGTGATAATTCACTTGCAATAGTCATTTACAGTCAAAAAATTAAACATTAAAAAATTTCCATTTCTGACCATCTGGAGAAATTTCGACAGGTCACGGGTCATCGTTTTTCATCAGAAAATGGATTTTTTGGACTTTAGAAAAACTGATTCAAAATGTCATTTGGATTGTGCCTCATGTTGAATAACTACTTTTTAAAGCCTCAATGTGACCAAAATTGCCTTTTTTACAGACTTTTTCTCCTACTAGAAGCTTCTATTTCGACCAATTTCAGGCATTAAAATGACTCTAAACACACTTATTTTAGTTCCAAAAGTGATAATTCACATGCAATAGTCATTTACAGTCAAAAAATAAAACATTAAAAAATTACCATTTCTGACCATCTGGAGAAATTTCGACAGGTCACGGGTCATCGTTTTTCATCAGAAAATTGATTTTTGGACTTTAGAAAAATTGCTTAAAAATATCATTTGGATTGTTCCTCATGTTGAATAACTACTTTTTAAAGCCTCAATGTGACCAAAATTGCCATTTTTACACACTTTTTCTCCTACTAGAAGCTTCTATTTCGACCAATTTCAGGCATTAAAATGACTCTAAACACACTTCTTTTAATTCCAAAAGTGATAATTCATATGCAATAGTCATTTACAGTCAAAAAAATTAAACATTCAAAAATTACCATTTCTGACCATCTGGAGAAAGTTCAACAGGTCACGGGTCATCGTTTTTCATCAGAAAATTGATTTTTGGACTTTAGAAAAATTGATTCAAAATGTCATTTGAATTGTGCCTCATGTTGAATAACTACTTTTTAAAGCCTCGATGTGACCAAAATTGCCATTTTTACAGACTTTTTCTCCTACTAGAAGCTTCTATTTCGACCAACTTCAGGCATTAAAATGACTCTAAACACACTTATTTTAGTTCCACAAGTGATAATTCACTTGCAATAGTCATTTACAGTCAAAAAATTAAACATTAAAAAATTTCCATTTCTGACCATCTGGAGAAATTTCGACAGGTCACGGGTTATCGTTTTTCATCAGAAAATGGATTTTTTGGACTTTAGAAAAATTGATTCAAAATGTCATTTGGATTGTGCCTCATGTTGCATAACTACTTTTTAAAGCCTCAATGTGACCAAAATTGCCATTTTTACAGACTTTTTCTCCTACTAGAAGCTTCTATTTCGACCAATTTCAGGCATTAAAATGACTCTAAACCCACTTATTTTAGTTCCAAAAGTGATAATTCACATGCAATAGTCATTTACAGTCAAAAAATAAAACATTAAAAAATTACCATTTCTGACCATCTGGAGAAATTTCGACAGGTCGCGGGTCATCGTTTTTCATCAGAAAATGGATTTTTTGGACTTTAGAAAAAATGATTAAAAATGTCATTTGGATTGTTCCTCATGTTGAATAACTACTTTTTAAAGCCTCAATGTGACCAAAATTGCCATTTTTACACACTTTTTCTCCTACTAGAAGCTTCTATCTTGACCAATTTCAGGCATTAAAATGACTCTAAACACACTTCTTTTAGTTCCAAAAGTGATAATTCATATGCAATAGTCATTTACAGTCAAAAAAATTAAACATTAAAAAAATACCATTTCTGACCATCTGGAGAAAGTTCAACAGGTCACGGGTCATCGTTTTTCATCAGAAAATTGATTTTTGGACTTTAGAAAAATTGATTCAAAATGTCATTTGAATTGTGCCTCATGTTGAATAACTACTTTTTAAAGCCTCGATGTGACCAAAATTGCCATTTTTACAGACTTTTTCTCCTACTAGAAGCTTCTATTTCGACCAACTTCAGGCATTAAAATGACTCTAAACACACTTATTTTAGTTCCAAAAGTGATAATTCACATGCAATAGTCATTTACAGTCAAAAAATTAAACATTAAAAAATTACCATTTCTGACCATCTGGAGAAATTTCATCAGGTCACGGGTCATCGTTTTTCATCAGAAAATTGATTTTTTGGACTTTAGAAAAATTGATTCAAAATATCATTTGGATTGTGCCTCATGTTGAATAACTACTTTTTAAAGCCTCAATGTGACCAAAATTGCCATTTTTACAGACTTTTTCTCCTACTAGAAGCTTCTATTTCGAACAATTTCAGGCATTTAAATGACTCTAAACACACTTATTTTAGTTCCAAAAGTGATAATTCACATGCAATAGTCATTTACAGTCAAAAAATAAAACATTCAAAAATTACCATTTCTGACCATCTGGAGAAATTTCGACAGGTCGCGGGTCATCGTTTTTCATCAGAAAATTGATTTTTTGGACTTTAGAAAAATTGATTCAAAATATCATTTGGATTGTGCCTCATGTTGAATAACTACTTTTTAAAGCCTCAATGTGACCAAAATTGCCATTTTTACAGACTTTTTCTCCTACTAGAAGCTTCTATTTCGAACAATTTCAGGCATTAAAATGACCCTAAACACTCTTATTTTAGTTCCAAAAGTGATAATTCACATGCAATAGTCATTTACAGTCAAAAAATAAAACATTAAAAAATTACCATTTCTGACCATCTGGAGAAATTTCGACAGGTCGCGGGTCATCGTTTTTCATCAGAAAATGGATTTTTTGGACTTTAGAAAAATTGATTCAAAATGTCATTTGGATTGTGCCTCATGTTTAATAACTACTTTTTAAAGCCTCAATGTGACCAAAATTGCCATTTTTACAGACTTTTTCTCCTACTAGAAGCTTCTATTTCGACCAACTTCAGGCATTAAAATGACTCTAAACACACTTATTTTAGTTCCACAAGTGATAATTCATATGCAATAGTCATTTACAGTCAAAAAAATTAAACATTCAAAAATTACCATTTCTGACCATCTGGAGAAAGTTCAACAGGTCACGGGTCATCGTTTTTCATCAGAAAATTGATTTTTGGACTTTAGGAAAATTGATTTAAAATGTCATTTGAATTGTGCCTCATGTTGAATAACTACTTTTTAAAGCCTCGATGTGACCAAAATTGCCATTTTTACAGACTTTTTCTCCTACTAGAAGCTTCTATTTCGACCAACTTCAGGCATTAAAATGACTCTAAACACACTTATTTTAGTTCCACAAGTGATAATTCACATGCAATAGTCATTTACAGTCAAAAAATAAAACATTAAAAAATTACCATTTCTGACCATCTGGAGAAATTTCGACAGGTCGCGGGTCATCGTTTTTCATCAGAAAATGGATTTTTTGGACTTTAGAAAAATTGATTAAAAATGTCATTTGGATTGTTCCTCATGTTGAATAACTACTTTTTAAAGCCTCGATGTGACCAAAATTGCCATTTTTACAGACTTTTTCTCCTACTAGAAGCTTCTATTTCGACCAACTTCAGGCATTAAAATGACTCTAAACACACTTATTTTAGTTCCAAAAGTGATAATTCACATGCAATAGTCATTTACAGTCAAAAAATAAAACATTAAAAAATTACCATTTCTGACCATCTGGAGAAATTTCATCAGGTCACGGGTCATCGTTTTTCATCAGAAAATTGATTTTTTGGACTTTAGAAAAATTGATTCAAAATATCATTTGGATTGTGCCTCATGTTGAATAACTACTTTTTAAAGCCTCAATGTGACCAAAATTGCCATTTTTACAGACTTTTTCTCCTACTAGAAGCTTCTATTTCGAACAATTTCAGGCATTTAAATGACTCTAAACACACTTATTTTAGTTCCAAAAGTGATAATTCACATGCAATAGTCATTTACAGTCAAAAAATAAAACATTCAAAAATTACCATTTCTGACCATCTGGAGAAATTTCGACAGGTCGCGGGTCATCGTTTTTCATCAGAAAATGGATTTTTTGGACTTTAGAAAAATTGATTCAAAATATCATTTGGATTGTGCCTCATGTTGAATAACTACTTTTTAAAGCCTCAATGTGACCAAAATTGCCATTTGTACAGACTTTTTCTCCTACTAGAAGCTTCTATTTCGAACAATTGCAGGCATTAAAATGACCCTAAACACACTTATTTTAGTTCCAAAAGTGATAATTCACATGCAATAGTCATTTACAGTCAAAAAATAAAACATTAAAAAATTACCATTTTTGACCATCTGGAGAAATTTCGACAGGTCACGGGTCATCGTTTTTCATCAGAAAATTGATTTTTTGGACTTTAGAAAAATTGATTCAAAATATCATTTGGATTGTGCCTCATGTTGAATAACTACTTTTTAAAGCCTCAATGTGACCAAAATTGCCATTTTTACAGACTTTTTCTCCTACTAGAAGCTTCTATTTCGAACAATTTCAGGCATTAAAATGACTCTAAACACACTTATTTTAGTTCCAAAAGTGATAATTCACATGCAATAGTCATTTACAGTCAAAAAATAAAACATTAAAAAATTACCATTTCTGACCATCTGGAGAAATTTCGACAGGTCGCGGGTCATCGTTTTTCATCAGAAAATGGTTTTTTTGTACTTTAGAAAAAATTGATTCAAAATGTCATTTGGATTGTGCCTCATGTTGAATAACTACTTTTTAAAACCTCAATGTGACCAAAATTGCCATTTTTACAGACTTTTTCTCCTACTAGAAGCTTCTATTTCGACCAATTTCAGGCATTAAAATGACTCTAAACACACTTATTTTAGTTCCAAAAGTGATAATTCACATGCGATAGTCATTTACAGTCAAAAAATTAAACATTAAAAAATTACCATTTCTGACCATCTGGAGAAATTTCGACAGGTCGCGGGTCATCGTTTTTCATCAGAAAATGGATTTTTTGGACTTTAGAAAAATTGATTCAAAATATCATTTGGATTGTGCCTCATGTTGAATAACTACTTTTTAAAGCCTCAATGTGACCAAAATTGCCATTTTTACACACTTTTTCTCCTACTAGAAGCTTTTTTTTCCGACCAATTTCAGGCATTAAAATGACTCTAAACACACTTCTTTTAGTTCCAAAAGTGATAATTCATATGCAATAGTCATTTACAGTCAAAAAAATTAAACATTCAAAAATTACCATTTCGGACCATCTGGAGAAAGTTCAACAGGTCACGGGTCATCGTTTTTCATCAGAAAATTGATTTATGGACTTTAGAAAAATTGATTCAAAATGTCATTTGAATTGTGCCTCATGTTGAATAACTACTTTTTAAAGCCTCGATGTGACCAAAATTGCCATTTTTACAGACTTTTTCTCCTACTAGAAGCTTCTATTTCGACCAACTTCAGGCATTAAAATGACTCTAAACACACTTATTTTAGTTCCACAAGTGATAATTCACTTGCAATAGTCATTTACAATCAAAAAATTAAACATTAAAAAATTTCCATTTCTGACCATCTGGAGAAATTTCGACAGGTCACGGGTTATCGTTTTTCATCAGAAAATGGATTTTTTGGACTTTAGAAAAATTGATTCAAAATGTCATTTGGATTGTCCTCATGTTGAATAACTACTTTTTAAAGCCTCAATGTGACCAAAATTGCCATTTTTACAGACTTTTTCTCCTACTAGAAGCTTCTATTTCGACCAATTTCAGGCATTAAAATGACTCTAAACACACTTATTTTAGTTCCAAAAGTGATAATTCACATGCAATAGTCATTTACAGTCAAAAAATAAAACATTAAAAAATTACCATTTCTGACCATCTGGAGAAATTTCGACAGGTCGCGGGTCATCGTTTTTCATCAGAAAATGGATTTTTTGGACTTTAGAAAAATTGATTAAAAATGTCATTTGGATTGTTCCTCATGTTGAATAACTACTTTTTAAAGCCTCAATGTGACCAAAATTGCCATTTTTACACACTTTTTCTCCTACTAGAAGCTTCTATCTTGACCAATTTCAGGCATTAAAATGACTCTAAACACACTTCTTTTAGTTCCAAAAGTGATAATTCATATGCAATAGTCATTTACAGTCAAAAAAATTAAACAATAAAAAAATACCATTTCTGACCATCTGGAGAAAGTTCAACAGGTCACGGGTCATCGTTTTTCATCAGAAAATTGATTTTTGGACTTTAGAAAAATTGATTCAAAATGTCATTTGAATTGTGCCTCATGTTGAATAACTACTTTTTAAAGCCTCGATGTGACCAAAATTGCCATTTTTACAGACTTTTTCTCCTACTAGAAACTTCTATTTCGACCAACTTCAGGCATTAAAATGACTCTAAACACACTTATTTTAGTTCCAAAAGTGATAATTCACATGCAATAGTCATTTACAGTCAAAAAATAAAACATTAAAAAATTACCATTTCTGACCATCTGGAGAAATTTCAACAGGTCACGGGTCATCGTTTTTCATCACAAAATTGATTTTTTGGACTTTAGAAAAATTGAATCAAAATATCATTTGGATTGTGCCTCATGTTGAATAACTACTTTTTAAAGCCTCAATGTGACCAAAATTGCCATTTGTACAGACTTTTTCTCCTACTAGAAGCTTCTATTTCGAACAATTGCATTCATTAAAATGACCCTAAACACACTTATTTTAGTTCCAAAAGTGATAATTCACATGCAATAGTCATTTACAGTTAAAAAATAAAACATTAAAAAATTACCATTTTTGACCATCTGGAGAAATTTCGACAGGTCACGGGTCATCGTTTTTCATCAGAAAATTGATTTTTTGGACTTTAGAAAAATTGATTCAAAATATCATTTGGATTGTGCCTCATGTTGAATAACTACTTTTTAAAGCCTCAATGTGACCAAAATTGCCATTTTTACAGACTTTTTCTCCTACTAGAAGCTTCTATTTCGAACAATTTCAGGCATTAAAATGACTCTAAACACACTTATTTTAGTTCCAAAAGTGATAATTCACATGCAATAGTCATTTACAGTCAAAAAATAAAACATTAAAAAATTACCATTTCTGACCATCTGGAGAAATTTCGACAGGTCGCGGGTCATCGTTTTTCATCAGAAAATGGTTTTTTTGTACTTTAGAAAAAATTGATTCAAAATGTCATTTGGATTGTGCCTCATGTTGAATAACTACTTTTTAAAACCTCAATGTGACCAAAATTGCCATTTTTACAGACTTTTTCTCCTACTAGAAGCTTCTATTTCGACCAATTTCAGGCATTAAAATGACTCTAAACACACTTATTTTAGTTCCAAAAGTGATAATTCACATGCGATAGTCATTTACAGTCAAAAAATTAAACATTAAAAAATTACCATTTCTGACCATCTGGAGAAATTTCGACAGGTCGCGGGTCATCGTTTTTCATCAGAAAATGGATTTTTTGGACTTTAGAAAAATTGATTAAAAATGTCATTTGGATTGTTCCTCATGTTGAATAACTACTTTTTAAAGCCTCAATGTGACCAAAATTGCCATTTTTACAGACTTTTTCTCCTACTAGAAGCTTCTATTTCGACCAACTTCAGGCATTAAAATGACTCTAAACACACTTATTTTAGTTCCACAAGTGATAATTCACTTGCAATAGTCATTTACAGTCAAAAAATTAAACATTAAAAAATTTCCATTTCTGACCATCTGGAGAAATTTCGACAGGTCACGGGTTATCGTTTTTCATCAGAAAATGGATTTTTTGGACTTTAGAAAAATTGATTCAAAATATCATTTGGATTGTGCCTCATGTTGAATAACTACTTTTTAAAGCCTCAATGTGACCAAAATTGCCATTTTTACACACTTTTTCTCCTACTAGAAGCTTTTTTTTCCGACCAATTTCAGGCATTAAAATGACTCTAAACACACTTCTTTTAGTTCCAAAAGTGATAATTCATATGCAATAGTCATTTACAGTCAAAAAAATTAAACATTAAAAAATTTCCATTTCTGACCATCTGGAGAAATTTCGACAGGTCACGGGTTATCGTTTTTCATCAGAAAATGGATTTTTTGGACTTTAGAAAAATTGATTCAAAATGTCATTTGGATTGTCCTCATGTTGAATAACTACTTTTTAAAGCCTCAATGTGACCAAAATTGCCATTTTTACAGACTTTTTCTCCTACTAGAAGCTTCTATTTCGACCAATTTCAGGCATTAAAATGACTCTAAACACACTTATTTTAGTTCCAAAAGTGATAATTCACATGCAATAGTCATTTACAGTCAAAAAATAAAACATTAAAAAATTACCATTTCTGACCATCTGGAGAAATTTCGACAGGTCGCGGGTCATCGTTTTTCATCAGAAAATGGATTTTTTGGACTTTAGAAAAATTTATTAAAAATGTCATTTGGATTGTTCCTCATGTTAAATAACTACTTTTTAAAGCCTCAATGTGACCAAAATTGCCATTTTTACAGACTTTTTCTCCTACTAGAAGCTTCTATTTCGACCAACTTCAGGCATTAAAATGACTCTAAACACACTTATTTTAGTTCCAAAAGTGATAATTCACATGCAATAGTCATTTACAGTCAAAAAAAAAAACATTAAAAAATTACCATTTCTGACCATCTGGAGAAATTTCGACAGGTCACGGGTCATCGTTTTTCATCAGAAAATTTATTTTTTGGACTTTAGAAAAATTGATTCAAAATATCATTTGGATTGTGCCTCATGTTGAATAACTACTTTTTAAAGCCTCAATGTGACCAAAATTGCCATTTTTACAGACTTTTTCTCCTACTAGAAGCTTCTATTTCGACCAATTTCAGGCATTAAAATGACTCTAAACACACTTATTTTAGTTCCAAAAGTGATAATTCACATGCAATAGTCATTTACAGTCAAAAAATAAAACATTCAAAAATTACCATTTCTGACCATCTGGAGAAATTTCGACAGGTCGCGAGTCATCGTTTTTCATCAGAAAATGGATTTTTTGGACTTTAGAAAAATTGATTCAAAATATCATTTGGATTGTGCCTCATGTTGAATAACTACTTTTTAAAGCCTCAATGTGACCAAAATTGCCATTTTTACAGACTTTTTCTCCTACTAGAAGCTTCTATTTCGAACAATTTCAGACATTTAAATGACTCTAAACACACTTATTTTAGTTCCAAAAGTGATAATTCACATGCAATAGTCATTTACAGTCAAAAAATAAAACATTCAAAAATTACCATTTCTGACCATCTGGAGAAATTTCGACAGGTCGCGGGTCATCGTTTTTCATCAGAAAATGGTTTTTTCGGACTTTAGAAAAATTGGTTCAAAATGTCATTTGGATTGTGCCTCATGTTGAATAACTACTTTTTAAAGCCTCAATGTGACCAAAATTGCCATTTTTACAGACTTTTTCTCCTACTAGAAGCTTCTATTTCGAACAATTTCAGGCATTTAAATGACTCTAAACACACTTATTTTAGTTCCAAAAGTGATAATTCACATGCAATAGTCATTTACAGTCAAAAAATAAAACATTCAAAAATTACCATTTCTGACCATCTGGAGAAATTTCGACAGGTCGCGGGTCATCGTTTTTCATCAGAAAATGGTTTTTTCGGACTTTAGAAAAATTGGTTCAAAATGTCATTTGGATTGTGCCTCATGTTGAATAACTACTTTTTAAAGCCTCAATGTGACCAAAATTGCCATTTTTACAGACTTTTTCTCCTACTAGAAGCTTCTATTTCGACCAATTTCAGGCATTAAAATGACTCTAAACACACTTATTTTAGTTCCAAAAGTGATAATTCATATGCAATAGTCATTTACAGTCAAAAAAATTAAACATTAAAAAATTACCATTTCTGACCATCTGGAGAAAGTTCAACAGGTCACGGGTCATCGTTTTTCATCAGAAAATTGATTTTTGGACTTTAGAAAAAATGATTCAAAATGTCATTTGAATTGTGCCTCATGTTGAATAACTACTTTTTAAAGCCTCGATGTGACCAAAATTGCCATTTTTACAGACTTTTTCTCCTACTAGAAGCTTCTATTTCGACCAACTTCAGGCATTAAAATGACTCTAAACACACTTATTTTAGTTCCACAAGTGATAATTCACTTGCAATAGTCATTTACAGTCAAAAAATTAAACATTAAAAAATTTCCATTTCTGACCATCTGGAGAAATTTCGACAGGTCACGGGTCATCGTTTTTCATCAGAAAATGGATTTTTTTGGACTTTAGAAAAACTGATTCAAAATGTCATTTGGATTGTGCCTCATGTTGAATAACTACTTTTTAAAGCCTCAATGTGACCAAAATTGCCATTTTTACACACTTTTTCTCCTACTAGAAGCTTCTATTTCGACCAACTTCAGGCATTAAAATGACTCTAAACACACTTATTTTAGTTCCACAAGTGATAATTCACTTGCAATAGTCATTTACAGTCAAAAAATTAAACATTAAAAAATTTCCATTTCTGACCATCTGGAGAAATTTCGACAAGTCACGGGTTATCGTTTTTCATCAGAAAATGGATTTTTTGGACTTTAGAAAAATTGATTCAAAATATCATTTGGATTGTGCCTCATGTTGAATAACTACTTTTTAAAGCCTCAATGTGACCAAAATTGCCATTTTTACACACTTTTTCTCCTACTAGAAGCTTTTTTTTCCGACCAATTTCAGGCATTAAAATGACTCTAAACACACTTCTTTTAGTTCCAAAAGTGATAATTCATATGCAATAGTCATTTACAGTCAAAAAAATTAAACATTCAAAAATTACCATTTCGGACCATCTGGAGAAAGTTCAACAGGTCACGGGTCATCGTTTTTCATCAGAAAATTGATTTTTGGACTTTAGAAAAATTGATTCAAAATGTCATTTGAATTGTGCCTCATGTTGAATAACTACTTTTTAAAGCCTCGATGTGACCAAAATTGCCATTTTTACAGACTTTTTCTCCTACTAGAAGCTTCTATTTCGACCAACTTCAGGCATTAAAATGACTCTAAACACACTTATTTTAGTTCCACAAGTGATAATTCACTTGCAATAGTCATTTACAGTCAAAAAATTAAACATTAAAAAATTTCCATTTCTGACCATCTGGAGAAATTTCGACAGGTCACGGGTTATCGTTTTTCATCAGAAAATGGATTTTTTGGACTTTAGAAAAATTGATTCAAAATGTCATTTGGATTGTCCTCATGTTGAATAACTACTTTTTAAAGCCTCAATGTGACCAAAATTGCCATTTTTACAGACTTTTTCTCCTACTAGAAGCTTCTATTTCGACCAATTTCAGGCATTAAAATGACTCTAAACACACTTATTTTAGTTCCAAAAGTGATAATTCACATGCAATAGTCATTTACAGTCAAAAAATAAAACATTAAAAAATTACCATTTCTGACCATCTGGAGAAATTTCGACAGGTCGCGGGTCATCGTTTTTCATCAGAAAATGGATTTTTTGGACTTTAGAAAAATTGATTAAAAATGTCATTTGGATTGTTCCTCATGTTGAATAACTACTTTTTAAAGCCTCAATGTGACCAAAATTGCCATTTTTACAGACTTTTTCTCCTACTAGAAGCTTCTATTTCGACCAACTTCAGGCATTAAAATGACTCTAAACACACTTATTTTAGTTCCACAAGTGATAATTCACTTGCAATAGTCATTTACAGTCAAAAAATTAAACATTAAAAAATTTCCATTTCTGACCATCTGGAGAAATTTCGACAGGTCACGGGTTATCGTTTTTCATCAGAAAATGGATTTTTTGGACTTTAGAAAAATTGATTTAAAATATCATTTGGATTGTGCCTCATGTTGAATAACTACTTTTTAAAGCCTCAATGTGACCAAAATTGCCATTTTTACACACTTTTTCTCCTACTAGAAGCTTTTTTTTCCGACCAATTTCAGGCATTAAAATGACTCTAAACACACTTCTTTTAGTTCCAAAAGTGATAATTCATATGCAATAGTCATTTACAGTCAAAAAAATTAAACATTCAAAAATTACCATTTCGGACCATCTGGAGAAAGTTCAACAGGTCACGGGTCATCGTTTTTCATCAGAAAATTGATTTTTGGACTTTAGAAAAATTGATTCAAAATGTCATTTGAATTGTGCCTCATGTTGAATAACTACTTTTTAAAGCCTCGATGTGACCAAAATTGCCATTTTTACAGACTTTTTCTCCTACTAGAAGCTTCTATTTCGACCAACTTCAGGCATTAAAATGACTCTAAACACACTTATTTTAGTTCCACAAGTGATAATTCACTTGCAATAGTCATTTACAGTCAAAAACTTAAACATTAAAAAATTTCCATTTCTGACCATCTGGAGAAATTTCGACAGGTCACGGGTTATCGTTTTTCATCAAAAAATGGATTTTTTGGACTTTAGAAAAATTGATTCAAAATGTCATTTGGATTGTCCTCATGTTGAATAACTACTTTTTAAAGCCTCAATGTGACCAAAATTGCAATTTTTACAGCCTTTTTCTCCTACTAGAAGCTTCTATTTCGACCAATTTCAGGCATTAAAATGACTCTAAACACACTTATTTTAGTTCCAAAAGTGATAATTCACATGCAATAGTCATTTACAGTCAAAAAATAAAACATTAAAAAATTACCATTTCTGACCATCTGGAGAAATTTCGACAGGTCGCGGGTCATCGTTTTTCATCAGAAAATGGTTTTTTTGGACTTTAGAAAAATTGATTAAAAATGTCATTTGGATTGTTCCTCATGTTGAATAACTACTTTTTAAAGCCTCAATGTGACCAAAATTGCCATTTTTACACACTTTTTCTCCTACTAGAAGCTTCTATCTTGACCAATTTCAGGCATTAAAATGACTCTAAACACACTTCTTTTAGTTCCAAAAGTGATAATTCATATGCAATAGTCATTTACAGTCAAAAAAATTAAACATTAAAAAAATACCATTTCTGACCATCTGGAGAAAGTTCAACAGGTCACGGGTCATCGTTTTTCATCAGAAAATTGATTTTTGGACTTTAGAAAAATTGATTCAAAATGTCATATGAATTGTGCCTCATGTTGAATAACTACTTTTTAAAGCCTCGATGTGACCAAAATTGCCATTTTTACAGACTTTTTCTCCTACTAGAAGCTTCTATTTCGACCAACTTCAGGCATTAAAATGACTCTAAACACACTTATTTTAGTTCCAAAAGTGATAATTCACATGCAATAGTCATTTACAGTCAAAAAATAAAACATTAAAAAATTACCATTTTTGACCATCTGGAGAAATTTCGACAGGTCACGGGTCATCGTTTTTCATCAGAAAATTGATTTTTTGGACTTTAGAAAAATTGATTCAAAATATCATTTGGATTGTGCCTCATGTTGAATAACTACTTTTTAAAGCCTCAATGTGACCAAAATTGCCATTTTTACAGACTTTTTCTCCTACTAGAAGCTTCTATTTCGAACAATTTCAGGCATTAAAATGACTCTAAACACACTTATTTTAGTTCCAAAAGTGATAATTCACATGCAATAGTCATTTACAGTCAAAAAATAAAACATTAAAAAATTACCATTTCTGACCATCTGGAGAAATTTCGACAGGTCGCGGGCCATCGTTTTTCATCAGAAAATGGTTTTTTTGTACTTTAGAAAAAATTGATTCAAAATGTCATTTGGATTGTGCCTCATGTTGAATAACTACTTTTTAAAACCTCAATGTGACCAAAATTGCCATTTTTACAGACTTTTTCTCCTACTAGAAGCTTCTATTTCGACCAATTTCAGGCATTAAAATGACTCTAAACACACTTATTTTAGTTCCAAAAGTGATAATTCACATGCGATAGTCATTTACAGTCAAAAAATTAAACATTAAAAAATTACCATTTCTGACCATCTGGAGAAATTTCGACAGGTCGCGGGTCATCGTTTTTCATCAGAAAATGGATTTTTTGGACTTTAGAAAAATTGATTAAAAATGTCATTTGGATTGTTCCTCATGTTGAATAACTACTTTTTAAAGCCTCAATGTGACCAAAATTGCCATTTTTACAGACTTTTTCTCCTACTAGAAGCTTCTATTTCGACCAACTTCAGGCATTAAAATGACTCTAAACACACTTATTTTAGTTCCACAAGTGATAATTCACTTGCAATAGTCATTTACAGTCAAAAAATTAAACATTAAAAAATTTCCATTTCTGACCATCTGGAGAAATTTCGACAGGTCACGGGTTATCGTTTTTCATCAGAAAATGGATTTTTTGGACTTTAGAAAAATTGATTCAAAATATCATTTGGATTGTGCCTCATGTTGAATAACTACTTTTTAAAGCCTCAATGTGACCAAAATTGCCATTTTTACACACTTTTTCTCCTACTAGAAGCTTTTTTTTCCGACCAATTTCAGGCATTAAAATGACTCTAAACACACTTCTTTTAGTTCCAAAAGTGATAATTCATATGCAATAGTCATTTACAGTCAAAAAAATTAAACATTCAAAAATTACCATTTCGGACCATCTGGAGAAAGTTCAACAGGTCGCGGGTCATCGTTTTTCATCAGAAAATGGTTTTTTTGGACTTTAGAAAAATTGATTAAAAATGTCATTTGGATTGTTCCTCATGTTGAATAACTACTTTTTAAAGCCTCAATGTGACCAAAATTGCCATTTTTACACACTTTTTCTCCTACTAGAAGCTTCTATCTTGACCAATTTCAGGCATTAAAATGACTCTAAACACACTTCTTTTAGTTCCAAAAGTGATAATTCATATGCAATAGTCATTTACAGTCGAAAAAATTAAACATTAAAAAAATACCATTTCTGACCATCTGGAGAAAGTTCAACAGGTCACGGGTCATCGTTTTTCATCAGAAAATTGATTTTTGGACTTTAGAAAAATTGATTCAAAATGTCATATGAATTGTGCCTCATGTTGAATAACTACTTTTTAAAGCCTCGATGTGACCAAAATTGCCATTTTTACAGACTTTTTCTCCTACTAGAAGCTTCTATTTCGACCAACTTCAGGCATTAAAATGACTCTAAACACACTTATTTTAGTTCCAAAAGTGATAATTCACATGCAATAGTCATTTACAGTCAAAAAATAAAACATTAAAAAATTACCATTTTTGACCATCTGGAGAAATTTCGACAGGTCACGGGTCATCGTTTTTCATCAGAAAATTGATTTTTTGGACTTTAGAAAAATTGATTCAAAATATCATTTGGATTGTGCCTCATGTTGAATAACTACTTTTTAAAGCCTCAATGTGACCAAAATTGCCATTTTTACAGACTTTTTCTCCTACTAGAAGCTTCTATTTCGAACAATTTCAGGCATTAAAATGACTCTAAACACACTTATTTTAGTTCCAAAAGTGATAATTCACATGCAATAGTCATTTACAGTCAAAAAATAAAACATTAAAAAATTACCATTTCTGACCATCTGGAGAAATTTCGACAGGTCGCGGGCCATCGTTTTTCATCAGAAAATGGTTTTTTTGTACTTTAGAAAAAATTGATTCAAAATGTCATTTGGATTGTGCCTCATGTTGAATAACTACTTTTTAAAACCTCAATGTGACCAAAATTGCCATTTTTACAGACTTTTTCTCCTACTAGAAGCTTCTATTTCGACCAATTTCAGGCATTAAAATGACTCTAAACACACTTATTTTAGTTCCAAAAGTGATAATTCACATGCGATAGTCATTTACAGTCAAAAAATTAAACATTAAAAAATTACCATTTCTGACCATCTGGAGAAATTTCGACAGGTCGCGGGTCATCGTTTTTCATCAGAAAATGGATTTTTTGGACTTTAGAAAAATTGATTAAAAATGTCATTTGGATTGTTCCTCATGTTGAATAACTACTTTTTAAAGCCTCAATGTGACCAAAATTGCCATTTTTACAGACTTTTTCTCCTACTAGAAGCTTCTATTTCGACCAACTTCAGGCATTAAAATGACTCTAAACACACTTATTTTAGTTCCACAAGTGATAATTCACTTGCAATAGTCATTTACAGTCAAAAAATTAAACATTAAAAAATTTCCATTTCTGACCATCTGGAGAAATTTCGACAGGTCACGGGTTATCGTTTTTCATCAGAAAATGGATTTTTTGGACTTTAGAAAAATTGATTCAAAATATCATTTGGATTGTGCCTCATGTTGAATAACTACTTTTTAAAGCCTCAATGTGACCAAAATTGCCATTTTTACACACTTTTTCTCCTACTAGAAGCTTTTTTTTCCGACCAATTTCAGGCATTAAAATGACTCTAAACACACTTCTTTTAGTTCCAAAAGTGATAATTCATATGCAATAGTCATTTACAGTCAAAAAAATTAAACATTCAAAAATTACCATTTCGGACCATCTGGAGAAAGTTCAACAGGTCACGGGTCATCGTTTTTCATCAGAAAATTGATTTTTGGACTTTAGAAAAATTGATTCAAAATGTCATTTGAATTGTGCCTCATGTTGAATAACTACTTTTTAAAGCCTCGATGTGACCAAAATTGCCATTTTTACAGACTTTTTCTCCTACTAGAAGCTTCTATTTCGACCAACTTCAGGCATTAAAATGACTCTAAACACACTTATTTTAGTTCCACAAGTGATAATTCACTTGCAATAGTCATTTACAGTCAAAAAATTAAACATTAAAAAATTTCCATTTCTGACCATCTGGAGAAATTTCGACAGGTCACGGGTTATCGTTTTTCATCAGAAAATGGATTTTTTGGACTTTAGAAAAATTGATTCAAAATGTCATTTGGATTGTCCTCATGTTGAATAACTACTTTTTAAAGCCTCAATGTGACCAAAATTGCCATTTTTACAGACTTTTTCTCTTACTAGAAGCTTCTATTTCGACCAATTTCAGGCATTAAAATGACTCTAAACACACTTATTTTAGTTCCAAAAGTGATAATTCACATGCAATAGTCATTTACAGTCAAAAAATAAAACATTAAAAAATTACCATTTCTGACCATCTGGAGAAATTTCGACAGGTCGCGGGTCATCGTTTTTCATCAGAAAATGGATTTTTTGGACTTTAGAAAAATTGATTAAAAATGTCATTTGGATTGTTCCTCATGTTGAATAACTACTTTTTAAAGCCTCAATGTGACCAAAATTGCCATTTTTACACACTTTTTCTCCTACTAGAAGCTTCTATCTTGACCAATTTCAGGCATTAAAATGACTCTAAACACACTTCTTTTAGTTCCAAAAGTGATAATTCATATGCAATAGTCATTTACAGTCAAAAAAATTAAACATTAAAAAAATACCATTTCTGACCATCTGGAGAAAGTTCAACAGGTCACGGGTCATCGTTTTTCATCAGAAAATTGATTTTTGGACTTTAGAAAAATTGATTCAAAATGTCATTTGAATTGTGCCTCATGTTGAATAACTACTTTTTAAAGCCTCGATGTGACCAAAATTGCCATTTTTACAGACTTTTTCTCCTACTAGAAGCTTCTATTTCGACCAACTTCAGGCATTAAAATGACTCTAAACACACTTATTTTAGTTCCAAAAGTGATAATTCACATGCAATAGTCATTTACAGTCAAAAAATAAAACATTAAAAAATTACCATTTCTGACCATCTGGAGAAATTTCGACAGGTCACGGGTCATCGTTTTTCATCAGAAAATTTATTTTTTGGACTTTAGAAAAATTGATTCAAAATATCATTTGGATTGTGCCTCATGTTGAATAACTACTTTTTAAAGCCTCAATGTGACCAAAATTGCCATTTTTACAGACTTTTTCTCCTACTAGAAGCTTCTATTTCGACCAATTTCAGGCATTAAAATGACTCGAAACACACTTATTTTAGTTCCAAAAGTGATAATTCACATGCAATAGTCATTTGCAGTCAAAAAATAAAACATTCAAAAATTACCATTTCTGACCATCTGGAGAAATTTCGACAGGTCGCGGGTCATCGTTTTTCATCAGAAAATGGATTTTTTGGACTTTAGAAAAATTGATTCAAAATGTCATTTGGATTGTGCCTCATGTTGAATAACTACTTTTTAAAGCCTCAATGTGACCAAAATTGCCATTTTTACAGACTTTTTCTCCTACTAGAAGCTTCTATTTCGACCAATTTCAGGCATTAAAATGACTCTAAACCCACTTATTTTAGTTCCAAAAGTGATAATTCACATGCAATAGTCATTTACAGTCAAAAAATAAAACATTCAAAAATTACCATTTCTGACCATCTGGAGAAATTTCGACAGGTCGCGGGTCATCGTTTTTCATCAGAAAATGGATTTTTTGGACTTTAGAAAAATTGATTCAAAATGTCATTTGGATTGTCCTCATGTTGAATAACTACTTTTTAAAGCCTCAATGTGACCAAAATTGCCATTTTTACAGACTTTTTCTCCTACTAGAAGCTTCTATTTCGACCAATTTCAGGCATTAAAATGACTCTAAACACACTTATTTTAGTTCCAAAAGTGATAATTCACATGCAATAGTCATTTACAGTCAAAAAATAAAACATTAAAAAATTACCATTTCTGACCATCTGGAGAAATTTCGACAGGTCGCGGGTCATCGTTTTTCATCAGAAAATGGATTTTTTGGACTTTAGAAAAATTGATTAAAAATGTCATTTGGATTGTTCCTCATGTTGAATAACTACTTTTTAAAGCCTCAATGTGACCAAAATTGCCATTTTTACACACTTTTTCTCCTACTAGAAGCTTCTATCTTGACCAATTTCAGGCATTAAAATGACTCTAAACACACTTCTTTTAGTTCCAAAAGTGATAATTCATATGCAATAGTCATTTACAGTCAAAAAAATTAAACATTAAAAAAATACCATTTCTGACCATCTGGAGAAAGTTCAACAGGTCACGGGTCATCGTTTTTCATCAGAAAATTGATTTTTGGACTTTAGAAAAATTGATTCAAAATGTCATTTGAATTGTGCCTCATGTTGAATAACTACTTTTTAAAGCCTCGATGTGACCAAAATTGCCATTTTTACAGACTTTTTCTCCTACTAGAAGCTTCTATTTCGACCAACTTCAGGCATTACAATGACTCTAAACACACTTATTTTAGTTCCAAAAGTGATAATTCACATGCAATAGTCATTTACAGTCAAAAAATAAAACATTAAAAAATTACCATTTCTGACCATCTGGAGAAATTTCGACAGGTCACGGGTCATCGTTTTTCATCAGAAAATTTATTTTTTGGACTTTAGAAAAATTGATTCAAAATATCATTTGGATTGTGCCTCATGTTGAATAACTACTTTTTAAAGCCTCAATGTGACCAAAATTGCCATTTTTACAGACTTTTTCTCCTACTAGAAGCTTCTATTTCGAACAATTTCAGGCATTAAAATGACTCGAAACACACTTATTTTAGTTCCAAAAGTGATAATTCACATGCAATAGTCATTTGCAGTCAAAAAATAAAACATTCAAAAATTACCATTTCTGACCATCTGGAGAAATTTCGACAGGTCGCGGGTCATCGTTTTTCATCAGAAAATGGATTTTTTGGACTTTAGAAAAATTGATTCAAAATGTCATTTGGATTGTGCCTCATGTTGAATAACTACTTTTTAAAGCCTCAATGTGACCAAAATTGCCATTTTTACAGACTTTTTCTCCTACTAGAAGCTTCTATTTCGACCAATTTCAGGCATTAAAATGACTCTAAACACACTTATTTTAGTTCCAAAAGTGATAATTCACATGCAATAGTCATTTACAGTCAAAAAATAAAACATTCAAAAATTACCATTTCTGACCATCTGGAGAAATTTCGACAGGTCGCGGGTCATCGTTTTTCATCAGAAAATGGATTTTTTGGACTTTAGAAAAATTGATTCAAAATGTCATTTGGATTGTGCCTCATGTTGAATAACTACTTTTTAAAGCCTCAATGTGACCACAATTGCCATTTTTACAGACTTTTTCTCCTACTAGAAGCTTCTATTTCGACCAACTTCAGGCATTAAAATGACTCTAAACACACTTATTTTAGTTCCACAAGTGATAATTCACTTGCAATAGTCATTTACAGTCAAAAAATTAAACATTAAAAAATTTCCATTTCTGACCATCTGGAGAAATTTCGACAGGTCACGGGTTATCGTTTTTCATCAGAAAATGGATTTTTTGGACTTTAGAAAAATTGATTCAAAATATCATTTGGATTGTGCCTCATGTTGAATAACTACTTTTTAAAGCCTCAATGTGACCAAAATTGCCATTTTTACAGACTTTTTCTCCTACTAGAAGCTTCTATTTCGACCAACTTCAGGCATTAAAATGACTCTAAACACACTTATTTTAGTTCCAAAAGTGATAATTCATATGCAATAGTCATTTACAGTCAAAAAAATTAAACATTCAAAAATTACCATTTCTGACCATCTGGAGAAAGTTCAACAGGTCACGGGTCATCGTTTTTCATCAGAAAATTGATTTTTGGACTTTAGGAAAATTGATTCAAAATGTCATTTGAATTGTGCCTCATGTTGAATAACTACTTTTTAAAGCCTCGATGTGACCAAAATTGCCATTTTTACAGACTTTTTCTCCTACTAGAAGCTTCTATTTCGACCAACTTCAGGCATTAAAATGACTCTAAACACACTTATTTTAGTTCCACAAGTGATAATTCACTTGCAATAGTCATTTACAGTCAAAAAATTAAACATTAAAAAATTTCCATTTCTGACCATCTGGAGAAATTTCGACAGGTCACGGGTTATCGTTTTTCATCAGAAAATGGATTTTTTGGACTTTAGAAAAATTGATTCAAAATGTCATTTGGATTGTGCCTCATGTTGAATAACTACTTTTTAAAGCCTCAATGTGACCAAAATTGCCATTTTTACAGACTTTTTCTCCTACTAGAAGCTTCTATTTCGACCAATTTCAGGCATTAAAATGACTCTAAACACACTTATTTTAGTTCCAAAAGTGATAATTCACATGCAATAGTCATTTACAGTCAAAAAATAAAACATTAAAAAATTACCATTTCTGACCATCTGGAGAAATTTCGACAGGTCGCGGGTCATCGTTTTTCATCAGAAAATGGATTTTTTGGACTTTAGAAAAATTGATTAAAAATGTCATTTGGATTGTTCCTCATGTTGAATAACTACTTTTTAAAGCCTCAATGTGACCAAAATTGCCATTTTTACACACTTTTTCTCCTACTAGAAGCTTCTATCTTGACCAATTTCAGGCATTAAAATGACTCTAAACACACTTCTTTTAGTTCCAAAAGTGATAATTCATATGCAATAGTCATTTACAGTCAAAAAAATTAAACATTAAAAAAATACCATTTCTGACCATCTGGAGAAAGTTCAACAGGTCACGGGTCATCGTTTTTCATCAGAAAATTGATTTTTGGACTTTAGAAAAATTGATTCAAAATGTCATTTGAATTGTGCCTCATGTTGAATAACTACTTTTTAAAGCCTCGATGTGACCAAAATTGCCATTTTTACAGATTTTTTCTCCTACTAGAAGCTTCTATTTCGACCAACTTCAGGCATTAAAATGACTCTAAACACACTTATTTTAGTTCCAAAAGTGATAATTCACATGCAATAGTCATTTACAGTCAAAAAATAAAACATTAAAAAATTACCATTTCTGACCATCTGGAGAAATTTCATCAGGTCACGGGTCATCGTTTTTCATCAGAAAATTGATTTTTTGGACTTTAGAAAAATTGATTCAAAATATCATTTGGATTGTGCCTCATGTTGAATAACTACTTTTTAAAGCCTCAATGTGACCAAAATTGCCATTTTTACAGACTTTTTCTCCTACTAGAAGCTTCTATTTCGAACAATTTCAGGCATTTAAATGACTCTAAACACACTTATTTTAGTTCCAAAAGTGATAATTCACATGCAATAGTCATTTACAGTCAAAAAATAAAACATTAAAAAATTACCATTTCTGACCATCTGGAGAAATTTCGACAGGTCGCGGGTCATCGTTTTTCATCAGAAAATGGATTTTTTGGACTTTAGAAAAATTGATTCAAAATATCATTTGGATTGTGCCTCATGTTGAATAACTACTTTTTAAAGCCTCAATGTGACCAAAATTGCCATTTGTACAGACTTTTTCTCCTACTAGAAGCTTCTATTTCGAACAATTGCAGGCATTAAAATGACCCTAAACACACTTATTTTAGTTCCAAAAGTGATAATTCACATGCAATAGTCATTTACAGTCAAAAAATAAAACATAAAAAAATTACCATTTTTGACCATCTGGAGAAATTTCGACAGGTCACGGGTCATCGTTTTTCATCAGAAAATTGATTTTTTGGACTTTAGAAAAATTGATTCAAAATATCATTTGGATTGTGCCTCATGTTGAATAACTACTTTTTAAAGCCTCAATGTGACCAAAATTGCCATTTTTACAGACTTTTTCTCCTACTAGAAGCTTCTATTTCGAACAATTTCAGGCATTAACATGACTCTAAACACACTTATTTTAGTTCCAAAAGTGATAATTCACATGCAATAGTCATTTACAGTCAAAAAATAAAACATTAAAAAATTACCATTTCTGACCATCTGGAGAAATTTCGACAGGTCGCGGGTCATCGTTTTTCATCAGAAAATGGATTTTTTGGACTTTAGAAAAATTGATTAAAAATGTCATTTGGATTGTTCCTCATGTTGAATAACTACTTTTTAAAGCCTCAATGTGACCAAAATTGCCATTTTTACAGACTTTTTCTCCTACTAGAAGCTTCTATTTCGAACAACTTCAGGCATTAAAATGACACTAAACACACTTATTTTAGTTCCACAAGTGATAATTCACTTGCAATAGTCATTTACAGTCAAAAAATTAAACATTAAAAAATTTCCATTTCTGACCATCTGGAGAAATTTCGACAGGTCACGGGTTATCGTTTTTCATCAGAAAATGGATTTTTTGGACTTTAGAAAAATTGATTCAAAATATCATTTGGATTGTGCCTCATGTTGAATAACTACTTTTTAAAGCCTCAATGTGACCAAAATTGCCATTTTTACACACTTTTTCTCCTACTAGAAGCTTTTTTTCCGACCAATTTCAGGCATTAAAATGACTCTAAACACACTTCTTTTAGTTCCAAAAGTGATAATTCATATGCAATAGTCATTTACAGTCAAAAAAGTTAAACATTCAAAAATTACCATTTCGGACCATCTGGAGAAAGTTCAACAGGTCACGGGTCATCGTTTTTCATCAGAAAATTGATTTTTGGACTTTAGAAAAATTGATTCAAAATGTCATTTGAATTGTGCCTCATGTTGAATAACTACTTTTTAAAGCCTCGATGTGACCAAAATTGCCATTTTTACAGACTTTTTCTCCTACTAGAAGCTTCTATTTCGACCAACTTCAGGCATTAAAATGACTCTAAACACACTTATTTTAGTTCCACAAGTGATAATTCACTTGCAATAGTCATTTACAGTCAAAAAATTAAACATTAAAAAATTTCCATTTCTGACCATCTGGAGAAATTTCGACAGGTCACGGGTTATCGTTTTTCATCAGAAAATGGATTTTTTGGACTCTAGAAAAATTGATTCAAAATGTCATTTGGATTGTCCTCATGTTGAATAACTACTTTTTAAAGCCTCAATGTGACCAAAATTGCCATTTTTACAGACTTTTTCTCCTACTAGAAGCTTCTATTTCGACCAATTTCAGGCATTAAAATGACTCTAAACACACTTATTTTAGTTCCAAAAGTGATAATTCACATGCAATAGTCATTTACAGTCAAAAAATAAAACATTAAAAAATTACCATTTCTGACCATCTGGAGAAATTTCGACAGGTCGCGGGTCATCGTTTTTCATCAGAAAATGGATTTTTTGGACTTTAGAAAAATTGATTAAAAATGTCATTTGGATTGTTCCTCATGTTGAATAACTACTTTTTAAAGCCTCAATGTGACCAAAATTGCCATTTTTACAGACTTTTTCTCCTACTAGAAGCTTCTATTTCGACCAACTTCAGGCATTAAAATGACTCTAAACACACTTATTTTAGTTCCAAAAGTGATAATTCACATGCAATAGTCATTTACAGTCAAAAAATAAAACATTAAAAAATTACCATTTTTGACCATCTGGAGAAATTTCGACAGGTCACGGGTCATCGTTTTTCATCAGAAAATTGATTTTTTGGACTTTAGAAAAATTGATTCAAAATATCATTTGGATTGTGCCTCATGTTGAATAACTACTTTTTAAAGCCTCAATGTGACCAAAATTGCCATTTTTACAGACTTTTTCTCCTACTAGAAGCTTCTATTTCGAACAATTTCAGGCATTAAAATGACTCTAAACACACTTATTTTAGTTCCAAAAGTGATAATTCACATGCAATAGTCATTTACAGTCAAAAAATAAAACATTAAAAAATTACCATTTCTGACCATCTGGAGAAATTTCGACAGGTCGCGGGTCATCGTTTTTCATCAGAAAATGGTTTTTTTGTACTTTAGAAAAAATTGATTCAAAATGTCATTTGGATTGTGCCTCATGTTGAATAACTACTTTTTAAAACCTCAATGTGACCAAAATTGCCATTTTTACAGACTTTTTCTCCTACTAGAAGCTTCTATTTCGACCAATTTCAGGCATTAAAATGACTCTAAACACACTTATTTTAGTTCCAAAAGTGATAATTCACATGCGATAGTCATTTACAGTCAAAAAATTAAACATTAAAAAATTACCATTTCTGACCATCTGGAGAAATTTCGACAGGTCGCGGGTCATCGTTTTTCATCAGAAAATGGATTTTTTGGACTTTAGAAAAATTGATTAAAAATGTCATTTGGATTGTTCCTCATGTTGAATAACTACTTTTTAAAGCCTCAATGTGACCAAAATTGCCATTTTTACAGACTTTTTCTCCTACTAGAAGCTTCTATTTCGACCAACTTCAGGCATTAAAATGACTCTAAACACACTTATTTTAGTTCCACAAGTGATAATTCACTTGCAATAGTCATTTACAGTCAAAAAATTAAACATTAAAAAATTTCCATTTCTGACCATCTGGAGAAATTTCGACAGGTCACGGGTTATCGTTTTTCATCAGAAAATGGATTTTTTGGACTTTGGAAAAATTGATTCAAAATATCATTTGGATTGTGCCTCATGTTGAATAACTACTTTTTAAAGCCTCAATGTGACCAAAATTGCCATTTTTACACACTTTTTCTCCTACTAGAAGCTTTTTTTTCCGACCAATTTCAGGCATTAAAATGACTCTAAACACACTTCTTTTAGTTCCAAAAGTGATAATTCATATGCAATAGTCATTTACAGTCAAAAAAATTAAACATTCAAAAATTACCATTTCGGACCATCTGGAGAAAGTTCAACAGGTCACGGGTCATCGTTTTTCATCAGAAAATTGATTTTTGGACTTTAGAAAAATTGATTCAAAATGTCATTTGAATTGTGCCTCATGTTGAATAACTACTTTTTAAAGCCTCGATGTGACCAAAATTGCCATTTTTACAGACTTTTTCTCCTACTAGAAGCTTCTATTTCGACCAACTTCAGGCATTAAAATGACTCTAAACACACTTATTTTAGTTCCACAAGTGATAATTCACTTGCAATAGTCATTTACAGTCAAAAAATTAAACATTAAAAAATTTCCATTTCTGACCATCTGGAGAAATTTCGACAGGTCACGGGTTATCGTTTTTCATCAGAAAATGGATTTTTTGGACTTTAGAAAAATTGATTCAAAATGTCATTTGGATTGTCCTCATGTTGAATAACTACTTTTTAAAGCCTCAATGTGACCAAAATTGCCATTTTTACAGACTTTTTCTCCTACTAGAAGCTTCTATTTCGACCAATTTCAGGCATTAAAATGACTCTAAACACACTTATTTTAGTTCCAAAAGTGATAATTCACATGCAATAGTCATTTACAGTCAAAAAATAAAACATTAAAAAATTACCATTTCTGACCATCTGGAGAAATTTCGACAGGTCGCGGGTCATCGTTTTTCATCAGAAAATGGATTTTTTGGACTTTAGAAAAATTGATTAAAAATGTCATTTGGATTGTTCCTCATGTTGAATAACTACTTTTTAAAGCCTCAATGTGACCAAAATTGCCATTTTTACACACTTTTTCTCCTACTAGAAGCTTCTATCTTGACCAATTTCAGGCATTAAAATGACTCTAAACACACTTCTTTTAGTTCCAAAAGTGATAATTCATATGCAATAGTCATTTACAGTCAAAAAAATTAAACATTAAAAAAATACCATTTCTGACCATCTGGAGAAAGTTCAACAGGTCACGGGTCATCGTTTTTCATCAGAAAATTGATTTTTGGACTTTAGAAAAATTGATTCAAAATGTCATTTGAATTGTGCCTCATGTTGAATAACTACTTTTTAAAGCCTCGATGTGACCAAAATTGCCATTTTTACAGACTTTTTCTCCTACTAGAAGCTTCTATTTCGACCAACTTCAGGCATTAAAATGACTCTAAACACACTTATTTTAGTTCCAAAAGTGATAATTCACATGCAATAGTCATTTACAGTCAAAAAATAAAACATTAAAAAATTACCATTTCTGACCATCTGGAGAAATTTCGACAGGTCACGGGTCATCGTTTTTCATCAGAAAATTTATTTTTTGGACATTAGAAAAATTGATTCAAAATATCATTTGGATTGTGCCTCATGTTGAATAACTACTTTTTAAAGCCTCAATGTGACCAAAATTGCCATTTTTACAGACTTTTTCTCCTACTAGAAGCTTCTATTTCGACCAATTTCAGGCATTAAAATGACTCTAAACACACTTATTTTAGTTCCAAAAGTGATAATTCACATGCAATAGTCATTTACAGTCAAAAAATAAAACATTCAAAAATTACCATTTCTGACCATCTGGAGAAATTTCGACAGGTCGCGGGTCATCGTTTTTCATCAGAAAATGGATTTTTTGGACTTTAGAAAAATTGATTCAAAATGTCATTTGGATTGTGCCTCATGTTGAATAACTACTTTTTAAAGCCTCAATGTGACCAAAATTGCCATTTTTACAGACTTTTTCTCCTACTAGAAGCTTCTATTTCGACCAACTTCAGGCATTAAAATGACTCTAAACACACTTATTTTAGTTCCACAAGTGATAATTCACTTGCAATAGTCATTTACAGTCAAAAAATTAAACATTAAAAAATTTCCATTTCTGACCATCTGGAGAAATTTCGACAGGTCACGGGTTATCGTTTTTCATCAGAAAATGGATTTTTTGGACTTTAGAAAAATTGATTCAAAATATCATTTGGATTGTGCCTCATGTTGAATAACTACTTTTTAAAGCCTCAATGTGACCAAAATTGCCATTTTTACACACTTTTTCTCCTACTAGAAGCTTTTTTTTCCGACCAATTTCAGGCATTAAAATGACTCTAAACACACTTCTTTTAGTTCCAAAAGTGATAATTCATATGCAATAGTCATTTACAGTCAAAAAAATTAAACATTCAAAAATTACCATTTCGGACCATCTGGAGAAAGTTCAACAGGTCACGGGTCATCGTTTTTCATCAGAAAATTGATTTTTGGACTTTAGAAAAATTGATTCAAAATGTCATTTGAATTGTGCCTCATGTTGAATAACTACTTTTTAAAGCCTCGATGTGACCAAAATTGCCATTTTTACAGACTTTTTCTCCTACTAGAAGCTTCTATTTCGACCAACTTCAGGCATTAAAATGACTCTAAACACACTTATTTTAGTTCCACAAGTGATAATTCACTTGCAATAGTCATTTACAGTCAAAAAATTAAACATTAAAAAATTTCCATTTCTGACCATCTGGAGAAATTTCGACAGGTCACGGGTTATCGTTTTTCATCAGAAAATGGATTTTTTGGACTTTAGAAAAATTGATTCAAAATGTCATTTGGATTGTCCTCATGTTGAATAACTACTTTTTAAAGCCTCAATGTGACCAAAATTGCCATTTTTACAGACTTTTTCTCCTACTAGAAGCTTCTATTTCGACCAATTTCAGGCATTAAAATGACTCTAAACACACTTATTTTAGTTCCAAAAGTGATAATTCACATGCAATAGTCATTTACAGTCAAAAAATAAAACATTAAAAAATTACCATTTCTGACCATCTGGAGAAATTTCGACAGGTCGCGGGTCATCGTTTTTCATCAGAAAATGGATTTTTTGGACTTTAGAAAAATTGATTAAAAATGTCATTTGGATTGTTCCTCATGTTGAATAACTACTTTTTAAAGCCTCAATGTGACCAAAATTGCCATTTTTACACACTTTTTCTCCTACTAGAAGCTTCTATCTTGACCAATTTCAGGCATTAAAATGACTCTAAACACACTTCTTTTAGTTCCAAAAGTGATAATTCATATGCAATAGTCATTTACAGTCAAAAAAATTAAACATTAAAAAAATACCATTTCTGACCATCTGGAGAAAGTTCAACAGGTCACGGGTCATCGTTTTTCATCAGAAAATTGATTTTTGGACTTTAGAAAAATTGATTCAAAATGTCATTTGAATTGTGCCTCATGTTGAATAACTACTTTTTAAAGCCTCGATGTGACCAAAATTGCCATTTTTACAGACTTTTTCTCCTACTAGAAGCTTCTATTTCGACCAACTTCAGGCATTAAAATGACTCTAAACACACTTATTTTAGTTCCAAAAGTGATAATTCACATGCAATAGTCATTTACAGTCAAAAAATAAAACATTAAAAAATTACCATTTCTGACCATCTGGAGAAATTTCGACAGGTCACGGGTCATCGTTTTTCATCAGAAAATTTATTTTTTGGACTTTAGAAAAATTGATTCAAAATATCATTTGGATTGTGCCTCATGTTGAATAACTACTTTTTAAAGCCTCAATGTGACCAAAATTGCCATTTTTACAGACTTTTTCTCCTACTAGAAGCTTCTATTTCGAACAATTTCAGGCATTAAAATGACTCGAAACACACTTATTTTAGTTCCAAAAGTGATAATTCACATGCAATAGTCATTTGCAGTCAAAAAATAAAACATTCAAAAATTACCATTTCTGACCATCTGGAGAAATTTCGACAGGTCGCGGGTCATCGTTTTTCATCAGAAAATGGATTTTTTGGACTTTAGAAAAATTGATTCAAAATGTCATTTGGATTGTGCCTCATGTTGAATAACTACTTTTTAAAGCCTCAATGTGACCAAAATTGCCATTTTTACAGACTTTTTCTCCTACTAGAAGCTTCTATTTCGACCAATTCCAGGCATTAAAATGACTCTAAACACACTTATTTTAGTTCCAAAAGTGATAATTCACATGCAATAGTCATTTACAGTCAAAAAATAAAACATTCAAAAATTACCATTTCTGACCATCTGGAGAAATTTCGACAGGTCGCGGGTCATCGTTTTTCATCAGAAAATGGATTTTTTGGACTTTAGAAAAATTGATTCAAAATGTCATTTGGATTGTGCCTCATGTTGAATAACTACTTTTTAAAGCCTCAATGTGACCAAAATTGCCATTTTTACAGACTTTTTCTCCTACTAGAAGCTTCTATTTCGACCAACTTCAGGCATTAAAATGACTCTAAACACACTTATTTTAGTTCCACAAGTGATAATTCACTTGCAATAGTCATTTACAGTCAAAAAATTAAACATTAAAAAATTTCCATTTCTGACCATCTGGAGAAATTTCGACAGGTCACGGGTTATCGTTTTTCATCAGAAAATGGATTTTTTGGACTTTAGAAAAATTGATTCAAAATATCATTTGGATTGTGCCTCATGTTGAATAACTACTTTTTAAAGCCTCAATGTGACCAAAATTGCCATTTTTACAGACTTTTTCTCCTACTAGAAGCTTCTATTTCGACCAACTTCAGGCATTAAAATGACTCTAAACACACTTATTTTAGTTCCAAAAGTGATAATTCATATGCAATAGTCATTTACAGTCAAAAAAATTAAACATTCAAAAATTACCATTTCTGACCATCTGGAGAAAGTTCAACAGGTCACGGGTCATCGTTTTTCATCAGAAAATTGATTTTTGGACTTTAGGAAAATTGATTCAAAATGTCATTTGAATTGTGCCTCATGTTGAATAACTACTTTTTAAAGCCTCGATGTGACCAAAATTGCCATTTTTACAGACTTTTTCTCCTACTAGAAGCTTCTATTTCGACCAACTTCAGGCATTAAAATGACTCTAAACACACTTATTTTAGTTCCACAAGTGATAATTCACTTGCAATAGTCATTTACAGTCAAAAAATTAAACATTAAAAAATTTCCATTTCTGACCATCTGGAGAAATTTCGACAGGTCACGGGTTATCGTTTTTCATCAGAAAATGGATTTTTTGGACTTTAGAAAAATTGATTCAAAATGTCATTTGGATTGTGCCTCATGTTGAATAACTACTTTTTAAAGCCTCAATGTGACCAAAATTGCCATTTTTACAGACTTTTTCTCCTACTAGAAGCTTCTATTTCGACCAATTTCAGGCATTAAAATGACTCTAAACACACTTATTTTAGTTCCAAAAGTGATAATTCACATGCAATAGTCATTTACAGTCAAAAAATAAAACATTAAAAAATTACCATTTCTGACCATCTGGAGAAATTTCGACAGGTCGCGGGTCATCGTTTTTCATCAGAAAATGGATTTTTTGGACTTTAGAAAAATTGATTAAAAATGTCATTTGGATTGTTCCTCATGTTGAATAACTACTTTTTAAAGCCTCAATGTGACCAAAATTGCCATTTTTACACACTTTTTCTCCTACTAGAAGCTTCTATCTTGACCAATTTCAGGCATTAAAATGACTCTAAACACACTTCTTTTAGTTCCAAAAGTGATAATTCATATGCAATAGTCATTTACAGTCAAAAAAATTAAACATTAAAAAAATACCATTTCTGACCATCTGGAGAAAGTTCAACAGGTCACGGGTCATCGTTTTTCATCAGAAAATTGATTTTTGGACTTTAGAAAAATTGATTCAAAATGTCATTTGAATTGTGCCTCATGTTGAATAACTACTTTTTAAAGCCTCGATGTGACCAAAATTGCCATTTTTACAGATTTTTTCTCCTACTAGAAGCTTCTATTTCGACCAATTTCAGGCATTAAAATGACTCTAAACACACTTATTTTAGTTCCAAAAGTGATAATTCACATGCAATAGTCATTTACAGTCAAAAAATAAAACATTAAAAAATTACCATTTCTGACCATCTGGAGAAATTTCATCAGGTCACGGGTCATCGTTTTTCATCAGAAAATTGATTTTTTGGACTTTAGAAAAATTGATTCAAAATATCATTTGGATTGTGCCTCATGTTGAATAACTACTTTTTAAAGCCTCAATGTGACCAAAATTGCCATTTTTACAGACTTTTTCTCCTACTAGAAGCTTCTATTTCAAACAATTTCAGGCATTTAAATGACTCTAAACACACTTATTTTAGTTCCAAAAGTGATAATTCACATGCAATAGTCATTTACAGTCAAAAAATAAAACATTCAAAAATTACCATTTCTGACCATCTGGAGAAATTTCGACAGGTCGCGGGTCATCGTTTTTCATCAGAAAATGGATTTTTTGGACTTTAGAAAAATTGATTCAAAATATCATTTGGATTGTGCCTCATGTTGAATAACTACTTTTTAAAGCCTCAATGTGACCAAAATTGCCATTTGTACAGACTTTTTCTCCTACTAGAAGCTTCTATTTCGAACAATTGCAGGCATTAAAATGACCCTAAACACACTTATTTTAGTTCCAAAAGTGATAATTCACATGCAATAGTCATTTACAGTCAAAAAATAAAACATAAAAAAATTACCATTTTTGACCATCTGGAGAAATTTTGACAGGTCACGGGTCATCGTTTTTCATCAGAAAATTGATTTTTTGGACTTTAGAAAAATTGATTCAAAATATCATTTGGATTGTGCCTCATGTTGAATAACTACTTTTTAAAGCCTCAATGTGACCAAAATTGCCATTTTTACAGACTTTTTCTCCTACTAGAAGCTTCTATTTCGAACAATTTCAGGCATTAAAATGACTCTAAACACACTTATTTTAGTTCCAAAAGTGATAATTCACATGCAATAGTCATTTACAGTCAAAAAATAAAACATTAAAAAATTACCATTTCTGACCATCTGGAGAAATTTCGACAGGTCGCGGGTCATCGTTTTTCATCAGAAAATGGATTTTTTGGACTTTAGAAAAATTGATTAAAAATGTCATTTGGATTGTTCCTCATGTTGAATAACTACTTTTTAAAGCCTCAATGTGACCAAAATTGCCATTTTTACAGACTTTTTCTCCTACTAGAAGCTTCTATTTCGACCAACTTCAGGCATTAAAATGACACTAAACACACTTATTTTAGTTCCACAAGTGATAATTCACTTGCAATAGTCATTTACAGTCAAAAAATTAAACATTAAAAAATTTCCATTTCTGACCATCTGGAGAAATTTCGACAGGTCACGGGTTATCGTTTTTCATCAGAAAATGGATTTTTTGGACTTTAGAAAAATTGATTCAAAATATCATTTGGATTGTGCCTCATGTTGAATAACTACTTTTTAAAGCCTCAATGTGACCAAAATTGCCATTTTTACACACTTTTTCTCCTACTAGAAGCTTTTTTTTCCGACCAATTTCAGGCATTAAAATGACTCTAAACACACTTCTTTTAGTTCCAAAAGTGATAATTCATATGCAATAGTCATTTACAGTCAAAAAAGTTAAACATTCAAAAATTACCATTTCGGACCATCTGGAGAAAGTTCAACAGGTCACGGGTCATCGTTTTTCATCAGAAAATTGATTTTTGGACTTTAGAAAAATTGATTCAAAATGTCATTTGAATTGTGCCTCATGTTGAATAACTACTTTTTAAAGCCTCGATGTGACCAAAATTGCCATTTTTACAGACTTTTTCTCCTACTAGAAGCTTCTATTTCGACCAACTTCAGGCATTAAAATGACTCTAAACACACTTATTTTAGTTCCACAAGTGATAATTCACTTGCAATAGTCATTTACAGTCAAAAAATTAAACATTAAAAAATTTCCATTTCTGACCATCTGGAGAAATTTCGACAGGTCACGGGTTATCGTTTTTCATCAGAAAATGGATTTTTTGGACTCTAGAAAAATTGATTCAAAATGTCATTTGGATTGTCCTCATGTTGAATAACTACTTTTTAAAGCCTCAATGTGACCAAAATTGCCATTTTTACAGACTTTTTCTCCTACTAGAAGCTTCTATTTCGACCAATTTCAGGCATTAAAATGACTCTAAACACACTTATTTTAGTTCCAAAAGTGATAATTCACATGCAATAGTCATTTACAGTCAAAAAATAAAACATTAAAAAATTACCATTTCTGACCATCTGGAGAAATTTCGACAGGTCGCGGGTCATCGTTTTTCATCAGAAAATGGATTTTTTGGACTTTAGAAAAATTGATTAAAAATGTCATTTGGATTGTTCCTCATGTTGAATAACTACTTTTTAAAGCCTCAATGTGACCAAAATTGCCATTTTTACACACTTTTTCTCCTACTAGAAGCTTCTATCTTGACCAATTTCAGGCATTAAAATGACTCTAAACACACTTCTTTTAGTTCCAAAAGTGATAATTCATATGCAATAGTCATTTACAGTCAAAAAAATTAAACATTAAAAAAATACCATTTCTGACCATCTGGAGAAAGTTCAACAGGTCACGGGTCATCGTTTTTCATCAGAAAATTGATTTTTGGACTTTAGAAAAATTGATTCAAAATGTCATTTGAATTGTGCCTCATGTTGAATAACTACTTTTTAAAGCCTCGATGTGACCAAAATTGCCATTTTTACAGACTTTTTCTCCTACTAGAAGCTTCTATTTCGACCAACTTCAGGCATTAAAATGACTCTAAACACACTTATTTTAGTTCCAAAAGTGATAATTCACATGCAATAGTCATTTACAGTCAAAAAATAAAACATAAAAAAATTACCATTTCTGACCATCTGGAGAAATTTCAACAGGTCACGGGTCATCGTTTTTCATCACAAAATTGATTTTTTGGACTTTAGAAAAATTGATTCAAAATATCATTTGGATTGTGCCTCATGTTGAATAACTACTTTTTAAAGCCTCAATGTGACCAAAATTGCCATTTGTACAGACTTTTTCTCCTACTAGAAGCTTCTATTTCGAACAATTGCAGGCATTAAAATGACCCTAAACACACTTATTTTAGTTCCAAAAGTGATAATTCACATGCAATAGTCATTTACAGTCAAAAAATAAAACATTAAAAAATTACCATTTTTGACCATCTGGAGAAATTTCGACAGGTCACGGGTCATCGTTTTTCATCAGAAAATTGATTTTTTGGACTTTAGAAAAATTGATTCAAAATATCATTTGGATTGTGCCTCATGTTGAATAACTACTTTTTAAAGCCTCAATGTGACCAAAATTGCCATTTTTACAGACTTTTTCTCCTACTAGAAGCTTTTTTTTCCGACCAATTTCAGGCATTAAAATGACTCTAAACACACTTCTTTTAGTTCCAAAAGTGATAATTCATATGCAATAGTCATTTACAGTCAAAAAAGTTAAACATTCAAAAATTACCATTTCGGACCATCTGGAGAAAGTTCAACAGGTCACGGGTCATCGTTTTTCATCAGAAAATTGATTTTTGGACTTTAGAAAAATTGATTCAAAATGTCATTTGAATTGTGCCTCATGTTGAATAACTACTTTTTAAAGCCTCGATGTGACCAAAATTGCCATTTTTACAGACTTTTTCTCCTACTAGAAGCTTCTATTTCGACCAACTTCAGGCATTAAAATGACTCTAAACACACTTATTTTAGTTCCACAAGTGATAATTCACTTGCAATAGTCATTTACAGTCAAAAAATTAAACATTACAAAATTTCCATTTCTGACCATCTGGAGAAATTTCGACAGGTCACGGGTTATCGTTTTTCATCAGAAAATGGATTTTTTGGACTCTAGAAAAATTGATTCAAAATGTCATTTGGATTGTCCTCATGTTGAATAACTACTTTTTAAAGCCTCAATGTGACCAAAATTGCCATTTTTACAGACTTTTTCTCCTACTAGAAGCTTCTATTTCGACCAATTTCAGGCATTAAAATGACTCTAAACACACTTATTTTAGTTCCAAAAGTGATAATTCACATGCAATAGTCATTTACAGTCAAAAAATAAAACATTAAAAAATTACCATTTCTGACCATCTGGAGAAATTTCGACAGGTCGCGGGTCATCGTTTTTCATCAGAAAATGGATTTTTTGGACTTTAGAAAAATTGATTAAAAATGTCATTTGGATTGTTCCTCATGTTGAATAACTACTTTTTAAAGCCTCAATGTGACCAAAATTGCCATTTTTACACACTTTTTCTCCTACTAGAAGCTTCTATCTTGACCAATTTCAGGCATTAAAATGACTCTAAACACACTTCTTTTAGTTCCAAAAGTGATAATTCATATGCAATAGTCATTTACAGTCAAAAAAATTAAACATTAAAAAAATACCATTTCTGACCATCTGGAGAAAGTTCAACAGGTCACGGGTCATCGTTTTTCATCAGAAAATTGATTTTTGGACTTTAGAAAAATTGATTCAAAATGTCATTTGAATTGTGCCTCATGTTGAATAACTACTTTTTAAAGCCTCGATGTGACCAAAATTGCCATTTTTACAGACTTTTTCTCCTACTAGAAGCTTCTATTTCGACCAACTTCAGGCATTAAAATGACTCTAAACACACTTATTTTAGTTCCAAAAGTGATAATTCACATGCAATAGTCATTTACAGTCAAAAAATAAAACATAAAAAAATTACCATTTCTGACCATCTGGAGAAATTTCAACAGGTCACGGGTCATCGTTTTTCATCACAAAATTGATTTTTTGGACTTTAGAAAAATTGATTCAAAATATCATTTGGATTGTGCCTCATGTTGAATAACTACTTTTTAAAGCCTCAATGTGACCAAAATTGCCATTTGTACAGACTTTTTCTCCTACTAGAAGCTTCTATTTCGAACAATTGCAGGCATTAAAATGACCCTAAACACACTTATTTTAGTTCCAAAAGTGATAATTCACATGCAATAGTCATTTACAGTCAAAAAATAAAACATTAAAAAATTACCATTTTTGACCATCTGGAGAAATTTCGACAGGTCACGGGTCATCGTTTTTCATCAGAAAATTGATTTTTTGGACTTTAGAAAAATTGATTCAAAATATCATTTGGATTGTGCCTCATGTTGAATAACTACTTTTTAAAGCCTCAATATGACCAAAATTGCCATTTTTACAGACTTTTTCTCCTACTAGAAGCTTCTATTTCGAACAATTTCAGGCATTAAAATGACTCTAAACACACTTATTTTAGTTCCAAAAGTGATAATTCACATGCAATAGTCATTTACAGTCAAAAAATAAAACATTAAAAAATTACCATTTCTGACCATCTGGAGAAATTTCGACAGGTCGCGGGTCATCGTTTTTCATCAGAAAATGGTTTTTTTGTACTTTAGAAAAAATTGATTCAAAATGTCATTTGGATTGTGCCTCATGTTGAATAACTACTTTTTAAAACCTCAATGTGACCAAAATTGCCATTTTTACAGACTTTTTCTCCTACTAGAAGCTTCTATTTCGACCAATTTCAGGCATTAAAATGACTCTAAACACACTTATTTTAGTTCCAAAAGTGATAATTCACATGCAATAGTCATTTACAGTCAAAAAATAAAACATTAAAAAATTACCATTTCTGACCATCTGGAGAAATTTCGACAGGTCGCGGGTCATCGTTTTTCATCAGAAAATGGATTTTTTGGACTTTAGAAAAATTGATTAAAAATGTCATTTGGATTGTTCCTCATGTTGAATAACTACTTTTTAAAGCCTCAATGTGACCAAAATTGCCATTTTTACACACTTTTTCTCCTACTAGAAGCTTCTATCTTGACCAATTTCAGGCATTAAAATGACTCTAAACACACTTCTTTTAGTTCCAAAAGTGATAATTCATATGCAATAGTCATTTACAGTCAAAAAAATTAAACATTAAAAAAATACCATTTCTGACCATCTGGAGAAAGTTCAACAGGTCACGGGTCATCGTTTTTCATCAGAAAATTGATTTTTGGACTTTAGAAAAATTGATTCAAAATGTCATTTGAATTGTGCCTCATGTTGAATAACTACTTTTTAAAGCCTCGATGTGACCAAAATTGCCATTTTTACAGACTTTTTCTCCTACTAGAAGCTTCTATTTCGACCAACTTCAGGCATTAAAATGACTCTAAACACACTTATTTTAGTTCCAAAAGTGATAATTCACATGCAATAGTCATTTACAGTCAAAAAATAAAACATAAAAAAATTACCATTTCTGACCATCTGGAGAAATTTCAACAGGTCACGGGTCATCGTTTTTCATCACAAAATTGATTTTTTGGACTTTAGAAAAATTGATTCAAAATATCATTTGGATTGTGCCTCATGTTGAATAACTACTTTTTAAAGCCTCAATGTGACCAAAATTGCCATTTGTACAGACTTTTTCTCCTACTAGAAGCTTCTATTTCGAACAATTGCAGGCATTAAAATGACCCTAAACACACTTATTTTAGTTCCAAAAGTGATAATTCACATGCAATAGTCATTTACAGTCAAAAAATAAAACATTAAAAAATTACCATTTTTGACCATCTGGAGAAATTTCGACAGGTCACGGGTCATCGTTTTTCATCAGAAAATTGATTTTTTGGACTTTAGAAAAATTGATTCAAAATATCATTTGGATTGTGCCTCATGTTGAATAACTACTTTTTAAAGCCTCAATATGACCAAAATTGCCATTTTTACAGACTTTTTCTCCTACTAGAAGCTTCTATTTCGAACAATTTCAGGCATTAAAATGACTCTAAACACACTTCTTTTAGTTCCAAAAGTGATAATTCACATGCAATAGTCATTTACAGTCAAAAAATAAAACATTAAAAAATTACCATTTCTGACCATCTGGAGAAATTTCGACAGGTCGCGGGTCATCGTTTTTCATCAGAAAATGGTTTTTTTGTACTTTAGAAAAAATTGATTCAAAATGTCATTTGGATTGTGCCTCATGTTGAATAACTACTTTTTAAAACCTCAATGTGACCAAAATTGCCATTTTTACAGACTTTTTCTCCTACTAGAAGCTTCTATTTCGACCAATTTCAGGCATTAAAATGACTCTAAACACACTTATTTTAGTTCCAAAAGTGATAATTCACATGCGATAGTCATTTACAGTCAAAAAATTAAACATTAAAAAATTACCATTTCTGACCATCTGGAGAAATTTCGACAGGTCGCGGGTCATCGTTTTTCATCAGAAAATGGATTTTTTGGACTTTAGAAAAATTGATTAAAAATGTCATTTGGATTGTTCCTCATGTTGAATAACTACTTTTTAAAGCCTCAATGTGACCAAAATTGCCATTTTTACAGACTTTTTCTCCTACTAGAAGCTTCTATTTCGACCAACTTCAGGCATTAAAATGACTCTAAACACACTTATTTTAGTTCCACAAGTGATAATTCACTTGCAATAGTCATTTACAGTCAAAAAATTAAACATTAAAAAATTTCCATTTCTGACCATCTGGAGAAATTTCGACAGGTCACGGGTTATCGTTTTTCATCAGAAAATGGATTTTTTGGACTTTAGAAAAATTGATTCAAAATATCATTTGGATTGTGCCTCATGTTGAATAACTACTTTTTAAAGCCTCAATGTGACCAAAATTGCCATTTTTACACACTTTTTCTCCTACTAGAAGCTTTTTTTTCCGACCAATTTCAGGCATTAAAATGACTCTAAACACACTTCTTTTAGTTCCAAAAGTGATAATTCATATGCAATAGTCATTTACAGTCAAAAAAATTAAACATTCAAAAATTACCATTTCGGACCATCTGGAGAAAGTTCAACAGGTCACGGGTCATCGTTTTTCATCAGAAAATTGATTTTTGGACTTTAGAAAAATTGATTCAAAATGTCATTTGAATTGTGCCTCATGTTGAATAACTACTTTTTAAAGCCTCGATGTGACCAAAATTGCCATTTTTACAGACTTTTTCTCCTACTAGAAGCTTCTATTTCGACCAACTTCAGGCATTAAAATGACTCTAAACACACTTATTTTAGTTCCACAAGTGATAATTCACTTGCAATAGTCATTTACAGTCAAATAATAAAACATTAAAAAATTACCATTTCTGACCATCTGGAGAAATTTCGACAGGTCGCGGGTCATCGTTTTTCATCAGAAAATGGATTTTTTGGACTTTAGAAAAATTGATTAAAAATGTCATTTGGATTGTTCCTCATGTTGAATAACTACTTTTTAAAGCCTCAATGTGACCAAAATTGCCATTTTTACACACTTTTTCTCCTACTAGAAGCTTCTATCTTGACCAATTTCAGGCATTAAAATGACTCTAAACACACTTCTTTTAGTTCCAAAAGTGATAATTCATATGCAATAGTCATTTACAGTCAAAAAAATTAAACATTAAAAAAATACCATTTCTGACCATCTGGAGAAAGTTCAACAGGTCACGGGTCATCGTTTTTCATCAGAAAATTGATTTTTGGACTTTAGAAAAATTGATTCAAAATGTCATTTGAATTGTGCCTCATGTTGAATAACTACTTTTTAAAGCCTCGATGTGACCAAAATTGCCATTTTTACAGACTTTTTCTCCTACTAGAAGCTTCTATTTCGACCAACTTCAGGCATTAAAATGACTCTAAACACACTTATTTTAGTTCCAAAAGTGATAATTCACATGCAATAGTCATTTACAGTCAAAAAATAAAACATTCAAAAATTACCATTTCTGACCATCTGGAGAAATTTCGACAGGTCGCGGGTCATCGTTTTTCATCAGAAAATGGATTTTTTGGACTTTAGAAAAATTGATTCAAAATGTCATTTGGATTGTGCCTCATGTTGAATAACTACTTTTTAAAGCCTCAATGTGACCAAAATTGCCATTTTTACAGACTTTTTCTCCTACTAGAAGCTTCTATTTCGACCAATTTCAGGCATTAAAATGACTCTAAACACACTTATTTTAGTTCCAAAAGTGATAATTCACATGCAATAGTCATTTACAGTCAAAAAATAAAACATTCAAAAATTACCATTTCTGACCATCTGGAGAAATTTCGACAGGTCGCGGGTCATCGTTTTTCATCAGAAAATGGATTTTTTGGACTTTAGAAAAATTGATTCAAAATGTCATTTGGATTGTGCCTCATGTTGAATAACTACTTTTTAAAGCCTCAATGTGACCAAAATTGCCATTTTTACAGACTTTTTCTCCTACTAGAAGCTTCTATTTCGACCAACTTCAGGCATTAAAATGACTCTAAACACACTTATTTTAGTTCCACAAGTGATAATTCACTTGCAATAGTCATTTACAGTCAAAAAATTAAACATTAAAAAATTTCCATTTCTGACCATCTGGAGAAATTTCGACAGGTCACGGGTTATCGTTTTTCATCAGAAAATGGATTTTTTGGACTTTAGAAAAATTGATTCAAAATATCATTTGGATTGTGCCTCATGTTGAATAACTACTTTTTAAAGCCTCAATGTGACCAAAATTGCCATTTTTACAGACTTTTTCTCCTACTAGAAGCTTCTATTTCGAACAATTTCAGGCATTTAAATGACTCTAAACACACTTATTTTAGTTCCAAAAGTGATAATTCACATGCAATAGTCATTTACAGTCAAAAAATAAAACATTCAAAAATTACCATTTCTGACCATCTGGAGAAATTTCGACAGGTCGCGGGTCATCGTTTTTCATCAGAAAATGGATTTTTTGGACTTTAGAAAAATTGATTAAAAATGTCATTTGGATTGTTCCTCATGTTGAATAACTACTTTTTAAAGCCTCAATGTGACCAAAATTGCCATTTTTACAGACTTTTTCTCCTACTAGAAGCTTCTATTTCGACCAACTTCAGGCATTAAAATGACTCTAAACACACTTATTTTAGTTCCACAAGTGATAATTCACTTGCAATAGTCATTTACAGTCAAAAAATTAAACATTAAAAAATTTCCATTTCTGACCATCTGGAGAAATTTCGACAGGTCACGGGTTATCGTTTTTCATCAGAAAATGGATTTTTTGGACTTTAGAAAAATTGATTCAAAATATCATTTGGATTGTGCCTCATGTTGAATAACTACTTTTTAAAGCCTCAATGTGACCAAAATTGCCATTTTTACACACTTTTTCTCCTACTAGAAGCTTTTTTTTCCGACCAATTTCAGGCATTAAAATGACTCTAAACACACTTCTTTTAGTTCCAAAAGTGATAATTCATATGCAATAGTCATTTACAGTCAAAAAAATTAAACATTCAAAAATTACCATTTCGGACCATCTGGAGAAAGTTCAACAGGTCACGGGTCATCGTTTTTCATCAGAAAATTGATTTTTGGACTTTAGAAAAATTGATTCAAAATGTCATTTGAATTGTGCCTCATGTTGAATAACTACTTTTTAAAGCCTCGATGTGACCAAAATTGCCATTTTTACAGACTTTTTCTCCTACTAGAAGCTTCTATTTCGACCAACTTCAGGCATTAAAATGACTCTAAACACACTTATTTTAGTTCCACAAGTGATAATTCACTTGCAATAGTCATTTACAGTCAAAAAATAAAACATTAAAAAATTACCATTTCTGACCATCTGGAGAAATTTCGACAGGTCGCGGGTCATCGTTTTTCATCAGAAAATGGATTTTTTGGACTTTAGAAAAATTGATTAAAAATGTCATTTGGATTGTTCCTCATGTTGAATAACTACTTTTTAAAGCCTCAATGTGACCAAAATTGCCATTTTTACACACTTTTTCTCCTACTAGAAGCTTCTATCTTGACCAATTTCAGGCATTAAAATGACTCTAAACACACTTCTTTTATTTCCAAAAGTGATAATTCATATGCAATAGTCATTTACAGTCAAAAAAATTAAACATTAAAAAAATACCATTTCTGACCATCTGGAGAAAGTTCAACAGGTCACGGGTCATCGTTTTTCATCAGAAAATTGATTTTTGGACTTTAGAAAAATTGATTCAAAATGTCATTTGAATTGTGCCTCATGTTGAATAACTACTTTTTAAAGCCTCGATGTGACCAAAATTGCCATTTTTACAGACTTTTTCTCCTACTAGAAGCTTCTATTTCGACCAACTTCAGGCATTAAAATGACTCTAAACACACTTATTTTAGTTCCAAAAGTGATAATTCACATGCAATAGTCATTTACAGTCAAAAAATAAAACATAAAAAAATTACCATTTCTGACCATCTGGAGAAATTTCAACAGGTCACGGGTCATCGTTTTTCATCACAAAATTGATTTTTTGGACTTTAGAAAAATTGATTCAAAATATCATTTGGATTGTGCCTCATGTTGAATAACTACTTTTTAAAGCCTCAATGTGACCAAAATTGCCATTTGTACAGACTTTTTCTCCTACTAGAAGCTTCTATTTCGAACAATTGCAGGCATTAAAATGACCCTAAACACACTTATTTTAGTTCCAAAAGTGATAATTCACATGCAATAGTCATTTACAGTCAAAAAATAAAACATTAAAAAATTACCATTTTTGACCATCTGGAGAAATTTCGACAGGTCACGGGTCATCGTTTTTCATCAGAAAATTGATTTTTTGGACTTTAGAAAAATTGATTCAAAATATCATTTGGATTGTGCCTCATGTTGAATAACTACTTTTTAAAGCCTCAATGTGACCAAAATTGCCATTTTTACAGACTTTTTCTCCTACTAGAAGCTTTTTTTTCCGACCAATTTCAGGCATTAAAATGACTCTAAACACACTTCTTTTAGTTCCAAAAGTGATAATTCATATGCAATAGTCATTTACAGTCAAAAAAGTTAAACATTCAAAAATTACCATTTCGGACCATCTGGAGAAAGTTCAACAGGTCACGGGTCATCGTTTTTCATCAGAAAATTGATTTTTGGACTTTAGAAAAATTGATTCAAAATGTCATTTGAATTGTGCCTCATGTTGAATAACTACTTTTTAAAGCCTCGATGTGACCAAAATTGCCATTTTTACAGACTTTTTCTCCTACTAGAAGCTTCTATTTCGACCAACTTCAGGCATTAAAATGACTCTAAACACACTTATTTTAGTTCCACAAGTGATAATTCACTTGCAATAGTCATTTACAGTCAAAAAATTAAACATTAAAAAATTTCCATTTCTGACCATCTGGAGAAATTTCGACAGGTCACGGGTTATCGTTTTTCATCAGAAAATGGATTTTTTGGACTCTAGAAAAATTGATTCAAAATGTCATTTGGATTGTCCTCATGTTGAATAACTACTTTTTAAAGCCTCAATGTGACCAAAATTGCCATTTTTACAGACTTTTTCTCCTACTAGAAGCTTCTATTTCGACCAATTTCAGGCATTAAAATGACTCTAAACACACTTATTTTAGTTCCAAAAGTGATAATTCACATGCAATAGTCATTTACAGTCAAAAAATAAAACATTAAAAAATTACCATTTCTGACCATCTGGAGAAATTTCGACAGGTCGCGGGTCATCGTTTTTCATCAGAAAATGGATTTTTTGGACTTTAGAAAAATTGATTAAAAATGTCATTTGGATTGTTCCTCATGTTGAATAACTACTTTTTAAAGCCTCAATGTGACCAAAATTGCCATTTTTACACACTTTTTCTCCTACTAGAAGCTTCTATCTTGACCAATTTCAGGCATTAAAATGACTCTAAACACACTTCTTTTAGTTCCAAAAGTGATAATTCATATGCAATAGTCATTTACAGTCAAAAAAATTAAACATTAAAAAAATACCATTTCTGACCATCTGGAGAAAGTTCAACAGGTCACGGGTCATCGTTTTTCATCAGAAAATTGATTTTTGGACTTTAGAAAAATTGATTCAAAATGTCATTTGAATTGTGCCTCATGTTGAATAACTACTTTTTAAAGCCTCGATGTGACCAAAATTGCCATTTTTACAGACTTTTTCTCCTACTAGAAGCTTCTATTTCGACCAACTTCAGGCATTAAAATGACTCTAAACACACTTATTTTAGTTCCAAAAGTGATAATTCACATGCAATAGTCATTTACAGTCAAAAAATAAAACATAAAAAAATTACCATTTCTGACCATCTGGAGAAATTTCAACAGGTCACGGGTCATCGTTTTTCATCACAAAATTGATTTTTTGGACTTTAGAAAAATTGATTCAAAATATCATTTGGATTGTGCCTCATGTTGAATAACTACTTTTTAAAGCCTCAATGTGACCAAAATTGCCATTTGTACAGACTTTTTCTCCTACTAGAAGCTTCTATTTCGAACAATTGCAGGCATTAAAATGACCCTAAACACACTTATTTTAGTTCCAAAAGTGATAATTCACATGCAATAGTCATTTACAGTCAAAAAATAAAACATTAAAAAATTACCATTTTTGACCATCTGGAGAAATTTCGACAGGTCACGGGTCATCGTTTTTCATCAGAAAATTGATTTTTTGGACTTTAGAAAAATTGATTCAAAATATCATTTGGATTGTGCCTCATGTTGAATAACTACTTTTTAAAGCCTCAATATGACCAAAATTGCCATTTTTACAGACTTTTTCTCCTACTAGAAGCTTCTATTTCGAACAATTTCAGGCATTAAAATGACTCTAAACACACTTATTTTAGTTCCAAAAGTGATAATTCACATGCAATAGTCATTTACAGTCAAAAAATAAAACATTAAAAAATTACCATTTCTGACCATCTGGAGAAATTTCGACAGGTCGCGGGTCATCGTTTTTCATCAGAAAATGGTTTTTTTGTACTTTAGAAAAAATTGATTCAAAATGTCATTTGGATTGTGCCTCATGTTGAATAACTACTTTTTAAAACCTCAATGTGACCAAAATTGCCATTTTTACAGACTTTTTCTCCTACTAGAAGCTTCTATTTCGACCAATTTCAGGCATTAAAATGACTCTAAACACACTTATTTTAGTTCCAAAAGTGATAATTCACATGCAATAGTCATTTACAGTCAAAAAATAAAACATTAAAAAATTACCATTTCTGACCATCTGGAGAAATTTCGACAGGTCGCGGGTCATCGTTTTTCATCAGAAAATGGATTTTTTGGACTTTAGAAAAATTGATTAAAAATGTCATTTGGATTGTTCCTCATGTTGAATAACTACTTTTTAAAGCCTCAATGTGACCAAAATTGCCATTTTTACACACTTTTTCTCCTACTAGAAGCTTCTATCTTGACCAATTTCAGGCATTAAAATGACTCTAAACACACTTCTTTTAGTTCCAAAAGTGATAATTCATATGCAATAGTCATTTACAGTCAAAAAAATTAAACATTAAAAAAATACCATTTCTGACCATCTGGAGAAAGTTCAACAGGTCACGGGTCATCGTTTTTCATCAGAAAATTGATTTTTGGACTTTAGAAAAATTGATTCAAAATGTCATTTGAATTGTGCCTCATGTTGAATAACTACTTTTTAAAGCCTCGATGTGACCAAAATTGCCATTTTTACAGACTTTTTCTCCTACTAGAAGCTTCTATTTCGACCAACTTCAGGCATTAAAATGACTCTAAACACACTTATTTTAGTTCCAAAAGTGATAATTCACATGCAATAGTCATTTACAGTCAAAAAATAAAACATAAAAAAATTACCATTTCTGACCATCTGGAGAAATTTCAACAGGTCACGGGTCATCGTTTTTCATCACAAAATTGATTTTTTGGACTTTAGAAAAATTGATTCAAAATATCATTTGGATTGTGCCTCATGTTGAATAACTACTTTTTAAAGCCTCAATGTGACCAAAATTGCCATTTGTACAGACTTTTTCTCCTACTAGAAGCTTCTATTTCGAACAATTGCAGGCATTAAAATGACCCTAAACACACTTATTTTAGTTCCAAAAGTGATAATTCACATGCAATAGTCATTTACAGTCAAAAAATAAAACATTAAAAAATTACCATTTTTGACCATCTGGAGAAATTTCGACAGGTCACGGGTCATCGTTTTTCATCAGAAAATTGATTTTTTGGACTTTAGAAAAATTGATTCAAAATATCATTTGGATTGTGCCTCATGTTGAATAACTACTTTTTAAAGCCTCAATATGACCAAAATTGCCATTTTTACAGACTTTTTCTCCTACTAGAAGCTTCTATTTCGAACAATTTCAGGCATTAAAATGACTCTAAACACACTTCTTTTAGTTCCAAAAGTGATAATTCACATGCAATAGTCATTTACAGTCAAAAAATAAAACATTAAAAAATTACCATTTCTGACCATCTGGAGAAATTTCGACAGGTCGCGGGTCATCGTTTTTCATCAGAAAATGGTTTTTTTGTACTTTAGAAAAAATTGATTCAAAATGTCATTTGGATTGTGCCTCATGTTGAATAACTACTTTTTAAAACCTCAATGTGACCAAAATTGCCATTTTTACAGACTTTTTCTCCTACTAGAAGCTTCTATTTCGACCAATTTCAGGCATTAAAATGACTCTAAACACACTTATTTTAGTTCCAAAAGTGATAATTCACATGCGATAGTCATTTACAGTCAAAAAATTAAACATTAAAAAATTACCATTTCTGACCATCTGGAGAAATTTCGACAGGTCGCGGGTCATCGTTTTTCATCAGAAAATGGATTTTTTGGACTTTAGAAAAATTGATTAAAAATGTCATTTGGATTGTTCCTCATGTTGAATAACTACTTTTTAAAGCCTCAATGTGACCAAAATTGCCATTTTTACAGACTTTTTCTCCTACTAGAAGCTTCTATTTCGACCAACTTCAGGCATTAAAATGACTCTAAACACACTTATTTTAGTTCCACAAGTGATAATTCACTTGCAATAGTCATTTACAGTCAAAAAATTAAACATTAAAAAATTTCCATTTCTGACCATCTGGAGAAATTTCGACAGGTCACGGGTTATCGTTTTTCATCAGAAAATGGATTTTTTGGACTTTAGAAAAATTGATTCAAAATATCATTTGGATTGTGCCTCATGTTGAATAACTACTTTTTAAAGCCTCAATGTGACCAAAATTGCCATTTTTACACACTTTTTCTCCTACTAGAAGCTTTTTTTTCCGACCAATTTCAGGCATTAAAATGACTCTAAACACACTTCTTTTAGTTCCAAAAGTGATAATTCATATGCAATAGTCATTTACAGTCAAAAAAATTAAACATTCAAAAATTACCATTTCGGACCATCTGGAGAAAGTTCAACAGGTCACGGGTCATCGTTTTTCATCAGAAAATTGATTTTTGGACTTTAGAAAAATTGATTCAAAATGTCATTTGAATTGTGCCTCATGTTGAATAACTACTTTTTAAAGCCTCGATGTGACCAAAATTGCCATTTTTACAGACTTTTTCTCCTACTAGAAGCTTCTATTTCGACCAACTTCAGGCATTAAAATGACTCTAAACACACTTATTTTAGTTCCACAAGTGATAATTCACTTGCAATAGTCATTTACAGTCAAATAATAAAACATTAAAAAATTACCATTTCTGACCATCTGGAGAAATTTCGACAGGTCGCGGGTCATCGTTTTTCATCAGAAAATGGATTTTTTGGACTTTAGAAAAATTGATTAAAAATGTCATTTGGATTGTTCCTCATGTTGAATAACTACTTTTTAAAGCCTCAATGTGACCAAAATTGCCATTTTTACACACTTTTTCTCCTACTAGAAGCTTCTATCTTGACCAATTTCAGGCATTAAAATGACTCTAAACACACTTCTTTTAGTTCCAAAAGTGATAATTCATATGCAATAGTCATTTACAGTCAAAAAAATTAAACATTAAAAAAATACCATTTCTGACCATCTGGAGAAAGTTCAACAGGTCACGGGTCATCGTTTTTCATCAGAAAATTGATTTTTGGACTTTAGAAAAATTGATTCAAAATGTCATTTGAATTGTGCCTCATGTTGAATAACTACTTTTTAAAGCCTCGATGTGACCAAAATTGCCATTTTTACAGACTTTTTCTCCTACTAGAAGCTTCTATTTCGACCAACTTCAGGCATTAAAATGACTCTAAACACACTTATTTTAGTTCCAAAAGTGATAATTCACATGCAATAGTCATTTACAGTCAAAAAATAAAACATTCAAAAATTACCATTTCTGACCATCTGGAGAAATTTCGACAGGTCGCGGGTCATCGTTTTTCATCAGAAAATGGATTTTTTGGACTTTAGAAAAATTGATTCAAAATGTCATTTGGATTGTGCCTCATGTTGAATAACTACTTTTTAAAGCCTCAATGTGACCAAAATTGCCATTTTTACAGACTTTTTCTCCTACTAGAAGCTTCTATTTCGACCAATTTCAGGCATTAAAATGACTCTAAACACACTTATTTTAGTTCCAAAAGTGATAATTCACATGCAATAGTCATTTACAGTCAAAAAATAAAACATTCAAAAATTACCATTTCTGACCATCTGGAGAAATTTCGACAGGTCGCGGGTCATCGTTTTTCATCAGAAAATGGATTTTTTGGACTTTAGAAAAATTGATTCAAAATGTCATTTGGATTGTGCCTCATGTTGAATAACTACTTTTTAAAGCCTCAATGTGACCAAAATTGCCATTTTTACAGACTTTTTCTCCTACTAGAAGCTTCTATTTCGACCAACTTCAGGCATTAAAATGACTCTAAACACACTTATTTTAGTTCCACAAGTGATAATTCACTTGCAATAGTCATTTACAGTCAAAAAATTAAACATTAAAAAATTTCCATTTCTGACCATCTGGAGAAATTTCGACAGGTCACGGGTTATCGTTTTTCATCAGAAAATGGATTTTTTGGACTTTAGAAAAATTGATTCAAAATATCATTTGGATTGTGCCTCATGTTGAATAACTACTTTTTAAAGCCTCAATGTGACCAAAATTGCCATTTTTACAGACTTTTTCTCCTACTAGAAGCTTCTATTTCGAACAATTTCAGGCATTTAAATGACTCTAAACACACTTATTTTAGTTCCAAAAGTGATAATTCACATGCAATAGTCATTTACAGTCAAAAAATAAAACATTCAAAAATTACCATTTCTGACCATCTGGAGAAATTTCGACAGGTCGCGGGTCATCGTTTTTCATCAGAAAATGGATTTTTTGGACTTTAGAAAAATTGATTAAAAATGTCATTTGGATTGTTCCTCATGTTGAATAACTACTTTTTAAAGCCTCAATGTGACCAAAATTGCCATTTTTACAGACTTTTTCTCCTACTAGAAGCTTCTATTTCGACCAACTTCAGGCATTAAAATGACTCTAAACACACTTATTTTAGTTCCACAAGTGATAATTCACTTGCAATAGTCATTTACAGTCAAAAAATTAAACATTAAAAAATTTCCATTTCTGACCATCTGGAGAAATTTCGACAGGTCACGGGTTATCGTTTTTCATCAGAAAATGGATTTTTTGGACTTTAGAAAAATTGATTCAAAATATCATTTGGATTGTGCCTCATGTTGAATAACTACTTTTTAAAGCCTCAATGTGACCAAAATTGCCATTTTTACACACTTTTTCTCCTACTAGAAGCTTTTTTTTCCGACCAATTTCAGGCATTAAAATGACTCTAAACACACTTCTTTTAGTTCCAAAAGTGATAATTCATATGCAATAGTCATTTACAGTCAAAAAAATTAAACATTCAAAAATTACCATTTCGGACCATCTGGAGAAAGTTCAACAGGTCACGGGTCATCGTTTTTCATCAGAAAATTGATTTTTGGACTTTAGAAAAATTGATTCAAAATGTCATTTGAATTGTGCCTCATGTTGAATAACTACTTTTTAAAGCCTCGATGTGACCAAAATTGCCATTTTTACAGACTTTTTCTCCTACTAGAAGCTTCTATTTCGACCAACTTCAGGCATTAAAATGACTCTAAACACACTTATTTTAGTTCCACAAGTGATAATTCACTTGCAATAGTCATTTACAGTCAAAAAATAAAACATTAAAAAATTACCATTTCTGACCATCTGGAGAAATTTCGACAGGTCGCGGGTCATCGTTTTTCATCAGAAAATGGATTTTTTGGACTTTAGAAAAATTGATTAAAAATGTCATTTGGATTGTTCCTCATGTTGAATAACTACTTTTTAAAGCCTCAATGTGACCAAAATTGCCATTTTTACACACTTTTTCTCCTACTAGAAGCTTCTATCTTGACCAATTTCAGGCATTAAAATGACTCTAAACACACTTCTTTTATTTCCAAAAGTGATAATTCATATGCAATAGTCATTTACAGTCAAAAAAATTAAACATTAAAAAAATACCATTTCTGACCATCTGGAGAAAGTTCAACAGGTCACGGGTCATCGTTTTTCATCAGAAAATTGATTTTTGGACTTTAGAAAAATTGATTCAAAATGTCATTTGAATTGTGCCTCATGTTGAATAACTACTTTTTAAAGCCTCGATGTGACCAAAATTGCCATTTTTACAGACTTTTTCTCCTACTAGAAGCTTCTATTTCGACCAACTTCAGGCATTAAAATGACTCTAAACACACTTATTTTAGTTCCAAAAGTGATAATTCACATGCAATAGTCATTTACAGTCAAAAAATAAAACATTCAAAAATTACCATTTCTGACCATCTGGAGAAATTTCGACAGGTCGCGGGTCATCGTTTTTCATCAGAAAATGGATTTTTTGGACTTTAGAAAAATTGATTCAAAATGTCATTTGGATTGTGCCTCATGTTGAATAACTACTTTTTAAAGCCTCAATGTGACCAAAATTGCCATTTTTACAGACTTTTTCTCCTACTAGAAGCTTCTATTTCGACCAATTTCAGGCATTAAAATGACTCTAAACACACTTATTTTAGTTCCAAAAGTGATAATTCACATGCAATAGTCATTTACAGTCAAAAAATAAAACATTCAAAAATTACCATTTCTGACCATCTGGAGAAATTTCGACAGGTCGCGGGTCATCGTTTTTCATCAGAAAATGGATTTTTTGGACTTTAGAAAAATTGATTAAAAATGTCATTTGGATTGTTCCTCATGTTGAATAACTACTTTTTAAAGCCTCAATGTGACCAAAATTGCCATTTTTACAGACTTTTTCTCCTACTAGAAGCTTCTATTTCGACCAACTTCAGGCATTAAAATGACTCTAAACACACTTATTTTAGTTCCACAAGTGATAATTCACTTGCAATAGTCATTTACAGTCAAAAAATTAAACATTAAAAAATTTCCATTTCTGACCATCTGGAGAAATTTCGACAGGTCACGGGTTATCGTTTTTCATCAGAAAATGGATTTTTTGGACTTTAGAAAAATTGATTCAAAATATCATTTGGATTGTGCCTCATGTTGAATAACTACTTTTTAAAGCCTCAATGTGACCAAAATTGCCATTTTTACACACTTTTTCTCCTACTAGAAGCTTTTTTTTCCGACCAATTTCAGGCATTAAAATGACTCTAAACACACTTCTTTTAGTTCCAAAAGTGATAATTCATATGCAATAGTCATTTACAGTCAAAAAAATTAAATATTCAAAAATTACCATTTCGGACCATCTGGAGAAAGTTCAACAGGTCACGGGTCATCGTTTTTCATCAGAAAATTGATTTTTGGACTTTAGAAAAATTGATTCAAAATGTCATTTGAATTGTGCCTCATGTTGAATAACTACTTTTTAAAGCCTCGATGTGACCAAAATTGCCATTTTTACAGACTTTTTCTCCTACTAGAAGCTTCTATTTCGACCAACTTCAGGCATTAAAATGACTCTAAACACACTTATTTTAGTTCCACTAGTGATAATTCACTTGCAATAGTCATTTACAGTCAAAAAATAAAACATTAAAAAATTACCATTTCTGACCATCTGGAGAAATTTCGACAGGTCGCGGGTCATCGTTTTTCATCAGAAAATGGATTTTTTGGACTTTAGAAAAATTGATTAAAAATGTCATTTGGATTGTTCCTCATGTTGAATAACTACTTTTTAAAGCCTCAATGTGACCAAAATTGCCATTTTTACACACTTTTTCTCCTACTAGAAGCTTCTATCTTGACCAATTTCAGGCATTAAAATGACTCTAAACACACTTCTTTTATTTCCAAAAGTGATAATTCATATGCAATAGTCATTTACAGTCAAAAAAATTAAACATTAAAAAAATACCATTTCTGACCATCTGGAGAAAGTTCAACAGGTCACGGGTCATCGTTTTTCATCAGAAAATTGATTTTTGGACTTTAGAAAAATTGATTCAAAATGTCATTTGAATTGTGCCTCATGTTGAATAACTACTTTTTAAAGCCTCGATGTGACCAAAATTGCCATTTTTACAGACTTTTTCTCCTACTAGAAGCTTCTATTTCGACCAACTTCAGGCATTAAAATGACTCTAAACACACTTATTTTAGTTCCAAAAGTGATAATTCACATGCAATAGTCATTTACAGTCAAAAAATAAAACATTCAAAAATTACCATTTCTGACCATCTGGAGAAATTTCGACAGGTCGCGGGTCATCGTTTTTCATCAGAAAATGGATTTTTTGGACTTTAGAAAAATTGATTCAAAATGTCATTTGGATTGTGCCTCATGTTGAATAACTACTTTTTAAAGCCTCAATGTGACCAAAATTGCCATTTTTACAGACTTTTTCTCCTACTAGAAGCTTCTATTTCGACCAATTTCAGGCATTAAAATGACTCTAAACACACTTATTTTAGTTCCAAAAGTGATAATTCACATGCAATAGTCATTTACAGTCAAAAAATAAAACATTCAAAAATTACCATTTCTGACCATCTGGAGAAATTTCGACAGGTCGCGGGTCATCGTTTTTCATCAGAAAATGGATTTTTTGGACTTTAGAAAAATTGATTCAAAATGTCATTTGGATTGTGCCTCATGTTGAATAACTACTTTTTAAAGCCTCAATGTGACCAAAATTGCCATTTTTACAGACTTTTTCTCCTACTAGAAGCTTCTATTTCGACCAACTTCAGGCATTAAAATGACTCTAAACACACTTATTTTAGTTCCACAAGTGATAATTCACTTGCAATAGTCATTTACAGTCAAAAAATTAAACATTAAAAAATTTCCATTTCTGACCATCTGGAGAAATTTCGACAGGTCACGGGTTATCGTTTTTCATCAGAAAATGGATTTTTTGGACTTTAGAAAAATTGATTCAAAATATCATTTGGATTGTGCCTCATGTTGAATAACTACTTTTTAAAGCCTCAATGTGACCAAAATTGCAATTTTTACAGACTTTTTCTCCTACTAGAAGCTTCTATTTCGAACAATTTCAGGCATTTAAATGACTCTAAACACACTTATTTTAGTTCCAAAAGTGATAATTCACATGCAATAGTCATTTACAGTCAAAAAATAAAACATTCAAAAATTACCATTTCTGACCATCTGGAGAAATTTCGACAGGTCGCGGGTCATCGTTTTTCATCAGAAAATGGTTTTTTCGGACTTTAGAAAAATTGGTTCAAAATGTCATTTGGATTGTGCCTCATGTTGAATAACTACTTTTTAAAGCCTCAATGTGACCAAAATTGCCATTTTTACAGACTTTTTCTCCTACTAGAAGCTTCTATTTCGACCAATTTCAGGCATTAAAATGACTCTAAACACACTTATTTTAGTTCCAAAAGTGATAATTCATATGCAATAGTCATTTACAGTCAAAAAAATTAAACATTAAAAAATTACCATTTCTGACCATCTGGAGAAAGTTCAACAGGTCACGGGTCATCGTTTTTCATCAGAAAATTGATTTTTGGACTTTAGAAAAAATGATTCAAAATGTCATTTGAATTGTGCCTCATGTTGAATAACTACTTTTTAAAGCCTCGATGTGACCAAAATTGCCATTTTTACAGACTTTTTCTCCTACTAGAAGCTTCTATTTCGACCAACTTCAGGCATTAAAATGACTCTAAACACACTTATTTTAGTTCCACAAGTGATAATTCACTTGCAATAGTCATTTACAGTCAAAAAATTAAACATTCAAAAATTACCATTTCTGACCATCTGGAGAAATTTCGACAGGTCGCGGGTCATCGTTTTTCATCAGAAAATGGATTTTTTGGACTTTAGAAAAATTGATTCAAAATGTCATTTGGATTGTGCCTCATGTTGAATAACTACTTTTTAAAGCCTCAATGTGACCAAAATTGCCATTTTTACAGACTTTTTCTCCTACTAGAAGCTTCTATTTCGACCAACTTCAGGCATTAAAATGACTCTAAACACACTTATTTTAGTTCCACAAGTGATAATTCACTTGCAATAGTCATTTACAGTCAAAAAATTAAACATTAAAAAATTTCCATTTCTGACCATCTGGAGAAATTTCGACAGGTCACGGGTTATCGTTTTTCATCAGAAAATGGATTTTTTGGACTTTAGAAAAATTGATTCAAAATATCATTTGGATTGTGCCTCATGTTGAATAACTACTTTTTAAAGCCTCAATGTGACCAAAATTGCCATTTTTACACACTTTTTCTCCTACTAGAAGCTTTTTTTTCCGACCAATTTCAGGCATTAAAATGACTCTAAACACACTTCTTTTAGTTCCAAAAGTGATAATTCATATGCAATAGTCATTTACAGTCAAAAAAATTAAACATTCAAAAATTACCATTTCGGACCATCTGGAGAAAGTTCAACAGGTCACGGGTCATCGTTTTTCATCAGAAAATTGATTTTTGGACTTTAGAAAAATTGATTCAAAATGTCATTTGAATTGTGCCTCATGTTGAATAACTACTTTTTAAAGCCTCGATGTGACCAAAATTGCCATTTTTACAGACTTTTTCTCCTACTAGAAGCTTCTATTTCGACCAACTTCAGGCATTAAAATGACTCTAAACACACTTATTTTAGTTCCAAAAGTGATAATTCACATGCAATAGTCATTTACAGTCAAAAAATAAAACATTCAAAAATTACCATTTCTGACCATCTGGAGAAATTTCGACAGGTCGCGGGTCATCGTTTTTCATCAGAAAATGGATTTTTTGGACTTTAGAAAAATTGATGCAAAATGTCATTTGGATTGTGCCTCATGTTGAATAACTACTTTTTAAAGCCTCAATGTGACCAAAATTGCCATTTTTACAGACTTTTTCTCCTACTAGAAGCTTCTATTTCGACCAACTTCAGGCATTAAAATGACTCTAAACACACTTATTTTAGTTCCACAAGTGATAATTCACTTGCAATAGTCATTTACAGTCAAAAAATTAAACATTAAAAAATTTCCATTTCTGACCATCTGGAGAAATTTCGACAGGTCACGGGTTATCGTTTTTCATCAGAAAATGGATTTTTTGGACTTTAGAAAAATTGATTCAAAATATCATTTGGATTGTGCCTCATGTTGAATAACTACTTTTTAAAGCCTCAATGTGACCAAAATTGCCATTTTTACACACTTTTTCTCCTACTAGAAGCTTTTTTTTCCGACCAATTTCAGGCATTAAAATGACTCTAAACACACTTCTTTTAGTTCCAAAAGTGATAATTCATATGCAATAGTCATTTACAGTCAAAAAAATTAAACATTCAAAAATTACCATTTCGGACCATCTGGAGAAAGTTCAACAGGTCACGGGTCATCGTTTTTCATCAGAAAATTGATTTTTGGACTTTAGAAAAATTGATTCAAAATGTCATTTGAATTGTGCCTCATGTTGAATAACTACTTTTTAAAGCCTCGATGTGACCAAAATTGCCATTTTTACAGACTTTTTCTCCTACTAGAAGCTTCTATTTCGACCAACTTCAGGCATTAAAATGACTCTAAACACACTTATTTTAGTTCCACAAGTGATAATTCACTTGCAATAGTCATTTACAGTCAAAAAATAAAACATTAAAAAATTACCATTTCTGACCATCTGGAGAAATTTCGACAGGTCGCGGGTCATCGTTTTTCATCAGAAAATGGATTTTTTGGACTTTAGAAAAATTGATTAAAAATGTCATTTGGATTGTTCCTCATGTTGAATAACTACTTTTTAAAGCCTCAATGTGACCAAAATTGCCATTTTTACACACTTTTTCTCCTACTAGAAGCTTCTATCTTGACCAATTTCAGGCATTAAAATGACTCTAAACACACTTCTTTTATTTCCAAAAGTGATAATTCATATGCAATAGTCATTTACAGTCAAAAAAATTAAACATTAAAAAAATACCATTTCTGACCATCTGGAGAAAGTTCAACAGGTCACGGGTCATCGTTTTTCATCAGAAAATTGATTTTTGGACTTTAGAAAAATTGATTCAAAATGTCATTTGAATTGTGCCTCATGTTGAATAACTACTTTTTAAAGCCTCGATGTGACCAAAATTGCCATTTTTACAGACTTTTTCTCCTACTAGAAGCTTCTATTTCGACCAACTTCAGGCATTAAAATGACTCTAAACACACTTATTTTAGTTCCAAAAGTGATAATTCACATGCAATAGTCATTTACAGTCAAAAAATAAAACATTCAAAAATTACCATTTCTGACCATCTGGAGAAATTTCGACAGGTCGCGGGTCATCGTTTTTCATCAGAAAATGGATTTTTTGGACTTTAGAAAAATTGATTCAAAATGTCATTTGGATTGTGCCTCATGTTGAATAACTACTTTTTAAAGCCTCAATGTGACCAAAATTGCCATTTTTACAGACTTTTTCTCCTACTAGAAGCTTCTATTTCGACCAATTTCAGGCATTAAAATGACTCTAAACACACTTATTTTAGTTCCAAAAGTGATAATTCACATGCAATAGTCATTTACAGTCAAAAAATAAAACATTCAAAAATTACCATTTCTGACCATCTGGAGAAATTTCGACAGGTCGCGGGTCATCGTTTTTCATCAGAAAATGGATTTTTTGGACTTTAGAAAAATTGATTAAAAATGTCATTTGGATTGTTCCTCATGTTGAATAACTACTTTTTAAAGCCTCAATGTGACCAAAATTGCCATTTTTACAGACTTTTTCTCCTACTAGAAGCTTCTATTTCGACCAACTTCAGGCATTAAAATGACTCTAAACACACTTATTTTAGTTCCACAAGTGATAATTCACTTGCAATAGTCATTTACAGTCAAAAAATTAAACATTAAAAAATTTCCATTTCTGACCATCTGGAGAAATTTCGACAGGTCACGGGTTATCGTTTTTCATCAGAAAATGGATTTTTTGGACTTTAGAAAAATTGATTCAAAATATCATTTGGATTGTGCCTCATGTTGAATAACTACTTTTTAAAGCCTCAATGTGACCAAAATTGCCATTTTTACACACTTTTTCTCCTACTAGAAGCTTTTTTTTCCGACCAATTTCAGGCATTAAAATGACTCTAAACACACTTCTTTTAGTTCCAAAAGTGATAATTCATATGCAATAGTCATTTACAGTCAAAAAAATTAAATATTCAAAAATTACCATTTCGGACCATCTGGAGAAAGTTCAACAGGTCACGGGTCATCGTTTTTCATCAGAAAATTGATTTTTGGACTTTAGAAAAATTGATTCAAAATGTCATTTGAATTGTGCCTCATGTTGAATAACTACTTTTTAAAGCCTCGATGTGACCAAAATTGCCATTTTTACAGACTTTTTCTCCTACTAGAAGCTTCTATTGAGACCAACTTCAGGCATTAAAATGACTCTAAACACACTTATTTTAGTTCCACTAGTGATAATTCACTTGCAATAGTCATTTACAGTCAAAAAATAAAACATTAAAAAATTACCATTTCTGACCATCTGGAGAAATTTCGACAGGTCGCGGGTCATCGTTTTTCATCAGAAAATGGATTTTTTGGACTTTAGAAAAATTGATTAAAAATGTCATTTGGATTGTTCCTCATGTTGAATAACTACTTTTTAAAGCCTCAATGTGACCAAAATTGCCATTTTTACACACTTTTTCTCCTACTAGAAGCTTCTATCTTGACCAATTTCAGGCATTAAAATGACTCTAAACACACTTCTTTTATTTCCAAAAGTGATAATTCATATGCAATAGTCATTTACAGTCAAAAAAATTAAACATTAAAAAAATACCATTTCTGACCATCTGGAGAAAGTTCAACAGGTCACGGGTCATCGTTTTTCATCAGAAAATTGATTTTTGGACTTTAGAAAAATTGATTCAAAATGTCATTTGAATTGTGCCTCATGTTGAATAACTACTTTTTAAAGCCTCGATGTGACCAAAATTGCCATTTTTACAGACTTTTTCTCCTACTAGAAGCTTCTATTTCGACCAACTTCAGGCATTAAAATGACTCTAAACACACTTATTTTAGTTCCAAAAGTGATAATTCACATGCAATAGTCATTTACAGTCAAAAAATAAAACATTCAAAAATTACCATTTCTGACCATCTGGAGAAATTTCGACAGGTCGCGGGTCATCGTTTTTCATCAGAAAATGGATTTTTTGGACTTTAGAAAAATTGATTCAAAATGTCATTTGGATTGTGCCTCATGTTGAATAACTACTTTTTAAAGCCTCAATGTGACCAAAATTGCCATTTTTACAGACTTTTTCTCCTACTAGAAGCTTCTATTTCGACCAATTTCAGGCATTAAAATGACTCTAAACACACTTATTTTAGTTCCAAAAGTGATAATTCACATGCAATAGTCATTTACAGTCAAAAAATAAAACATTCAAAAATTACCATTTCTGACCATCTGGAGAAATTTCGACAGGTCGCGGGTCATCATTTTTCATCAGAAAATGGATTTTTTGGACTTTAGAAAAATTGATTCAAAATGTCATTTGGATTGTGCCTCATGTTGAATAACTACTTTTTAAAGCCTCAATGTGACCAAAATTGCCATTTTTACAGACTTTTTCTCCTACTAGAAGCTTCTATTTCGACCAACTTCAGGCATTAAAATGACTCTAAACACACTTATTTTAGTTCCACAAGTGATAATTCACTTGCAATAGTCATTTACAGTCAAAAAATTAAACATTAAAAAATTTCCATTTCTGACCATCTGGAGAAATTTCGACAGGTCACGGGTTATCGTTTTTCATCAGAAAATGGATTTTTTGGACTTTAGAAAAATTGATTCAAAATATCATTTGGATTGTGCCTCATGTTGAATAACTACTTTTTAAAGCCTCAATGTGACCAAAATTGCAATTTTTACAGACTTTTTCTCCTACTAGAAGCTTCTATTTCGAACAATTTCAGGCATTTAAATGACTCTAAACACACTTATTTTAGTTCCAAAAGTGATAATTCACATGCAATAGTCATTTACAGTCAAAAAATAAAACATTCAAAAATTACCATTTCTGACCATCTGGAGAAATTTCGACAGGTCGCGGGTCATCGTTTTTCATCAGAAAATGGTTTTTTCGGACTTTAGAAAAATTGGTTCAAAATGTCATTTGGATTGTGCCTCATGTTGAATAACTACTTTTTAAAGCCTCAATGTGACCAAAATTGCCATTTTTACAGACTTTTTCTCCTACTAGAAGCTTCTATTTCGACCAATTTCAGGCATTAAAATGACTCTAAACACACTTATTTTAGTTCCAAAAGTGATAATTCATATGCAATAGTCATTTACAGTCAAAAAAATTAAACATTAAAAAATTACCATTTCTGACCATCTGGAGAAAGTTCAACAGGTCACGGGTCATCGTTTTTCATCAGAAAATTGATTTTTGGACTTTAGAAAAAATGATTCAAAATGTCATTTGAATTGTGCCTCATGTTGAATAACTACTTTTTAAAGCCTCGATGTGACCAAAATTGCCATTTTTACAGACTTTTTCTCCTACTAGAAGCTTCTATTTCGACCAACTTCAGGCATTAAAATGACTCTAAACACACTTATTTTAGTTCCACAAGTGATAATTCACTTGCAATAGTCATTTACAGTCAAAAAATTAAACATTCAAAAATTACCATTTCTGACCATCTGGAGAAATTTCGACAGGTCGCGGGTCATCGTTTTTCATCAGAAAATGGATTTTTTGGACTTTAGAAAAATTGATTCAAAATGTCATTTGGATTGTGCCTCATGTTGAATAACTACTTTTTAAAGCCTCAATGTGACCAAAATTGCCATTTTTACAGACTTTTTCTCCTACTAGAAGCTTCTATTTCGACCAACTTCAGGCATTAAAATGACTCTAAACACACTTATTTTAGTTCCACAAGTGATAATTCACTTGCAATAGTCATTTACAGTCAAAAAATTAAACATTAAAAAATTTCCATTTCTGACCATCTGGAGAAATTTCGACAGGTCACGGGTTATCGTTTTTCATCAGAAAATGGATTTTTTGGACTTTAGAAAAATTGATTCAAAATATCATTTGGATTGTGCCTCATGTTGAATAACTACTTTTTAAAGCCTCAATGTGACCAAAATTGCCATTTTTACACACTTTTTCTCCTACTAGAAGCTTTTTTTTCCGACCAATTTCAGGCATTAAAATGACTCTAAACACACTTCTTTTAGTTCCAAAAGTGATAATTCATATGCAATAGTCATTTACAGTCAAAAAAATTAAACATTCAAAAATTACCATTTCGGACCATCTGGAGAAAGTTCAACAGGTCACGGGTCATCGTTTTTCATCAGAAAATTGATTTTTGGACTTTAGAAAAATTGATTCAAAATGTCATTTGAATTGTGCCTCATGTTGAATAACTACTTTTTAAAGCCTCGATGTGACCAAAATTGCCATTTTTACAGACTTTTTCTCCTACTAGAAGCTTCTATTTCGACCAACTTCAGGCATTAAAATGACTCTAAACACACTTATTTTAGTTCCACAAGTGATAATTCACTTGCAATAGTCATTTACAGTCAAAAAATAAAACATTAAAAAATTACCATTTCTGACCATCTGGAGAAATTTCGACAGGTCGCGGGTCATCGTTTTTCATCAGAAAATGGATTTTTTGGACTTTAGAAAAATTGATTAAAAATGTCATTTGGATTGTTCCTCATGTTGAATAACTACTTTTTAAAGCCTCAATGTGACCAAAATTGCCATTTTTACACACTTTTTCTCCTACTAGAAGCTTCTATCTTGACCAATTTCAGGCATTAAAATGACTCTAAACACACTTCTTTTAGTTCCAAAAGTGATAATTCATATGCAATAGTCATTTACAGTCAAAAAAATTAAACATTAAAAAAATACCATTTCTGACCATCTGGAGAAAGTTCAACAGGTCACGGGTCATCGTTTTTCATCAGAAAATTGATTTTTGGACTTTAGAAAAATTGATTCAAAATGTCATTTGAATTGTGCCTCATGTTGAATAACTACTTTTTAAAGCCTCGATGTGACCAAAATTGCCATTTTTACAGACTTTTTCTCCTACTAGAAGCTTCTATTTCGACCAACTTCAGGCATTAAAATGACTCTAAACACACTTATTTTAGTTCCAAAAGTGATAATTCACATGCAATAGTCATTTACAGTCAAAAAATAAAACATTCAAAAATTACCATTTCTGACCATCTGGAGAAATTTCGACAGGTCGCGGGTCATCGTTTTTCATCAGAAAATGGATTTTTTGGACTTTAGAAAAATTGATTCAAAATGTCATTTGGATTGTGCCTCATGTTGAATAACTACTTTTTAAAGCCTCAATGTGACCAAAATTGCCATTTTTACAGACTTTTTCTCCTACTAGAAGCTTCTATTTCGACCAATTTCAGGCATTAAAATGACTCTAAACACACTTATTTTAGTTCCAAAAGTGATAATTCACATGCAATAGTCATTTACAGTCAAAAAATAAAACATTCAAAAATTACCATTTCTGACCATCTGGAGAAATTTCGACAGGTCGCGGGTCATCGTTTTTCATCAGAAAATGGATTTTTTGGACTTTAGAAAAATTGATTCAAAATGTCATTTGGATTGTGCCTCATGTTGAATAACTACTTTTTAAAGCCTCAATGTGACCAAAATTGCCATTTTTACAGACTTTTTCTCCTACTAGAAGCTTCTATTTCGACCAATTTCAGGCATTAAAATGACTCTAAACACACTTATTTTAGTTCCAAAAGTGATAATTCATATGCAATAGTCATTTACAGTCAAAAAAATTAAACATTAAAAAATTACCATTTCTGACCATCTGGAGAAAGTTCAACAGGTCACGGGTCATCGTTTTTCATCAGAAAATTGATGTTTGGACTTTAGAAAAAATGATTCAAAATGTCATTTGAATTGTGCCTTATGTTGAATAACTACTTTTTAAAGCCTCGATGTGACCAAAATTGCCATTTTTACAGACTTTTTCTCCTACTAGAAGCTTCTATTTCGACCAACTTCAGGCATTAAAATGACTCTAAACACACTTATTTTAGTTCCACAAGTGATAATTCACTTGCAATAGTCATTTACAGTCAAAAAATTAAACATTCAAAAATTACCATTTCTGACCATCTGGAGAAATTTCGACAGGTCGCGGGTCATCGTTTTTCATCAGAAAATGGATTTTTTGGACTTTAGAAAAATTGATTCAAAATGTCATTTGGATTGTGCCTCATGTTGAATAACTACTTTTTAAAGCCTCAATGTGACCAAAATTGCCATTTTTACACACTTTTTCTCCTACTAGAAGCTTCTATTTCGACAAACTTCAGGCATTAAAATGACTCTAAACACACTTATTTTAGTTCCACAAGTGATAATTCACTTGCAATAGTCATTTACAGTCAAAAAATTAAACATTAAAAAATTTCCATTTCTGACCATCTGGAGAAATTTCGACAGGTCACGGGTTATCGTTTTTCATCAGAAAATGGATTTTTTGGACTTTAGAAAAATTGATTCAAAATATCATTTGGATTGTGCCTCATGTTGAATAACTACTTTTTAAAGCCTCAATGTGACCAAAATTGCCATTTTTACACACTTTTTCTCCTACTAGAAGCTTTTTTTTCCGACCAATTTCAGGCATTAAAATGACTCTAAACACACTTCTTTTAGTTCCAAAAGTGATAATTCATATGCAATAGTCATTTACAGTCAAAAAAATTAAACATTCAAAAATTACCATTTCGGACCATCTGGAGAAAGTTCAACAGGTCACGGGTCATCGTTTTTCATCAGAAAATTGATTTTTGGACTTTAGAAAAATTGATTCAAAATGTCATTTGAATTGTGCCTCATGTTGAATAACTACTTTTTAAAGCCTCGATGTGACCAAAATTGCCATTTTTACAGACTTTTTCTCCTACTAGAAGCTTCTATTTCGACCAACTTCAGGCATTAAAATGACTCTAAACACACTTATTTTAGTTCCACAAGTGATAATTCACTTGCAATAGTCATTTACAGTCAAAAAATAAAACATTAAAAAATTACCATTTCTGACCATCTGGAGAAATTTCGACAGGTCGCGGGTCATCGTTTTTCATCAGAAAATGGATTTTTTGGACTTTAGAAAAATTGATTAAAAATGTCATTTGGATTGTTCCTCATGTTGAATAACTACTTTTTAAAGCCTCAATGTGACCAAAATTGCCATTTTTACACACTTTTTCTCCTACTAGAAGCTTCTATCTTGACCAATTTCAGGCATTAAAATGACTCTAAACACACTTCTTTTAGTTCCAAAAGTGATAATTCATATGCAATAGTCATTTACAGTCAAAAAAATTAAACATTAAAAAAATACCATTTCTGACCATCTGGAGAAAGTTCAACAGGTCACGGGTCATCGTTTTTCATCAGAAAATTGATTTTTGGACTTTAGAAAAATTGATTCAAAATGTCATTTGAATTGTGCCTCATGTTGAATAACTACTTTTTAAAGCCTCGATGTGACCAAAATTGCCATTTTTACAGACTTTTTCTCCTACTAGAAGCTTCTATTTCGACCAACTTCAGGCATTAAAATGACTCTAAACACACTTATTTTAGTTCCAAAAGTGATAATTCACATGCAATAGTCATTTACAGTCAAAAAATAAAACATTAAAAAATTACCATTTCTGACCATCTGGAGAAATTTCGACAGGTCGCGGGTCATCGTTTTTCATCAGAAAATGTATTTTTTGGACTTTAGAAAAATTGATTAAAAATGTCATTTGGATTGTTCCTCATGTTGAATAACTACTTTTTAAAGCCTCAATGTGACCAAAATTGCCATTTTTACAGACTTTTTCTCCTACTAGAAGCTTCTATTTCGACCAATTTCAGGCATTAAAATGACTCTAAACACACTTATTTTAGTTCCACAAGTGATAATTCACTTGCAATAGTCATTTACAGTCAAAAAATTAAACATTAAAAAATTTCCATTTCTGACCATCTGGAGAAATTTCGACAGGTCACGGGTTATCGTTTTTCATCAGAAAATGGATTTTTTGGACTTTAGAAAAATTGATTCAAAATATCATTTGGATTGTGCCTCATGTTGAATAACTACTTTTTAAAGCCTCAATGTGACCAAAATTGCCATTTTTACACACTTTTTCTCCTACTAGAAGCTTTTTTTTCCGACCAATTTCAGGCATTAAAATGACTCTAAACACACTTCTTTTAGTTCCAAAAGTGATAATTCATATGCAATAGTCATTTACAGTCAAAAAAATTAAACATTCAAAAATTACCATTTCGGACCATCTGGAGAAAGTTCAACAGGTCACGGGTCATCGTTTTTCATCAGAAAATTGATTTTTGGACTTTAGAAAAATTGATTCAAAATGTCATTTGAATTGTGCCTCATGTTGAATAACTACTTTTTAAAGCCTCGATGTGACCAAAATTGCCATTTTTACAGACTTTTTCTCCTACTAGAAGCTTCTATTTCGACCAACTTCAGGCATTAAAATGACTCTAAACACACTTATTTTAGTTCCAAAAGTGATAATTCACATGCAATAGTCATTTACAGTCAAAAAATAAAACATTAAAAAATTACCATTTCTGACCATCTGGAGAAATTTCAACAGGTCACGGGTCATCGTTTTTCATCAGAAAATTGATTTTTTGGACTTTAGAAAAATTGATTCAAAATATCATTTGGATTGTGCCTCATGTTGAATAACAACTTTTTAAAGCCTCAATGTGACCAAAATTGCCATTTTTACAGACTTTTTCTCCTACTAGAAGCTTCTATTTCGAACAATTTCAGGCATTAAAATGACTCTAAACACACTTATTTTAGTTCCAAAAGTGATAATTCACATGCAATAGTCATTTACAGTCAAAAAATAAAACATTAAAAAATTACCATTTCTGACCATCTGGAGAAATTTCGACAGGTCGCGGGTCATCGTTTTTCATCAGAAAATGGTTTTTTTGTACTTTAGAAAAAATTGATTCAAAATGTCATTTGGATTGTGCCTCATGTTGAATAACTACTTTTTAAAACCTCAATGTGACCAAAATTGCCATTTTTACAGACTTTTTCTCCTACTAGAAGCTTCTATTTCGACCAATTTCAGGCATTAAAATGACTCTAAACACACTTATTTTAGTTCCAAAAGTGATAATTCACATGCGATAGTCATTTACAGTCAAAAAATTAAACATTAAAAAATTACCATTTCTGACCATCTGGAGAAATTTCGACAGGTCGCGGGTCATCGTTTTTCATCAGAAAATGGATTTTTTGGACTTTAGAAAAATTGATTAAAAATGTCATTTGGATTGTTCCTCATGTTGAATAACTACTTTTTAAAGCCTCAATGTGACCAAAATTGCCATTTTTACACACTTTTTCTCCTACTAGAAGCTTTTTTTTCCGACCAATTTCAGGCATTAAAATGACTCTAAACACACTTCTTTTAGTTCCAAAAGTGATAATTCATATGCAATAGTCATTTACAGTCAAAAAAATTAAACATTCAAAAATTACCATTTCGGACCATCTGGAGAAAGTTCAACAGGTCACGGGTCATCGTTTTTCATCAGAAAATTGATTTTTGGACTTTAGAAAAATTGATTCAAAATGTCATTTGAATTGTGCCTCATGTTGAATAACTACTTTTTAAAGCCTCGATGTGACCAAAATTGCCATTTTTACAGACTTTTTCTCCTACTAGAAGCTTCTATTTCGACCAACTTCAGGCATTAAAATGACTCTAAACACACTTATTTTAGTTCCAAAAGTGATAATTCACATGCAATAGTCATTTACAGTCAAAAAATAAAACATTAAAAAATTACCATTTCTGACCATCTGGAGAAATTTCAACAGGTCACGGGTCATCGTTTTTCATCAGAAAATTGATTTTTTGGACTTTAGAAAAATTGATTCAAAATATCATTTGGATTGTGCCTCATGTTGAATAACTACTTTTTAAAGCCTCAATGTGACCAAAATTGCCATTTTTACAGACTTTTTCTCCTACTAGAAGCTTCTATTTCGAACAATTTCAGGCATTAAAATGACTCTAAACACACTTATTTTAGTTCCAAAAGTGATAATTCACATGCAATAGTCATTTACAGTCAAAAAATAAAACATTAAAAAATTACCATTTCTGACCATCTGGAGAAATTTCGACAGGTCGCGGGTCATCGTTTTTCATCAGAAAATGGTTTTTTTGTACTTTAGAAAAAATTGATTCAAAATGTCATTTGGATTGTGCCTCATGTTGAATAACTACTTTTTAAAACCTCAATGTGACCAAAATTGCCATTTTTACAGACTTTTTCTCCTACTAGAAGCTTCTATTTCGACCAATTTCAGGCATTAAAATGACTCTAAACACACTTATTTTAGTTCCAAAAGTGATAATTCACATGCGATAGTCATTTACAGTCAAAAAATTAAACATTAAAAAATTACCATTTCTGACCATCTGGAGAAATTTCGACAGGTCGCGGGTCATCGTTTTTCATCAGAAAATGGATTTTTTGGACTTTAGAAAAATTGATTAAAAATGTCATTTGGATTGTTCCTCATGTTGAATAACTACTTTTTAAAGCCTCAATGTGACCAAAATTGCCATTTTTACACACTTTTTCTCCTACTAGAAGCTTTTTTTCCCGACCAATTTCAGGCATTAAAATGACTCTAAACACACTTCTTTTAGTTCCAAAAGTGATAATTCATATGCAATAGTCATTTACAGTCAAAAAAATTAAACATTCAAAAATTACCATTTCGGACCATCTGGAGAAAGTTCAACAGGTCACGGGTCATCGTTTTTCATCAGAAAATTGATTTTTGGACTTTAGAAAAATTGATTCAAAATGTCATTTGAATTGTGCCTCATGTTGAATAACTACTTTTTAAAGCCTCGATGTGACCAAAATTGCCATTTTTACAGACTTTTTCTCCTACTAGAAGCTTCTATTTCGACCAACTTCAGGCATTAAAATGACTCTAAACACACTTATTTTAGTTCCACAAGTGATAATTCACTTGCAATAGTCATTTACAGTCAAAAAATTAAACATTAAAAAATTTCCATTTCTGACCATCTGGAGAAATTTCGACAGGTCACGGGTTATCGTTTTTCATCAGAAAATGGATTTTTTGGACTTTAGAAAAATTGATTCAAAATGTCATTTGGATTGTCCTCATGTTGAATAACTACTTTTTAAAGCCTCAATGTGACCAAAATTGCCATTTTTACAGACTTTTTCTCCTACTAGAAGCTTCTATTTCGACCAATTTCAGGCATTAAAATGACTCTAAACACACTTATTTTAGTTCCAAAAGTGATAATTCACATGCAATAGTCATTTACAGTCAAAAAATAAAACATTAAAAAATTACCATTTCTGACCATCTGGAGAAATTTCGACAGGTCACGGGTCATCGTTTTTCATCAGAAAATTGATTTTTGGACTTTAGAAAAATTGATTCAAAATGTCATTTGAATTGTGCCTCATGTTGAATAACTACTTTTTAAAGCCTCGATGTGACCAAAATTGCCATTTTTACAGACTTTTTCTCCTACTAGAAGCTTCTATTTCGACCAACTTCAGGCATTAAAATGACTCTAAACACACTTATTTTAGTTCCAAAAGTGATAATTCACATGCAATAGTCATTTACAGTCAAAAAATAAAACATTAAAAAATTACCATTTCTGACCATCTGGAGAAATTTCGACAGGTCACGGGTCATCGTTTTTCATCAGAAAATTGATTTTTTGGACTTTAGAAAAATTGATTCAAAATATCATTTGGATTGTGCCTCATGTTGAATAACTACTTTTTAAAGCCTCAATGTGACCAAAATTGCCATTTTTACAGACTTTTTCTCCTACTAGAAGCTTCTATTTCGAACAATTTCAGGCATTAAAATGACTCGAAACACACTTATTTTAGTTCCAAAAGTGATAATTCACATGCAATAGTCATTTGCAGTCAAAAAATAAAACATTCAAAAATTACCATTTCTGACCATCTGGAGAAATTTCGACAGGTCGCGGGTCATCGTTTTTCATCAGAAAATGGATTTTTTGGACTTTAGAAAAATTGATTCAAAATGTCATTTGGATTGTGCCTCATGTTGAATAACTACTTTTTAAAGCCTCAATGTGACCAAAATTGCCATTTTTACAGACTTTTTCTCCTACTAGAAGCTTCTATTTCGACCAATTTCAGGCATTAAAATGACTCTAAACACACTTATTTTAGTTCCAAAAGTGATAATTCACATGCAATAGTCATTTACAGTCAAAAAATAAAACATTAAAAAATTACCATTTCTGACCATCTGGAGAAATTTCGACAGGTCACGGGTCATCGTTTTTCATCAGAAAATTGATTTTTGGACTTTAGAAAAATTGATTCAAAATGTCATTTGAATTGTGCCTCATGTTGAATAACTACTTTTTAAAGCCTCGATGTGACCAAAATTGCCATTTTTACAGACTTTTTCTCCTACTAGAAGCTTCTATTTCGACCAACTTCAGGCATTAAAATGACTCTAAACACACTTATTTTAGTTCCAAAAGTGATAATTCACATGCAATAGTCATTTACAGTCAAAAAATAAAACATTAAAAAATTACCATTTCTGACCATCTGGAGAAATTTCGACAGGTCACGGGTCATCGTTTTTCATCAGAAAATTGATTTTTTGGACTTTAGAAAAATTGATTCAAAATATCATTTGGATTGTGCCTCATGTTGAATAACTACTTTTTAAAGCCTCAATGTGACCAAAATTGCCATTTTTACAGACTTTTTCTCCTACTAGAAGCTTCTATTTCGAACAATTTCAGGCATTAAAATGACTCGAAACACACTTATTTTAGTTCCAAAAGTGATAATTCACATGCAATAGTCATTTGCAGTCAAAAAATAAAACATTCAAAAATTACCATTTCTGACCATCTGGAGAAATTTCGACAGGTCGCGGGTCATCGTTTTTCATCAGAAAATGGATTTTTTGGACTTTAGAAAAATTGATTCAAAATGTCATTTGGATTGTGCCTCATGTTGAATAACTACTTTTTAAAGCCTCAATGTGACCAAAATTGCCATTTTTACAGACTTTTTCTCCTACTAGAAGCTTCTATTTCGACCAATTTCAGGCATTAAAATGACTCTAAACACACTTATTTTAGTTCCAAAAGTGATAATTCACATGCAATAGTCATTTACAGTCAAAAAATAAAACATTAAAAAATTACCATTTCTGACCATCTGGAGAAATTTCGACAGGTCGCGGGTCATCGTTTTTCATCAGAAAATGGATTTTTTGGACTTTAGAAAAATTGATTCAAAATGTCATTTGGATTGTCCTCATGTTGAATAACTACTTTTTAAAGCCTCAATGTGACCAAAATTGCCATTTTTACAGACTTTTTCTCCTACTAGAAGCTTCTATTTCGACCAATTTCAGGCATTAAAATGACTCTAAACACACTTATTTTAGTTCCAAAAGTGATAATTCACATGCAATAGTCATTTACAGTCAAAAAATAAAACATTAAAAAATTACCATTTCTGACCATCTGGAGAAATTTCGACAGGTCGCGGGTCATCGTTTTTCATCAGAAAATGGATTTTTTGGACTTTAGAAAAATTGATTAAAAATGTCATTTGGATTGTTCCTCATGTTGAATAACTACTTTTTAAAGCCTCAATGTGACCAAAATTGCCATTTTTACAGACTTTTTCTCCTACTAGAAGCTTCTATTTCGACCAATTTCAGGCATTAAAATGACTCTAAACACACTTATTTTAGTTCCACAAGTGATAATTCACTTGCAATAGTCATTTACAGTCAAAAAATTAAACATTAAAAAATTTCCATTTCTGACCATCTGGAGAAATTTCGACAGGTCACGGGTTATCGTTTTTCATCAGAAAATGGATTTTTTGGACTTTAGAAAAATTGATTCAAAATATCATTTGGATTGTGCCTCATGTTGAATAACTACTTTTTAAAGCCTCAATGTGACCAAAATTGCCATTTTTACACACTTTTTCTCCTACTAGAAGCTTTTTTTTCCGACCAATTTCAGGCATTAAAATGACTCTAAACACACTTCTTTTAGTTCCAAAAGTGATAATTCATATGCAATAGTCATTTACAGTCAAAAAAATTAAACATTCAAAAATTACCATTTCGGACCATCTGGAGAAAGTTCAACAGGTCACGGGTCATCGTTTTTCATCAGAAAATTGATTTTTGGACTTTAGAAAAATTGATTCAAAATGTCATTTGAATTGTGCCTCATGTTGAATAACTACTTTTTAAAGCCTCGATGTGACCAAAATTGCCATTTTTACAGACTTTTTCTCCTACTAGAAGCTTCTATTTCGACCAACTTCAGGCATTAAAATGACTCTAAACACACTTATTTTAGTTCCAAAAGTGATAATTCACATGCAATAGTCATTTACAGTCAAAAAATAAAACATTAAAAAATTACCATTTCTGACCATCTGGAGAAATTTCAACAGGTCACGGGTCATCGTTTTTCATCAGAAAATTGATTTTTTGGACTTTAGAAAAATTGATTCAAAATATCATTTGGATTGTGCCTCATGTTGAATAACTACTTTTTAAAGCCTCAATGTGACCAAAATTGCCATTTTTACAGACTTTTTCTCCTACTAGAAGCTTCTATTTCGAACAATTTCAGGCATTAAAATGACTCTAAACACACTTATTTTAGTTCCAAAAGTGATAATTCACATGCAATAGTCATTTACAGTCAAAAAATAAAACATTAAAAAATTACCATTTCTGACCATCTGGAGAAATTTCGACAGGTCGCGGGTCATCGTTTTTCATCAGAAAATGGTTTTTTTGTACTTTAGAAAAAATTGATTCAAAATGTCATTTGGATTGTGCCTCATGTTGAATAACTACTTTTTAAAACCTCAATGTGACCAAAATTGCCATTTTTACAGACTTTTTCTCCTACTAGAAGCTTCTATTTCGACCAATTTCAGGCATTAAAATGACTCTAAACACACTTATTTTAGTTCCAAAAGTGATAATTCACATGCGATAGTCATTTACAGTCAAAAAATTAAACATTAAAAAATTACCATTTCTGACCATCTGGAGAAATTTCGACAGGTCGCGGGTCATCGTTTTTCATCAGAAAATGGATTTTTTGGACTTTAGAAAAATTGATTAAAAATGTCATTTGGATTGTTCCTCATGTTGAATAACTACTTTTTAAAGCCTCAATGTGACCAAAATTGCCATTTTTACAGACTTTTTCTCCTACTAGAAGCTTCTATTTCGACCAACTTCAGGCATTAAAATGACTCTAAACACACTTATTTTAGTTCCACAAGTGATAATTCACTTGCAATAGTCATTTACAGTCAAAAAATTAAACATTAAAAAATTTCCATTTCTGACCATCTGGAGAAATTTCGACAGGTCACGGGTTATCGTTTTTCATCAGAAAATGGATTTTTTGGACTTTAGAAAAATTGATTCAAAATATCATTTGGATTGTGCCTCATGTTGAATAACTACTTTTTAAAGCCTCAATGTGACCAAAATTGCCATTTTTACACACTTTTTCTCCTACTAGAAGCTTTTTTTTCCGACCAATTTCAGGCATTAAAATGACTCTAAACACACTTCTTTTAGTTCCAAAAGTGATAATTCATATGCAATAGTCATTTACAGTCAAAAAAATTAAACATTCAAAAATTACCATTTCGGACCATCTGGAGAAAGTTCAACAGGTCACGGGTCATCGTTTTTCATCAGAAAATTGATTTTTGGACTTTAGAAAAATTGATTCAAAATGTCATTTGAATTGTGCCTCATGTTGAATAACTACTTTTTAAAGCCTCGATGTGACCAAAATTGCCATTTTTACAGACTTTTTCTCCTACTAGAAGCTTCTATTTCGACCAACTTCAGGCATTAAAATGACTCTAAACACACTTATTTTAGTTCCACAAGTGATAATTCACTTGCAATAGTCATTTACAGTCAAAAAATTAAACATTAAAAAATTTCCATTTCTGACCATCTGGAGAAATTTCGACAGGTCACGGGTTATCGTTTTTCATCAGAAAATGGATTTTTTGGACTTTAGAAAAATTGATTCAAAATGTCATTTGGATTGTCCTCATGTTGAATAACTACTTTTTAAAGCCTCAATGTGACCAAAATTGCCATTTTTACAGACTTTTTCTCCTACTAGAAGCTTCTATTTCGACCAATTTCAGGCATTAAAATGACTCTAAACACACTTATTTTAGTTCCAAAAGTGATAATTCACATGCAATAGTCATTTACAGTCAAAAAATAAAACATTAAAAAATTACCATTTCTGACCATCTGGAGAAATTTCGACAGGTCACGGGTCATCGTTTTTCATCAGAAAATTGATTTTTGGACTTTAGAAAAATTGATTCAAAATGTCATTTGAATTGTGCCTCATGTTGAATAACTACTTTTTAAAGCCTCGATGTGACCAAAATTGCCATTTTTACAGACTTTTTCTCCTACTAGAAGCTTCTATTTCGATCAACTTCAGGCATTAAAATGACTCTAAACACACTTATTTTAGTTCCAAAAGTGATAATTCACATGCAATAGTCATTTACAGTCAAAAAATAAAACATTAAAAAATTACCATTTCTGACCATCTGGAGAAATTTCGACAGGTCACGGGTCATCGTTTTTCATCAGAAAATTGATTTTTTGGACTTTAGAAAAATTGATTCAAAATATCATTTGGATTGTGCCTCATGTTGAATAACTACTTTTTAAAGCCTCAATGTGACCAAAATTGCCATTTTTATAGACTTTTTCTCCTACTAGAAGCTTCTATTTCGAACAATTTCAGGCATTAAAATGACTCGAAACACACTTATTTTAGTTCCAAAAGTGATAATTCACATGCAATAGTCATTTGCAGTCAAAAAATAAAACATTCAAAAATTACCATTTCTGACCATCTGGAGAAATTTCGACAGGTCGCGGGTCATCGTTTTTCATCAGAAAATGGATTTTTGGGACTTTAGAAAAATTGATTCAAAATGTCATTTGGATTGTGCCTCATGTTGAATAACTACTTTTTAAAGCCTCAATGTGACCAAAATTGCCATTTTTACAGACTTTTTCTCCTACTAGAAGCTTCTATTTCGACCAATTTCAGGCATTAAAATGACTCTAAACACACTTATTTTAGTTCCAAAAGTGATAATTCACATGCAATAGTCATTTACAGTCAAAAAATAAAACATTCAAAAATTACCATTTCTGACCATCTGGAGAAATTTCGACAGGTCGCGGGTCATCGTTTTTCATCAGAAAATGGATTTTTTGGACTTTAGAAAAATTGATTCAAAATGTCATTTGGATTGTGCCTCATGTTGAATAACTACTTTTTAAAGCCTCAATGTGACCAAAATTGCCATTTTTACAGACTTTTTCTCCTACTAGAAGCTTCTATTTCGACCAACTTCAGGCATTAAAATGACTCTAAACACACTTATTTTAGTTCCACAAGTGATAATTCACTTGCAATAGTCATTTACAGTCAAAAAATTAAACAATAAAAAATTTCCATTTCTGACCATCTGGAGAAATTTCGACAGGTCACGGGTTATCGTTTTTCATCAGAAAATGGATTTTTTGGACTTTAGAAAAATTGATTCAAAATGTCATTTGGATTGTGCCTCATGTTGAATAACTACTTTTTAAAGCCTCAATGTGACCAAAATTGCCATTTTTACAGACTTTTTCTCCTACTAGAAGCTTCTATTTCGACCAATTTCAGGCATTAAAATGACTCTAAACACACTTATTTTAGTTCCAAAAGTGATAATTCACATGCAATAGTCATTTACAGTCAAAAAATAAAACATTAAAAAATTACCATTTCTGACCATCTGGAGAAATTTCGACAGGTCGCGGGTCATCGTTTTTCATCAGAAAATGGATTTTTTGGACTTTAGAAAAATTGATTAAAAATGTCATTTGGATTGTTCCTCATGTTGAATAACTACTTTTTAAAGCCTCAATGTGACCAAAATTGCCATTTTTACACACTTTTTCTCCTACTAGAAGCTTCTATCTTGACCAATTTCAGGCATTAAAATGACTCTAAACACACTTCTTTTAGTTCCAAAAGTGATAATTCATATGCAATAGTCATTTACAGTCAAAAAAATTAAACATTAAAAAAATACCATTTCTGACCATCTGGAGAAAGTTCAACAGGTCACGGGTCATCGTTTTTCATCAGAAAATTGATTTTTGGACTTTAGAAAAATTGATTCAAAATGTCATTTGAATTGTGCCTCATGTTGAATAACTACTTTTTAAAGCCTCGATGTGACCAAAATTGCCATTTTTACAGACTTTTTCTCCTACTAGAAGCTTCTATTTCGACCAACTTCAGGCATTAAAATGACTCTAAACACACTTATTTTGGTTCCAAAAGTGATAATTCACATGCAATAGTCATTTACAGTCAAAAAATAAAACATTAAAAAATTACCATTTCTGACCATCTGGAGAAATTTCATCAGGTCACGGGTCATCGTCTTTCATCAGAAAATTGATTTTTTGGACTTTAGAAAAATTGATTCAAAATATCATTTGGATTGTGCCTCATGTTGAATAACTACTTTTTAAAGCCTCAATGTTACCAAAATTGCCATTTTTACAGACTTTTTCTCCTACTAGAGCTTCTATTTCGAACAATTTCAGGCATTTAAATGACTCTAAACACACTTATTTTAGTTCCAAAAGTGATAATTCACATGCAATAGTCATTTACAGTCAAAAAATAAAACATTCAAAAATTACCATTTCTGACCATCTGGAGAAATTTCGACAGGTCGCGGGTCATCGTTTTTCATCAGAAAATGGATTTTTTGGACTTTAGAAAAATTGATTCAAAATATCATTTGGATTGTGCCTCATGTTGAATAACTACTTTTTAAAGCCTCAATGTGACCAAAATTGCCATTTGTACAGACTTTTTCTCCTACTAGAAGCTTCTATTTCGAACAATTGCAGGCATTAAAATGACCCTAAACACACTTATTTTAGTTCCAAAAGTGATAATTCACATGCAATAGTCATTTACAGTCAAAAAATAAAACATTAAAAAATTACCATTTTTGACCATCTGGAGAAATTTCGACAGGTCACGGGTCATCGTTTTTCATCAGAAAATTGATTTTTTGGACTTTAGAAAAATTGATTCAAAATATCATTTGGATTGTGCCTCATGTTGAATAACTACTTTTTAAAGCCTCAATGTGACCAAAATTGCCATTTTTACAGACTTTTTCTCCTACTAGAAGCTTCTATTTCGAACAATTTCAGGCATTAAAATGACTCTAAACACACTTATTTTAGTTCCAAAAGTGATAATTCACATGCAATAGTCATTTACAGTCAAAAAATAAAACATTAAAAAATTACCATTTCTGACCATCTGGAGAAATTTCGACAGGTCGCGGGTCATCGTTTTTCATCAGAAAATGGTTTTTTTGTACTTTAGAAAAAATTGATTCAAAATGTCATTTGGATTGTGCCTCATGTTGAATAACTACTTTTTAAAACCTCAATGTGACCAAAATTACCATTTTTACAGACTTTTTCTCCTACTAGAAGCTTCTATTTCGACCAATTTCAGGCATTAAAATGACTCTAAACACACTTATTTTAGTTCCACAAGTGATAATTCACTTGCAATAGTCATTTACAGTCAAAAAATTCAACATTAAAAAATTTCCATTTCTGACCATCTGGAGAAATTTCGACAGGTCACGGGTTATCGTTTTTCATCAGAAAATGGATTTTTTGGACTTTAGAAAAATTGATTCAAAATATCATTTGGATTGTGCCTCATGTTGAATAACTACTTTTTAAAGCCTCAATGTGACCAAAATTGCCATTTTTACACACTTTTTCTCCTACTAGAAGCTTTTTTTTCCGACCAATTTCAGGCATTAAAATGACTCTAAACACACTTCTTTTAGTTCCAAAAGTGATAATTCATATGCAATAGTCATTTACAGTCAAAAAAATTAAACATTCAAAAATTACCATTTCGGACCATCTGGAGAAAGTTCAACAGGTCACGGGTCATCGTTTTTCATCAGAAAATTGATTTTTGGACTTTAGAAAAATTGATTCAAAATGTCATTTGAATTGTGCCTCATGTTGAATAACTACTTTTTAAAGCCTCGATGTGACCAAAATTGCCATTTTTACAGACTTTTTCTCCTACTAGAAGCTTCTATTTCGACCAACTTCAGGCATTAAAATGACTCTAAACACACTTATTTTAGTTCCACAAGTGATAATTCACTTGCAATAGTCATTTACAGTCAAAAAATTAAAGATTAAAAAATTTCCATTTCTGACCATCTGGAGAAATTTCGACAGGTCACGGGTTATCGTTTTTCATCAGAAAATGGATTTTTTGGACTTTAGAAAAATTGATTAAAAATGTCATTTGGATTGTTCCTCATGTTGAATAACTACTTTTTAAAGCCTCAATGTGACCAAAATTGCCATTTTTACAGACTTTTTCTCCTACTAGAAGCTTCTATTTCGACCAATTTCAGGCATTAAAATGACTCTAAACACACTTATTTTAGTTCCAAAAGTGATAATTCACATGCAATAGTCATTTACAGTCAAAAAATAAAACATTAAAAAATTACCATTTCTGACCATCTGGAGAAATTTCGACAGGTCGCGGGTCATCGTTTTTCATCAGAAAATGGATTTTTTGGACTTTAGAAAAATTGATTAAAAATGTCATTTGGATTGTTCCTCATGTTGAATAACTACTTTTTAAAGCCTCAATGTGACCAAAATTGCCATTTTTACACACTTTTTCTCCTACTAGAAGCTTCTATCTTGACCAATTTCAGGCATTAAAATGACTCTAAACACACTTCTTTTAGTTCCAAAAGTGATAATTCATATGCAATAGTCATTTACAGTCAAAAAAATTAAACATTAAAAAAATACCATTTCTGACCATCTGGAGAAAGTTCAACAGGTCACGGGTCATCGTTTTTCATCAGAAAATTGATTTTTGGACTTTAGAAAAATTGATTCAAAATGTCATTTGAATTGTGCCTCATGTTGAATAACTACTTTTTAAAGCCTCGATGTGACCAAAATTGCCATTTTTACAGACTTTTTCTCCTACTAGAAGCTTCTATTTCGACCAACTTCAGGCATTAAAATGACTCTAAACACACTTATTTTAGTTCCAAAAGTGATAATTCACATGCAATAGTCATTTACAGTCAAAAAATAAAACATTAAAAAATTACCATTTCTGACCATCTGGAGAAATTTCAACAGGTCACGGGTCATCGTTTTTCATCACAAAATTGATTTTTTGGACTTTAGAAAAATTGATTCAAAATATCATTTGGATTGTGCCTCATGTTGAATAACTACTTTTTAAAGCCTCAATGTGACCAAAATTGCCATTTGTACAGACTTTTTCTCCTACTAGAAGCTTCTATTTCGAACAATTGCAGGCATTAAAATGACCCTAAACACACTTATTTTAGTTCCAAAAGTGATAATTCACATGCAATAGTCATTTACAGTCAAAAAATAAAACATTAAAAAATTACCATTTTTGACCATCTGGAGAAATTTCGACAGGTCACGGGTCATCGTTTTTCATCAGAAAATTGATTTTTTGGACTTTAGAAAAATTGATTCAAAATATCATTTGGATTGTGCCTCATGTTGAATAACTACTTTTTAAAGCCTCAATGTGACCAAAATTGCCATTTTTACAGACTTTTTCTCCTACTAGAAGCTTCTATTTCGAACAATTTCAGGCATTAAAATGACTCTAAACACACTTATTTTAGTTCCAAAAGTGATAATTCACATGCAATAGTCATTTACAGTCAAAAAATTAAACATTAAAAAATTTCCATTTCTGACCATCTGGAGAAATTTCGACAGGTCACGGGTTATCGTTTTTCATCAGAAAATGGATTTTTTGGACTTTAGAAAAATTGATTCAAAATGTCATTTGGATTGTGCCTCATGTTGAATAACTACTTTTTAAAGCCTCAATGTGACCAAAATTGCCATTTTTACAGACTTTTTCTCCTACTAGAAGCTTCTATTTCGACCAATTTCAGGCATTAAAATGACTCTAAACACACTTATTTTAGTTCCAAAAGTGATAATTCACATGCAATAGTCATTTACAGTCAAAAAATAAAACATTAAAAAATTACCATTTCTGACCATCTGGAGAAATTTCGACAGGTCGCGGGTCATCGTTTTTCATCAGAAAATGGATTTTTTGGACTTTAGAAAAATTGATTAAAAATGTCATTTGGATTGTTCCTCATGTTGAATAACTACTTTTTAAAGCCTCAATGTGACCAAAATTGCCATTTTTACACACTTTTTCTCCTACTAGAAGCTTCTATCTTGACCAATTTCAGGCATTAAAATGACTCTAAACACACTTCTTTTAGTTCCAAAAGTGATAATTCATATGCAATAGTCATTTACAGTCAAAAAAATTAAACATTAAAAAAATACCATTTCTGACCATCTGGAGAAAGTTCAACAGGTCACGGGTCATCGTTTTTCATCAGAAAATTGATTTTTGGACTTTAGAAAAATTGATTCAAAATGTCATTTGAATTGTGCCTCATGTTGAATAACTACTTTTTAAAGCCTCGATGTGACCAAAATTGCCATTTTTACAGACTTTTTCTCCTACTAGAAGCTTCTATTTCGACCAACTTCAGGCATTAAAATGACTCTAAACACACTTATTTTAGTTCCAAAAGTGATAATTCACATGCAATAGTCATTTACAGTCAAAAAATAAAACATTAAAAAATTACCATTTCTGAACATCTGGAGAAATTTCATCAGGTCACGGGTCATCGTCTTTCATCAGAAAATTGATTTTTTGGACTTTAGAAAAATGGATTCAAAATATCATTTGGATTGTGCCTCATGTTGAATAACTACTTTTTAAAGCCTCAATGTGACCAAAATTGCCATTTTTACAGACTTTTTCTCCTACTAGAAGCTTCTATTTCGAACAATTTCAGGCATTTAAATGACTCTAAACACACTTATTTTAGTTCCAAAAGTGATAATTCACATGCAATAGTCATTTACAGTCAAAAAATAAAACATTCAAAAATTACCATTTCTGACCATCTGGAGAAATTTCGACAGGTCGCGGGTCATCGTTTTTCATCAGAAAATGGATTTTTTGGACTTTAGAAAAATTGATTCAAAATATCATTTGGATTGTGCCTCATGTTGAATAACTACTTTTTAAAGCCTCAATGTGACCAAAATTGCCATTTGTACAGACTTTTTCTCCTACTAGAAGCTTCTATTTCGAACAATTGCAGGCATTAAAATGACCCTAAACACACTTATTTTAGTTCCAAAAGTGATAATTCACATGCAATAGTCATTTACAGTCAAAAAATAAAACATTAAAAAATTACCATTTTTGACCATCTGGAGAAATTTCGACAGGTCACGGGTCATCGTTTTTCATCAGAAAATTGATTTTTTGGACTTTAGAAAAATTGATTCAAAATATCATTTGGATTGTGCCTCATGTTGAATAACTACTTTTTAAAGCCTCAATGTGACCAAAATTGCCATTTTTACAGACTTTTTCTCCTACTAGAAGCTTCTATTTCGAACAATTTCAGGCATTAAAATGACTCTAAACACACTTATTTTAGTTCCAAAAGTGATAATTCACATGCAATAGTCATTTACAGTCAAAAAATAAAACATTAAAAAATTACCATTTCTGACCATCTGGAGAAATTTCGACAGGTCGCGGGTCATCGTTTTTCATCAGAAAATGGTTTTTTTGTACTTTAGAAAAAATTGATTCAAAATGTCATTTGGATTGTGCCTCATGTTGAATAACTACTTTTTAAAACCTCAATGTGACCAAAATTACCATTTTTACAGACTTTTTCTCCTACTAGAAGCTTCTATTTCGACCAATTTCAGGCATTAAAATGACTCTAAGCACACTTATTTTAGTTCCAAAAGTGATAATTCACATGCGATACTCATTTACAGTAAAAAAATTAAACATTAAAAAATTACCATTTCTGACCATCTGGAGAAATTTTGACAGGTCGCGGGTCATCGTTTTTCATCAGAAAATGGATTTTTTGGACTTTAGAAAAATTGATTAAAAATGTCATTTGGATTGTTCCTCATGTTGAATAACTACTTTTTAAAGCCTCAATGTGACCAAAATTGCCATTTTTACAGACTTTTTCTCCTACTAGAAGCTTCTATTTCGACCAACTTCAGGCATTAAAATGACTCTAAACACACTTATTTTAGTTCCACAAGTGATAATTCACTTGCAATAGTCATTTACAGTCAAAAAATTAAACATTAAAAAATTTCCATTTCTGACCATCTGGAGAAATTTCGACAGGTCACGGGTTATCGTTTTTCATCAGAAAATGGATTTTTTGGACTTTAGAAAAATTGATTCAAAATATCATTTGGATTGTGCCTCATGTTGAATAACTACTTTTTAAAGCCTCAATGTGACCAAAATTGCCATTTTTACACACTTTTTCTCCTACTAGAAGCTTTTTTTTCCGACCAATTTCAGGCATTAAAATGACTCTAAACACACTTCTTTTAGTTCCAAAAGTGATAATTCATATGCAATAGTCATTTACAGTCAAAAAAATTAAACATTCAAAAATTACCATTTCGGACCATCTGGAGAAAGTTCAACAGGTCACGGGTCATCGTTTTTCATCAGAAAATTGATTTTTGGACTTTAGAAAAATTGATTCAAAATGTCATTTGAATTGTGCCTCATGTTGAATAACTACTTTTTAAAGCCTCGATGTGACCAAAATTGCCATTTTTACAGACTTTTTCTCCTACTAGAAGCTTCTATTTCGACCAACTTCAGGCATTAAAATGACTCTAAACACACTTATTTTAGTTCCACAAGTGATAATTCACTTGCAATAGTCATTTACAGTCAAAAAATTAAAGATTAAAAAATTTCCATTTCTGACCATCTGGAGAAATTTCGACAGGTCACGGGTTATCGTTTTTCATCAGAAAATGGATTTTTTGGACTTTAGAAAAATTGATTCAAAATGTCATTTGGATTGTCCTCATGTTGAATAACTACTTTTTAAAGCCTCAATGTGACCAAAATTGCCATTTTTACAGACTTTTTCTCCTACTAGAAGCTTCTATTTCGACCAATTTCAGGCATTAAAATGACTCTAAACACACTTATTTTAGTTCCAAAAGTGATAATTCACATGCAATAGTCATTTACAGTCAAAAAATAAAACATTAAAAAATTACCATTTCTGACCATCTGGAGAAATTTCGACAGGTCGCGGGTCATCGTTTTTCATCAGAAAATGGATTTTTTGGACTTTAGAAAAATTGATTAAAAATGTCATTTGGATTGTTCCTCATGTTGAATAACTACTTTTTAAAGCCTCAATGTGACCAAAATTGCCATTTTTACACACTTTTTCTCCTACTAGAAGCTTCTATCTTGACCAATTTCAGGCATTAAAATGACTCTAAACACACTTCTTTTAGTTCCAAAAGTGATAATTCATATGCAATAGTCATTTACAGTCAAAAAAATTAAACATTAAAAAAATACCATTTCTGACCATCTGGAGAAAGTTCAACAGGTCACGGGTCATCGTTTTTCATCAGAAAATTGATTTTTGGACTTTAGAAAAATTGATTCAAAATGTCATTTGAATTGTGCCTCATGTTGAATAACTACTTTTTAAAGCCTCGATGTGACCAAAATTGCCATTTTTACAGACTTTTTCTCCTACTAGAAGCTTCTATTTCGACCAACTTCAGGCATTAAAATGACTCTAAACACACTTATTTTAGTTCCAAAAGTGATAATTCACATGCAATAGTCATTTACAGTCAAAAAATAAAACATTAAAAAATTACCATTTCTGACCATCTGGAGAAATTTCAACAGGTCACGGGTCATCGTTTTTCATCACAAAATTGATTTTTTGGACTTTAGAAAAATTGATTCAAAATATCATTTGGATTGTGCCTCATGTTGAATAACTACTTTTTAAAGCCTCAATGTGACCAAAATTGCCATTTGTACAGACTTTTTCTCCTACTAGAAGCTTCTATTTCGAACAATTGCAGGCATTAAAATGACCCTAAACACTCTTATTTTAGTTCCAAAAGTGATAATTCACATGCAATAGTCATTTACAGTCAAAAAATAAAACATTAAAAAATTACCATTTTTGACCATCTGGAGAAATTTCGACAGGTCACGGGTCATCGTTTTTCATCAGAAAATTGATTTTTTGGATTTTAGAAAAATTGATTCAAAATATCATTTGGATTGTGCCTCATGTTGAATAACTACTTTTTAAAGCCTCAATGTGACCAAAATTGCCATTTTTACAGACTTTTTCTCCTACTAGAAGCTTCTATTTCGAACAATTTCAGGCATTAAAATGACTCTAAACACACTTATTTTAGTTCCAAAAGTGATAATTCACATGCAATAGTCATTTACAGTCAAAAAATAAAACATTAAAAAATTACCATTTCTGACCATCTGGAGAAATTTCGACAGGTCGCGGGTCATCGTTTTTCATCAGAAAATGGTTTTTTTGTACTTTAGAAAAAATTGATTCAAAATGTCATTTGGATTGTGCCTCATGTTGAATAACTACTTTTTAAAACCTCAATGTGACCAAAATTGCCATTTTTACAGACTTTTTCTCCTACTAGAAGCTTCTATTTCGACCAATTTCAGGCATTAAAATGACTCTAAACACACTTATTTTAGTTCCAAAAGTGATAATTCACATGCGATAGTCATTTACAGTCAAAAAATTAAACATTAAAAAATTACCATTTCTGACCATCTGGAGAAATTTCGACAGGTCGCGGGTCATCGTTTTTCATCAGAAAATGGATTTTTTGGACTTTAGAAAAATTGATTAAAAATGTCATTTGGATTGTTCCTCATGTTGAATAACTACTTTTTAAAGCCTCAATGTGACCAAAATTGCCATTTTTACAGACTTTTTCTCCTACTAGAAGCTTCTATTTCGACCAACTTCAGGCATTAAAATGACTCTAAACACACTTATTTTAGTTCCACAAGTGATAATTCACTTGCAATAGTCATTTACAGTCAAAAAATTAAACATTAAAAAATTTCCATTTCTGACCATCTGGAGAAATTTCGACAGGTCACGGGTTATCGTTTTTCATCAGAAAATGGATTTTTTGGACTTTAGAAAAATTGATTCAAAATATCATTTGGATTGTGCCTCATGTTGAATAACTACTTTTTAAAGCCTCAATGTGACCAAAATTGCCATTTTTACACACTTTTTCTCCTCCTAGAAGCTTTTTTTTCCGACCAATTTCAGGCATTAAAATGACTCTAAACACACTTCTTTTAGTTCCAAAAGTGATAATTCATATGCAATAGTCATTTACAGTCAAAAAAATTAAACATTCAAAAATTACCATTTCGGACCATCTGGAGAAAGTTCAACAGGTCACGGGTCATCGTTTTTCATCAGAAAATTGATTTTTGGACTTTAGAAAAATTGATTCAAAATGTCATTTGAATTGTGCCTCATGTTGAATAACTACTTTTTAAAGCCTCGATGTGACCAAAATTGCCATTTTTACAGACTTTTTCTCCTACTAGAAGCTTCTATTTCGACCAACTTCAGGCATTAAAATGACTCTAAACACACTTATTTTAGTTCCACAAGTGATAATTCACTTGCAATAGTCATTTACAGTCAAAAAATTAAACATTAAAAAATTTCCATTTCTGACCATCTGGAGAAATTTCGACAGGTCACGGGTTATCGTTTTTCATCAGAAAATGGTTTTTTTGGACTTTAGAAAAATTGATTCAAAATGTCATTTGGATTGTCCTCATGTTGAATAACTACTTTTTAAAGCCTCAATGTGACCAAAATTGCCATTTTTACAGACTTTTTCTCCTACTAGAAGCTTCTATTTCGACCAATTTCAGGCATTAAAATGACTCTAAACACACTTATTTTAGTTCCAAAAGTGATAATTCACATGCAATAGTCATTTACAGTCAAAAAATAAAACATTAAAAAATTACCATTTCTGACCATCTGGAGAAATTTCGACAGGTCGCGGGTCATCGTTTTTCATCAGAAAATGGATTTTTTGGACTTTAGAAAAATTGATTAAAAATGTCATTTGGATTGTTCCTCATGTTGAATAACTACTTTTTAAAGCCTCAATGTGACCAAAATTGCCATTTTTACAGACTTTTTCTCCTACTAGAAGCTTCTATCTTGACCAATTTCAGGCATTAAAATGACTCTAAACACACTTATTTTAGTTCCAAAAGTGATAATTCACATGCAATAGTCATTTACAGTCAAAAAATAAAACATTAAAAAATTACCATTTCTGACCATCTGGAGAAATTTCGACAGGTCGCGGGTCATCGTTTTTCATCAGAAAATGGTTTTTTTGTACTTTAGAAAAAATTGATTCAAAATGTCATTTGGATTGTGCCTCATGTTGAATAACTACTTTTTAAAACCTCAATGTGACCAAAATTGCCATTTTTACAGACTTTTTCTCCTACTAGAAGCTTCTATTTCGACCAATTTCAGGCATTAAAATGACTCTAAACACACTTATTTTAGTTCCAAAAGTGATAATTCACATGCGATAGTCATTTACAGTCAAAAAATTAAACATTAAAAAATTACCATTTCTGACCATCTGGAGAAATTTCGACAGGTCGCGGGTCATCGTTTTTCATCAGAAAATGGATTTTTTGGACTTTAGAAAAATTGATTAAAAATGTCATTTGGATTGTTCCTCATGTTGAATAACTACTTTTTAAAGCCTCAATGTGACCAAAATTGCCATTTTTACAGACTTTTTCTCCTACTAGAAGCTTCTATTTCGACCAACTTCAGGCATTAAAATGACTCTAAACACACTTATTTTAGTTCCACAAGTGATAATTCACTTGCAATAGTCATTTACAGTCAAAAAATTAAACATTAAAAAATTTCCATTTCTGACCATCTGGAGAAATTTCGACAGGTCACGGGTTATCGTTTTTCATCAGAAAATGGATTTTTTGGACTTTAGAAAAATTGATTCAAAATATCATTTGGATTGTGCCTCATGTTGAATAACTACTTTTTAAAGCCTCAATGTGACCAAAATTGCCATTTTTACACACTTTTTCTCCTCCTAGAAGCTTTTTTTTCCGACCAATTTCAGGCATTAAAATGACTCTAAACACACTTCTTTTAGTTCCAAAAGTGATAATTCATATGCAATAGTCATTTACAGTCAAAAAAATTAAACATTCAAAAATTACCATTTCGGACCATCTGGAGAAAGTTCAACAGGTCACGGGTCATCGTTTTTCATCAGAAAATTGATTTTTGGACTTTAGAAAAATTGATTCAAAATGTCATTTGAATTGTGCCTCATGTTGAATAACTACTTTTTAAAGCCTCGATGTGACCAAAATTGCCATTTTTACAGACTTTTTCTCCTACTAGAAGCTTCTATTTCGACCAACTTCAGGCATTAAAATGACTCTAAACACACTTATTTTAGTTCCACAAGTGATAATTCACTTGCAATAGTCATTTACAGTCAAAAAATTAAACATTAAAAAATTTCCATTTCTGACCATCTGGAGAAATTTCGACAGGTCACGGGTTATCGTTTTTCATCAGAAAATGGTTTTTTTGGACTTTAGAAAAATTGATTCAAAATGTCATTTGGATTGTCCTCATGTTGAATAACTACTTTTTAAAGCCTCAATGTGACCAAAATTGCCATTTTTACAGACTTTTTCTCCTACTAGAAGCTTCTATTTCGACCAATTTCAGGCATTAAAATGACTCTAAACACACTTATTTTAGTTCCAAAAGTGATAATTCACATGCAATAGTCATTTACAGTCAAAAAATAAAACATTAAAAAATTACCATTTCTGACCATCTGGAGAAATTTCGACAGGTCGCGGGTCATCGTTTTTCATCAGAAAATGGATTTTTTGGACTTTAGAAAAATTGATTAAAAATGTCATTTGGATTGTTCCTCATTTTGAATAACTACTTTTTAAAGCCTCAATGTGACCAAAATTGCCATTTTTACACACTTTTTCTCCTACTAGAAGCTTCTATCTTGACCAATTTCAGGCATTAAAATGACTCTAAACACACTTCTTTTAGTTCCAAAAGTGATAATTCATATGCAATAGTCATTTACAGTCAAAAAAATTAAACATTAAAAAAATACAATTTCTGACCATCTGGAGAAAGTTCAACAGGTCACGGGTCATCGTTTTTCATCAGAAAATTGATTTTTGGACTTTAGAAAAATTGATTCAAAATGTCATTTGAATTGTGCCTCATGTTGAATAACTACTTTTTAAAGCCTCGATGTGACCAAAATTGCCATTTTTACAGACTTTTTCTCCTACTAGAAGCTTCTATTTCGACCAACTTCAGGCATTAAAATGACTCTAAACACACTTATTTTAGTTCCAAAAGTGATAATTCACATGCAATAGTCATTTACAGTCAAAAAATAAAACATTCAAAAATTACCATTTCTGACCATCTGGAGAAATTTCGACAGGTCGCGGGTCATCGTTTTTCATCAGAAAATGGATTTTTTGGACTTTAGAAAAATTGATTCAAAATGTCATTTGGATTGTGCCTCATGTTGAATAACTACTTTTTAAAGCCTCAATGTGACCAAAATTGCCATTTTTACAGACTTTTTCTCCTACTAGAAGCTTCTATTTCGACCAACTTCAGGCATGAAAATGACTCTAAACACACTTATTTTAGTTCCACAAGTGATAATTCACTTGCAATAGTCATTTACAGTCAAAAAATTAAACATTAAAAAATTTCCATTTCTGACCATCTGGAGAAATTTCGACAGGTCACGGGTTATCGTTTTTCATCAGAAAATGGATTTTTTGGACTTTAGAAAAATTGATTCAAAATATCATTTGGATTGTGCCTCATGTTGAATAACTACTTTTTAAAGCCTCAATGTGACCAAAATTGCCATTTTTACAGACTTTTTCTCCTACTAGAAGCTTCTATTTCGAACAATTTCAGGCATTTAAATGACTCTAAACACACTTATTTTAGTTCCAAAAGTGATAATTCACATGCAATAGTCATTTACAGTCAAAAAATTAAACATTAAAAAATTTCCATTTCTGACCATCTGGAGAAATTTCGACAGGTCACGGGTTATCGTTTTTCATCAGAAAATTGATTTTTTGGACTTTAGAAAAATTGATTCAAAATATCATTTGGATTGTGCCTCATGTTGAATAACTACTTTTTAAAGCCTCAATGTGACCAAAATTGCCATTTTTACAGACTTTTTCTCCTACTAGAAGCTTCTATTTCGAACAATTTCAGGCATTAAAATGACTCTAAACACACTTATTTTAGTTCCAAAAGTGATAATTCACATGCAATAGTCATTTACAGTCAAAAAATAAAACATTAAAAAATTACCATTTCTGACCATCTGGAGAAATTTCGACAGGTCGCGGGTCATCGTTTTTCATCAGAAAATGGTTTTTTTGTACTTTAGAAAAAATTGATTCAAAATGTCATTTGGATTGTGCCTCATGTTGAATAACTACTTTTTAAAACCTCAATGTGACCAAAATTACCATTTTTACAGACTTTTTCTCCTACTAGAAGCTTCTATTTCGACCAATTTCAGGCATTAAAATGACTCTAAACACACTTATTTTAGTTCCAAAAGTGATAATTCACATGCGATAGTCATTTACAGTCAAAAAATTAAACATTAAAAAATTACCATTTCTGACCATCTGGAGAAATTTCGACAGGTCGCGGGTCATCGTTTTTCATCAGAAAATGGATTTTTTGGACTTTAGAAAAATTGATTAAAAATGTCATTTGGATTGTTCCTCATGTTGAATAACTACTTTTTAAAGCCTCAATGTGACCAAAATTGCCATTTTTACAGACTTTTTCTCCTACTAGAAGCTTCTATTTCGACCAACTTCAGGCATTAAAATGACTCTAAACACACTTATTTTAGTTCCACAAGTGATAATTCACTTGCAATAGTCATTTACAGTCAAAAAATTAAACATTAAAAAATTTCCATTTCTGACCATCTGGAGAAATTTCGACAGGTCACGGGTTATCGTTTTTCATCAGAAAATGGATTTTTTGGACTTTAGAAAAATTGATTCAAAATATCATTTGGATTGTGCCTCATGTTGAATAACTACTTTTTAAAGCCTCAATGTGACCAAAATTGCCATTTTTACACACTTTTTCTCCTACTAGAAGCTTTTTTTTCCGACCAATTTTAGGCATTAAAATGACTCTAAACACACTTCTTTTAGTTCCAAAAGTGATAATTCATATGCAATAGTCATTTACAGTCAAAAAAATTAAACATTCAAAAATTACCATTTCGGACCATCTGGAGAAAGTTCAACAGGTCACGGGTCATCGTTTTTCATCAGAAAATTGATTTTTGGACTTTAGAAAAATTGATTCAAAATGTCATTTGAATTGTGCCTCATGTTGAATAACTACTTTTTAAAGCCTCGATGTGACCAAAATTGCCATTTTTACAGACTTTTTCTCCTACTAGAAGCTTCTATTTCGACCAACTTCAGGCATTAAAATGACTCTAAACACACTTATTTTAGTTCCACAAGTGATAATTCACTTGCAATAGTCATTTACAGTCAAAAAATTAAAGATTAAAAAATTTCCATTTCTGACCATCTGGAGAAATTTCGACAGGTCACGGGTTATCGTTTTTCATCAGAAAATGGATTTTTTGGACTTTAGAAAAATTGATTCAAAATGTCATTTGGATTGTCCTCATGTTGAATAACTACTTTTTAAAGCCTCAATGTGACCAAAATTGCCATTTTTACAGACTTTTTCTCCTACTAGAAGCTTCTATTTCGACCAATTTCAGGCATTAAAATGACTCTAAACACACTTATTTTAGTTCCAAAAGTGATAATTCACATGCAATAGTCATTTACAGTCAAAAAATAAAACATTAAAAAATTACCATTTCTGACCATCTGGAGAAATTTCGACAGGTCGCGGGTCATCGTTTTTCATCAGAAAATGGATTTTTTGGACTTTAGAAAAATTGATTAAAAATGTCATTTGGATTGTTCCTCATGTTGAATAACTACTTTTTAAAGCCTCAATGTGACCAAAATTGCCATTTTTACACACTTTTTCTCCTACTAGAAGCTTCTATCTTGACCAATTTCAGGCATTAAAATGACTCTAAACACACTTCTTTTAGTTCCAAAAGTGATAATTCATATGCAATAGTCATTTACAGTCAAAAAAATTAAACATTAAAAAAATACCATTTCTGACCATCTGGAGAAAGTTCAACAGGTCACGGGTCATCGTTTTTCATCAGAAAATTGATTTTTGGACTTTAGAAAAATTGATTCAAAATGTCATTTGAATTGTGCCTCATGTTGAATAACTACTTTTTAAAGCCTCGATGTGACCAAAATTGCCATTTTTACAGACTTTTTCTCCTACTAGAAGCTTCTATTTCGACCAACTTCAGGCATTAAAATGACTCTAAACACACTTATTTTAGTTCCAAAAGTGATAATTCACATGCAATAGTCATTTACAGTCAAAAAATAAAACATTAAAAAATTACCATTTCTGACCATCTGGAGAAATTTCAACAGGTCACGGGTCATCGTTTTTCATCACAAAATTGATTTTTTGGACTTTAGAAAAATTGATTCAAAATATCATTTGGATTGTGCCTCATGTTGAATAACTACTTTTTAAAGCCTCAATGTGACCAAAATTGCCATTTGTACAGACTTTTTCTCCTACTAGAAGCTTCTATTTCGAACAATTGCAGGCATTAAAATGACCCTAAACACTCTTATTTTAGTTCCAAAAGTGATAATTCACATGCAATAGTCATTTACAGTCAAAAAATAAAACATTAAAAAATTACCATTTTTGACCATCTGGAGAAATTTCGACAGGTCACGGGTCATCGTTTTTCATCAGAAAATTGATTTTTTGGACTTTAGAAAAATTGATTCAAAATATCATTTGGATTGTGCCTCATGTTGAATAACTACTTTTTAAAGCCTCAATGTGACCAAAATTGCCATTTTTACAGACTTTTTCTCCTACTAGAAGCTTCTATTTCGAACAATTTCAGGCATTAAAATGACTCTAAACACACTTATTTTAGTTCCAAAAGTGATAATTCACATGCAATAGTCATTTACAGTCAAAAAATAAAACATTAAAAAATTACCATTTCTGACCATCTGGAGAAATTTCGACAGGTCGCGGGTCATCGTTTTTCATCAGAAAATGGTTTTTTTGTACTTTAGAAAAAATTGATTCAAAATGTCATTTGGATTGTGCCTCATGTTGAATAACTACTTTTTAAAACCTCAATGTGACCAAAATTGCCATTTTTACAGACTTTTTCTCCTACTAGAAGCTTCTATTTCGACCAATTTCAGGCATTAAAATGACTCTAAACACACTTATTTTAGTTCCAAAAGTGATAATTCACATGCGATAGTCATTTACAGTCAAAAAATTAAACATTAAAAAATTACCATTTCTGACCATCTGGAGAAATTTCGACAGGTCGCGGGTCATCGTTTTTCATCAGAAAATGGATTTTTTGGACTTTAGAAAAATTGATTAAAAATGTCATTTGGATTGTTCCTCATGTTGAATAACTACTTTTTAAAGCCTCAATGTGACCAAAATTGCCATTTTTACAGACTTTTTCTCCTACTAGAAGCTTCTATTTCGACCAACTTCAGGCATTAAAATGACTCTAAACACACTTATTTTAGTTCCACAAGTGATAATTCACTTGCAATAGTCATTTACAGTCAAAAAATTAAACATTAAAAAATTTCCATTTCTGACCATCTGGAGAAATTTCGACAGGTCACGGGTTATCGTTTTTCATCAGAAAATGGATTTTTTGGACTTTAGAAAAATTGATTCAAAATATCATTTGGATTGTGCCTCATGTTGAATAACTACTTTTTAAAGCCTCAATGTGACCAAAATTGCCATTTTTACACACTTTTTCTCCTACTAGAAGCTTTTTTTTCCGACCAATTTCAGGCATTAAAATGACTCTAAACACACTTCTTTTAGTTCCAAAAGTGATAATTCATATGCAATAGTCATTTACAGTCAAAAAAATTAAACATTCAAAAATTACCATTTCGGACCATCTGGAGAAAGTTCAACAGGTCACGGGTCATCGTTTTTCATCAGAAAATTGATTTTTGGACTTTAGAAAAATTGATTCAAAATGTCATTTGAATTGTGCCTCATGTTGAATAACTACTTTTTAAAGCCTCGATGTGACCAAAATTGCCATTTTTACAGACTTTTTCTCCTACTAGAAGCTTCTATTTCGACCAACTTCAGGCATTAAAATGACTCTAAACACACTTATTTTAGTTCCACAAGTGATAATTCACTTGCAATAGTCATTTACAGTCAAAAAATTAAACATTAAAAAATTTCCATTTCTGACCATCTGGAGAAATTTCGACAGGTCACGGGTTATCGTTTTTCATCAGAAAATGGATTTTTTGGACTTTAGAAAAATTGATTCAAAATGTCATTTGGATTGTCCTCATGTTGAATAACTACTTTTTAAAGCCTCAATGTGACCAAAATTGCCATTTTTACAGACTTTTTCTCCTACTAGAAGCTTCTATTTCGACCAATTTCAGGCATTAAAATGACTCTAAACACACTTATTTTAGTTCCAAAAGTGATAATTCACATGCAATAGTCATTTACAGTCAAAAAATAAAACATTAAAAAATTACCATTTCTGACCATCTGGAGAAATTTCGACAGGTCGCGGGTCATCGTTTTTCATCAGAAAATGGATTTTTTGGACTTTAGAAAAATTGATTAAAAATGTCATTTGGATTGTTCCTCATGTTGAATAACTACTTTTTAAAGCCTCAATGTGACCAAAATTGCCATTTTTACACACTTTTTCTCCTACTAGAAGCTTCTATCTTGACCAATTTCAGGCATTAAAATGACTCTAAACACACTTCTTTTAGTTCCAAAAGTGATAATTCATATGCAATAGTCATTTACAGTCAAAAAAATTAAACATTAAAAAAATACCATTTCTGACCATCTGGAGAAAGTTCAACAGGTCACGGGTCATCGTTTTTCATCAGAAAATTGATTTTTGGACTTTAGAAAAATTGATTCAAAATGTCATTTGAATTGTGCCTCATGTTGAATAACTACTTTTTAAAGCCTCGATGTGACCAAAATTGCCATTTTTAAAGACTTTTTCTCCTACTAGAAGCTTCTATTTCGACCAACTTCAGGCATTAAAATGACTCTAAACACACTTATTTTAGTTCCAAAAGTGATAATTCACATGCAATAGTCATTTACAGTCAAAAAATAAAACATTAAAAAATTACCATTTCTGACCATCTGGAGAAATTTCGACAGGTCACGGGTCATCGTTTTTCATCAGAAAATTTATTTTTTGGACTTTAGAAAAATTGATTCAAAATATCATTTGGATTGTGCCTCATGTTGAATAACTACTTTTTAAAGCCTCAATGTGACCAAAATTGCCATTTTTACAGACTTTTTCTCCTACTAGAAGCTTCTATTTCGAACAATTTCAGGCATTAAAATGACTCGAAACACACTTATTTTAGTTCCAAAAGTGATAATTCACATGCAATAGTCATTTGCAGTCAAAAAATAAAACATTCAAAAATTACCATTTCTGACCATCTGGAGAAATTTCGACAGGTCGCGGGTCATCGTTTTTCATCAGAAAATGGATTTTTTGGACTTTAGAAAAATTGATTCAAAATGTCATTTGGATTGTGCCTCATGTTGAATAACTACTTTTTAAAGCCTCAATGTGACCAAAATTGCCATTTTTACAGACTTTTTCTCCTACTAGAAGCTTCTATTTCGACCAATTTCAGGCATTAAAATGACTCTAAACACACTTATTTTAGTTCCAAAAGTGATAATTCACATGCAATAGTCATTTACAGTCAAAAAATAAAACATTCAAAAATTACCATTTCTGACCATCTGGAGAAATTTCGACAGGTCGCGGGTCATCGTTTTTCATCAGAAAATGGATTTTTTGGACTTTAGAAAAATTGATTCAAAATGTCATTTGGATTGTGCCTCATGTTGAATAACTACTTTTTAAAGCCTCAATGTGACCAAAATTGCCATTTTTACAGACTTTTTCTCCTACTAGAAGCTTCTATTTCGACCAACTTCAGGCATGAAAATGACTCTAAACACACTTATTTTAGTTCCACAAGTGATAATTCACTTGCAATAGTCATTTACAGTCAAAAAATTAAACATTAAAAAATTTCCATTTCTGACCATCTGGAGAAATTTCGACAGGTCACGGGTTATCGTTTTTCATCAGAAAATGGATTTTTTGGACTTTAGAAAAATTGATTCAAAATATCATTTGGATTGTGCCTCATGTTGAATAACTACTTTTTAAAGCCTCAATGTGACCAAAATTGCCATTTTTACAGACTTTTTCTCCTACTAGAAGCTTCTATTTCGAACAATTTCAGGCATTTAAATGACTCTAAACACACTTATTTTAGTTCCAAAAGTGATAATTCACATGCAATAGTCATTTACAGTCAAAAAATTAAACATTAAAAAATTTCCATTTCTGACCATCTGGAGAAATTTCGACAGGTCACGGGTTATCGTTTTTCATCAGAAAATTGATTTTTTGGACTTTAGAAAAATTGATTCAAAATATCATTTGGATTGTGCCTCATGTTGAATAACTACTTTTTAAAGCCTCAATGTGACCAAAATTGCCATTTTTACAGACTTTTTCTCCTACTAGAAGCTTCTATTTCGAACAATTTCAGGCATTAAAATGACTCTAAACACACTTATTTTAGTTCCAAAAGTGATAATTCACATGCAATAGTCATTTACAGTCAAAAAATAAAACATTAAAAAATTACCATTTCTGACCATCTGGAGAAATTTCGACAGGTCGCGGGTCATCGTTTTTCATCAGAAAATGGGTTTTTTGTACTTTAGAAAAAATTGATTCAAAATGTCATTTGGATTGTGCCTCATGTTGAATAACTACTTTTTAAAACCTCAATGTGACCAAAATTACCATTTTTACAGACTTTTTCTCCTACTAGAAGCTTCTATTTCGACCAATTTCAGGCATTAAAATGACTCTAAACACACTTATTTTAGTTCCAAAAGTGATAATTCACATGCGATAGTCATTTACAGTCAAAAAATTAAACATTAAAAAATTACCATTTCTGACCATCTGGAGAAATTTCGACAGGTCGCGGGTCATCGTTTTTCATCAGAAAATGGATTTTTTGGACTTTAGAAAAATTGATTAAAAATGTCATTTGGATTGTTCCTCATGTTGAATAACTACTTTTTAAAGCCTCAATGTGACCAAAATTGCCATTTTTACAGACTTTTTCTCCTACTAGAAGCTTCTATTTCGACCAACTTCAGGCATTAAAATGACTCTAAACACACTTATTTTAGTTCCACAAGTGATAATTCACTTGCAATAGTCATTTACAGTCAAAAAATTAAACATTAAAAAATTTCCATTTCTGACCATCTGGAGAAATTTCGACAGGTCACGGGTTATCGTTTTTCATCAGAAAATGGATTTTTTGGACTTTAGAAAAATGTATTCAAAATATCATTTGGATTGTGCCTCATGTTGAATTACTACTTTTTAAAGCCTCAATGTGACCAAAATTGCCATTTTTACACACTTTTTCTCCTACTAGAAGCTTTTTTTTCCGACCAATTTCAGGCATTAAAATGACTCTAAACACACTTCTTTTAGTTCCAAAAGTGATAATTCATATGCAATAGTCATTTACAGTCAAAAAAATTAAACATTCAAAAATTACCATTTCGGACCATCTGGAGAAAGTTCAACAGGTCACGGGTCATCGTTTTTCATCAGAAAATTGATTTTTGGACTTTAGAAAAATTGATTCAAAATGTCATTTGAATTGTGCCTCATGTTGAATAACTACTTTTTAAAGCCTCGATGTGACCAAAATTGCCATTTTTACAGACTTTTTCTCCTACTAGAAGCTTCTATTTCGACAAACTTCAGGCATTAAAATGACTCTAAACACACTTATTTTAGTTCCACAAGTGATAATTCACTTGCAATAGTCATTTACAGTCAAAAAATTAAAGATTAAAAAATTTCCATTTCTGACCATCTGGAGAAATTTCGACAGGTCACGGGTTATCGTTTTTCATCAGAAAATGGATTTTTTGGACTTTAGAAAAATTGATTCAAAATGTCATTTGGATTGTCCTCATGTTGAATAACTACTTTTTAAAGCCTCAATGTGACCAAAATTGCCATTTTTACAGACTTTTTCTCCTACTAGAAGCTTCTATTTCGACCAATTTCAGGCATTAAAATGACTCTAAACACACTTATTTTAGTTCCAAAAGTGATAATTCACATGCAATAGTCATTTACAGTCAAAAAATAAAACATTAAAAAATTACCATTTCTGACCATCTGGAGAAATTTCGACAGGTCGCGGGTCATCGTTTTTCATCAGAAAATGGATTTTTTGGACTTTAGAAAAATTGATTAAAAATGTCATTTGGATTGTTCCTCATGTTGAATAACTACTTTTTAAAGCCTCAATGTGACCAAAATTGCCATTTTTACACACTTTTTCTCCTACTAGAAGCTTCTATCTTGACCAATTTCAGGCATTAAAATGACTCTAAACACACTTCTTTTAGTTCCAAAAGTGATAATTCATATGCAATAGTCATTTACAGTCAAAAAAATTAAACATTAAAAAAATACCATTTCTGACCATCTGGAGAAAGTTCAACAGGTCACGGGTCATCGTTTTTCATCAGAAAATTGATTTTTGGACTTTAGAAAAATTGATTCAAAATGTCATTTGAATTGTGCCTCATGTTGAATAACTACTTTTTAAAGCCTCGATGTGACCAAAATTGCCATTTTTACAGACTTTTTCTCCTACTAGAAGCTTCTATTTCGACCAACTTCAGGCATTAAAATGACTCTAAACACACTTATTTTAGTTCCAAAAGTGATAATTCACATGCAATAGTCATTTACAGTCAAAAAATAAAACATTAAAAAATTACCATTTCTGACCATCTGGAGAAATTTCAACAGGTCACGGGTCATCGTTTTTCATCACAAAATTGATTTTTTGGACTTTAGAAAAATTGATTCAAAATATCATTTGGATTGTGCCTCATGTTGAATAACTACTTTTTAAAGCCTCAATGTGACCAAAATTGCCATTTGTACAGACTTTTTCTCCTACTAGAAGCTTCTATTTCGAACAATTGCAGGCATTAAAATGACCCTAAACACACTTATTTTAGTTCCAAAAGTGATAATTCACATGCAATAGTCATTTACAGTCAAAAAAGTAAAACATTAAAAAATTACCATTTTTGACCATCTGGAGAAATTTCGACAGGTCACGGGTCATCGTTTTTCATCAGAAAATTGATTTTTTGGACTTTAGAAAAATTGATTCAAAATATCATTTGGATTGTGCCTCATGTTGAATAACTACTTTTTAAAGCCTCAATGTGACCAAAATTGCCATTTTTACAGACTTTTTCTCCTACTAGAAGCTTCTATTTCGAACAATTTCAGGCATTAAAATGACTCTAAACACACTTATTTTAGTTCCAAAAGTGATAATTCACATGCAATAGTCATTTACAGTCAAAAAATAAAACATTAAAAAATTACCATTTCTGACCATCTGGAGAAATTTTGACAGGTCGCGGGTCATCGTTTTTCATCAGAAAATGGTTTTTTTGTACTTTAGAAAAAATTGATTCAAAATGTCATTTGGATTGTGCCTCATGTTGAATAACTACTTTTTAAAACCTCAATGTGACCAAAATTGCCATTTTTACAGACTTTTTCTCCTACTAGAAGCTTCTATTTCGACCAATTTCAGGCATTAAAATGACTCTAAACACACTTATTTTAGTTCCAAAAGTGATAATTCACATGCGATAGTCATTTACAGTCAAAAAATTAAACATTAAAAAATTACCATTTCTGACCATCTGGAGAAATTTCGACAGGTCGCGGGTCATCGTTTTTCATCAGAAAATGGATTTTTTGGACTTTAGAAAAATTGATTAAAAATGTCATTTGGATTGTTCCTCATGTTGAATAACTACTTTTTAAAGCCTCAATGTGACCAAAATTGCCATTTTTACAGACTTTTTCTCCTACTAGAAGCTTCTATTTCGACCAACTTCAGGCATTAAAATGACTCTAAACACACTTATTTTAGTTCCACAAGTGATAATTCACTTGCAATAGTCATTTACAGTCAAAAAATTAAACATTAAAAAATTTCCATTTCTGACCATCTGGAGAAATTTCGACAGGTCACGGGTTATCGTTTTTCATCAGAAAATGGATTTTTTGGACTTTAGAAAAATTGATTCAAAATATCATTTGGATTGTGCCTCATGTTGAATAACTACTTTTTAAAGCCTCAATGTGACCAAAATTGCCATTTTTACACACTTTTTCTCCTACTAGAAGCTTTTTTTTCCGACCAATTTCAGGCATTAAAATGACTCTAAACACACTTCTTTTAGTTCCAAAAGTGATAATTCATATGCAATAGTCATTTACAGTCAAAAAAATTAAACATTCAAAAATTACCATTTCGGACCATCTGGAGAAAGTTCAACAGGTCACGGGTCATCGTTTTTCATCAGAAAATTGATTTTTGGACTTTAGAAAAATTGATTCAAAATGTCATTTGAATTGTGCCTCATGTTGAATAACTACTTTTTAAAGCCTCGATGTGACCAAAATTGCCATTTTTACAGACTTTTTCTCCTACTAGAAGCTTCTATTTCGACCAACTTCAGGAATTAAAATGACTCTAAACACACTTATTTTAGTTCCACAAGTGATAATTCACTTGCAATAGTCATTTACAGTCAAAAAATTAAACATTAAAAAATTTCCATTTCTGACCATCTGGAGAAATTTCGACAGGTCACGGGTCATCGTTTTTCATCAGAAAATGGATTTTTTTGGACTTTAGAAAAACTGATTCAAAATGTCATTTGGATTGTGCCTCATGTTGAATAACTACTTTTTAAAGCCTCAATGTGACCAAAATTGCCATTTTTACACACTTTTTCTCCTACTAGAAGCTTCTATTTCGACCAACTTCAGGCATTAAAATGACTCTAAACACACTTATTTTAGTTCCACAAGTGATAATTCACTTGCAATAGTCATTTACAGTCAAAAAATTAAACATTAAAAAATTTCCATTTCTGACCATCTGGAGAAATTTCGACAGGTCACGGGTTATCGTTTTTCATCAGAAAATGGATTTTTTGGACTTTAGAAAAATTGATTCAAAATATCATTTGGATTGTGCCTCATGTTGAATAACTACTTTTTAAAGCCTCAATGTGACCAAAATTGCCATTTTTACACACTTTTTCTCCTACTAGAAGCTTTTTTTTCCGACAAATTTCAGGCATTAAAATGACTCTAAACACACTTCTTTTAGTTCCAAAAGTGATAATTCATATGCAATAGTCATTTACAGTCAAAAAAATTAAACATTCAAAAATTACCATTTCGGACCATCTGGAGAAAGTTCAACAGGTCACGGGTCATCGTTTTTCATCAGAAAATTGATTTTTGGACTTTAGAAAAATTGATTCAAAATGTCATTTGAATTGTGCCTCATGTTGAATAACTACTTTTTAAAGCCTCGATGTGACCAAAATTGCCATTTTTACAGACTTTTTCTCCTACTAGAAGCTTCTATTTCGACCAACTTCAGGCATTAAAATGACTCTAAACACACTTATTTTAGTTCCACAAGTGATAATTCACTTGCAATAGTCATTTACAGTCAAAAAATTAAACATTAAAAAATTTCCATTTCTGACCATCTGGAGAAATTTCGACAGGTCGCGGGTCATCGTTTTTCATCCGAAAATGGATTTTTTGGACTTTAGAAAAATTGATTAAAAATGTCATTTGGATTGTTCCTCATGTTGAATAACTACTTTTTAAAGCCTCAATGTGACCAAAATTGCCATTTTTACACACTTTTTCTCCTACTAGAAGCTTCTATCTTGACCAATTTCAGGCATTAAAATGACTCTAAACACACTTCTTTTAGTTCCAAAAGTGATAATTCATATGCAATAGTCATTTACAGTCAAAAAAATTAAACATTAAAAAAATACCATTTCTGACCATCTGGAGAAAGTTCAACAGGTCACGGGTCATCGTTTTTCATCAGAAAATTGATTTTTGGACTTTAGAAAAATTGATTCAAAATGTCATTTGAATTGTGCCTCATGTTGAATAACTACTTTTTAAAGCCTCGATGTGACCAAAATTGCCATTTTTACAGACTTTTTCTCCTACTAGAAGCTTCTATTTCGACCAACTTCAGGCATTAAAATGACTCTAAACACACTTATTTTAGTTCCAAAAGTGATAATTCACATGCAATAGTCATTTACAGTCAAAAAATAAAACATTAAAAAATTACCATTTCTGACCATCTGGAGAAATTTCGACAGGTCACGGGTCATCGTTTTTCATCAGAAAATTTATTTTTTGGACTTTAGAAAAATTGATTCAAAATATCATTTGGATTGTGCCTCATGTTGAATAACTACTTTTTAAAGCCTCAATGTGACCAAAATTGCCATTTTTACAGACTTTTTCTCCTACTAGAAGCTTCTATTTCGAACAATTTCAGGCATTAAAATGACTCGAAACACACTTATTTTAGTTCCAAAAGTGATAATTCACATGCAATAGTCATTTGCAGTCAAAAAATAAAACATTCAAAAATTACCATTTCTGACCATCTGGAGAAATTTCGACAGGTCGCGGGTCATCGTTTTTCATCAGAAAATGGATTTTTTGGACTTTAGAAAAATTGATTCAAAATGTCATTTGGATTGTGCCTCATGTTGAATAACTACTTTTTAAAGCCTCAATGTGACCAAAATTGCCATTTTTACAGACTTTTTCTCCTACTAGAAGCTTCTATTTCGACCAATTTCAGGCATTAAAATGACTCTAAACACACTTATTTTAGTTCCAAAAGTGATAATTCACATGCAATAGTCATTTACAGTCAAAAAATAAAACATTCAAAAATTACCATTTCTGACCATCTGGAGAAATTTCGACAGGTCGCGGGTCATCGTTTTTCATCAGAAAATGGATTTTTTGGACTTTAGAAAAATTGATTCAAAATGTCATTTGGATTGTGCCTCATGTTGAATAACTACTTTTTAAAGCCTCAATGTGACCAAAATTGCCATTTTTACAGACTTTTTCTCCTACTAGAAGCTTCTATTTCGACCAACTTCAGGCATGAAAATGACTCTAAACACACTTATTTTAGTTCCACAAGTGATAATTCACTTGCAATAGTCATTTACAGTCAAAAAATTAAACATTAAAAAATTTCCATTTCTGACCATCTGGAGAAATTTCGACAGGTCACGGGTTATCGTTTTTCATCAGAAAATGGATTTTTTGGACTTTAGAAAAATTGATTCAAAATATCATTTGGATTGTGCCTCATGTTGAATAACTACTTTTTAAAGCCTCAATGTGACCAAAATTGCCATTTTTACAGACTTTTTCTCCTACTAGAAGCTTCTATTTCGAACAATTTCAGGCATTTAAATGACTCTAAACACACTTATTTTAGTTCCAAAAGTGATAATTCACATGCAATAGTCATTTACAGTCAAAAAATTAAACATTAAAAAATTTCCATTTCTGACCATCTGGAGAAATTTCGACAGGTCACGGGTTATCGTTTTTCATCAGAAAATGGATTTTTTGGACTTTAGAAAAATTGATTCAAAATATCATTTGGATTGTGCCTCATGTTGAATAACTACTTTTTAAAGCCTCAATGTGACCAAAATTGCCATTTTTACAGACTTTTTCTCCTACTAGAAGCTTCTATTTCGACCAATTTCAGGCATTAAAATGACTCTAAACACACTTCTTTTAGTTCCAAAAGTGATAATTCATATGCAATAGTCATTTACAGTCAAAAAAATTAAACATTCAAAAATTACCATTTCGGACCATCTGGAGAAAGTTCAACAGGTCACGGGTCATCGTTTTTCATCAGAAAATTGATTTTTGGACTTTAGAAAAATTGATTCAAAATGTCATTTGAATTGTGCCTCATGTTGAATAACTACTTTTTAAAGCCTCGATGTGACCAAAATTGCCATTTTTACAGACTTTTTCTCCTACTAGAAGCTTCTATTTCGACCAACTTCAGGCATTAAAATGACTCTAAACACACTTATTTTAGTTCCACAAGTGATAATTCACTTGCAATAGTCATTTACAGTCAAAAAATTAAAGATTAAAAAATTTCCATTTCTGACCATCTGGAGAAATTTCGACAGGTCACGGGTTATCGTTTTTCATCAGAAAATGGATTTTTTGGACTTTAGAAAAATTGATTCAAAATGTCATTTGGATTGTCCTCATGTTGAATAACTACTTTTTAAAGCCTCAATGTGACCAAAATTGCCATTTTTACAGACTTTTTCTCCTACTAGAAGCTTCTATTTCGACCAATTTCAGGCATTAAAATGACTCTAAACACACTTATTTTAGTTCCAAAAGTGATAATTCACATGCAATAGTCATTTACAGTCAAAAAATAAAACATTAAAAAATTACCATTTCTGACCATCTGGAGAAATTTCGACAGGTCGCGGGTCATCGTTTTTCATCAGAAAATGGATTTTTTGGACTTTAGAAAAATTGATTAAAAATGTCATTTGGATTGTTCCTCATGTTGAATAACTACTTTTTAAAGCCTCAATGTGACCAAAATTGCCATTTTTACACACTTTTTCTCCTACTAGAAGCTTCTATCTTGACCAATTTCAGGCATTAAAATGACTCTAAACACACTTCTTTTAGTTCCAAAAGTGATAATTCATATGCAATAGTCATTTACAGTCAAAAAAATTAAACATTAAAAAAATACCATTTCTGACCATCTGGAGAAAGTTCAACAGGTCACGGGTCATCGTTTTTCATCAGAAAATTGATTTTTGGACTTTAGAAAAATTGATTCAAAATGTCATTTGAATTGTGCCTCATGTTGAATAACTACTTTTTAAAGCCTCGATGTGACCAACATTGCCATTTTTACAGACTTTTTCTCCTACTAGAAGCTTCTATTTCGACCAACTTCAGGCATTAAAATGACTCTAAACACACTTATTTTAGTTCCAAAAGTGATAATTCACATGCAATAGTCATTTACAGTCAAAAAATAAAACATTAAAAAATTACCATTTCTGACCATCTGGAGAAATTTCAACAGGTCACGGGTCATCGTTTTTCATCACAAAATTGATTTTTTGGACTTTAGAAAAATTGATTCAAAATATCATTTGGATTGTGCCTCATGTTGAATAACTACTTTTTAAAGCCTCAATGTGACCAAAATTGCCATTTTTACAGACTTTTTCTCCTACTAGAAGCTTCTATTTCGACAAACTTCAGGCATTAAAATGACTCTAAACACACTTATTTTAGTTCCAAAAGTGATAATTCACATGCAATAGTCATTTACAGTCAAAAAATAAAACATTAAAAAATTACCATTTCTGACCATCTGGAGAAATTTCGACAGGTCGCGGGTCATCGTTTTTCATCAGAAAATGGTTTTTTTGTACTTTAGAAAAAATTGATTCAAAATGTCATTTGGATTGTGCCTCATGTTGAATAACTACTTTTTAAAACCTCAATGTGACCAAAATTGCCATTTTTACAGACTTTTTCTCCTACTAGAAGCTTCTATTTCGACCAATTTCAGGCATTAAAATGACTCTAAACACACTTATTTTAGTTCCAAAAGTGATAATTCACATGCGATAGTCATTTACAGTCAAAAAATTAAACATTAAAAAATTACCATTTCTGACCATCTGGAGAAATTTCGACAGGTCGCGGGTCATCGTTTTTCATCAGAAAATGGATTTTTTGGACTTTAGAAAAATTGATTAAAAATGTCATTTGGATTGTTCCTCATGTTGAATAACTACTTTTTAAAGCCTCAATGTGACCAAAATTGCCATTTTTACAGACTTTTTCTCCTACTAGAAGCTTCTATTTCGACCAACTTCAGGCATTAAAATGACTCTAAACACACTTATTTTAGTTCCACAAGTGATAATTCACTTGCAATAGTCATTTACAGTCAAAAAATTAAACATTAAAAAATTTCCATTTCTGACCATCTGGAGAAATTTCGACAGGTCACGGGTTATTGTTTTTCATCAGAAAATGGATTTTTTGGACTTTAGAAAAATTGATTCAAAATATCATTTGGATTGTGCCTCATGTTGAATAACTACTTTTTAAAGCCTCAATGTGACCAAAATTGCCATTTTTACACACTTTTTCTCCTACTAGAAGCTTTTTTTTCCGACCAATTTCAGGCATTAAAATGACTCTAAACACACTTCTTTTAGTTCCAAAAGTGATAATTCATATGCAATAGTCATTTACAGTCAAAAAAATTAAACATTCAAAAATTACCATTTCGGACCATCTGGAGAAAGTTCAACAGGTCACGGGTCATCGTTTTTCATCAGAAAATTGATTTTTGGACTTTGGAAAAATTGATTCAAAATGTCATTTGAATTGTGCCTCATGTTGAATAACTACTTTTTAAAGCCTCGATGTGACCAAAATTGCCATTTTTACAGACTTTTTCTCCTACTAGAAGCTTCTATTTCGACCAACTTCAGGCATTAAAATGACTCTAAACACACTTATTTTAGTTCCACAAGTGATAATTCACTTGCAATAGTCATTTACAGTCAAAAAATTAAACATTAAAAAATTTCCATTTCTGACCATCTGGAGAAATTTCGACAGGTCACGGGTTATCGTTTTTCATCAGAAAATGGATTTTTTGGACTTTAGAAAAATTGATTCAAAATGTCATTTGGATTGTCCTCATGTTGAATAACTACTTTTTAAAGCCTCAATGTGACCAAAATTGCCATTTTTACAGACTTTTTCTCCTACTAGAAGCTTCTATTTCGACCAATTTCAGGCATTAAAATGACTCTAAACACACTTATTTTAGTTCCAAAAGTGATAATTCACATGCAATAGTCATTTACAGTCAAAAAATAAAACATTAAAAAATTACCATTTCTGACCATCTGGAGAAATTTCGACAGGTCGCGGGTCATCGTTTTTCATCAGAAAATGGATTTTTTGGACTTTAGAAAAATTGATTAAAAATGTCATTTGGATTGTTCCTCATGTTGAATAACTACTTTTTAAAGCCTCAATGTGACCAAAATTGCCATTTTTACACACTTTTTCTCCTACTAGAAGCTTCTATCTTGACCAATTTCAGGCATTAAAATGACTCTAAACACACTTCTTTTAGTTCCAAAAGTGATAATTCATATGCAATAGTCATTTACAGTCAAAAAAATTAAACATTAAAAAAATACCATTTCTGACCATCTGGAGAAAGTTCAACAGGTCACGGGTCATCGTTTTTCATCAGAAAATTGATTTTTGGACTTTGGAAAAATTGATTCAAAATGTCATTTGAATTGTGCCTCATGTTGAATAACTACTTTTTAAAGCCTCGATGTGACCAAAATTGCCATTTTTACAGACTTTTTCTCCTACTAGAAGCTTCTATTTCGACCAACTTCAGGCATTAAAATGACTCTAAACACACTTATTTTAGTTCCAAAAGTGATAATTCACATGCAATAGTCATTTACAGTCAAAAAATAAAACATTAAAAAATTACCATTTCTGACCATCTGGAGAAATTTCGACAGGTCACGGGTCATCGTTTTTCATCAGAAAATGGATTTTTTGGACTTTAGAAAAATTGATTCAAAATGTCATTTGGATTGTGCCTCATGTTGAATAACTACTTTTTAAAGCCTCAATGTGACCAAAATTGCCATTTTTACAGACTTTTTCTCCTACTAGAAGCTTCTATTTCGACCAATTTCAGGCATTAAAATGACTCTAAACACACTTATTTTAGTTCCAAAAGTGATAATTCACATGCAATAGTCATTTACAGTCAAAAAATAAAACATTCAAAAATTACCATTTCTGACCATCTGGAGAAATTTCGACAGGTCGCGGGTCATCGTTTTTCATCAGAAAATGGATTTTTTGGACTTTAGAAAAATTGATTCAAAATGTCATTTGGATTGTGCCTCATGTTGAATAACTACTTTTTAAAGCCTCAATGTGACCAAAATTGCCATTTTTACAGACTTTTTCTCCTACTAGAAGCTTCTATTTCGACCAACTTCAGGCATTAAAATGACTCTAAACACACTTATTTTAGTTCCACAAGTGATAATTCACTTGCAATAGTCATTTACAGTCAAAAAATTAAACATTAAAAAATTTCCATTTCTGACCATCTGGAGAAATTTCGACAGGTCACGGGTTATCGTTTTTCATCAGAAAATGGATTTTTTGGACTTTAGAAAAATTGATTCAAAATATCATTTGGATTGTGCCTCATGTTGAATAACTACTTTTTAAAGCCTCAATGTGACCAAAATTGCCATTTTTACAGACTTTTTCTCCTACTAGAAGCTTCTATTTCGAACAATTTCAGGCATTTAAATGACTCTAAACACACTTATTTCAGTTCCAAAAGTGATAATTCACATGCAATAGTCATTTACAGTCAAAAAATAAAACATTCAAAAATTACCATTTCTGACCATCTGGAGAAATTTCGACAGGTCGCGGGTCATCGTTTTTCATCAGAAAATGGTTTTTTCGGACTTTAGAAAAATTGGTTCAAAATGTCATTTGGATTGTGCCTCATGTTGAATAACTACTTTTTAAAGCCTCAATGTGACCAAAATTGCCATTTTTACAGACTTTTTCTCCTACTAGAAGCTTCTATTTCGACCAATTTCAGGCATTAAAATGACTCTAAACACACTTATTTTAGTTCCAAAAGTGATAATTCATATGCAATAGTCATTTACAGTCAAAAAAATTAAACATTAAAAAATTACCATTTCTGACCATCTGGAGAAAGTTCAACAGGTCACGGGTCATCGTTTTTCATCAGAAAATTGATTTTTGGACTTTAGAAAAATTGATTCAAAATATCATTTGGATTGTGCCTCATGTTGAATAACTACTTTTTAAAGCCTCAATGTGACCAAAATTGCCATTTTTACACACTTTTTCTCCTACTAGAAGCTTTTTTTTCCGACCAATTTCAGGCATTAAAATGACTCTAAACACACTTCTTTTAATTCCAAAAGTGATAATTCATATGCAATAGTCATTTACAGTCAAAAATTTAAACATTCAAAAATTACCATTTCGGACCATCTGGAGAAAGTTCAACAGGTCACGGGTCATCGTTTTTCATCAGAAAATTGATTTTTGGACTTTAGAAAAATTGATTCAAAATGTCATTTGAATTGTGCCTCATGTTGAATAACTACTTTTTAAAGCCTCGATGTGACCAAAATTGCCATTTTTACAGACTTTTTCTCCTACTAGAAGCTTCTATTTCGACCAATTTCAGGCATTAAAATGACTCTAAACACACTTATTTTAGTTCCAAAAGTGATAATTCACATGCAATAGTCATTTACAGTCAAAAAATAAAACATTAAAAAATTACCATTTCTGACCATCTGGAGAAATTTCGACAGGTCGCGGGTCATCGTTTTTCATCAGAAAATGGATTTTTTGGACTTTAGAAAAATTGATTAAAAATGTCATTTGGATTGTTCCTCATGTTGAATAACTACTTTTTAAAGCCTCAATGTGACCAAAATTGCCATTTTTACAGACTTTTTCTCCTACTAGAAGCTTCTATTTCGACCAACTTCAGGCATTAAAATGACTCTAAACACACTTATTTTAGTTCCACAAGTGATAATTCACTTGCAATAGTCATTTACAGTCAAAAAAT